>NW_004955429.1:14412900-14571053 GCF_000276665.1 Chinchilla lanigera | reverse complement strand
AGCTGGCTCCGCCCTGCGCCGCAGAGCCCGCCCCGCCCCCGGCACCTGCCCGCCGCCTCCGTGCTCAGGGGACTCCGCTGGGGACAGCCAGGCCTCCGGCCACCTGCGCGTGTTGCGCGAAGGTGCGGGGAGGGCATGGGAGCCGGACCTCCCCACCTTTTTGTCTGGAGGAGAGAGACTGGTCCCAGAAGAGATGGAGTGGGAAGCCGTCCCCACGCATCTCCTCTGGAAGGGAGAGAGGGAGCAGCCCCCGCCCTGAAGAGAGGAAAAGGGACGTGTGCCGCACACAGACGCACGTACACACATAGCGACGCACACATACACAGACCTACACACAGACACAGGCAGAGACACGCACAAGCATGTGCACACACAGAAAAACATGCTCGTACACAGTCATACACTCACGTACACTCAACTCCTTTTCCAAAGCTAGAGAGAAGGTGCCACCTCCCCAGCCCCAGGTGAGAGAGAAAGGACCAGTTCACCGCCACTGACAGCTATGTGGTGGGGTGCGAAGAGCTACCCCCACCCGCTGAGGGAGAGGGCCTCCTGCACCCTGCAGGTAAGGGAGAAGCACAGAGCTCTGCACCCGGTCTAGGAAGGAGTGTGTGCATATCCATGGCCCCCCAGCGCGCCTCTCCTGTCTCCTGACTGAGCCCTGCGAAGGCTGAGCCCCCTCTGCAGAAGCCCTCAAGAGGGTTGCCCAAGGCCCCTGCCTCCTCAGCTTGCTTCCTGAGCATGCAGTGCCTGCTCCCAAAAGCTGTACCATCCTCTGTCTGTTCATTTTTCCCACTCCATCCGCCAGGCTTGCAGTGACCTCCACAGAGACTTTTCTGAGTGCCACCCACCCGCATGCACTCTAAATCGTGTGTGGCCCTAGGTCCTCAGATATATTTATTTCCTGAGTTGCACTGGAGCTGAACCCAGCAGCCATACTTTGGAGGCAGACCATGGAGGAGGTTTGTAACCTTGGACAAATTACCCCTCTGAGCCTCTGCTAATACAAGGCAGTAAATAACACTTTTCAAAGTTGTTAGAGTAAATGAGATCATGTGTGTGAAACATCTGGCACACAGTACTGGTGCATTTTCCAGTAACAGCCTAAATTCTTATTGTGATTGAATTGGTTCTCAGCAAGGCTTCACTGGGCTGAATGGAATCAGCAAGTGGCTTATCACTCACGTTGGCAGGTGCTTCTTGCTTCCTACATCCCAGCTGCACTAGCTGGGGGCTTGGAGGTGCACAACCCAGCTCCTAGCCAGGGTGTCAAAGAGGTCTACAGTCCATGGGGATAATGCAGGGCCCTCCCCTGCTACAGTGTCCCAGGCTCCGTGGTAGGAACCGGAAAGACTGATAGAAATGAGACCTGTGGGAAGCTCAGTCTACGTGGGCTGGAGAATCAAGGGTACAGAAGAGACACAGGGACACCTAGCCATGGTAAAATATAGAAATGCACCAATGCAGGTGGGCGAGGTAGCCTAAGAGCCCCAAGGCGCGAGGGACTCAGTCTGCTGTGAGCATTAGGAAAAGCCTCTCAGAGGAGGTGAAACTGAGACAGATCTTGAGGCATTTAGAAGAGTTTGCCAGTGGAGAAGTGGCGGAAGTACTCAGGAAGAGAAGGCATGGAGCTATGCTATGGTGCCTCCTCCAGGAAGTCTACCCATACTCATCCATTGTTGGCTAAATGGTTCATACCTTGGCTTTGTTATGGCACCTGATGAAGTTAACGCTGGTGGCTAGAATGTAAGCTTTTCAAGGATAAGATTGTGCCTTAGTCACCGCTGAACCCCAACACCAAACACAGTGCCTAACTCAGTTGTCTGAACACTGCACTGTATTCCTACCCAACTCTGTTCTTGTCTATCGGAGAATGAAGTTGATGTCACTAATAATGAAATCAACTCAATGTACAGTCTTTCCTAAAGTATTTTTTAGGGAATCAAAGAAATTTTCTCCAAAGGAATGTGTTTCTAATGGTGGCATTTCAGACATTGTGTCACTTCTGTTTTTTTAGGTGATTGGATTAGCTCATCCAGATGTATTTCATTAAGTAATTTCCCCTAACCATTAAGCTTGCAATATGTGGATAATATTTTTTAAAACAACCAATTAATAGACATGTTTTGAGCACTTAATACACACAAAGTATTATGCTAGGGATTGGAGAGGAAGGAAGATGATGAATAAAGCCGAAGTGTTTGCCCTAGCCAGACAGCTCAGAACATGGGGGTAAGCATGGGGGGCACATACTTAGCAGCAGCACAGCTGGCTAACAGTCAGTGCATAGAAGTGTGTGGGGGTGTTAAAGGAGCAGAGGAAGAAGAGATGCAGAGTGGGAGATTTCACAAGGGAGGGGAGGCTCAGGCCTCGGGGAATGGGTAGAATTCAGATAGGCAAAGATGAGGGGGGAAAGCAACCAGGAGAGTGGATAGTGAGAGCAAAGTTGGGAGCCTGACGGGTACTGCACAACCCTTGTCTGAGTTTTTACTCAATTTCCTGCACTATGCCCTCCAGTATTTTCAGCAGAGGCTGGGAGACGAGGCTTGTGCACCACTGTCCCCTGTGGAGAGTTTTGCTTTCCACAGTTTGAGTGGCCTGCAGTAGACTGTGATGCAAAAACATTCACATAACTTTTACTATAATGCATTGTCATAATTGTCCTATTTTATTACTAGCAATTGTTGCTAAGTTAAACTTTATTACAGTTGTGTATGTACAGGAAAAACCATAGTATACGTAGTTAGTGTTCAGTACTCACCATGGTGTCAGGGGACTTGAAATGTATTCCTACAGATGACAGGGACAATGGTACCTATTTATACCATTAGTGTCTATTCAGCTTGCCTTTGCACAAACACTGCAAAGTAAGGGGTTCTATCTTCTGCCACTCTCAGAAAGATCTACAAATCCTGACACAACAGCTAACACACACAAGTGCCCCATCATGGGAACAAGATCAGAATGTTCCCTGAGAATTGCTTTAACTTTAGATTCCTTCATTAAGGCAATAGAGGCCCATAAGACCATAATTATCCTATTAATCTCTTACTTTATTTTCTGGTAGGTATTAATAAGAATATTAAAAGATTATTTTCTCATAATCGAACATTGATGGTAATTAATCAGTTGTGTGTGAGCAGAAGTTTTCATCAGTTGTTTCCAACGTAAATCACCTCTGCTTAAACCAACACCTGCCACACCCTGAGGATCCTTACCAAGAACAGTGCTGGTGTCCTGGATGTCATTACAAATGGGCCTGGATTCTGCTGAGCTGTGATGGCAATTTCCCCTTTACCCTTACCTGTAGGTCTAGAGTGTTTCCAGGTCTGCGTAGACTACAGCACTATTAGTGTGTTTATGTCCTGCCTTTTACCTAGAATTGAGAGGACTGGATTTGGGTTCCAGAAACTCTACAAAGTATATAATTCTGGCCCTGTTTGGGCCTTTTCCCCCTATTTCCCTCTTAGACCAACCTTTCTCCATCAGCAGAGGGATCCCCCAACACATATCTTCATCTCTCAGGAACTCTGAGCCAACCATTGGATCTCGGAGGTCCCCTCCCAATGGAAGCCTGGACTCTTTGCGGTCCTTCCTTGTGCAATCCTTATCTGCATGCTGAAATGAAAACACGACTAAACATCTGGCAGCTGCAGATGAAAGAATCCTGCTAAAAGCAAACGCCAATTTAAATACTTGATTACCTCTCTGATGTCTTTTCCACTGAGCAACAAGGCAGCAGGAAAGCTCCCAGAGATGAGGGCTGGGCACTTGGGCTGGAAGCAACTGAAGCACCTCCAAACCTCACTTTGTGGAAGAGCACCTGGGGTGCAAGCTACTTGGCAAAACATATGTTGCCTGGCTTAGATCTCCACCAGGGAAATTGACTGGGTCCAGGCCAGCTGTGGTGCTTGCTCTCTTCCCACCCAGGCTCACCTGCTCTAAAGAAGAGCTGAGAGGGTTTAAGTTTCGGGAATTGTGCACCCTGGTCCTGCTCTGTTACTATTGGCTTTGCAAATTTTTGACACCTGCTCAGATCCCCTGGCCTCCTGTGCAGCCCTGCCTTGGACCTCTGGTGAGATCATCTGAGAGCCACTTTGAAAGCCAGAAAGCTTCATTGGATGAGGGAACATGATTGCCTACCACATCATCTTGTGTTCTCTCTGGAGAGCTCCACCAGGAGAACTCCTCACCCCCATGGAACCAGGTCTTCCAGACAATGCTGGGATCAGCCTCATGTATTCCTTCCCCTTCCACCTCTCCAAAAGGTTATCAGAGGACAGCCACATACTCACATGCAGTTCAGCAATGTGGCCACATCAGCTGGGCCAGTATGACATAGCTGGAATCATACAAATGTAAGTTGGTTCCTCAATCTGCCTCATTGAACTATGACTTTCAGCCTTGGTTTCCTCACCTATAAGAGAATGATAATTATTACAACTTCTTTGAAGAACAATTGAGACTAAGTAAGACTGAGTATGTGAGTGTATTTTATATGCTGTAAAGCACTGTGCAAATGTTAGCCATCAGTATTTCTGACTCCTGTGGAAGCACAGCGCACCGGCACTGCAACTGAAATACTACGTAAATACAGAAATAAATGAATTCTCCCCATACCTGTGGAACCCAGTATTAAACGTCCATGATTCAGACAGGTGCGGGGTCATAGCTAAGGTGGATGTAACTAATGGCTTCTACCTTCCTGGGTGACCTTGAACAAGGCATTTGACTCCTCTCAAGGCTTCCATTTCCTGGCCTGGAAATGAGGGAGAGAGAGCTGAGCTAGGCAATCCCCAAGGTCTAGTGTTGTGAGATTCTCTGGGCAGGATGTCACAGGGGGAACCGTGCCTGGTAGCACCAGGGAATACAGGAAGACTCCAGGCAGGGAACAAACACTAACCCTGGCATGATTTCAGAGAGCAGGAGAGACACACAGGAGACTCAAATTTTAATTCTAAGTTTGTCCTGACTTTAAGGAAGTCAGAGATGGTCACCTCAATCAAGTCTCCATTTACCTGACAGAACCGGGGACTCCATAACAACTGCAATTAAATACTGATCGCTTGCCAGAAATTGCCCCTTTGTTAACTTCTGTCCATCCTCGCCAAGGGAAGCATCAGATATTCCTTGTTTTAGCAGTGAAGCAATTTATACTCAGAGACATTATACCAACTAACATAAGACCTTAGAACTAAAATGTTGCAGAGCTGGCAGGCAGCAAAGCCCACGAGATTCCCCATTAGGACACACTGACAGGGCCCTAAGAGGGGTACTGTCGATCGGCAGCTTACTTGTTAAGCCCTCTTACTGGAAGCCATAAGAGAAATAACGTGCCCTCCTGGGTTCTCCTTCGAAGCTTCTCTGCCATCTCCTGGCACCCAGACTCTTGCAAGACATAGGCAGCTTGATGTAGCAACAGCCCTTTATAAATATTTCAGTCCCCAAACAAGCTAGCTTCAAGCAAGAAGAAGCTAGCTAATGAGACACCCCTCCCCCATCCCCACTAGCCCCACTCCTGTTTTAGCCCAGCTAGGACCACAGCTCCCCGTAGAGCAGCTCTGGCCTCTTGCAGGATGCTGGTGTGTTTCTGTTGCCATGGTGATGCAAGAGCATCTCTGTCATGCACACATGAGCAGTGCAGAGTGGATTTCCCTTGCCTAGGAAACTCAGAAGATTTATCAGCAGTTGTTTTGCAACCGCATCCTCACTTTGCTTCAAGGGTAAATGCAGGAGCATTCCTTCCTCCTCACACTGGATCCATGCCACAGGCAGGGCTGAATTTTCTGTACCCGGACCCTGCGGAAGGTACCCTACACACACATCTGAAGCCATTCCTGCTCCATAGAGGTGGTAGGAAGCGATGCCCACAAGTGCCAGCAAAAAGGAGCTTCTGTGTTTACAGAGTCAACAGGCAGCTCCTGGCTCCTGGTCCTTCTTGACAACTCCTAGGTTATGGACTAATTAGCTCTTTACAGTCAGACGCATGGGAGTTTATCCTCTGCCCCAGCCACTTACTAGCAAGGCAATGCCATGTCATTTCTTTATAAGACTTGGTTTATTTATCTATAAATGGGCATTAATTATTGTTTGCAGAGTTATTGAAAATTAAATGAGATTTTTACATATAAATAGTTCTCAGTACCAAGTCTGGCACATGATAGCAATATATTCACAATAGCCATTCTTTTAAAGACGGTAACTTAATGAGACATGTTCTGGTTTGGAAACAAATCTCTGGTTTATCACTTAATAGGCTGATAGCTATGTAATGTTCCGGAGTCTGTTTTCTTTTGAGCCTGTTTCTTCATCTGTAAAATGAAGACCTTGGGATAAACAATGAGAGTCTATATGAAGGTTTTATTTTGAAGTTATGGTTATGATATCTCTGTTGGGAGTCTGAGGATTTCAACTCAAAGGAAAGGAAAAAGTCACCCTCGTCTATAGTGGCGAAATGTCAGGTTGTCATCACTGACTCCTAGAGGAGCACCAACTGTGTGCTAGGTGATCACTGTGGCAGATGCTACACGTATGCTCGCTCATTTCATCCCAACAGCCTTCACGAGGTAAGCATTATTTTTGCAAATTTGTAGGAGAGGAAGATGGGCAACCAATTAGCAAGCTGCAAAATAAGAATAAACAAATCCTAACTTTGCCCTTACTGTGTCTGTACCTTAAGAAGAAAATTTCCTCCCCCACCAACCCACAACACCACATGAGTTTCTGCATGGCTGTCTCCTGGGAAAGGTTCCTCGTTGCCAGGGCCAGCTCGGAGCCAATGGCCCCATTTCTTCACTTGAAAACAGCCAGATCCAGGGATCTGAGAAAACAGTCATAGGCCAAGGTCTCACACCTGACTGTGGTCTTTATGAGGGTGATTGGACTTGAAAACCCACGGGCACTTCTCTGCCCCTTCTGCCCTGCATATTTGCAGATCTGCCAGCATGGCTGGCTTGCCTTCCTCTGTTCAAGAGTGAGTCAGTATTCCTAGTTCCTGGTTTTTATCTTCTCCCTACACTGCCGGTGTCAAGAGAAAGTCTTTTCTCATCTCTAAAATAGCATCTGGTCCATTCGAAGCAGGCTGACAGTGGGCTGTCTGCCAGCACCCTCATTTCTTGGCGGATAGAAGGCATACCCCATCCAATTATCTGAAAGTCTCCTCACTAGATGATTCAGCCAATCCTCCATTATAAGCCAGCCCAGAGCAGCCTAAAGTCACCTTGAACAGTCGACAGTAATGATGGTTGCATGCCTTGTCTGCAATCCTTGCACCAGTTCTACTGGGTAGAAATCTCACTTGCATTTAAACAAATGAGGAAACGGAGGCTCAAAGAGGGTAAGAGGCTTTCTCAAGGCCACACAGCCTGCCTCAGAAGCACTGAAATTCAAACTCAAATTCCCAGCTTTAGGAGGAAGAGTTGAATGTTCACGGGTCACTTGCTTTTCCCACAGGCTGTAATGAAAGCCTGGGAAGCTCTGGGGATTAGACAGCATGGCAGCCAAGGGTCCCGGAAAATCAGCCCCTCTGGTATCTATAGTGTGCCGCCTGGCCTTGGCCTGAGAGGCTCCTGCATGCCTTGCTGGATGGTGGTCTGGAGGGAATAGCCCCAGGCTGGTGGCAGATAGCTGTTCTGGAATTCTGACTTTGCCATTTGCAGGTTTCTGAGCTTGGGCAGCTCTTCTAACTCCAGGGAGGCTTACTTTCTCTGTGCAGAGAGGCTGTCTGCCTCTCAGAGTTGACAGCCACATTGGTCTTGAAGGGCCTGGCATGGTGGACAGCAGCGCTCCTCATGCTAACTAGGCCTTCCAAGTGCAGCTCAGGCTCGCGGCCTCCGTGAAGCCCTCCGTGACTGCCTCCTCCTTGTGCTTACAGCCATTCATCTTTTCCTTTCTTGAGTCAACAAATATTTAAAATACACTGTGTCCTAGTGCTTGGCACTTTTGTAATTACTGGATCCTGTTCTAGTTCCTCATTAGACCAGACTCTTTCTGAGGGCAGAGACAGTATCTGAGTCATCTCTGAATCCTAAATGCTTAGCCCAGGGCCTGGAGAGAGGAGGAGAGGGGAAAAAATAATAAGCAAAATAGGAAGAAAAGAAAATCTGCTCCAAAAATCTGCCACAGCTCTGTATCCAGGCAGACAGGAAAAGCACCTGGTCCTCGCCAGCCTCTTCTGCCAGGGCCTTCCGAATCCCCATTGACAGAGCGGACAGGACAGGAATATCAATGACCGCCCGGGTGGCAGGTCTCAGATGAGCCTCGTGCCCAGGATGCAGGCAGGCAAGGGAGGCGCAGCTGCAGGAATGAAAATTCCGTCTGTGTACAGGGACGGTCTGGCTGGGCCTGGCAGGAGGGAGCCCTTCCCACCTCCAGCCCAGCGGAGCCCCACCCATCCCCTGCCCCGCCCAGCTCCTCCCCGCCCCGCCCCGCCCATGTCTAGCCCCGCCCCCAGCTCTTGCTCAGCCCCGCCCCGCCGCCGCCAGGCAGGTGCTCTGCAGGAAGCCTTCCCTGGCCGAGCTGGGTGTCTGAGCTCCAGATCTCTGCAGAGCTGAAGCTCAGAGCCCGCGCCTTGGGCAAGAGCTCCAGGGGTGAGGAAGAGGTCTTCTTCTTCGTGGGCCCCCAGACAGTGCCTCTTCCGATCCCACACTCTTCTCCGCAGACTGCAGGGCACTTCTTGGGAAGGCCTTAGCCGCCCTCCTACGACCTTCCCAGCGCATCGCCCACTCCTCCAGCCTGCTCCTCCTCCGTCCCCTAACTAAACAAGACCACGGGTCGAACCTCTGTACCTTTGCCAAGCCGCCCCGTCTTCCTGGAGCCACACTGCTCCCGCTCTGGAAACAGGCCCCAAACAAGGGCTGAGGGAGCACCCGTGAGCATCGGAGTGGGGAGACGAGGCGGGGAAGGCAGGTGAGCAGGTGGCCACTCTGGGAACTGGGGCCCATCCCGCTGGGGAACCCGGTGGACACTGCAGAGAACTGTTCGGAGATGTCCCACTGGAGGAGAGAGAAATGAAGGGCATTCAGCCACTCAGTCGCTTTGGAGATGGGTAAGCAGGCTCCCGGCAGCACCACCTCCCTCCCCAGCAGCTGCAGGGTACAAGAGCTAGGCCCATCCTTGCCACAGGGGCAGGGTGATGTGGAAAGTGACAGTGCACATTGTGGTGGTTACTTTTCTCTCGTTGCTGAGACAAAATACCCAACGCCCAAAATGAAGGAAGGAAAGGTTTATTAGCTTATAGTTTGTGAAGGTTTCAGTCCATACTTGGCTGGCCCCGAAGCAGAAGATAACAAAGCAACAAGAGCAAAGGGAGGAATGGCAGCGGAACAGCAAAGCAGCCAGAGCAAAAGGGAGGAATGGCGGCAAGCAGCTTCTTTCCCTGCCTTACTTTGTAAACAGGCTACCCCCACCTGAGGGGCGTGTAGCTCTCACATAATCTCCATGCCCTCCTCTTCCACAGGCTCAGGATGTGTACAAAGTAAGCACCCTGGCTTCCTGCTGAGTCACTTAGCCAAACCTCTAGACTCCCCAAGTTGACACAGTGTATCAACCATAACACACAGCTACCACCAGCCACTTGTGCCAGTCTTGCTATCAACTCCCCAGGTCAAGGCCCAGTGCCAATGGCTCCGATCTGCTTCTCTGCATCGCCAGAGCATGCTCAGTACAGCTCCAGGAAGTGCATCTCCTTGCCCCTTAGGGTGACTTTCCATACCCCTCCCCAGACCATAGGCTTCTCTGGGGCAGAAAGGTGACTTGGTCCCTTTCTGTATCCTAGCTCCCAGCACAGGATGGCATGCAGATAGCAGATGCCCATGAAGTGTCAGTGACGGTCAGGAATGTTACCAGACACTCAGCAGTCCTCACGAGCGGCACAGCAGTCAAAGGAGTTTTCTTAGGGGCTCAAAATTCCATTTTCCGAGAGGATCCTGGACACTCTATTGCTGCTCATAATTTCAGGAGAAAATAAGGTCATTTTTAATAGTGACTGCTACCTCAGTTTCCTCAAGGTGATCAATTGTCAGGACACCAAAGATAAATCTATCAAAGAATCTCAGATTGAAGCAACATAAGTTTAATGTGCCACTTCCTGTCCTGCTGTGGTCACCTCCAGGTGAGTTAAAAAGCATTAGATTTATAAAGACTTGCGCTTGTTTATAGCATACACAACATGATCAGTCTCTTTGTACATGCATGATACTTGCTCTGCTTTGTATGCAGACCGGGCCTCCCTTGGCCAGAACCCTCAGAGGCCCTCTGTCTGCAGGGGGCTGGGTTTTCCTACACACTGGGGCAGGAACCGGAAGCCAAGTTAGATCAGACTTAAAGGTTTTCCAGGTAGTCTGAGGCAGACAGCCCAGAATCACAGATTTTAAATTGTTGCCAAAACAACATCCAGCTAGGAAAGAATAAATTATGATAACAATAAAAAAAATGGATCATTCATCAATGAACGTAACAAAATGTGTGCAAATTCTTTTGGAAGAAATAACATTTAGTTCCAAGGAGCAATAAGGAGCACCTGAACAGCAACAAAAAATTCCATCATGTTCTCAGGAAGATGCTGCATCATAAAGGTATTATTTCTCACAAATTCATCTGGAAGTGCAATACAACTGTAATAGGAAAAAACTCAAGAAAATTTGGGAGTAAATAGACAACCTGACTCTGAAATCCATTTGGATGAAATAAACAAAATGAAACAGCTAGAGGAATTCTGGAAGGGGACAGTAGGGAGGGACAGGCTGTGCTTCTCTCTGAACTGATAGAAAGCTGTGAGTTAAAATTGTGTGGTACATCCAGAGACAGACCAATAAATTAAAAAACTCAGAAATAAACCTAACTGTCTCCAGAAATCTAGTGTAGAATAAATGTGCCATGTCAAGCCAGTGGAGAATAAGGTTACTCAATAAATGTTGGAGTAATTGAATAGGTACCTTAGGAAAAACTTAAGTGAGGTGCCTAGCTCGTACATACTTAGAAAATTTTCCACAGGGATCAAAACCAAAGTAGTAGTGGATGGAAAGGTAGAAAATTTTATTTTATAACCTTGGAGTAAGGAAGAACTGCCTAAGAATGATGTATTGCAGAAGTCATAAAATTTAAAATTGATAAGTTTGACTACCATAATGTTTCTCCATGGAAAAAACCTTCACAAATTCAAACAACAAATGGGGAAAAATGCTTTTGATGCATACCACAGGCATAGAACGAAGTTCTGTAATATTTTAGTATATGTGCTGCCAAAGCAAGCACCAAAGTTCCTTAATTTATTAAAAAAAATTCTAAGTATCAGTAAGAAGAAAAATCAAGAAAGTACAGCAAAAAGGGTAATGGACTTCAAAGGAAGAAAATTCAAATGGCTTCCAAGCCTCAACACAGCGGGAGAACCAGAAGCTGTGGCTGGATGTGAGTTGTGCCCTGCCCCCAGGATCCTGTACCGGAAGCTTGGCCTGTGGTGTGGGGTCTCGAGGAAGGTGGTTGGATCTCTGAGGCGCCGCCTTCTGAATAGATTGCTGCACCTTTGGAAAGATCTACAGTTTTAGCTCCTGAGAAAGAGAGTTGTTATAAAAACCACAAATCAAGCCAGATGTGGCGCATCCCTGTAACTCCAGCAGTCTGGAAGGCTGAGGCAGGAGGTTCCCAAGATTAAGCCCAGTCTAGTGAGACCATCTCAATTTTTTTTTAAAATTTTGAAGGGCCTAGGGGTATAACTCAGTGGTAGAACACATCTGGGTTTGATCCTCTGCAAAACGTCCCCAAGCCTGACCCCTGAATCGCTCTGGTTTCCTGTCTCACTGCATGCTCTCTCTCGCACATGTGCTCCACTCCAGTGAAGCCCCCATCACAAGGCCCTCACAGAAGCTAAAGAGGGGAGAGTCTGGAACTTCCAGTCTCTCATACTGTGATCTGAGTAAACCTCTTTTCCTTACATTGGTCATAGCAACAGCAAGCAGACCATTACACTGTATACCCAGGGAAATGCCTGTCCCTAAAGTTTGGACCATACTACCCAGCTCAAAAAGAACAGAGGAAAAATCTGTTAATAACCGTCCATGCAACCCCTGGTCCCCACTGAAAGGACAGCTGTGGACATCCCAGGCTCATGTGGAGACGTAATAGAAGTTGGCATGGAGAAACACTTAAAAACAGAGTGGAGATAGGAAAGTGGGAGCAGCCACCCCATAGCCTCTGGTGTTCCAGTTCCAGATGGTCTTCAGGTAGCAGTGTCACTTTGACACTTGACTTCACCCTGTGACCCTCGATGTCCCCATCTGTGCAGTGGGAATACTCACAGGCATCCCCTCAGAGGGTTTCTCAGAGGTGAAAAGGGTGCTGCACAAACAGTGCTTCGCCCAGCGTCTGGCAAGCAAGCAGGAGGCACAGGAAGGGCTTCTGACCTTCCCAGAGTGACCATAGAAGTCCCTTCCTTCACCTCTAGCTGGGCACAGTGATGTACACCTGTCATCCCGGTGCTCAGGAGGCTGCCAGTGGAAGGATGGCCATGAGTTCAAGGCCAGCCTGGGCTACATAGTGCAGTCAAGCCCAGCCTGAACTACATAGCGAGACCTTGTCTCAAAAAACCAAGAAAAACAATCAGAAGATGCATAAGAAACAAAGACCTCAAATCCTCTTTTGTAAATATTCTCTTTACTTCCCAAGACCTCTGATACCCAAGGATTAGCAGATTTTGTTGATTTGCACAGAGCTCTCTTGCCCTGACTTCTCCTGGAAAATTCCACTAAGGTTCTAAATATACGATCTATAATTGTGGCTCGATTCAGTTTGCATTAAGAGTTCAGGGCGTGCATTTTGCACTGGGCCGTGGCAGATCACCCCTGGCCCCGGAACAGGCTGTCCCACCCACTTTCCACCTGCCTGCCAGACCTTAAGACCTAGCTCGACAGAGTCGCCTGTGCCCTAGGCGATCCCCAAGAGAGCTGGTTCCGCCGCTACCTGACCCTAATCTGCCCGCTCCATCCTGTCTCCTGGTCTGAACTCCCAGCTCTGTGCCAGACTTAATCCCTACCTGCAGCCTCATCTGGATAATCTTATGATATTTTTATTATTTTTTTAATTTCTAATTTTTTAAAAGAATAAACAGTCTTTATGGGGCTCAGACCAGGACTCTGTGGTCTTAAGGGCCTCTCTGTTTGTCAGTTTTCTTCCCCCTGTTCTTTTCTGCCTGTTTCTGTAGCCTCACAAGCTGTTTTCTCTTCCAGCACTGGGTAGCTGTCACCGCCTTGCAATTTCGCCCCAGTCTCTGGGGCCAGGTAACCAGGGAGGACAAAGTTTCTTATAGGCGCCTGGCACACAATCTTGAGGACAGCTGGAACCACCTTCTGGGTTTTCTTACAGGGCAGGGGGATCCCATGGGAACCTTGAGGTAGCCTGGGGCAGCCTGGCCTCACACTGTCCTCCAGTGATGTGGTACTTTCACTTGTTTCTTTAGGTGTCCCCGCAGATGTGGATACCCTCAGAGCCAGTGGTGGGTCCCACGGGCTGCTTTCCAGGTTCTTGGTGTCCTGAACAAACAGTTGGGCAAAACACAGAAAAAGCAATGGAGGTGTGCATTTATTGATGGCAGGAAATAAGTACACTCTGCAGAGTGAGAACAGGCCCCAGGACAGAGGAAAAGGGTTATTTGTATCCCCGAAATCATAGGTTATCTCTTACGCAGTTAAGGCATTGGGACAGTGGTCCTAGCAAACACTCACTTGGCATCGTGCCAGGTGTAAACAGTCCTATGGAAAGCTCCTTTGGCTTCCTGTTCCGTGTAAATGAAGGATAAGAATAGTGTCTTTTGATTGGTTGTGCCCACATGCAAACAAAGGACCAAAAAGAGCATTTCTGATTGGTCCTATGAATCATCCCAGTTTCAAATGCAGGATTGAAAATAGCAAATTTCTGATTGGTCCAAACTAGCACTTGTTTGATTGGTTGATTCTGGGTACAGCGAGGATGGTGTGTGTCACTGTATTAGAAGTGTACCATATTTAATACCTTATTGTTAGCTGGTCATAGTGGCGCACACCTGTAATCACAGCATTTTTGGAGGCTGAGGCAGGAGGACTGCAAGTTCGAGACCAGCCTGGAAACTTAGCAAGACCCTTTCTCAAATAAAATGAAATGGGCTAGTAGCTCAGTGGTGAGTGCTGGCTTAGCATGGACAAGGTCTTGGGTTCCATCACTAGCACCACAGGTATACATATATATATTTGGGGGTTTTTGGGGGGATTGTTTGGTTGGATGGGTTTTTTTTTGAGACAAGGTCTCGATATATTCAGGCTGACCTTGAACTTCCTAGGTAGTCCAGGCTGGCCACAAGCTCCAAGTGACCCTCCTGGCTCAGCCTCCTGAGTGCTGAGATTGCAGGTGTGTGCTACCACATCCAGCCTGCAGACTTATAGGCTGCCACCATTGTGATTCACTCCCTTGAGACAGTTACTTGGGTCACCCCATGTTGCACCCATCAGTCTTGCCCTGGGAGATTTTTATTTGTTGTTTACTTGTTTCTAGAATAAAAAATAACAATTAGCTTTTATGGTAGTGGAGGCTATAAGGCAAACACAAGATTTAAACTGGGTGTGGTAGTGCATGCCTGTAATCCAAGCACTCAGGAGGCTGAGGCAGGAGGATTTCCAGGAGTTTGAGGCCAGCCTAGGTTACAAAGTGAGACCCTGTCTCAACACTACCCCCAGATTATAAGATTTACCCCCAACCACCTGTGTCAGTTCATGTCTTTTGAAGAACAGGGGCAGGTGGGATGGACGTGGGAGAGATTTCTCAGCCAGACACCTGGGAGGGAAGAGGGGAGGCAGTAACAGGGCAGGGAGACTCCTCCAATCACAGTGCAGGTCTAAGGAATCATTGGCCAGGTCTGCAAGGAGTCAAGGCAAAGTGGGTCCCTAGCAGTCCGGACCAGCAGGAGTCACCCTCAGTGACTGGGAGAGGTGCGAGCACAAGGCTGCAACCAGCCAGCCTTTCGGTTCACTCTGCTCCCTTAGTGCATTTTTCTCTCTCTCTCTCTCTCTCTCTCTCTCTCTCTCTCTCTCTCTCTCTGTCTCCCTGTCTCCCTGTCTCCCTGTCTCCCTGTCTCCCTCTCTCTCCCTCAGTACTAGGGTTTGAACCCAGGGCCTTCACACTTAGCTATATTCCCAGCTCTTTTGATTTTTTATTTTGAGACAAGGTCTTGTTAAATCGCTAAAGTGCCCAGGCTGAGCTGAAACTTGGGATCCTCCTGCCTCAGCCTCCCAGATGGCTGGGATCACAGGCCTATGTCACCACCACACCCAATTAAGCTCTCTTGAAGGTGTCTGATATCCCAGTTCTCCAGGAAACAAACACCAACACAGGGTTAAATGTCCAAAGATGTAATTATGAACCACGAGTGAGAGGAAAAGGGAAAAAGGACCTAGAAAAGCCGGGAGAGCCATCAGAATGTGATATGAGTCTGATCCCAGTGCCAGAAGAAGGCAGCGCGCTGGCCTCCCTGCGTTCTGAGGAAGGTCTGGCCAGGTTTTGTTGAGTCATCGGGCCAGAACCAATAATCAGGGCATGCTGGGTCCTCCGGGAAGGGGCCCATATCCGCTTCCAGAGCTCATGGAGATCGTCCCACAGCCAACACGCCTGTAGCTGCCACTCTGTCACTCACAGCCTTACAAGATTGCAGTCAGCGGGGACTACATGGTGAGTTGAAGGCCAATCTGGAACACAGAGTGAAACCCTATCTCAAAAACCAAACAAAACAAATGAATTTAGCCAGACTACAAGCTCCTGCAGATTCTGAACGGAGCTTCACCATGGATGGATATCCACACTCAGCGCAAGTCTTAGGACATAGTTGGTGCCCGTAGTATTCAGGGCTTGTACTGAAGTGCGGTGGTGTGAAAACGAGGAGGTAAGGCGGACCAAGCTGGGGCAGGCTGTGAGAAACATAATTTAAGTTTAATAAAATAAGAGTGAGTGGTGTCTGCAGTAGCAAACATGAATTAGGCTTGATGCATGCCTGGCTCTGTAGGGAAAACATCACAAGCACCATCGCATTTAACCCTTTCATGGAGCAGACTTACAGAATAGGCACTCGTGGCCACTCTTCTTCACAGCTGAGAAAGACCCATGTTCAGAGAATGGGGCGGCCAGACCAAGGTCACACAAGGAGAAAAGAGGGTGGGTTCAAATGCAGGCCCCGCTCTCGCAGAGGCAACTGCATCAGAACAAAACCCCGCCTCTCGGGCTCAACAGGGCTGACGTGGCACTAAAGCCACATCCCCTTCTTTTCCTCTGAGGAACACAGTCTCCGGGGTGAGCTGAGGCAGGGCCGGAAGCCCAGGACAGCGTCGGGTGGGAGAGGCCAGGGCCGTCAGGAAGGAGGTGGGTGGGACCATGCCAGGGAACTGTCCCACCCCCACCCCCAGGATCGAGGACCTCCTCTTCCACCCACCCCGTCATCCTGCGCAATGCACCATGACTCAGGAGCTCAGAGGATGTAGTGCTGTACTCAGAGCAAGGCGTCTCACCCAGGTGTTTCTGACCCTTAACCATGCACTCTGTCCACAGCAGAACACTGCTTTCTGCAGATGTTTGTTTACTTGGTACTGCAGATGGAGCCCAGGGCCTTTGCCCTGTTACATCCTCAGCCATTTTTTATTTTAAGAAATGTCCGTGCTACGTCGCCCAGACTGGGCTCGAACTTGCCATCCTCCTGCCTAACCTTCCAGAGTGCTGGGATTACAGGCATGGACCACCGTGCCTGGCTTCCAATTTTTCTTTTAATTACCTTATTGTCCTTTAGCATCATGGCCATGCAAAAACAAGGGGCCAGCTATCTCTAAGGCTTAAGGGATTGCATCAAGCCCTGGGTTCTGCCAGTGACCGGGGTCCTGCTGATTTCTCAGACACATCTCTGTGATCAGCTGTGTCAATAGATTTGCTGCTGGTCTCAAACCGAGCCATAGTCCAGACAAAGCTGCTTTAGGAGGATTTCACTCAGGACATTACTTGGGGAAATCCCCAAACTTTGGCATCTCTCGTTCGTTTTCACAGAGGAGGAGAGTGTTGTCTTCCTAATCTGTGTCACTGGTGGAAAAGCACCCGTTTATTGGAATGCTTCAAATGTGTTAAAATGTATTCTCTGAAGTCGCGCTCCGATAGACTTGGATCTGTAACAGAAAGCTCTCTGGCAGCGACTTCTAAACTAGCTGTCAGGAAATGTAATTGGAGAAAAAAAATTAGCTTGAGACATCCATGCATTTGCACTGTTATAAAAAAAGTCTTTCTCCTTCTGCTTCATCCAGAGTAAGAAAGGACCCCTTCAACCCTGCAAAAGTCGAGGCTGATCTGAGAGATACAAACTCTTATATTGTTAAGGGATCCCACCAGACCCACAACCTTCATAGGGCTAAGGAAAGGAGAAAGTTAAGCATGGTGGCACACACCTGTAATCCTAACACTCTGGAGGCTGAGGCAGGAGGATCGCTGTGAGTTCGAGGCCAGGCTGCATAGTGAGTTGAGGGCCAGCCTGAAGGACACAGCAAGATCCTGTCTCAAAAAGTGACTCTGAACAAAGAAGGGAGGGAGGCAGAGGAAGGGAAAGGAGCAAGGCTGTCCACTGCTGATCCTCCTGTGATTGCTGGGAGGAGAGGGAGCAGGTCAGAGAAGCCACTGGGAGGTGAGGAGTCCCTGAAGGCTGTCTTTGCCAGCCTCATAGGAAGCATGTGGGTGGAGATTAGCTCCAGGAGGACTCTGAGGAGATGCAGGGCGTTTCAGAAACATCATCTGCCCAGCAGCCAGGGCGGTGCTTAGTTCCGACCCTTCCAATCTCGCCCTGTCTCCCATGAAAAGCAAATGCGTATGGTGGGGTGGGTTTGACCTTGCACAAGGTCACAGGACAAGGAGGCCACAGAATCAGGGCTCATTTTGAAGCTGTCGGTAGCTGTGCAGCAAACTATGCTGTATCTGTAGATGATCTTAAGGTGGGAGGTCAGGTCTACCAGATGATTTTTTTCTCTATTCAAAACAAAAGCTTAAGGCTGGGAAGATGGCTTAGTGGTGAAGCAATTGCCTAGCACACTGGAAGTCCTGGCTTCCATTCCCAGCAAATGAACAAAGAAACCCTAGAGCCCGCATAATCTGAATCAGTTCTTCAGCGAAGTAGTTGAAGGGATGATTGTTGTCCAAGTCTCTTCTCCCCCTTTTTATTTAGATCCCTTTCCTTGTTCTGCTTCCTCCTACCCTAAGGTCCTGTCGTGTTCGCTTGTTCTCTCCCTCCAGGCTAAACTTGCTCCCTGGAATGGAACGGATGCATACATCTGCGTCTGAATGCTTGAGCAAGTGCATCTTAGCAAGAAAACTAGGCTGGCCTGCATTAGAGGAATTAGTATCTAGTGGTAGAACTTCAGAGAGCTTCTAGTAGGAGAAAAATCGTATCTGAACCCCCAAAGTGATTCCAATAAAGAGCGGTCTGCATGCATTATGGATCAGATCAATGTGTTTGATGGTTTGGCCAGCTTCAGGGAGACTTGCAGGACCCGGAATCATCTGAACTGTTTTCCTCCTGCACTCACTATGCAGCCTGGCCTCGAACTCACAGCGATCCTCCTGCCTCAGCCTCCAGAGTGTTAGGATTACAGGTGTGTGCCACCATGCTTAACTTTCTCCTTTCCTTAGCCCTAGGAAGGCATCAGAAGTTGAACCTGCAGTCTCCTGGCTGATGGTGTCCTCTGAGTGGGGAGTCTTTAAGGGTCACAGCTCTGCAGGCAGCCCACACTGGGGAGAACTTGGCAAGTCACTGAACTGTGCTCAGCTTTACCTTCTCCATCTGCTTGATGGGAACTAAGAGAACCTACCTCAGAGCACTGTGGGAAATTCATTCAGATATTGGTGCGCAAAAGGGCTCCATCAGTACAAGTTATAATCATCACTTTCTGCTACGGCGGCTCTGACACCTGGAGGTGAATAGTTTTCCCGTGAAGTTTGAGGCTTGCTATGGTTTGTGTCTGGATGTCCCCCCAAAGCTTCATGCAGTCCTGCGGGGCAGGCTTTTTGGAGGCAGCTGAATCTAGAGTTTGTGACTGTTTCATTTTCTAGTGCTGGGATTGGGGGTATGAGTGCTATACCTGTCCTAAGGCAAGTAGCCTGCATACAATATAATGGAGGAAAAGAGGCTTGCTCTAGCTCCTGTGCTTTTGGTATTTTCTGCCACCATAAAGGGTTGTCCCTCTGCATACCACCCTGACTTGGAGCCAGCTGATCATGGACTGAGACCTCTACAAACTGTGAGCTAAGTAAACCTTTCTTCCTTTAACCCTGAGTGTCAGGTATTTTGTCTCAGCAAAAACAGAAAAGAAACTAAAACAGGGCTGAAACTTCCATTAGTTTTATCCATTTCTTTATCCAACTTCAGAGAGGTATTCATGTCTAAAACAATAGGAAATCCATTGCAAAGAAAGAAAATGGGTTCTTTCTTAAACAAATGGAGGTTTAATATTCTAATTTTTCACCCTAGCATTTATGAGTCACTGAAATTAATTGGGTTTGGTTTTGAAAGAAGCAATTATTCTCCTTATGTTTTCCTAATCAGCTCCCTGGAAGGTTTTTCTAAGGAGAAATCAGCATGTCACACCTGGTCAACATTATAACACAATTAGCTATTAAGTTAACAAGAAGAAAGAATGTCACATTTGATTAAAACCTTCTGGGAAACAAAGTTGGATTCTAGCAGCTGAATAGCATGTGACAATTTCAGTCTTCCTCAGAGGTCAGCATGGATCACACTCAAGAAACTATATAAAACTTACATGTCTTGTTCCTCTATAGTTAAAATGTTTATCATCGTTTAACATATCCCTTTATTAACCTGAGTGCCTGAGAGTGTCATTGGTTTCTTTTGTACCCTTTCTTTAACACCCAAGGAAACTCATTCAAGAATACAATATAGATAAGGAAAAGGAAATCCTCCGGACTCTGCCTCTGCTGACCCAAACCAGGCACTGAGAAGACACCCTGATTTCTGCACACGTCGCGACCCTCACTAGATCTGGTCCCATGGCCACCAACCTCAGGCAAGCCCTTATCCCTGGGTGGTGGCACAGGCATCGCCGAGAACATGTTAGGAATGTGAAGTCAAAGGCCCTCCCCAGGCCCAGTGACTCAGAATTTGCATATTAACAAGATTCTGGGTGATTCAGCCATAGCTCAGAGTGTGAACTGATCTGCTCCGTGCCATTTAGGAGCAGGGCCCCCGATCCTGTGATACCTACCAAGCCATCATGGCTCGCCACAGACACATTTGAGTGACTCTTCATGTATATCTCTGCTTCCGACTCAGCCTTCTTCCAATCTAACCTATAGCTTGCCAACAGAAGAATCTCACTAAAGTGTATTTAGTAATGTCATTGCCCCACTGAAAACCCTTCAACAATCCCTGGAGTGGACATTTCCCCTTGTGGTAGTAGTAAGAAGAGTTGTCATTGCTATTGTTGCTATGGATTTGAGTTTCCACGGTTTTGGAGGCACAGTTTGGGTGACCCTTTCCTAATTTGGAAATCTTTCACCCTCCAACTCTCTTCTTTTTCATTTTAACTTTTATCAGTCCATGTTTGCAGTACACAATGGTTACATTCATTGTGGGGAATTAGTACATATACACAACACATTTCAATTCTTTTTCCCTGCTCTTCCACTCTCTTTTTTTTATGAGCATCAGATTCACTTATTTATCATATAGGTCTTATAAAATTAATTGTCATACATACAGATTAACACCCAGACTAATAGGCAAAAAGACGTATCAACACATAAGACAATTATACTAAAGCAAGGGTGATGTACTTAGATACATTGTCTGTGCTGAATTATAATAACTATTTTCCTCTCTCTTTTTTCCTATTATGTGTGTTTTATTTCACAATATATATCTCTCTTGTGAAATATATATTGAGTCTCTCATATAAGAGAAATCATGTGATATTTAAACCTGTGTATCTGATGTACTTCACTTAACATGATGGTCTCAAGGTGCATCCAATTTCCTACAAATGACTCAAATTCATCCTCCTTTATGGCAAAGTAGTACTCCACTGTGTGCAAATACCACATTTTCTTTACCCATGCATGTGTTGATAGACATATAGGCAGCTTCCAGGATTTAGCTACTATAACTATGCTGCTATAAACACGGGTGTGTATGGATCATTGTAATGCGCCTTTAACCCTTTCAGGAAAATACCTAGAAGGAAATAGCCAAGTCAAATGGAATTTCTAGCTTTAGTTCTTTCAGAAATCTTCATACCAATTTCCATATGGTTGTACTAGTTTACATTCCCACCAGCAGTGAGGAAGAGCCCCACCCCCCTCCGACCGCCTTGCCAGCATTTGTTATTGGTTGGTTTCTTGATAATGGTCATTCTTTCTGGAGTGTGATGGTTGATTGATTATGTCGACTTGAGTAAGAGAAGCTTACTAAAGGTTTATTTAGCTCACTAAACAGGCTCAGCAATTCCATATTTTAGGGTGTGGAAGACCCACCCTAGGGCAGCTTCTCCCCTGGCTGGTATAAACAGCAAATGAAGAAGGACAGATCTACTTTTGTTTCTTCAGAGGAGCTCCGGTCTTTACTTTCACCTTGGCTGTCTCCTGGCTTCCAGTGCAGACTCTTCACCCTTCCAGCCAAGATTCTTCAGCCTTCCAGTGCAGAAACATCAGCCTCCTGATACGGACTCCCATGGGACGCTATAGTAAGCATCAGACCTTCTACTGAATCTTTCAGTCTCCAGTGTGCAGGAAGACCCACTGCACTCTTCCACATCCAACTCTGTGAGTGCCATTGTGAGCCAATCTTGTAAATTATTATATATTTGTATACTTCATGTTATATCTGTTTCTCTAGTAAACACCATCACATTGTGGTAAACATCTCACAGAGTGAGATGCAATCCCAGTGTTGAGATTTTCCAACTCCTGATGGGAGGCAAAGGTGGCCTCCCAATGTAGAAGCTGAGAAGACCAGGGCAATAGCTCAGAATATCTTACTCACTTTCTTGTCACTAAGGCACAATGCCTGATGCTCACAACTCTAAGTAGAAGATATTTAGACTCAGTTTACAGAGGTTTCAGTCCATGGTTGGCTGGCTTCATGGCAGAGCATCATGGCAGAGAGGCCTCAGAGAGGGGCACTGCTCGCAACATGGTGGACAGGAAGAAGAGAGAGATCAAGCGGGGAGGAGGGAGATAGATCTTTCCAGGCCACGCCCCCAGTGACCACCTCACTAGGCTTCAACTTCTAACACCACATTTAGCTCTAACCTCATCAATGGCCTCATCCACTGATGAGTATCACACCCCATGAGCCAGTCGCCTCCTCAAACCCCTGCCCATGAGTACATGAGGCATTGGGGGACATGTAGATATAACCATAACACAGACCTTCTGGCAACCAGAGCATGGAGACATAACTGAAGTTTGGCCAAGCTGATTCTCTCAGAATTCTGAGTTAATTCGAGAGTTAATGACATAAAGAAGCAAACCCAGATGAGCAGTCGCAACACCCAATATCTGGAAGTGACAGAGATGATCAAAGCCAGAGGGGGCAGCCATCTTGACTAGAACATCTAGTATTCAGCTGAGAGAGAGGGTCACTCCCCCTGGTTTGGTTGTGAGACTGATTTTTACCTGGGGCTCTGCCTGTGTATTCTCCTTTTGTGGCTTCCCATTGTGCAGACCTGGCTCCTGGTCTTGCCGGCCATTGAGAAGCTACCCAACGTCCTTTCAGTTCATTCCTTTCCTGCTGATGTAATCAGCCCTCCATCTGTGGCTCCTGCCTGTGTGATTCAGCCAACCATTGAAAATACTTGGGGAAAAATTGCACCTGTACTGAACACAGACAGACTTTTGTCTCTTGTCATTATTCCAGAGACTACAACACAATATAACACTATTTACACAAGATTTATGTTGTGGAGCACACTGTAAGCGATCTGAGATGATTTAAAGTCCACAGGAGGATGTGTGTGGGTGCTATGAAAATGCTGAACCACTTCACATAATAGACATGAACACCCAAGACCTGCGTATCCATGGGAGCCCCCAAGCTGTTCCTCATGGACACCAAGGGACAACTTCATCCTCTACAGCTGTTTCTATTGCTTGTAACTGAGGCTCCCGTAAGTCTAGCCATCTATGAAAATCAAGTCCAGGCTCCACTTCATTTTATATTAGTGAAGGCAGAAACACATCATATTCCAGAATTTAAACTACCTCAAATTCCAAGATTTCCTGTGTACATTTAGTTCAACACATTTTTTAATTTAAGGGGTCGTTCAAAAATTCAAGTGTTAAATCACTTTCCTCATTGCTGGAGCAAAATGCCCAATACCCACAATTTAAAGAACAGGTTTATTTTGGTTCCCAGTTTTGGAAGTTTCAGTCCATGGTCAGCAGGCTTCAAAGCAGCAATGTGTGGTAGGAGGGCCTGGGTGGAGGGAGGACCGCTGCTCATGGCATGGCGAACAGGAAGCAGAGAGAGAAGGGAGGGAGATATGCCTGCTTGGTCTGTACAGATTCTGCCTGATGTCAGGGCTGGAGTGAAGGCTACAGAGGTGGGCAGTGGGATCTCAGTTGTGGATGTGAGAAGGATGTGGAGTCAGGTATCAGGAAGGACATGGTGTGACACCGAATTCCACCCAGATCAGCCTCACCCTGTGCCACAAGAATGAAAGCTTGTGAGCCAAACCTTCCAGCCTCCAGCTGAGAGAGGTGCCTAGAAATAAGCTCTTTCCCCCAAACTGATGTTCCCACCTACAGAGAAATTCTCCATCAGTTCAGCGCCATTTCCTGGCTTCCCTGAGGCATATTTATGCCTGTGAGGAGGGTGAAGAATTCGGAAAGAGGAGTTCAGAAGCGCTGTCTCGTGGGACCCTCACACGTTGTCCGTGGTGGACATTGTAATGACTCCTTTTGTACAAATGAAGACGAGGGGTTAGGGAAGTTGGCTGAGGCCCCAGGCAGGGTCACACATGCGCCAGATCCCAGATGCCACCCTGGATATCTCTTGTGGACCTGCTGATTCTCACTCTTGCTGTCCTCACAACATCTGTGACTTCTCAAGGAGTGGAGCAGGGATGCTAACGGGACAGAGGACACCTGTGGGGCTGCTGGACATGGGAGCTGAGGCCAGGGGCTGGGATTTTAGGAACTGGCTTGGGGCTGAAGACTCCTCTGTGCTTGGACGGGTGGGAAAAGACAGCTTTCACCACCACACACTGCTGTAGACTCAGTGAGGCATCCCAAAATTCATATGCTGCGGTCTCAACCTCCAGTGTGATGCTGTCTTAGTCACTTTCCCTGTCACCGAGACACAGTGCTCGACACCTACAATTTAAAGGCAGAGAGGTTTATTTTGGCGCACAGTTTGTAAAGTTTCTGTCCATGGTCCAGTGGCTCCAAGGCAAAGGGGTCTGGTGGAGGAGAGCTGCTCACTTCATGGCGCACAGGAAGCGGCGGTGGGGGTGGAGCTAGGGAGCTTCACCCTTCCAGGCCACAACCCCAGTGACTGACCTCTTCCAACCAGCCCCCACCTCCTCACAGCAAGTCAGGTATAATCTCCCAAAAACCACTTGTTTTCCAAAGGTCCCACCTATGATCACATGAGGTTTTAGGACGACATGCAGATATAAATCCTAACAGATGGTGTTAGGGAATGAGGCATTTGGAAGAGAACTGAGTTTAGAAAAGGTCATAGGGTTGGGGCCCTCATCACAGGATTAGTGCCCATGTAAGGAGAAGAACACACACTGTCTCTCTCTGTCTCTCTCTCTCTGTCTGTGTCTCTCTCTCTCTCTCTCTCTCTCTCTCTCTCTCCTTCCCTCCCTCCCTCCCATGAGAGGACACTGTGAGAAGGCAGTCATCTCCAAACCAGAAATCAAACCCTCACCAGAACCTCACCACACCAGTAACCCTGATATCAGACTTCCAGTTTCCAGAACTGAGAATACATTTTAGTAGGTTAAGCCAGCAACTCTATGGTATTTTGTTAGGGAAACCCAAGTTAACTAAGAGAGTTTTTTTGGGTTTTTTTTTTTTTTTGTCTCTTTGAGACAGGGTCTCACAATGTAGTTCATGCTGGTCTTGAGCTCACTTTGTAGCCCAGGCTGGTCTCAAACTTGCACCAGTCCTCCTGCCTCAGCCTCGCTAGTGCTGGGATCACAGGCGTGTGCCACCATGCCCAACAACTAAGACAGATTTTGACTTGTGATGGTCCACTTCATGTGTCAACTTGACCGAGCCATAGCAAGTGCTAGATACTTAGCCACACATTATTTCTGGGTCCATGAAGGAATTCCAGGTGAAGGAAGCATTGGAACCAGAAGTTGAATAACGCAGATTGCCGTTTGCTGTATCCCATCTGGGTGTGCTCACCCAATCTGTTGAAAGTCTAAGAAAAATGAAAATTTGAGCAAGAGAAAGCTCTTTCTCTGCCCACCTACCTGCAAGCTGGGACATTAGTCTCCAGACTTTGCGTGAGACTGAAAATGGAACTTATCCCAGAGGTGCTCCCGATTTTCAGGCCTTTAATTCAGATGAGAACAGTGTCATCGGTGTCCCTGGATCTCCAGCTCGCTGGCTGTAGCTCTTGGGTTTCCAGCTTCCCACGCTGTAGGAAATAAATCTTACCTATTTAAGCCACTCCCTGCTGGTATTTTGTTACAGCAGCCAGAGTGGATGAGACACTTCGAGTCCAACCACCTTTGAAGCTTCACCTCGTCCAGTTTTACTGAAATCTGTGTCCAGGGAGAGGCAAGAAGATGAGATGTCCCAGCTGCCTCTCTGGGGACAGGTCATAGCTCTTTGTCCCAGACCCAACATGCAGCAAGAAAGGTCTCATCCAGCCCCCAATAAAACAGCTCTGTGGTTGGAAGCCCCCATGGACCGTCTGGCCCAGTCCCGTGGAAGGCCAGGGAGGGAGCAATGACTGGATGGGCCCCGTCTTTCTGGTCCTTCTCTCCCTTCATTTTGTCACTGTGTTTAACCCAGGTCTTCCTCAGGATCCTCTTATCAGCCTCCCTGCAGGTCGCTGTGACACCGGTCCCTTCCCTCCTGTCTACCCTTCACCATGGAGCTGGAGACATCTGGCCTGGACTTGTCCCTTCCATTCTTCTTGCTTCAGAACATGGGCTCTGGAGCCAGATGGGCTGGGTTCACGTCCCTGCCCTGCTGTCACCAGCTGCATTTCTCCGGCAAGTAACTCAGTTTTCCCAACTGTAAGCTGGGAGTATAGTGGATTGATTGGTGCCCCCATGAGAGACAAACATGTCCTAAACTCAAGAAACTGCTGCAAGTGTAACTGTGCAGTACTTTTAAAAAGAGATGTAGTCAAGTTAAGGATCACAAAAATAAGAGTTTATATCTGGATTCTCAATCCTATTCCACTGATCTATCTGTCTGTCTGTCTGTTTGTTTAGAAATACTGTCTTGCTAAGTCGGCCCAGCTGGCCTGAACTTGAGATTCTCCTGCTTCCATCTCCCAAATAGCTGGAATGACAAGCATGGGTCACCATGCTTGGCTGAGTCCGTTTTGAAATGGTTTATAACATACAATAAAATTCACCCTTGTGATGTATATAATTCAGTGATTTTTAACACATTCACAAAATTGTGCAATGTGGAACCATCACCGCTAAGTCCAGAACATATTTATCATCTGTCAAAAAAATTTTTTAGCCTTTTTTTTTCCAGGTAGTAGTTTTAGATTTGTTGTTTTGTTTTCTTTTTTTAGTTCTAAGTAGTTGAATCCAGAGCCTTGAGCTTGCCAAGCACATACTAGGTGACAAGTGGGCTTTAGCCCCCTAAATTGCTCTTCCTCTGTGGCTTAGGTGAACCCCGTTAGTCCTGGGCACACCAGGACAGTTACCGGCTATCACACACATTGTGACGCGTGGGTCATGCTCCCCACTCCCCCACCACCTGGGGCCCCCAGCACAGAGCACAGCAGGTGGGATCGACCCTCTTTGGGAGTGGCCCTGATGGCAGCAGAGCCCCATGCCCTTGTAGCCGCCGCCCGGGTAGGGTCACCAGGGCAGATGCTCCACACTGCGCCATGGCTTCCCCAGCAGAATCAGCTTCATTCCCCACACAGGTCACAGCATTGCCGCCTTCCCTCGCTTGAACCGCTTTTCCACTCTGCCGTCTCTCTCAGGGTCTTCTGGCCTAATGCAAACCGTGATGGCCTCACTGCCAGGTCTTGGGCGGAGACGACAACGAGAGCTTTCCACACAACAGCGCAGGGCTCCACAAAGGTGCAAGTTCCTCTCCCAGCTGAAGAGCTGCTCACGACGCCCCACTTGGAGTGGGGGAATCAGTTTCTTGCTGGACAGACCCTGATGTCCACCAACACACTCAGCCCATGCTCACAGCCCAACCCCTCTGGCCTCCATCTGAGGGCTCGGAGAAGGGGACCAGTGCTTCTAGCTCTGCCCCTTGTCCTGGTCGGGTTCCCGAGGCCCAGCGCCCCACATCCTGCCCATCAGTAGCCCGGGCTGGCTCTGGGTCCCAGACACACTGCAGAGAAACTCAGAGAAAAGCAAAATCGGGACACAGGCCGGGGTGGGGGGCAAAGGGACCCCAGGGATGATGGGATCTGAGCAGACCCATGCCCAGGGTTTTCTGCTGCCCAGGGTACCAGGCACGACCTGGGCACTCAATCCCACCATGGACAGCTATGCCAGCTGTGCAAAGGGCCAGCCCTCTGCTTCTGTCCCCAGTGATGGACCATGGGCATCACCACCGGCCCTGCCGACGCCATGCCGCAGGAGTGACCCTGGTCGCCAAGGCAGGCTGAGCCCTGTGTGGCTGTCCATCTAGGTGCTTGCTACTGGCTCCCAGTCATCGTGCCAGAGGAATCCACCTGTGGGCCCAAGCCTCCGGATGGTTCCTGTTCCCAGACTTCAAGTCTCGCCACTGAGCACAAAACATTGCGGAGGACAGTTGTCACTTCTCTCTGCCCTGAGTCAGACCCACAGAGCCTGCGAGACGTGACTGATTACTGCTGCTTCCAGTCCATGTTGGGATGACTGTTACATCGCTAGAGATTACTCATCTATGCATAATATCTTTGGCTGCCTTAGAGAATAACCTCCGTAAGTGTAAGTGGCCCCAGATGGGGGAAATATACAAGGGTAGATATAGTCTTAGTCATTTACACTTTAGTATGAACTGCTCATCTTTGGTACTACTCTTCTATCCTTTCCAGAAAAGTGATACTATTCAGAAACAGAGGGCAGTGTCAGGACCTGGCATACTAAAGAGCCAAAAGTGAATGTAGGGAACGTTATAGGAAGAGCTCTGGATTTAGTATCATATAGGACTGGGTCTTAGTTCTAATCATGCCCCTAATACAATGTATGCAAGGGTTTATGCCACTTGTGAGGTGTGATCAAGAAACCCTGGTGAGTGTTTAAATTAAAAAAATTAAAATTTATTACAATAAATGACACATTACCATTAATTCCCCTCAAAACCCTCCCCTTTACTTCAAACACACATATCCCATCATTCTTGTACTTTCCATAGCAGTTCTGGAGGTGCTCTTTCCTGAATGTCTTTTCATGGCTGCCTCCATGTCCTGAATAGATTCAAAATGTTTATAGCAATTTTTGTTGAATAAAAACATTTTGATGTGTCCTCATTCGCCTCGCTCACTGGATCTGGCACCACGTGACTTCCGGCTCTTCTCCAAAGTGAAAAGGACCATGAAAGGCCAGTTTCTGAATCAATCCAGAACACTGAGGCACACATGAGAGTGTAACTAAAGCACCCATGAAGGAGGACTTCAGACGTCTCCAGGCAGCGGCAAGAATGGTGAGACAGGTGTGCCGAAAGCAAGGGGAGGTTTTGAGGGGGATTCATGACGTGTCTTTTACTGTAATAACTTTTAAAAATGTAAACATTCAGCATTTTTTTATCATCCCTCCTAGTAGCCACGGGACCTTGAACAGAGCTCAGTCTCCTCATTTATGAAGTCCTTATGGTAATACTATTGGTCACGCAAGATTTCAGGGAAAAGCAAATGGGACAATTGCCAGGGAGGTAAGTGGTCCGTGTAACTTAGGGAAGTTGTGGTGGACAGGACATCCTGCTGGGGGTCAGCAGATTGGTGCTCAACAGTAACTGTCTCTGTGACTCTTGCTAACCCTATTTGGGTCCCAGAGACTCCTGCCCCTTTCTAACCCCAGCACTCAAGAGGCAGAGGCAGGAGGATCTGACCAGACTGAGCTAGTTCAAGGCCAGACTGAACTACATAGCAAGATCCTATCTCAAAAAAACAAAATTAGTTAATTAATTAAAAAATTCTTGTTTTGTTTTGTTTTGTGTGAGATAAGTTCAGTATGTAATTCAGGCTGACCTTGAACTCACTATGTAGCCCAAGCTGGCCTCAAACTCACCGCAATCTTCCTGCCTCAGCCTCCCCGGTGCTGAGATTACAGTTGTGTGTCACCATGCCTGGCTGTGTTTGTTTTTTATTTTTATTTTTATTTGTGTGTGTGTGTGTTTGTTTTTTAAAAAGCAAGTCTATTTCAAAGTCTCAACTACCTTATGGCATAGTTGGTTCTGGGACACAGACAAAAAGTAGTAGGTACGCCAAGGACCGGAATGTGGGTAACACAGCAATAAGTCCCAAAGGGCAGGAACCATATCACTAGGGCATCAAATGGGTCACCCACAAGCACAACTAAAGCACATTTCCTAGGCTGTGCCCCGTGCTCCCCTGATCTCTTCCCAAGGTTCCAGAGACTCCTGTCGCTTTGTCATCACTGCCAATTCTATTGGCACATCCCTCGGTACACAATTGGATGACCAGGCACGTGCATTATTTATAAACCAGCAATACCATTTCTAAGAATTTATTTTCATAAAAAGCCACAGATGTCCTCAAAGATACTGAGAAACAATAAGGGACCAGGATAGCCAACAGTGCTGTGTGGTGTCCCCTAAACGGGCTGCTCTCCTGACAGTTAAGCTTAACTATCAACCGAGCTCACTTAAAAACCACCAGGGGTTTCATAAACTACACTCTGGGAGTGTCTGGGAGGGTCCTGGAGGCATGGCCTTGGGAACTTCATCTGGTCCCTTTTTCCTCCCTCTCAGGCACTGTTCCCTGATCTGCTTCCTGGCCTCCAGAAACTGAATAGCTTTGCTCCCCCATACTCTCCCACCATGATATTTCTGCCTTGGGGCAGCCTACCATGGACTGCACCGCCTGAAGCCATGCACCGGATCCCATGAGCCCATTACACTTCTCCTAACCAATACACCCAGAGCCAAGTACTTCTCTGGGAATTTTGCAGGCATTAATTTAGGTCATCCTCAAAACACTTCTGCATTAGCTGCCCTTTGCAGGGGACAGCACCGAAGCCCAGAGAGCTTACCTGTTTTGCCCAAGGTCACACAGTGGGCAGATGAGAGCTGACATCTGAAACTAGGTGATCTAGATGCAGAATCCATGTTCTCGGTCACTGCTGCAGCCCTCTCCTTGAAGCTGAGGTTGGAGGTAGAGACGATTGCCTCAGGAAAGCTTTCCTAATGTATTAGCAAGTGAAAGAGACAGGTGGGGAACGAAAACCTGGACAAACACACACCATATGCCAGCAGGATGGTTCTGGAGGTGGGGTTGTTGTTTCTGTCATTTTGTGTGTTCTTATGTATTTTCCAGGTTTTCTCTACTGAGTGCTCCTTACCTTTCATAATAGAAGGAAACGTGAAAAGATGACTTTCCTGCACAGCTCTGCCATTCCTTGCTGCCTCAAATGTAAGACGGCTGGTTCTTCCTGATGGCAAAAAAATGAAGATAATAATAATAGCCAGGTATGGTAATGTCTGGCTCAGGAGGCCAGCATTCAGGAGGCTGAGGCAGGAGAATTGCTACAAGTTTTTGGCTAGCTTGAGCTTCACAGTGAGTTCAAGGTCAGCCTGGACAACACAGTGAGACCCTGTCTTAAAACAACCCAAAAAATGAAGGTAATAATACCCAAACATTTGATGAGCTTTTCGTATGTGCCTCAACCCATACAGCCAGCAGGGTCCTGAATGGGGGCAATGGGAGATTAAGGAAAAACAAGACACATAGAAAAAAACTGGGACTGGGTGGGACCTGACCTCTCTGATGCAGAGACAGAGACAACCCAGCACAGTCTATGTTTTTATTTATGCACAGTAAAAAGGGGGGCAGTGTGCGACGGGGCCAAAAGTGCAAAGTCTCAGTGTTTTGATGGGAACATTGACAGTAAAACACTCTTCGAGCTATCTGCACTGCAGTTAACAGGGAGGAGCACCAAGGCAGGACACCTGCTGGACTGGCTTTGCTCTGGTCCCAACAACTTGTTCACATGGCTCGCCTCGGGCACTGTGTGTTCTCTTGTTCTCAAGACTGGCTTTGCTCTACCCTGAACATGTGGTCGATCTCCAGCCCAGCCGCTCTCCACACATATGCTATTGGACTGACAAGCACGATGTCACTTAGCTCTTCACAGCAAGGACTGATGGGTACAGTTTCTCAGGCTGTGCACTGCACAACTCCAGGGCAGACACAACTACCAATCATCATCCACAAGGTGGACCGTACTGCCCTGTGGACACAGTGCCCTATCAAGGCCTTAAGGAGTAGAGAGCAAAGGCAGCACCAGGGCCCAGTGTCCGTTCTCTTATTTTCAATTGTAGAGGGGAGATAGATACCCAAGGCAGGCAGAAGAAGGCAGAGTAAAATCCTGGCATCTAGACACAACTTTTCAGGCAAGCTGGCATCCTGTAAAGGGCTGCAGCCAAGAGGCAGAACATGCAGGCTCGTGTCACTGCTCCGTCCCGCCTGGCTATGCGACCTCAGGAAAGTTCCCTTTGCCTCTGGGCTCAGTTTCACCATCTGGAAGACAGGGAATTTAGACGAGCTGCTCTCCAAGCCTGCAGCCTGGGAGTCTGCGATCACAGATGGCATCACAGCCCGGGCCAGATCCGTGCCGCCCACGCAGCATGGCCGCCTCCCCGCGCTGGCAGTGACCTACTTAGGTGGCGGGGAGAGGAGCTGGAGCTGCGGAGAAGAGCCAGGGTCGCCCTCTGGAGCCCGGCACCTCCCGCCTTGGCCTCCCTGGCCTCCCCTCCCGCTCCTCCTGATGCAGCAGCTTAAAATACCCGAGAGGCCGCCACTGGTCGCCTCAGCACCTGGCTTCCCTGGCCCTGCTGGTGACTCGCAGGCCGTCTCTCTGACTTTTCAAAGTCACAGAGGTAGTGGGTCCTGCAGCATCTTCCAGATGCTTTGTCACATGCAAAGGCCAGGCACAGGGGTGGTGCGTGCAGGGGAACAAGTTCAGCGCACATGCGGTTCCTGCAAGAAGGAAGCAGATGACTTGGAAGGAACCAGGTCAGCTGCAACCCTGCGTCCCTGGGAGGGAGCGGGTGTCTTTCCCCGCGTGTACGTGGATGCTCTACCCCAAGCCACAGACCCAGCCCTTTCTTTTTTTTTTTTTTTTAAATTTATTTCCAGGCAGGGTTGTTGCCCAGGCTGGCCTCAAACTTTTGATCCTCCTGCTTCAGCCTCCCCAGCTGCTGAGATAATAGGTGTGTGCCCACAGCCTGGCTTCAGTATTTTAAAAATCACCGAGACACTCTTCTGATGCTTCCTGGCTGCGTTTCTCTGCGAGAGCCAGGTAGCAAAGAGCTGCAGGCGTGCAAGCGGCTTCCGGCTTCCGGAGGAGAGGTGTTTCCCACAATTCTGGGGGAGGAGTCCTAGGTCAGGGTGCGCACAGGGCCGCTTCCTCCCGCTCCTGCTCCCTGCTCAGGGACGCCCTCTTCTCCCGTGTGTTCGCCTGAGTACCCGCGTGTGTTTGCCAAATGTCCTCTTCTTAGGAGGACACTGCCGTACTGAATTCCAGTCTGTCCCTGTGGCCACACTTGAAAGAGATCACCTCTTTAAAGACCTGGCACCCGGCATGGTGGTGCACAACTATAGTCCCAGCATTCGAGAGGCTGAGGCAGGAGAATTGCTGTGAGTTTGAGGCCAGCCTGGGCTACATAGTGAGACCTTCTCTCAATCCCCGCCCCCCAAAAAATCTGATGTAAAGACCTGCCTCCACATATACTCATGTTCTAAGGTGTGAGCGTTTAGGGTGTCCACGTCTGGCATGTGGGAGACACAATTCAGCCCTATGATAATTAACAATAATAAAGATGATATAAACCAGGCTTGGTAGTGCAAACCTGTAATCCCAGCACTCAGGAGGCTGAGGCAGGAGGATCTCCACAAGTTCAAGGCCAGTCCAGACTACTTAGTGAAAACTTGTCTTTAAAAAAATATGATGATGATGATGATATAATAATTCATGGGCTGTGTTGGTGAACAAAGGTGCTTAGACCACAGCCCTGTGGGAAGAGGTATGCAAGACAGGCTCTATTCCCTTCATAGAGATCATCTCTGTGAGGAGCAGTTTGGGTGGTGTCAGTGCCAAGCAGGGTGAGTGAGAGGGGACTCTGGCCGGCTGGGAGGTGGCAAGGCTACTGGACCAAATGCCAGACCTGACCGTCACAGCCTGGCTCCAGCCTGGGTGGCTCGGGGTGAAACAAGTACTTAGCACGCACACGACCTCAGGGCTGATCGCCAGCACCACAAAAATGAGATTAAAATAAGCAAAACATTTAGAAATCCTGGCACTCCCGCTGGCCAGCCGAGTTCACCAGGACAAGGTTTTAGGCACAGCTGTCTGATGCACAAGCCAGGTCCTCAGCCTCGGCCCCTAGGGAAGGAGGGGTTACAGGACAGGGGGTACGCAGGATGCGGTCAGTACTGGCTGGGAGTGTATCTCCTTTTTAGATGTGCTTTTTAAGGATTTTTCTGATACTAAGGATTGAACCCCAGGCCTTGCACTGAGCTGCATCCTCAGACTTCTTAAAAATTTTTTATTTTGAGTCAGAGATTTCTCTAAATTGCCCAGGTTGGGCTTGAACTTTCAACCCTCCTGCCTCAGCCTTCCAGGGAACTAGGATTACAGGCATGTGCCACCACACCTGGCTAGATTTTTTAAAATTAATACATAAAAATATAAAATTGTAGCTATGTATGGGGTGGTATGTGATGTTTTGATACATGTATACATTGTATAATATTTAAATCAGGGTACATATATCTCTTCAGATATTCATCATTTCTTTATGGGAAGAACAGTAAAAATCTCTCCTTCTATGGGGAGTGTAGTGACACATGCCTTGGGTTCCAGCTACAAGGGAAGCTGAAGCAAGAGGATCTTTGAGCCTAGGCCAGCATGGGCCACACAGTGTCTGTCTGTCTCTCCCCACTACCCACTCCCCATCTCTGGTGGTACTGGGGATGAAACCCACAGCCTTCACCTGAGCTACATCTCCAGCCCTTTTTGTTTTTTTATTTTGAGACAGGATCTAAATTGCTAAGTCAGCAGGCCTGGGCTAGAATTTGGGATCCTCCTGTCTCAGCCTCCCCCTGTGCTGGGATTATAGGTACTACCACACCCAGCTAAAACCTCATCTCTTAATACAAAAGCTTTCTCCTAGCTTTTTGACTTTACAGTACATTTTCATCCCCTAGAGTCCCGGTGCTGGTGTCCATCCCTCCTGTCACCTCCTCACTGGATTTGGGCTCAGGAGCTTGTGCAGGGCACTCTCCTTCCGTGGTCCTGGGTGTGCAGAGTGCGCGGGGCAGGGCAAGGGCTGAGGGCTGGACTGGAAGCTGTAGCCCAGACCCATGGAGTGGGTGGATGTACCCGGAGGCACATTCAGGAACACCACAGGGCCACCTTTTGGGGGCAGGTTTTTCAATAAATAAAATAAGAGTACCGATGGAGCACGGCGCCCTTGGGACCCTCGAGGGATGTGTGCCGCGGTGTGCATGCGGTGTGTGCCGTGTGACTGTGTGGCGCGTGTGACCTTGGAGATGGCCTCTGCCCCGCGGCCTCTCTGCCGTTTCGCGGCGCACTGTGGTCACGGGCCCACGCTACTCCCCCGCTGCTCTGAGGGAGGCAACCTTCGCGTCCCCACAGGGTCTCGCCCGGGTGTGGCCCCCGAGCCGAAGAGACTGGTTCTGCGCAGTCTTTAACGACGTTTCTGAACACAGCCGCCACTTATCAGAGCCGCAGCCGGAGATTAGCATAGCACCGCACATTCCCTAGGCAGAGACAACAGCGCTCCTCTAATAAATTACAGGCCCCCGTCAGCGTGGAGAGTTTTGTTAATAAAGCCCTTTCCTGTGTGTTGCCTTGGAGATCAGCTCCTCTGAAATGATTAGAAACTTGCGCCAGGCGTGATGGTGCGCGCTTGTCATCCCAGCATCCAGAGGCCTAGGCAGGAGGGTCAAAAGAAGTCCAAGGCCAGCCTAGGCTACACAGTGAGACTCTATCTAAATTTATTTATGTATTAAATGCTAGAAACTTGGGCCCTATGTGGTGGACGAATTAACCCCAAACCTATCACCAGTATTCATCTTGCTTAACTGTCCCCATTAAAATAGCCTGAAAACAACTAAATATTTATCTTTGCAATTTCCTTGAGAGACCTACAAGTAAGTGATCTAGTTATCTGCAACTAGATCTGGCTATTGAGACTTAAGAAAAAAAAAGTCCGCTTTTCTAACAAAAAATATTGCTCCACCACCGCCTTACCCAGAGATGTGATACCTGGTGCTGCAGCAGCTATTTTGCAACCAAAAGTTGACAAGACAAAAGTTAAACACAGCAGAGCAGAAAGATGGCAAGGGTATGGATCCCTGGTGACATTATAAATAAGTCTACACTGGGCATCTTTCTCTGAGTCTTGTTATGTAAGAACAATAAGCCACTCTTATTTGGGTATTGTGTTCCCTGCTGTAGAAAGATTCCTAATAACAGCGATGATCTATAACAGCAAAAAAATCTGTTCAAATTTCCAACAGGAGGTTAATGATAAAAATTACAGTGTCTGTGTATTCTACACGATTCAGTCATTCCCACAGCATTGCTCACAGGGATTCTCAGCCGTGTGTTCTTAAATAGCACCCTTAAATACTGGCATTTGGTTGCCTTTCTCTGGGTATATAATTCTTACCAGATTCTCAAAGCTTTCAAGAAGTGCTTAAGAAGCACCCGAACAATTAATATTTGTAGATATAGAAAGACGTTCATAATATTTCAGGGAAATACAAATTTATGAAGCAAGTCAGCTGCGGTGGAAGGCATGAGGCCCTGGGTTCCATTCCCAACCCCAAGAAAAACTAAAAAAAAATGGTAGCTTTATTGATTCCATAAAGCAAGCTGATCTCAGGCTGCTCGTTCTCTCTTTACTGGTGATTGTAGGAAATGTCTTCTTGCAGCTCAGAGTAACCCTGTCAGTTCTGGTTCTATCCCCATTTCCAGCTCCTTCCTGGCTCGAGGGAGTGATTTGCATTCTGGGGGAGACAGATGTGTACCCAGAAACCCCAGGGATGACCTCCACCCTCTGCTCTTCTCTGACTCCACAATGCAGCTTCCCTGGTCCCCGTCCCCTCTTCTGACAATTGCTGCCATTGCCTGTGGCCCTGTGCCTGCCAGTCCAAATGTCTGTGCCTCCAGGCCTGCAAAGGCTGATGGGAAATTCCCAATGCTTCCTCGCATCCAGAAGGATGCCTGTACCTTCTGGAGGGGGGCTGCTGCTTTGCCCCTCAAGGTGCTAGGTCTGACATGGAGAGCGACTTCAGGAATCTGCACTCAGGAGGAAGGCACAGGGCCGCTTTTTGCCAACCTACTTGGGCTCCCTCACAGCCCTCCCAGCACTGGGGGTGAAACAGAGCTGGGGGCCCTTCCCAGACCATGCAGTGGGAATCTTTTGAACTCACCCTTCATGCACCCAGCCAGACTGCACCAAGCCAGTGACACACCCAGGCGCCCAGGAATGAGAAACCCCTGGTCCCAAACGTTTGCTGGGGCTGCCGGCTTTTTGTCTCCTTGGGAGTAGCCAAGAACGTGCCGCTCGTTTTCGTAGCCCATCTATTGTCACTGTGGAGGACATCTGTGAAGGGCCAGGCTGGGGGTAGAGAGCGACAGATAGGAGGTGGCAGGTGCTAGCGGGGATAGCTGCTGAATAATTCAGAACACTGTCCTGCCGTGTGTGCGCAGGAGGGTTGGAACGACCAGCCGGGGTTGCTCGCACCCTGTTCTCAGATGGGCACAGTGCTGGAGGAGTGGCGATGCTGGGAACAGGATAACCCGCTTCGGATGACACACATCAACTTTTCTTACACAGTAAGACACTGGGGGTGGGCAGCTGCTGGCATTGGCCTGGCCCTGTGCTCTCAAGGTGGCTGCAATGCGCAGGTTCAAAGGACAAGGGGTGGCAGGGACCCTGTCTGCTCCTCCAGGTCTGGCTCACACGGCCGCCTTGCTGTGAGGGAGACTGTGAAACTTAGCGGGCAAGAGGTGCCCTGACTCACGGAGTCTGTCTACCCCAGAGCAGAGCAGAGCTGTTTTCTTTCTTGTTCCTTGGTATCTTCTAATTTTTCCACTATTAACAGGTATTGTGTTCATAAATGCTATATTTGCTAGGCGTGGTGGTACATCCCAATAATCCTAGCACTTGGGAGACTGAAACAGGCAGGTCGCTATGAGAGTGGGGCTTTGGTAAGATGACTGGATTGTGGGGTGACTGGAGACTAGGGTGGACACCTGTCGTACTCCTCTCCCCCTCCATGATATATTCAGCGGTTGCATGTGGGGACGGTGGAGCCTCAAGCTCCCCAAGTATCTGCTTATGGAGGAGCCTTGGGGAGAAGAGAAGTGTCTACCCACATAACCATTGGTCTGGGTCGCTAGCCCCATAGCTGAACGTGTGGTGGCACATGCAATGCCACACTGTTTAGGAACAAAGGGAAAGAGGTCTTGACGTGCATGCAACAAAGACACAGATACAAAGGTGGCACGTGGTATGAGTCCGTCCTTTGATGGACTTTGTTTGTTCAGCCGCTGGGGGTGAAACCAGAGCCTGTGCATGCTAAACACAAGCTCTACCCCGGCCTCTCCCGGCCTCTGTATAATTCCATTTGCAGGAAATGTCTAGAACAGACTAAGGCACAGACAGAACGTACAGCAGTGCTGCCCAGGGCCGGCTGGAAGAGATAACAGGGACGGGGCCAGACGTTAATGGATACAGCGGGTGGCTGTGAGTGATGAAAATGTTCTGAAATTCTGTGTGAGAGTTGCACAGCTTCGTGAATAACACTAAAAGCCATTGCACTGGATGATTTAAGTAGCCAGATTTTACGATACATGAACTTTACCTCATTGAGTTATTTTTAAAAAGAAACTTTGTTGTGTTCGATCACTGACATTTCAGGGTGATTTGTTAGCCCTGCAGCAGCACCTTGTCTGTGCTAACGTAACCCTGTGGTGCCCGGATGTCTGCTGTCAGCAGCTCAGCGGCAGAGGGTGATGAGTAGTGTGGGGGCATAGATCCGGGGGAGCTCATTCTGCCTGGTAAGTGGAGGACGAGGTTAACATTTAAGTTGTTTTAAATGAATAAATAATGAGTAGAGTTGCTCTCTCCTCCAGAAATGGATGGATGATGGATAGATAGGTAGGTAGGTACGTAGGTAGGTAGGTAGATAGATAGATAGATAGATAGATGATAGATAGAAAGATAGAGGGATGGATAGATGGATGGAAGGTGTTAGGGCAAAAAGAAAAAGAAGCAGGGATATGAGCTCAACAGGAGATTTATTTCAGAACAAACCTGAGGCGAGGGAGTGGTGCTGCCACTAGAGACCAGACCAGCTAACTCTTGTACCGGGTATAAGTTCTTTATAAGGTCATGAGCTTAAAATCGGGGAGCTGTGGAAGGGAAAAGTCTCAATAGGACTTTCTGGAGGGAGAGTTCAGTACCAAGGAGTTGTGGCTGTCTGTCCAGGTTGTGGCTGTCTGTCCATCCTCTGTGGCTTGAGGCTGTACAGGGAGCTGTGTGCTGTTTTTCAAGAGCAGGGCTCAACAATGATTGGGAATTGTAGGGTGTAGCAGTGCTTGCTGGGCCTTACTGACCCATGGCAATACAGCTGCAGCAGAGGTAAAAGCACAGCAGGGGAAAGAGGTATGAAATAGTACCTGCTTAGAGCAGAATGGCAGTGGTCAGATTCCTTCAGATGGACAAATGGGTGGAGAGATGGATGGATGGACAGAGGGAAGGACAGACAGATGGATGATGGATGGTAGAGTGGATGCATTGTTAGATAGAAGGATGAATGGACAGACAGATGGATGCATGGGTGGATGGATAGATGGATAGATAGGTGGATGGATGGATGGATGGATGGACTGACAGATGGGTACACAGATGGAATATGAATAATTTATGACAGAGCATGGGCTCTTTCTTAGTTACTTTTTCGTTGCTGAGATAAAATACCCAATACTCACAAGTTAAAGAAGGAAATGTTTATTTCAGCTTACAGTTTGTAGAGGTTTCAGTCCCTAGTTGGCTGGCTCCAAGGTGGGGTGGCAGGGCAGGGCAGGCAAAAGGTAGCAACCAGCAGCAGCAGCCTTCCTGTCATTCTGTCCCTTTATATTTCATCCAGGCTACAAGCCTATACATCGGTGCCGCCCATACCTGGGATGGGGCTTCCATTATCCGTATCCTTAATCTACTTTCACACACCCTACTCCAGCTACCTCTGAAAATCCCCACCTATGACCACATGGGCTCTTGTTGGACATCTGGACACAAGATGTAACAGGCTTATTGGAAGAAAATGCTGAGGAAACTGTTCCTGGCAGGACTTGACTGGCATATGAAACCGGTCATCTGAGATGAAAGTGCTGAGGTGACACAGGGGCATGGATGATCCAGCCAGAGGAAGAACTCTGGAAGGATTTTTAGCAAAGGACTGGAGTGGGAATTTGTGGATTTTGGATCACTTCTAGCACCAGGTAAAGATCACATTCGTGTCAGTGACACAGTGGGTAGCTTGAGCCGGTCACTCTGTGGACACACTGTGCTCCGATCTGCCAAAGGCCTCTCTGCCTGGTGCCACCTTCCCCCCTTTCCCTGGCAGCCCTCATTCAAGTGTCAGCGTCAAAGTCACTTCCACAGAGCAGTGGGTCTGGTTCCACGGCTGAAGGCAGGAAAGTTCCTTATTGTGTGTTTTTTCCTGGCAGTACTGGGGATTAAACCCAGGAAGCACTGCACTGCATCCCCAGCCCTTTTTATTTTTTAAACAGTGTCTCACTAAGTTGCCCAGGTGGGCCTCAAACTTGTGATCTGCCTGCCTCAGCCTCCAGAGTAGCTGGGATTGCAGGTGCGTGCCAACACATCAGGCTATCTTATACTTTTATAGTATGCTGTCCTTCTAGCACACGTCTCAGTTGGAATTGTAGTTACCGACTGTCAACCATGGTCTGAAAACATTATGTGGAGAATTCCAGAAGCAAACAGTTCATAAGTTTTAAGCAACTGTTATTACAGTACATTGCTATAATTATTCTATTTTATGTGTTGCTGTTAATTTCTTAGTGTCTAATTTATAAATTAAGTTTTATAGATGTATATGAAGGAAAACATGCAGTAGATATAGGGTTTGGTGCTATCCAACATCTCAGGGATCTGCTTGGGGGCTGGTGTCCCCACAGACAGAAGGGTCCCCTGTACCCATCAGGGGACACGCATGTGTGTGTCCCCCTCCCTGCGGAGCAGGGCTTGTCTTGTCCCCTGCTGGTCCTGGCTGTCTCACACATCTCTCAACCACAGCCTGTGCTGGAGAAAACAAGGTGAATAAAGCAAGTGGGTCGGGAATGAATCGGCACGGGAACCTGGAATTTTCATAACTGGTTTAGAGGTGAAATTTCTTCAGAAGGAAAAGAGACGGAGATGGTACTTGTCTCAATCCGGGGCCACCACGCGGCTAGTCTCCTGTCACATAATAGCAAGCTCTCCGCAGACGGCAACAGGACGAGAACAAGAGCTCTGTGGCCCCACTGCATCCGGGTAATAATCTGCTGAGGATTCTAACGCAGGGTTTCTCAAATGTGCCGATTATAGGAAATACCTGGGCCAAAAAAGGTAAACACAGTCCATTGGTGGTGGGGATGTAGATTAGTGCAACCACTACGGAAATCATCTTGGTGATTCCTCAGAAAACTAAAACTCGAAATTCCATTTGACCCAGCTATTGCCCTTCGAGGGATCTTCCCCAAAGTGTTGAAGACATCATACCACAGTGATCCATGCACATGCATGCTCACAGCAGCTACACCTTGGGATCGGCCTGTACGTCCATCAGCAGATGAATGGATGAAGAAAACAAGGCACTTATCACCATGGAGTACTACTGTGCCATAAGGAAGAGAAACCTGAGTCATCTGTAGGAGAATGGGTCCACTCGGAGACGACAGTGTTAAGTGAAATAAATCAGACACACAAGCTTAAATGCCACATGGTTTCTCTTAGGAGAGGTAACAAAGCATAAATCAATTGAAGAGCAGGATGGAAGGTAGCTCGTAGGAAACAAGGAAGCAGACCCTTTGCAAATGGGAAGGGAACCAAGAGATGGAGGGCGGGGAGAGGAAGGAGCTGAAAAAGAAGCCGCGTTCTGTCGGTGCCCCAGCTCTCCCGAGGAATGTAATCACTGTATAGCGCAAATAAAAAATTACTTTAAGACATTATTTTAAAAAAAGACAAACACAGACCCCCAAACCCTCAGCCAGGGCGCCCTGACTTGTGGCCCTGGACTGAGGCTGGCACCCAGTGTCACCAAGCCTCCAGGGGACTCTCACACAGGTCTTTTCTGATGAGGCAGGTGTGTCTCCCAGCGGTGACTCAGTCGGCCTGGGCCCAGGCTGTGCTGAGCACTGAGGTCCACACGGAGCCAGGAGCCGGAGGCTCTGCTGCAGGCTGCAAACAGCTGGCAGGGGGCCGTCCGCAGTGCGGCCTGGTGTGGGCCTCTCTAACCCTCCCTCTGTGTGGTCCCAGCACACAGCCAACCTGCAATCCACGGCTCTGCATCTGCAGATCCAAGTGACCGAGGGAAACTGCATTCTTGTCGTGACCCCTGCACGGTATAGTGTGACACTGTCCGCACATACTCGTGCTGTGTGGGGAACGGTGAGTGATCTAGGGGTGACCTAAAGTGCGTGGGAGGATGTGGTGGGATCTGTGCAAATGGCGTACTGTCTTTATAGAAAGGGCTGTAGCATCCAAGGGTTTTGGTGTCTGTAGGAGGGTCCTGGAGTTAGTTCTTGAGGACCCCGGAGGATGCCTAGGACAGAGTTTGAGAACCATGAGGTTAGGTCAAAATCAGGTCATTCTTGGCCCTACATGATAATGATGCCAAAAGCCTATAATCTCAGCACTGGGGAGGCTGAGGCAGGAGAATCACAAGTTGCAGCCCAGACTGGATAATTTAGCAACCTAGCAAGACCCTGTCTCAAAAAAAAAAGAAAAAGAAAAAAGAACCCAAGAAGTAGCTCAAGGAGAAGGTCTGATAGCATTACCAATGTCATTATTACTGGCGGTACAATAGGAGGTGCTGAGGTCAGAATCTAGAATCTGCAATCTGTAAGCGGGGGGCGAGGCCCCAGCACAAGCAGGAGTGGTCTAGGAGGGAGACCCCAGCTTACTCCTCTCTTCGACCCACAAATAGTGAACACCGAAGCCATGGGGGCTGGAACGAGGCCCAGTGTCGTTGGGGGTCCTGTCTGCATGATCTCATTTCATCTTCACGCGGCCCTCAAAGTAACAAGGGCACTCAGGTGCACCAGGGAAGCCCCCAGGCCACCCCAAGTGTCAGTGACACAGTCGGGGTGTGAACGCAATCCTGGCTTGTAATGGCTTTGCGTTTGACTTCTCCCCGTGTGGCTGTGCCCCTGTGTCACAGCCGCCTTTGGCCTTTCAATAAAGAAAGAAAGATTCCTCCTCCTGCCGTGGAGCGGAGGACGGTGGAGCCCTTGTCCCTCTCCCCAAGCTCCTGCTCTGCAGCCTCAGGAGGACTGACTCGGAGGTGGCTGCCCGCGAAGCCAGAAGCCAGGAAGCTCTGGGCTTTGAAGCGCGGCTTTGGCCTGCCCGGAGGGGAGAGGTGGTGCAGCCCTGGGTCTCATCAGAGCTGCATGCTGTTTGACTTTGCCCCCGGGATCCGCAGTCAAACCCTCTGTTCTGAAGGATTTATGCAGCAGCAACCACAAACGTGGCCATTCAATTTCCTATCTTAAAAAAAAAAGACCGTTGACATTTTGAACCAGCGGGCAGAGTTTTGTTCTAAAGAGCGGTATTGTACTAGCTCTTATTTTACCCCTGCACCCCGGGCAGCCTGGCGCTGTATCCTCCCGCCAAGGTGACTGGATCCAGCTCCACCCTCCTGCCTGTCTGATCTGTGGTGCCTGAAAGGCCTTTCAGGGGAGACAAAAGGTCTCCTTCCACAGTTAGAGGAAGCCAGGTGAGAGCTTTCCAGAGCACCAGCAGCAGAGACCCGGAGTCCTCCTGTTCGGCCTCAGGCCCCGGCTCAGAGAGCTGGCAGCAGGCTGCCAGTTCAGGGTTTTAGCAAAACATTTCAATTTTCTTACTTTCTTTTTTTTTTTTTTTTGGTTTTTCTCCGGTACCAGGAAACTTTCTTTTTTTTTAATTGCACACAAATGAGGAAAAGTTTTCCCTCAAGTTCAGAGCTAGCTACTGAGGCAGTGACTAGCTGGGCTCCGAGGTGGGTTTCAGGCACATTTGTGAGCTTGGGTCCATTTTAGTGTTGAAACTACACAGCCAACAGGCTTGCAAGTTAATATAGGGGGCTGGGGATGCACCTCTTGCCTAGCATGGGCGAGGCCGTGGGTCCCATCCCCAGCACCAAAATAAGACAAAAGCAAGCAAATGCATAGGAGATCACCTTGAGTTCTTTTCTAAAATCATTTCATGTCTAAACCCCAGGCATGGGCCAGGGATATAGCTCAGTGGCATACGTGCCTGCCTGGCACGCACAAGGTCCTGAGTTTGATTCCCGGTACCAAAAAAACAGAAAACCTCAGGCGTGACTCTAGTTTTCCCAGCACGATGAGGTTTGTAGCCTTGGTTTCCTATCAGGCCTAGATTACAAACTGGTCCCATTAACACAAATCATTGCAAGCGCCCTGGGAAGCGCGCTGTTTGCCAGGGGCCTTTCAGGGCTTCTCATGCAGCCCTCATCGGCCTTCACCTTCCTCCTAGCCATGCTTCTTTTAAAATTGCAACTAAACAAGATATTGCAACGAAATATCTTATGGAGATGCAACAAACATACCGAAAAATGCACACGCTCTCTGTGTGCAGCTCAAAGATTATTCGCCAGGGGAATAGATCAAGAAGCACTATCAGAGCCAGGAGGCCCTCCAGCTTGGTTACAGGCTCTTGCCTCTGGTTTTTTCACCTCTTTTCCTTCTTCCTCTTCCTCATCTTCATCTTTGTCTTCATCTTCTTCTTTGTCGCCATCATTGCTGTCATTTCGTTTTGCTTTTCTGACGCTGGGGGTGGAACCCAGGGCCTCACATGTGCTAGGCAAGCATCTGCCACTTAGCTAACAGCCCCAGGCTCATCCTGCCTGTTAAAAGCACAGATCGCTGTGATGCTTTTAGGACTAAAGATGATTCTGGTTTACATAAACCCTCATCAGCCAGTGTGGAGCCTTTGGTGTCTAGCTTCTTTCACTTGTCGTTCCATTTGCGTGATCTGCCCAGTGGCCACAAGTAGTGATGACAGCGTACTCCTCCTGCTTGCTACCCTGGTGTCCCACTGTCCGACAGTCCCACAGCCTTTCCAGTCCACTTTGGTGGCCACGTGTGTTACTCCCCGCTGGTCACTGGTTCACACAGTGCTCTCATGTGTATCATTGGCATCATCTTTTTGTGAATACATGTGTGCACCGATGCCGGGCACGTTTCTAAGAGTAGACTTGCACGTGTTGTTCAGCTCTAGTAAGTGCCGTGGATAAGCCGCTGGGGCTGGGGCGAGCGCTTACCTGCCACCTGTCACGCCCTAGGTTCCAGCATCAGCACTAAAAAGAAAAAATATTGTTCCAGTTGCTCCACATCTAGGTATTTAGGCAGCTGGGTTTATAGTAGTGTCATATTGTGGTTTTAACCTCATTCACCCCAAAACTATTAGGGTGAGCACCTTCTCAAAGCTATTTCCCACACTAATTGATGATACTTTCTTGGGTCAAATTCTTGTTTAGAAATTGTGTTCATTTTTCCATTGGGTTCTGCATCTTTTATTTATGTGTAGGAAATCTTTAAGTATTCTGGACACAAACCCTTCATTGGACATACACATTGCAAGAACCTTCCCCCACTTTGAGGACAGACTTTTGACCCTTTTAATGGTAGGTTTTTAAGCACAGAAGTATTTTTATAGCTTTATTGAGATATGAATCACATATGGTACCATCCACCCATGCAAAGGTGTGCAGCTCAATGGTGTTGGTGTATTGGGAGCTGTGCCATCAGCACGATGCCTGGAGAGTTTAGAATACATTTTATCACTCCGAACAGAAGCTCCCACCCCATGAGCAGCCCCTCGCTCTCTCCCTCCAGCTCACTAGGCTGTCACTAATCTAATCTCTGTAGATCTCTTCTTATTGTAGCTAAAGTCATCAGTGTTTTCCCTTGTAATCTGAACATTAAGAGATCTTTGGCTGAGATTGGTGGCACACATTTGTCATCCCAGCACTCAGGAAGCTGAGGCAGGAGGATCACCTCCTGAGTGCTGGCATGATAGTTGTGCACCACCATGTTTGGCTTACATTTTTTTTTTAATTGGGATTGCATTAAAATTTGAGTAAATTTGGTGAAAGTTGTCATCTCTGTAACAATGGGTCTTCCAACTGGAATATCTTTGTGGTTCAGATTTTCTGTAAACATTCTTCTTTTTAAGGTCTTATACATCTTTGATTCAACATATTCCTAGGAATTTGATGTCTCTAATGCCATTATAAATAGATTTTTTTTTTATTTTCCTTTTCTGTTTGTCTGTTGCTAGCATTCAGAAATGAAATGAAATGACTTCTGTAAGCTAACCTTCTATCTAGGGGCCTTGCTAAACTCACTTATTAGTTTAATAGTGTTTGCATGGATTTTGTGCCTCCTGTCAATCTTTCTTGCTCTGGCTTTTTGTTTGCTTGTTTTGTTTCTGTTTTCTCTCTTGGTGCTGGGGCAGCACCCAGGGCCTGCCATGGAGCAGGCAAGCACTCTGCCACTGAGCTACCCTCTAGCCGTGGGTGCCACTTCTTACTACACAATACTCCACGGCCCGGATTGCAATGCAGAAAACATAGCCCTCCCTTCCCAAGTCAACAAGCACTGGGATCCACAGCAGGTATTCTTTCCATGAGCTCACTGTGAATTATGAAGGCTCTCTGCCCCAGAGAACAGAAACACTAATCCTGCAGAAGGACAATCTTAAAGATGGCTGCTGCAGCTCCAGCCATCACATCTACATTCAAGGTAGGAAGAAAAAGGAAAGGGGCAAGGACCCTCCTGTTTATACCCAGAATATTTTCCTACAGGCCCCCTGCAGACCATGAGACTACAACTAGGTTACAAGAACTGGGTGACATGCTCTCTCCTAAGTGGGACAGTGTGGTATGGGCTAATCCCAACTGTCTCAGAGATCCATAATCTGGGCCAGCCTCATTGTCTCTTTGAAAAAGTGGAAGTTTGGTTACCAAAAAGGATGAATGAGGGCTGGGGATTTAGCTCAGCAGCACAGCGTCTGCCTGGCAAGCGCAAGGTTATGAGTTCGATTCCCAGTACTGGAAAAGAAAAAAAAAAAACCTAAGAAAATAAATAAATAAAAAAGGATGAATGATGCTGGGGGGAGGAGTGTACATCTGTAATCCCCAGTACCCAGGAGGTTGAGGCAGGAGGATTTTTAGGAATTTAAGGCCAGCCTAGAGTAGTAGCAAGACTCTGTCTCAAAAAAAAAAAAATCAAAATACATAAATAAATAAAACCCAAAAGGAAAAGTAAGGTCATGGACAGGCGACTAGCAGCAGGGACTACAACTCTGCAGACAGTCCTGCACCATAGTAACCTTTTGCCAGTCCCCCAAGCACCATGGGGGGCTCCTATCCTGCCTAAACAGGGTCTCCTCCTACAGCCTCTGTTACCCCTGTCTCCTGGAGCTGTCACCTGTGTTCAGATGTTATGGATATTTTGGTAAAATGGTTTATCTAAAGCCCTGTCCTTTGCTTGGACCTCAGCAGGAGTGCCTGGGCTGGAGACCAGGTCTGGCAACAGCCTCAGGACATGCGTACCGCCCGCTGAAAACCAGAAGTCAGTGCTGAGTGAGGTGGTCCTCCCGGTGCTTGAGTTTAGAAGGCGACAGTTCCCAAAGGTCCCTGCGTTGAAGGCCCCCCACATTTGGGAAGTTGTGGAATCTTTAAGAGGTGGGGCCTAGCGGAAGTGAGGTCATGGGGACCTGGCCTTGGAGGGAATATTGGGACCCAGGCTCCTCTTTCTCTCTTCACTTCTAGCCACTGTGCCATGAGCAGCTTCCTCCACATGTGCTCCCACAAGGATGTGCTGCCTTGCTACAGGCCCAAAGCAGCAGGCCAAACCATGAGCCCAAGCATGGACTCAAAACAGCGAGACCAACAGACTGTGGCCTGAGACCTCTGAAGTCATGAGCCAGGGTCAACCTTATCTCTTATGACAGTGCGGCAGGCGTGACAGGAGGCGAGTGTAACTGACACATCCAGTGCCACCCTTCCTCAGTAGGACTTCTGGCCCAGAAGGTCTAGGACTCTGATCCTCATCTGCACTCCCAGGGAAGTGACGATGTTAGCCTCAGAGGTCCTCGAAACTCACATGCCAATACACTTTGAAGGTCTTTAGCTGGATGGCAAATCCAGAAACCTGGAGTCTAACCCTCTCCTGCCACTAACAGGCTAATGAATCTTAGGCAATTTTGTCCTTTTCACTGGGCCTCAGTTTCCATGTCTGGAAACCTAAAGGAGCTGGACTATTTGGTCTTTTCTGTTAAACCCAGCCCAATCCTCTTCAGAGCTCGCCCCGTGCCAATGTGCCAAGGGGATGTCCCTAGGGCCTCAGAATTTGTCAGCTTATATCCCAAGGAGTCCACAAAGAGGCCTGAATACTATCCCTTTCTCTTAGTCACTTTCTCATTCTAGGACACAATACCTGACACCCCCAACTAAAAGGAGGAGAGGTTTACAGTTTATAGAGGTTTCAGTCCATGGTAGGCTGGGTCCAACACAGGGCAGCATGGCACGAGGGCCTGGTGGAGGAGAGCTGCTCAGGGCATGGCAGGCAGGAAGCAGACAGAGGCCAAGGGAGGAGCTGGGGAGGGAGCTCAACTCTTCTAGGCCATACCCAGCAAGTCAGCTATAAGACCTGTAATCCAGTCACCTTCCAAAAGCTGTGCCTATGAGTGCATGAGGTACTTCGGGGCTATCTAGGTATAAACCATAACACCCTCTTAAAGGTGCAGAGACTGAGTCAGAAAAGGATGGCAATTTGCCCAAGATGGTGCAGCAAATAAGCAGCAGGTCCAGGATTGCTTTGCTTTGCCTTGCTTTGCTTTGCTTTGCTTTGCTTTGCTTTGCTTTGCCTTGCTTTGCTTTGCTTTGCTTTGCTTTGCTTTGCTTTGCTTTGCTTTGCTTTGCTTTGCTTTGCTTTGCTTTGCTTTGCTTTGCTTTGGGACTGGGGCTGGGGCTGGGGCTGGGGCTGGAACCCAGGGCCTCACTCACAAGAGGCAAGTGCTTACTAATGGGTTCCACCCCACCCCAGGGTCCAGGATTAGAGCCCAGGAATATCTGACCCTGTCCCTGGCTCTGTCCCCCTCCTTGCAGCCTCTCATGGTCCTGGCCCCAGAGGATTATGCTGCGTGTGGAGCCTTTGGAACCCAGATGCCGGTACACTATGGAGATGCTCTTACTTCCAGCGAGCAGGAGGACTCCCAGGGAGAGTCGGGGCTGTTGTCCCTCTTCCTCCTGGATCGTCTGCCCACACATCAAACGTTTCTGGCAAACCTCAGCTGTCTCTGCAGTTCCTATCATGACATCGTATTTTATGACTTCAAGATAAATGATTTCAAGCCAGGCGTGGTAGCACATGTCCATAATCCCAGCACTCAGGAGGCGGAGGCAGGAAGCTGCTGTCAGGCCTCCCAGGGCTACTATGAAGAGACCATAAACAGACCCAAGGGTGCACACGCGGCCTTCCCACTATGGTCAAGGCAGTCTATGTGTACATTCTAACCTTGCTACCTCAGTGTGAAAACTTCTGTCTGTCTTGTTAAGCTGCCTCACTTTATCCAAAAGAGCCCACTTTGGGGAGAACGAAAAGCAACAACCAAATGGAGCATTCGGCTTACTGCCCGTTGTCTGAGGCAAGACAGATAGGATCTCCAATCCTAAACGCCCAGCCCACACCCACCGCTGCAGCCCCACCCCCACCCTGTCACTTTGGCGCCTGCTGTTCCAAGGGGTGCAGTGACCCCAGAGCTGCAGAAAGGGCTGCTTTGCCCCTCTCTATCTGAGCTCTCCCGAGAGTCTCTCGTGAAAATGCATTTTCCTCAGTCTGTCCAGGGTTGATACTTTCACAAAGCACAATAAAAACGAATCACTGGAAAAAAAGATGTAAAATAAAAGCTCCAATAGTTCCTTAAATTCAATGAGTGGAAATTTACTCTGTCAAAGTGCTATAAAATTTTCTAGCAGCCAGACGCAGTGGCACGAGTCTATAATCACAGCACTTGGGAGGCTGAAGCAGGAGGAGCATGAGTTTGAGGCCAGGCTGGGATACACAGTGTGACCCTCTGCAAGACATAGAACAACAACGGGGTTGGGGTGTGGTGCAGTGGTATAGTGCTTGCCTAGCCCTGTGTGAGGCCTAGGTTTGATCCCCAGTAATCCCAAAAGAAAAAAGGAAGTAAAACTGCCTAATTCACTTGTTATCTTGTTCGAATCGTTTCTATACCGGCATTGGTCCACCCATAGCTGCTGATCCTGTCTGTTTATGCTCTCTGAGCAATGCGACCTACCGGGCAGGTGTGTGTGTGTGTGTGTGTGTGTGTGTGTGTGTGTGTGGTGTTGGGGATTGAACCCAGGGACTTCCTACTCCCTGGCCCTTTCATAATTTTCTATTCTGAGAAAGAGTCTTCCTAAGTTACTGAGGATGGGTTCAAACTTGTGATCTTCCTGCCTCAGCCTCCCGCAGTGCTGGGATTACAGGGCTGCATCACCATGGCTGACCACGACTGCCACATTTGAACAGAGGATAACACTCAGAGAAGGAACAGGACTTCTGGAGCTTGGGTTACAGGAGGTCGGCTCATCCATTCACCATCTTTTCACCTGTATCCAGACTCAGGTTTTTGTTTTTTGGGTTTTTTTTTTTTTTTTTTTTTTTTGGTACCAAGAATTCAATTCAAGACCTTGCACTTGCTCAGCAGGCACTTGTGCCACTGAGCTATATCCCCAGCCCCAGGCCGTTTCTGAGCACGAGACCACGCAATCCATCCCCCAACAGAATTTACCAGGCAGAAAGGGCAGCACTAAGCCAGGGAGATAGCTCAGTGGTACAAGTGCCTGCCTGGCAAATGCAAGGTCCTGAGTTCAATTCCTGGTACCAGAAAAAAGAAAAATCTAAGGGCTGGGGATTTAGCTCAGCAGCAAAGCGCCTGCCTGGCAAGCGCAAGGTCGTGAGTTCGGTTCCTGGTACCGGAGAAAAACCAAAAAAAAAAAAAAAAAAAGAAAGGGCAGCACTTCCCCTCCTTGTCCCTAGATGGCACTGGAGGGGCAGACCAGGACTCAGCCCCCAACTCAAGTCTAAGGATCATAAACTGATGTCCCTGGGACTTGCACAGCAGGTACCCCTCCCCTAGTTTGTATACGTTCGCCTTCTGAGTCCTGCAATCTTGAATATTAAGGCGGAGGCTAGAGGGCCCACCGGATGGCCAGTGGAGTGAGTTAGCATTTTGCCCACAGCACTGGCTATCCAATTCACCCATCTGGCAGAGGCAATCTGTCCTCCCAGACAACTGCAGACATAAATAAAACCAAATAAGAAAATGAGAATAACAACTGCTACTATTTATTGAGCTCCATATGCTGAGCACCGTGGTGAACATAGATATATACTTAAAACGCAAATACATTCCTTTGAGTTTGCTCAATATATATACATATATATAATCCAAATACATTGCTTTGGATTTCTTCCGTGAGAGGAAACATTTGTCCTTTGAGTGAGTGATTGTTCACAAGACCCTACAGTCACTTTGGTACTGTGGCAGATGAGTAAGGTGGGTGATGGCTCTGAATCATAGCTGTATTTATGTAAATGAAATGATGACTGCAGAATAATGAAGCCAATTTCCTATGTGCCTCAGAAATCAGCTCTTATGTCTGCTGAAAAGAGGACCCTGACAGTTTGGAGCGGTGGCTGCTCTCCAGAGACTTAGTGAAGGTGATTCTCTGCCTTGCGAAGAACAGCCTTTGTTTGTTTTCTGAATTGCAAGGGCTATTCCTCTTCACTGTAGAACACAGAAATGATCAGAGACAAAAGCATCAATGCTTTGTCATCTCCCGGTATAGTTCTTGTTGTTTCCAATTTCTTTGCTATTACAATTATTCTACACACTCTGGGAGGCTGAGGCAGGAAGATTATAAGTTTGAACCCAGTCTGGGCAACTTAGTGAGACCTTGACTTAAAATGTTAAAACTTAAAAGGGCTGGGGATGTAGCTCAGTGCAAAGGACCTGAGTTAAACACCTAATACTAGGGAAAAAAGAAAAAGCTACAGTGTATATTTATGTATTTTGTATCTTTCTTGCACATCCCTAATTATTTCCTTAATGAAAGCTTCTAGAAATAGAATATCCAGGTCAAGTGTTGCTGGATGACATAGCGTACAGCTGTTCCAGGCTATTTCTGTTCTACCCAAAGAATTGGCCTGGACAACTGATGAATAGGTAAATGCAACTTTTAAAGTAAAGGAAGAAGAAGAAAGAGTGAGAAAGAAGAGCAAGAAGCGACACCCCTTACAGGCAGGATGAGCCACTGAAGAAACAGGAAGACAGCAGAACAGGAAGATCACATTGGGGGCAAAGCCCATGCCCACTGTCTTCTATACCTTAGATCCAAGGTCACTGGGAAGTTGCTCTGCCCATTCCACCCATGACTGACAAGCCACATCCTGTTGTTCAGCTTCCATTGCAGATCTTTGTAATTGACACCTTACACTCTGTGTTCCAGCCAGTCTGCCCTGCCCTAATCACCTGTTTCAAAAGAGTACATATATTTTTACATTTTCAAAATTCATTAGGAGGTTTCTGCTGACCAACTTGATGCGGTGCAGGCAGGCAATAATTAATTTTAATAAATTGGCACAAGAATAAATTGAGAGTCTATCCTAGGCCTACATGGCTTGTGACGAGGGCCCTAGCTGGTTTAGGAACTGATTTATCTTTAAGTCAACAGGTAAAGCTGAGGCCAGCAAACAGCCTGTAAAGTTCTGGCACCTCAAAGCAAAATAACATGGCAGCTGAGGACTTTGACTCATGCAAATTCTGTCTAGCTCAGTAATATAGTTAGCAGACAATCAGGTCACCAGTTAACCATGATCTGGTCCTGAGATTACCCAAAAATGTATCATTCCTCAATTCTTAAACCTTCACCCACAGCATTTCCTGCAGCCCACCAGCACATCCCCCAGTCAAGCTGTACACCTAGTAAAAGACAACATGCCTCGTGGTCTTCAGCTGTTATTGAGCTTTGACCATCCCGGTGCTCCTCATAAGTAAAATATATGTTTTGTCTGTGTTTTATTCTGTCACTGTACTACTGAGCAGGGGATTGGTGGTCCTAGGCCTGGACCCCGATAAAGATAATAAGGGAAAAATATTTCCTTATTTCAAGGTAAATATTCTGTTTCTTAATAAGCTATAATTTTTAGTACACTTGATTTTTGTGTTTATGGGTTGTTGGTTATTGACTTCTGTTTATTTTCATATTGAAGTATTTATCTTTTTACTTGCTGGTTGTTTGGTTTTTTTTTTTTTTTTAGGGTTGCTTATATACTAAAGAAAGTAACCCTCTTATACTTTATTTTCTTTAGTGTATCATTTCTTTTTTCATGTTTAATGATTTTTTTAAATTACATTTTTTAGGGCCAGGCATGGTGTCACAAGTCTATAATCTCAGTGCTTGGGAGGCTGAGACTGGAGGATCCCGTGAGTGTGAAACCAGCATGAGCTACGTAGCAAGTTCAAGGTCAGTGTGAATTACATAGTGAGACCCTGTTTCAAATTGTTTAAAGATAACATTTTTTTTTTTTACTTTCACGTAGTTGGCTCTATATATCTTTTTCTATATAGTGTTTGTCCTCGCTTGTAGCCTTTAAAGGCCTTTTCTACATGGTGATAAACGTTCACTAAGGTGACTTCATTGTGAGGGCTGTGTTTTGGAATGTACTGTACAAACGCTGATAAATTACCTATAGAGCCTTGGTGTTTTGCAATGATATTCTTGAATTTATTCCTTTAATCTTTTTCCCTTCCCACCCATATCTGATAGGGCCCCGCCTTTGCTGGGCTCTCCACCAGCAGCTGGAGGCGCAGAGCTGGGATTTTCAGAGCTCACAAACCGGCCTGGGGTAGAGGAGGTGGTGCCTCCCTCCTGCTCTATGTCCTTTTCCTGGTGGTCACGTTCAGGTGTTTGAGGACCCCGCGTCACCCCGAGCCCAGGCTGTAGATGCTCCTTCATCGCCACCCACGAATCCTTGGCCTCAGACACGGGAAGCCCTGGGCCAACTCCCAGCACCAGCAAAAAACAAAAACAAAAATGCAACCTATCCTGAGCAGAGCTTGTGGCTTTGCTCACACCCCGCTCCTCCCAGGCTGAGCTCAGGAAAGGGCCCACCGAGCTCCCTCTCTCTCTCTCTCTCCCCAGCCGGTAGTCTCTAAGCAGCTACTGTCACCTAGACATAGAAACCCAGAAGAAAATACTCCTTTCATTTCTATATTTCTTCCCCCTTCTCTGCTTTTGTCCATTGTTTAAAAAGAATTTGCCTCTGGGAAATTATAGACGTTTCTTCTGCATCTTAAAAAGGGGGAGAAGAGCCTGTAAGAATGATGGCCAGAAGTTTGTGCCCTGGAAACAGCTGAAAATATACTCTGCGAGGCTGCGACATGGCTCGGCTGTGAGTGCTTGCCCAGGGGAAACCCTGGCTTCCATCTCTAGCCCCTGGGTGAGGGAGGCGAGGAGAGGGAAAAGGAGGGAAAATATACCATGCAGATGTGCCAGGTGAAAGGGGCCAAGTATCATTCAATTCCATTTACAGGACATTCCTGCAAAGGCAAAACTGTAAGATTGGAAGACAGATTGTTGTAGGCAACTGAGTTAGATAGAAATATAGGCAGTCAGATAGGGCTAGGCCCTCAAAGGAGCCAGTGACAGACGCTGCCACCTGTGGGCCTGACTTCAAGACAAAAGATAAAACAAATGCACCCACATACCTCCCTAAGGATGAACATCAGGGATTGATATTCTAAATAGGTCTCTATCACCTTGAGAAAGCCAGGAAGAGTTACTAGCCCAACCCCCTATAGGAAAAGCCTGTTCTGAATGCACGCCCACTTGCTACGTGACTCGCTTCCCCATTTGATCCCGATTTAATCAACTTTACCTGAGCAGTTATGCTGTCATCTTATTGGTTGACCAATAGTTTTGTACCACCTCATGCCCACCTTGTGGTTTCCCATGTTTCCCTCCTTGAACTCACCTCACATCATAGATTTGCTCTATAAAAATCCCTTCAAATGCAGATTCTGGGCTGGGGATATAGCTCAGTGGCATAAGCGCCTATCTGGCAAGCGCAAGGTCCTTAGTTTGCTTCCTGGTACCAAAAAAAAAAAAAAAAAAAAAAGGCAGGTTCCTGGGCAACCCACTCACTCAAGTTCCCTTCTGTCTCTCTCTTGGGCAGAAGCTTTCTTGCCTTCAATAAATATAGTCTGCTCTTAACCTCCATTGTTGCTAAAATTCATTCTTCAATTTAGAGAACATGAACTCATACCAGATATCTAGCAGGTGGGAAGTTTTTTTCCCCTATATCAAGATCAATAGTTGCCAGGGATTGAGGGGTTGGGAAATTTGGGTGAATGACATAACTTTTCTGTATCTTGATTGTGGAGATGGTAACATTTTTCAAAACTTACAGAACTGGGCTCTTAAAAGGTTGCATTTTACTGTATCTAAATTATACTTGAAATATAAATATACTCTGCCAGGCTGCGACATGGCTCTGCGGTGGTGCTGGAGATTGAGCACTGGAGATTGAGGCTCTGACTTCCTGGGGCTTCAAAGGAAGCCTAAAATAACAGCTTTGGCATAGAGCACCCTTCCTGGTCCTCGTCACGGCCCATGAAGCTTGTATTTATAATCCCATGGAAAAGTTATTGGAATTCCAGCGAGTTAATTCCAATCTACTACTTCCAGTGTGACCCATGGTGAGAATAAAAACACTAAGGCATATTTGTGGTTATGGGGAGCCAAAGGGTCCTAAGACCAGCCATGATGATGGGCACCGGGAACAGAGGCCTCGACCCAGGACCAAATCCGGATTTTATTCATTTGTGAAGCGGGGAGTGGCTTGAGGATGAGTGACTGTGAGAGTGGCGAGAAGTACATGGCTGCTGTGAGCTGGGCTAGGGAGGAGGCCTGAACTCACCCCTGCCGTATGCAGGAAGGATCTGCAGAAAGAGTCATCTGCATAACACAGCTGAGGTAGTAGCTAATGTTTTGGGGTTGGTGCTTCAGCTCTGATGTGTAATCTTTGAAGCCCCGGGAAGTCAGAGCCTCAGTCTCCAGACTCAATTCCAGCCAACAGCATGAAGCACTGGCTCTTCATCCCCCTTAGTCCCGGCTCACACAAGGGAAAAACAGGGCCCGGGGAAACACTTCCCTTTGTTTCAAAGACTACCGTCAGCACCTCAGCTAGACCGATATGCTTTGCTTAAAGCCAGTTGAAGGGATAAGGAAAAGTCCTGGCCAGCTCTGTACATATCAATGCACAGAAATACGGTCGGGCTCAGCCAAAATGGGGACAATTGCTCCTCCTTCAAGGAGTGTCGCCCAGGTGGTCTCCACACTTTGGACCACGGAAAAGTCATTGGTAACAATATAAAGGTGAAGACCGCAGAAGGCAATGTGCGATAACTTCAGCTCGTTTGTTTCTACGTGTTTTTCACACTGGGAATATAATTTTTTCCTCATTTATTGGATGCGCTCGCTTTATCCCTCCCGTCTCTCAAACTGAAACAGGCTAGCCGGGCATGGTGGCGCACGCCTGTAATCCCAGCACTTGGGAGGCTGATGCAGGAGGATCATCTCTAGTTCGAGACCAGCCTGAGCTACAAAGTGAGCTAAAGGCCAGCCTGAACTGCATAGCGAGACCTTGCTCAAAAACAAAAAGAAAGAAAAAAAAAGAATACAGTTAATCAAACTGAAACAGGCTTGGATTTGGACCTTGGTTAGTTCCTTTCCAGCAAATCAATCCTGGACAAATCATTCAGCCTCACTGAACCTCAGATCCTTGGTTTCCTTGTTTACAGGATGGGGATAATCACATCCATCTCTCAGAAGGTTTTCATCAATGCTAACCATATAAGTAAAAGAAGGCGGAATATCCTGGGAAAAACTCTAGGGTACATGAATGCCATTTTATCCATCCATCCACCTACTCACCCACTCATTCTTCCACCTACCCATCCAGCTACCACCCACCCATCTACCCATCCACCCACCTACCTTCCCATCCATCCGCCACACGTATCCACCTGCCCACCATTCATCCATCCATCCATCTACCCATCCAAACATCCATTCACCTACCCATTCATCCATCTACCCATCCACCCATCCCTCTATCCGTCCTCTACTGATCACTTACAGATGAAAATAAAAATGGTCCAGGAAACTCACTTTGTTAAACATCTACTAATACAGTGGTGCTTCATAAAAGGTTTATCCTTTAATCCTCCAGATTCCATGAGAAAGTAAGATTCAGAAATGAGACTGCACACCTGGAAAAGGGGTCAATAGGATGCAAGTTCTTCTGAGTTCAGTCGCCTCTTCCCAAGTTTTAGAAACTAGCTTTCAGTGTCACCTCCCTTGGCTCCCAAACCACCCTGTGACGTACACAGCCTTTCCCATCTTAGAGTTGTGGACACGTGAAGCTAGTCAGCAGCTCGCTTCACAGCTCCCTTCCAGCCCTGTCAAGTCAGCAAGCCAGGATGTCCCTGACCCTTCTGTCACACCAGACCAGGGGCTGTGTATGCCAAGTGTGAAGTCAGCACACAGAGAAGGAGGTGCTGCCACTGGTCTGACGGGACCTGGAGAGCATCCTGGCAGTGAAGCAGCTTCACGGCATGCAAGCTGTGCCATGATTCCAACCGTGATCTTGAACCTGTGACTTCCGGCTTCTAAGCCTCAGTTCTGCCTCGGTCCCATGGTTTCTTCCACACATCTGCTGGAGCCGCGGTGGAGGGTTAGTGGGATACAACACAGAAGCACCCAGCCCCAGGAGGCCCCCAGGAAGCGCTCAGGACATGGGATCGTCCTCCTTCATTTTCACAGGAAAAGCAGGTAGTCACAGGCCCTACAGCTGGTTTTTATGCCACAGGGCTCAGAAGGCAGCACCTGCTGACACCAGGGCACTAACATGCAGTCCTGTGACCACCTGCCATGTGCACGCTGAGGGTGGAGAGAAGACGTGCCAAGGGGAAAAGTGTGGGCTGCATGTGGGTGTCAGCTGCTCGGGTTTTCCTGTGGGAGTAATGAGAAGCAGCCCTGGATATAGAAAGGGGACACATGGAGGCTTTAACCTGTACCCTGGTCCACGTAGCCACAGGTGAGCTGGCTGCCATGGGGCACAGGTGGGACTTTACAGGGCGATGCTGAAGGAAGTCCTCTCTCCTCACCAACAAGGGGGACAGCAGAGCCCTGGAAACAGAGGTGGAAGCGGCCTCTCCTGGTGGCAGGAGGGGCCAGTGCTCCTGCTGCATGCTGAGCAGCAGGCGGCTTCCCTCGTGTTCCTAGGGCCCTTCGTGTCCAAGTCCGCAGGCTCGCAGGCTCCTGCTCCACTCCAGCCAGAGGATCATTGTGAAGTTTTGAGAACCAGAAGCCTTGATCTGAGCCCTCAGGTTTTCTTCCAAATATACTGAGCACGCCCTGGGTTCTTTTCTTTATCTTGGACGTCCAGGCTTTGGAAACTCAAAAGCCACAGCAGAATCCTCTCGTGTGCAAACCCACCCTTCTGCCGGGATAAGGTGCCCAGAGGAATCTAGGCAGGGGTCCTCGAAGTGTCGTTCTTGGACCCACAGCATGCATGGCTCGGGAGTGCGTGACAAGCACAAGTGCTGGGAGTCCTCAGACCCCAGGGGTCACAAGTGGTGCTTTTTACTTTTAAGACACGGTCTCACCATGTAGTTCAGGCCTGCTTTGAACTCACTGTGTAGCCCAGGCCGGCCTCAAACTCACAGCAATCTTCCTGCCTCAGCCTTCTGAGTGACAGGACCGCAAGAGCACGCCACCACTCCCAGCTGTGCAGCCCATTTTAACCAGCCCTCGGGGCTTGTGAAAGTCAGTGTTCAGCTGATGGTGGAGCAGGGAGATGACGTGCTTTAGGAAAGGTCAGGATCAAGTAGAAATACTCAGGGGAACAAAGCAGTTGTTATTTTGAGTCCGCTTTCTTATTGTAATGATGACTCATGTTTCATTTGCTGACATATCTGCAGCTGCTCACTTAGTACTATGCACCAGGTCGGCCTAGAATGTGCTACTCACGCGCTATCCTAATCTCTGCTTTCCAGGTGAAGGGATTATGCTTGGAGGGAGGATTAGGAATTTGTTTTTTGCTATTTGTACTGGGGATTTGTTACGGCTTGTGTCTAGATGTTCCCCCAGAGCTGCATGCAGTCATAGGTGGGCCTTTTTCAGAGGTAGCTGAATCTAGAGTTTGTGATTGATTCATGGTGCAATGCTAGAATTAAGGCTGCTGGGATTAAGGGTGGGTGATTACTAAATCAGTCCATGGAAAGGTTTGGCACTGCCTTAATCCCAGTAGCCTAAATAGCATAATAAGAGACAGAAAGAGGCTTGTCTCCCTCTTGTTTGCTTGCTTTCCTTCCTTCTGCCCAGCATGAAGTGCTTCTCTTCTGCCATGCCAGTCTGCCTTGGAGCCAACCAACTGTGGACTGAAACCCCTACAAATCATGAGCTAAATAAACCTCTCCCCCTTTAACTTTTTTTTTGGTTTTTCTCCGGTACCGGGAACCGAACTCACGACCTTGTGCTTGCCAGGCAGGCACTTTTTGCCACTGAGCTAAATCCCCAGCCCCTCTCCCCCTTTAACTTTGAGGGTCAGATATTTTGTTTCAGCAATGAGAAAGTAACTAACACAGGACTGAATCCAGGGCCTTTGCACTGACCTACGTTCTCAGCCCTTTTTCAAATTTTGAGACAGGGTCTTGGTAAATTCCACAGGCAGGAATCAAATTTATAGTCCTCTTGCCTCAGCATTCTAGAGTGCTGGGGTTACAAGTGTGCACCAACCCGCCCAGCTGAAATCTGCCTTTTCTTACAGAGGAAATATTAGAGTTCAAGTTGAAATCAGCGCTGCAGTGTGGTTCAGTTGTAGAGCACTTGCCTAGCACTCACCAGGCCCTGGGTTCCATCCCCAGCGCTGCTGGAGGGAAATCACAGCCTCATCAGTCTGATTCAGAAGCTGTCCATGCAAAGCACCTGTCTGGCAAGTGCAAGGTCGTGAGCTCAATTCCTGGTACCGGAAGAAAAACAAAAAAACAAACAGAAGCTGTCCATTAGCACTAACATTTTAAAATAGAGTTATGAAACAGTCAGTATTGTAGAAAATGCCTTGTGTTTTCTTTTTTCTACATTTTCCAAATCTCTCCATGAATATGTGCTGCTTTTTCGTCAGGAAAAAAAAATTGCTATATTTTTTACAAAGCCAATCTGTACACTGTGGTCCCATATTGGTAAAATAAGACTTATACAGCACATAATTATATAGAGATGCATATATATTAGCATCTATATCCACAAGCATATTAGACATGTGAACAGTCGTCTACTCACGTGAGAAGACTAGAAGGCTTAGCATGAAAATGTCACCAAGGACTCTCGCTATGTGGTAGAATGCTAAGCCACTGCAATTTTCTTCTACTTGCTGTTCAGTATTCTGTATAATAAATATTCACTACTTGTATAATCAGAAAACATATTATTTTAACAAGCTAAGGCTTTCCAAATTCAACCTCAGCACTCCCCCCTGGCAGACTGTCAGTGTTTTACAAAGCCTCCTGTTCTAGTGTTTTCCTATAAACAAGCCTTGTTTTCTTGTCTCATGTTGTGAACAAGCACTTGTCCCATTCCACATTACCCGAGGAGAAAGCAGAGCTTCTAAGCTGCTGGCTGACGCCTCTGGTGCAGTCCTGTCTGAGACCGTGTCATTCTGCATAAAGACAGAGATGCACTTTTCCCAGAGATAACAGCCAAGCTCATGCTGATTTATAACACTCCTCTCTCAGAGCCTCTGACGCATGTACATGACAAGCCTTGTTCCCTTCCTGGTTTCACCAAAACCCTTCTGATCATACAGACCTAGGGCCAAATTCTGGCTAAGGGGCTGGGGATGCAGTCCAGTGCTTACCTAGTATATTGGGGGCTTTGAATTTAATCATCAGCACGGCAAAAAGAAAAAATCTGGCCATTTCCAGTTCTTACTAAATCTTGGCCATGGGGTCAAGGGTTTTTATTTTTCCTCTCTAAAATTAGGCAGGAGCCTGGTAAGGTGGTGCACTTTGTACCTCAAGAGGCTGAAGCAGGAAGATCGCTATAAATTCAAGGCTGATTTGGGGTACATAATGAGTTCAAGGCCAGCTTGAACTACATAATGAGACTATGTCTCAAAAAACAAACAAACCTAAAGGTTGGATTCTGCAGATTTGCTGTTTCCAGCGAACACCGGAAAGATGTGCAAACTCTGTGTCAGGGTGACTCCTAAGAGCGAGGGACAGCGCCAGTCTGTGCTAATGGGTAACCACTGTAGAAGACCTGGAGGACGGGATTCAAATGCCTAGGGGAGCAGATGTGTACTCTTCAGGGCCTCCAGAGAAACAGAACCAACAGGAAGCAGAAACACACACACACACACACACACACACACACACACAGAATCAATTCACACCGTTATGGAAGCTGCCACATCCTAAGGTCTACAGGGGGCAGCTGGAGACCGGGAGAGCAAATGGTCGACCTAATGCCTGTCCAGGACCCCGGAAGAACCGATGTTTCATTGTGAGTCTGCATGCAGGAAAAGCTGGCCATGGGTGCCACTCTTATGTCCCAGCTACTTAGGAAGCTGAGGCAGGAGGATCACCGGAGCCCAGGAGTTTGAGACCAGCCAAAGCAACACAACAAGACCTTATAAGGTCTTATTAGCACCCAGCTGCTCAGGCCTACTACCGGAGTGCGAACTGAAGGGTAATGCAGCAGGGGAAGGCCCCGAGTGTGCACCACCTGCAGGCCACATGAACATTAAAATCCAGAGACACCTCTGCCCTGCAGCCAGGACCAGTGGGGAAAAGGCTGGCCTCACTGCTTACACTGGAGACCATCAGGTCCCAAGACAGCAGCGGCAAGTGGCGGCCATGGCCAGAAGCCCGGGAAGCAGTCGGGCCGGAGTGGCCCCCAGGGGACCTGACCAGGAGCGGTCAGTGGTGCTCAGAGGCAGAGGCCAAAGTCGGTGAGTCCATGTGAACAGAGGGCACAGCTGAGATCGCTTTCCGGGACAAAGCTGCCACAGAACCCCCGGGATGGGCCGGCGCCTGGGCAGGGGCCAGTTTGGGGTGAGGAGCACCAGGGCCACAGTTTCAGGGTGGCATTCAGTGCCACAGTCCCCGTCAGATTCCTGAGGTCCTCTCTTAGCTGCAGCCTGGAAAAGGGAAGAACAAGCACTGGAAATGCCTGGTGCCTCCTCCAGGCATGGTCACCTCTCCAGGGCCTGTCAGAGCCTCCCCCTCTGCTCTGAGGGAGGCAGGAGGCGTTTCCGGGTCTCCCACCCACTAGCCTTCCGGAATCACCTAAGGGGACAGAGGGCGAGACACTTGTGGTGGTCACAGCCAGCTGCTCAGGCCTACTACCGGAGTGCGATTTCCACAGGTGACACCCCTTCCCTGTCACTCACCCAACTACACACCAGGCCCCACCGGGCTCCAGTGCTGGACGAGCTGCAGCTGGAAGAGCTGAACATGGTGTACGGTCTCTGGAGGAGCCGCAGGGAATCAGGAGACACAGGGCCCAGAGACTAGCAGAATGGGAAGCCATAGGCACCTGCTGCAGTACACACAGCCCAGCCACGAAAAACCTCACTCTAAAGGTCTGCGTGCCTCAGTTCCCATTTTCTGATGCACGGTGTCCCACATTCAACAAAATATTACAAAAGCAGGAAAACACACAATCTGATGAGCAAGCTTTACAGCCAGCCTCAGACACAACACAGGTATTGGAATTATCATACCAGAAATTTAAATTAATTATGACGAGCCAGGTGTGGTGGCACACACCTGTAATTCCAGCATTCAGGAGGCTGAGGCAGGAGAACTGCTGAGTTCAAGGCCAGCCTGGGTCACATAATGAGACTCTGTCTCAAATAAATAAATAAATAAATAAATGTATGTCAAGTGTGATGGTCCACGCCTGTAATCCCAGCTACTCAGGAGGCTGAAACAGACCAAGTTTGAGGTCAGCCTGGACAATTTAGTGAGACCCTGTCTCACAATTAAAAAAAAAAAAAATACAGAAAGACTGGGGCTATAATTCAGTGCTCCTTGAGCTCATTACCCAGTGGCAGCGGGTGTGTGTGTGATGTTTAGTATGCTAAGAGCTCTAATAGAAAATGTAATCAACATACAAGAAGTGGGTAATGTAAGCAGAGATGGAAATTCCAAGAGTCAGAGAGAGATTAAAAAGAGATTTAAAAGGCTGTAGCAGAAAGGACTGACTTTGCTGAGGCTCACGGTAGAGTGGACAGACCCAAAGAAAGAATCTGCGACCTCAACTATAAGTCAGTGGAAACAAGAATGTGGGGGGCGGGGGGACAGAGCAGCCAGCAGCCAGGTGCAGAGGGAGGCAGGGGAAGGGGCCTCCGGGCCTCTCTGGGACCTCGATGTGTTCACCAACCCGGACACTGTCCGTTCGCAAGCAGAGTGGTCCTACAGCTGAGCGCCCCCCCACCCCGGCTTTGTGGGTGGGGCTAAGAGTTCTGGCCCTGTGACCCCTGGGTCCTCCTGGTGACAGCCTCATCCAGAGTCTACCTGGGGTCCCTCCTCAGTCACCTCCTTAGCCTAAAGTCAGATGGAATCAAAAGAGGCTCTTCTTTATTTTATAGATTTTTAAAAATTCATGCATATTTGTGCTCCTTCCCACTCTTGGTCCCCTTCCTATCTGCAAAGGCTGTTTCCAGATTTTTCTTTCAATTCTTTTTATCCTTCCTCTCCTTTCTCTTCCCCCTCTTCCCCTCCCTCCGTTTGTTGCCTTTCCCATTTGAAAAAGATCCCTCTACTTCTTATCCAATATCTTTTATTTTGCTCTGTGTCTATATTTTGGGGTTTGTCGTGTAAGAGAAACCATGCGATTTATTTAAGCTTGTGGGTCTGACTTATTTAACTTAACGTTATGGTCTCAAGGTGCATCCATTTTCCTCCAAATCACAAGTTTATCCTTTTTGTGGCAGAGTAGTACTCTACTGTGTGTAAATACCACATTTTCTTTATCTGTTTGTCTGCTAATGGGCCCACAGGCGCTTCCAAGGCTAGCTATTGTGAATTGTCCTGCTATAAATGTGGGTATGCATGGGTCACTGTCATATGATGTCGTTACCTCTTCTGGGAAAACACCTGGAAGGGGAACTGCTGGGTCACGTGGAATTTCGAGTTTTAGTTTTTTGAGGAATCTCCATATTGATTTCCATAGCAGTTGTATTAGTTTACACTCTCACCAACAGTGTAGAAGCATTCAAAATGGGTTCTTTTTGAGTAACAAAAGGTACTCTTGTCACTCAGAAAATTCCAGAGGCTGTAAGAGCTCCGTGCCAGGCCTGGGAACAAAGACCAGATGCACCTCTGATTATGCCACACAGCGTTGAAGCAGTGACCCCAGCCTGAGGGTACCTCCTTCCACCCCTCTGCCCCCGAAGAGGCCCAGAGGCCTCCAGTAGTGAGATGCTGGGCGTGTGGTTCACATCCTCAGATCCTGCAGTTCTGGACAGCCTTGTTCTGAACAAGAGCGTGCCTAGCATTTTGTCAGTTCTGGCTCTGAGCACGGGAGTCCTCAGAATCAAGCACAGAAATTCTTGGGTTTCTACCTTCGCAGAATATAAGAGTGTTAAATAAAAAGTACAGGAGTCCAGTGTTTTAGATAAAGCTCCTGAATAGACCAAGACTAAAAAATCAAAATGCTATAGTTCCATGACACCAACTGAAGCTAAGCTGCATAATCTGAGCTTCTGAGAAGAGAAATCAAGAGAGAGGTAACAGCCAATTTCCCAAACCAGCTCATTTCAGTTGGTATAAGGAAATCCCTCTGCTCTTATTCCTACTGTTACGGCTTGTATCTAGATGTCCCCCCAAAGCCTCATGCACTAGTAGATGGAGCTTTTTGGAGCTGGCTGGATCTAGAGCATGTAACACTGGAATGAAGGGTAAATGGTACTAAACTGTCCACTGGTTGGAATTAGCATAGTTTTAGGTATGGCTGAATGGATTTACTGAAGATAGAAGCCCCACCCTGCGTTGCGTGGCACCACTTAAAAGTCTTGTAGTCTGGATGGGATAAAAAGGAAAGGAAGGCTGCTGATGCCTGCTACCCTCTGCCTACTCTGCCATGGACTGCTGCTCCTCTGCCGTGCACCTCTGCCATGCTACCCTGCCTTGGAGCCAACTGACTATGGATTCAAACTTCTACAAACTGAACTAAAATAAACCTTTCCTCCTTTAACTATAGTGTCAGGTATTTTTTCTCAACAATGAGAAAGCAACTAAGACACACAAGTATGCAATTTAAAGTGACCGGATAGTAAAAAATCAGTTCTGTTTCTATTGTTCTGTCTGCCTATCCCACCTTACACGGTAAGTGACGGAAAAAGGTCAGTGCCCTTTGGGCATTGGCATCTGTGTTTTTCAAGCCTTCTGTGCCTTTAAAGCCAACCTCTTCCACCTGTCTCCTTGGTACACTTATTCTGTTTTATATAACAAGTGTTGCCTGATTCTAGAATCAGAAATAAAGCCAATTAAGACCTTTAAACTAAACCATTGTCATTTTGTCCTTTGATAACAGTAATTCATGTGTTGGGAAGTTCTGCACTTTCTCTCTTGGGCTACAGGATACCCTGGGGCTGTCAGACAGAGGAGGTCTGTGGAAAATGGCTTTGATTAGCTCGGGACACCAAGATAGTTATGTGATGATAGCAACTGCCATCAACATTTTCTAAGTTGATGCCACAAAGTATTAACCTCAGAGGATGTTAAGGGAGAAAGAGGTCGGGGAGAGAGTTGGAGAGAAGCCTAGGCTGGAAGATTAGAAAATGTTACATGTTCTAGTTCTCCTCTGAAGTGTCACAGAGCTTATTTAATATATTATCTGAGAAACCTCACAGCAAGAAATCCACTTGTCTCTATTTAACCCAGAATTTCCCAAAGTCAGTTGAGTGTAGAATTTTTTTTTTCAAGTAGCACCAAAGAATAGGTCAATGAAACCCACTATGGGACATGATATACTTTTGGGGCAGACCTTGGCAGCTAGAGATAGACCTGGCATACAGCAATTAATGCTTTCTCTTCTAATTAGGTTCTTTGCCAACCCGATTTCTCCCAAAAGTTAGGGCCAGTTTTACAAGGACATAAAATAGGCAGCTGTTTGGAGCCAGACATGATGGCACACACCCATCCTCCCAGCATTCAGGAAGCTGAGGCAGGAGGATCACTATGAGTTTGAGGCCAGCCTAGGCTACTGAGTTCACTCCATCCTAAACTACAGAGTGAGAGCCTATCTACAAAAAAGGAAAAATAAAAATGAAAGGCAGCCGCTGACTTGCCTGAATTTCAGGGACAGTAGATGGTGGTGGTGGTGGTAAGAGCTAGCGTAGACTGTACCCGCTATGCGTCAGGTATTGTTCCAAGCATTTTAAGTAGGTTAACCAGTTTAGCTGTCACGGCAGCCCTGAAAGGGACAGATTTCATGATCCCCCAGAGCTAGTTATCCAAAGTCACAAGGAGAATGGGTGGTCAAGTCAGGAACTGAAACCAGAGCAGGGATGTTTTAAATTTACACTTTTCCCACTGAAGTTTTGATCATTTTAGTCTCTAAAATAAACTGACAACAGACAGATAAGAGGGAAAAGAGCATGCAGGTTTTATTGTGTGGCTAAGCAGGGCTACACACCTCCAAAGGCCTGAGGCTTGGGCATCTGGGTGGAAGGAAGGTGGCACAGGCTATGGGAGTTTGGGGACAGGAGGCACATAGGGATCCGCACGTGCGCCAACTCTGTCTGTGCCAGGTGTCGCCATCCTGTGTGCCTGTGAAAATTCCCCTACTGGGCAGACACGGCCAGGGAGCATCAGACAGAAACACATCTGGCTGCAGCCACTGGCTGCTCACCTAAATAGATGCCAAGGTCCTTCCAGCAGCCTGGGGTGTGGCTCAGCGGTGAGCCCCTGCCCAGCATGTGTGAGATCCCAGTGGGGAAAAGAAAAGAAAAGGAAGATGGAAAGCATTTACTGACAGCCTCCTATGCAGTGGCTGCCAGAGTCCATACTTTTTAGACCCAGTTCCACTCAGTCTTGTAAATTAGGTCTCATTATAGTCCCTGCTTGGGGGCCTGGGAGCATAGAGAAGTTAAATTGTCATCCTTAAGGTCACCCAGTTGTGAAATCCTAGGGCTCCTTGGGTGTGGTGGCGCAGGCCTGTAATCATAGCACTTGGGAGGCTGAGTCAGGAGGATCACCCTAAATTTAAGGCCCAACCTCAGCTGCACAGTGAGTTCAAGACCAACCTGAACTACATAATGAGATCCTGTGTCAAAAAACAAAACAAAAAATCCTGGGGCCTGGATTCAAAGCCCGGTGACACTGCAGAGTCCTGATGAGAGACTAAGGATGCATTAGGGTGCTCCTAGGCTGGCCAGGCTGTGACTCATGGATCAGCTGAGCGTGGGCAGGCATGACAGGTGGCGATCAGACGCCTCCGGCCGAAGGTGCACTGAATGTTCCATGGTAAGAAACACAGACTGGATGGGGGGGGGGGTGTCCAATCATTTTTTTTGTCCTTTAAAAGCATTGTTTAGGGGGAAAACCAAGGCATAAAAGTTACAGGAAAAGGTTATTAAAAAGTCACAGACACTTTATAGGGCTTTTAAAAAAATAGGTGATCCTTTTCCTATTGAAACCGCGCCCAGCAAGGTCATTGTTAAAGAATAAGAGAGAGCCGTGAGGTAAACCAGAAGAACAAGGGCCAACACACGCTCAGATCGAGCCACATTCATCTTGAAACGGTCGCTAACATTTTTATTTCGTCGGTGAGCTCTCCGACAGAGCCCTAAGGCGACTACTGAAAAGCTCCGGCTTTTTAATAGCTTCCAACTAGCAGGCCCCGGAACCGAAAGGGGAGCAGCGGACGGTGCGGATCCAGAGGCTTCCGCTGCTGAATACAAATGTGTGCTCGGGACAGAGGCAAAACACCCAGGAGCCGGAACTTTTCAGACAGCGGGCTTGTATTGTCAGAGCGGCCTGTGCCCCTCCTGATCCGCACTGCTGCACAAATGAAAACGACTGGCAATTAGGTGCAAACGCCTGTAGGGGAGGAACAGGGACAGAGAGAAGAACCTCGCAGAGCCTTTATTTAGAGCTAGGGCTGAGCCCTATTCGCTGCTGTGTGAATTGGTGTCGTCTTTTAGAGAGGAATTTAGAACGTGCTGACACTTTGACGCAGGGATTGATCTTATAGCAATACTTGCATATGTATATGCATATAGAAGAAATATCTATACACACAGATGCTTAGTGTAGCACTGGGTGCATGTGTAAAAATGAAAAATAGGGAATGGGTACAGCTCAGGGGCAGAGCAGTTGCATAGTATGTGTGAGGCCCTGGGTTTGATCCTTAGTCCCAGAGAAAAATGGAAAAGAGGGGGAGAAGGAGGGGAAGGGGGAGGGGGAGTGGGGAGAGGAAGGGGAGGGGAGCAGGAGAGGAGGAAGAAGAAGACGAGGAGAAGGAGGAAGGAGCCACCTAGAAATAATTTGTAACCATCAATATGCAAATGTTTAAACAATCCATGGCATATCTGTATTCTAGGAAAATTCGCTTCAATGAACAGAATGAGATAGAGCCGTACATTCTAACACGAGAAGATGCTGCTAACATGGGCTGGGGGTGTAACTCAGTGGTAAGCGCTTGTCTAGGCTGCACAAGACCCTGAACTCAATCTCCCACGCTGCAAAAAAATGTCCTGATAAATTACCTGGCGAGGGCAGGGGGAGGAAATTGCAACAGAGCATCTATCATAGGCTTCTATTCTAAAATGTTTCTAATGTTAATATATTCATTAAAAATATCTGGAGGACTATGTACCCAAGATCAGCCTTGAGTACCTCTGGGGGATCATACACATATTTTGTAACGTTTACGTTTTTATAAGCACAAATTCCTTTTGCAGATAGGGGGAAAGAGAGTTTAAATAGTTCCTTAGGGAAGAAAGAGGATTGCAAAAGGCAGCAAAGGCTGGTCACATGGTTTTTTCCACCCTCCGTGCAATCTCCCTGGGCCTGGACTCCAGCGATGCAGGCGCAGTTGGTTAACACTGCTGCCAGGGGCGACACCCACCGCGTCCGCTCCCTCCTGCCTTCCTGCTCTGTCTCCTGGGGACCCTGGGTGCTGCTCCTGATGAGCTTCGCTGATGGCTTAAATACCGCTTATTTCCCATGCCCCCTCCAAGCCATTTCAGAAGCATGGACCACGGGAGGGAGCCTGGCTTGGGGAGTTAATGTGGCTCTAGATCCAAATTCCAGCGTTACTTTTCTCCTGATCACTGGGAAATTTGCTTCTTCTTTTAGAGTCTCTGTTTCCTGGTGTGAAAACTGATGACCATCTTAGAGAACCTGCCTCAGTAGTGTCTTTGTAATGTTGCAAAGAAGTAAATGTAAAAAGTACTTCTTGGGCATAGGCAATGCTTAGTAAGTGATACATTGTTGTGCTGTTGTTGTTGTTGTTGTTATTATTATTTCTAGTAGTGGAACCTAGGCCCTCACACAGGCTATGCATGTGCTCTACCACAGAGCCACAGCCCAGCCCGGCCTTGATACCTTTTTTCTTTTTGGTGACAGGGTCTTGTTCTGTAGTTCAGGCTGGCCTTGAACTCATGGTGATCCTCCTGCCTCAGCCTCCCAAGTGCTAGGGTTACAGGTGTGTGCCACCACACCCAGCTAATACCTGTTATAACTGTCACCAAGACCTATCCATTCTTCTGTGGTAGAATCTCTCCCATCTATTTTCTTCCCAGCCTTGGAGACCTGGCTCCAAAGCCAACATGATGGCCATCGTGTCCTCACGGTCTGTTCCCAACACAGCAGACAGGACTGGTGAACATTCCTTTACCGGAAGCACTGGGTGCCATGTTCATTTCTGCACACTCTCTCCTGATTTGCTTGTGTCTCCTCAGTAGACCCGGGGCTCATGAAGGTAACAATTCTGATCTATTCATTGAAAAGTCCTCAGCATCTACCCAGAGTGTGAATCCCAGTAATCACTTTTCCACTTGAACTAATCTCTTTCATTTCTGCTCTTCCACCAGACTCGGCCAGCGTGTGTCCCCAGTGGCATTATGGGGACGGCTTCCTAACTGGACTCCCTGCTTTTTGTCCGTCCGTACCCACCAAGGTTACACTTGAGCCTAACAGGTCCCTGCTCGAAGCCTTCGAGAACAGAATGAAACTGCACAAAGAGCTCCTGGTGGAGCCAGCCCTGAGTTTTAGCTCCAGTTTTGCCACAAGCTTGTGCAATCCCAAGCACATTGCTTTACCTCCCCGACTTGGCTCCATCTGGAAAATGGGGGCACTAAAGAGGTACCACGAGCAATGCGTGAGAAAACTGTTAGCTATTACTTCCTCCTTCTTCTTTTTTGACAGTGATGGGACTGGCACCCAGGGCCTTACACAAGCTGGTCTAATGGTCTATCAATGAGTTATACCCTCAGCCCTAGCCTTCTTTACCTCCTCCCTTCCCTCTCTCTCTCTTTCACTCTCTCTCTCTCTCTATGTCTTTATTCCTGTCTCTGTCTCTGTCTCTGTCGCTCTAGCTCTAGCTCTAGCTCTAGCTCTCTCTTTCCCCGCCCCTTCCTCTCTCCCTCTTTCTGTTTTATTTTGAGAGGAGTCTCATGATGTTGCCCATGCTAAGTTGCAGCCTCAGGCCCGCAGTGCGCTCCTCCAACCACCAGGGGCCGCTGCAAAGCCCTCGCTCTCGCATGCGCAGGAGAGCGCGGTCTCTCTGCGTGCGAGGCGCGTGCGTGCGGGGGCGGGGCCAGAGGCGGAAGCGAAGCCGGCGTGGCCGCCGTCTGCTACCCCGTCGTAACTTCTGTCTTACTGTCCCGGGCTGCGGGCAGCCCCGGCGGGTTCCTCGGTGTTCCCCCTGTGGTGTGGGCTGGGCTCCAGCCCGGGTCTTCCCGTCCCTGACCCGCTCGCCCCGCCCCATGGCGCTGCAGAGCTCGGGAGTGGCCTTCCGCAGGATCCTGTCCCATTTCCCCGAGGAGCTGAGCCTGGCTTTCGCCTACGGCTCCGGGGTGTACCGCCAGGCCGGGCCCAGTTCAGACCAGAAGGTGAGCCCGGCCTCGGGGCCGGACCTCCCGTGCCGGAGCGGCTTGTCTTCCGAGTCCCCTTGTTCCCACATGGGCCCTTCCAGCGTGCAGCCGAGTGTGACAGCGGCTCTAGGCGAGTCCCAGCCCCCGGTCCAGGAGTTGGCACCCAGGGCCCTGGCGTTGAGCTGCGTCCCAGAGTGTGAAAGCTGCGTCCCTTTTCACTTTTGCTTTTGAGACGGGGTCTGGCTGCATTGCCCCGCCTGGGCTCGGACTTGGGATCCTCCCGTCCCCGCCTCCCAGAGTGCTGGGATTACACGTGTGCGCGACCACGCTTGGCTTCCTCTTAAAATTTAAGTGTCATCGGTGGTTTGTGGATCACGGAGTGGATGGGCCTTAGCCTGTGGATGGCCGCTGCATCATTTTTCACTGAAGGTTTTCCTTTGAGCAGATCCGAAAATCGTCCAAAAAGAGACCTTTTCTTCGTTTTCGTTCCCTACGTTCAAGTTAACAGTTCTTGTATTCAAACACTGAAATCTCTCATTCAGCACAAAACCTCGGTGCCTTAGCTGGTACCTTTCCCTCACCTAGAGTTGTGTAAGATTTCTTCCACCCTTAATCTCTGCTGCCTCTGCTCAGCACTTCGCAGGGAAGTTTCTTAGCTTGGCTAGCACCTCCCTCAGATCCACCGTGTAAGTCTTCCTTTCCACCAGTGTCAGCGGGGCTCCCCTGAGCGCATGAGCAGGTTCCCTGACATGACTCCCTGCTCTGCCTGGTCCCCAAAGACTTCTACGCATGCATTCTGCAGGGCATACGCTTGTGATCGCCAGAAAAATTTCTCTTTCGTGTTCCTGGATCAGTCATTCATTCCGAATGAAGTTAGTTCACTATGCATTCGTCTTCCAGTTCAGTTTAGTAATAAATTGTGTCTCCTGCCCAATTCTGAGCTTCCAGGCAAAACTTAGCAGAGTCGTTTGAGCTATGCACCAGTGCTTAGGGAGTGGCTTATCTCCCTTTACTGACAGCTATAGAGTTTGCCCAACTGAGTTAGTTTGATCTGGAAGCCAAGTGGAGCACCTTTCCTACTTTCAGCTGAAAGGCAGTGTAGCAGAAGGGCCCAGCACACAGGATTTGGGGCCACTGTACTTAGGGCTGCCACTCAGTACCTCTGCATCCTTGGGCCAAGCGCTAATCCTGAGCTTTGTTTTTTTTGTGTGTGAAGTAGGGCTAATGGTAGACCTGCTTTTCAGGATTGTTTTAGAGATAGAATGCGTTACCCTTTTATATGGAAAGCCTCTAAAAGAATCCTGGCACAATGCACATTAAGTGTTTGATGTCACCATTGATGAAAAGAAAGCTCTTGTTGGTCCCAGAGGCTTGCTTAAGTTTCCATTGCCAAACCTAGGCCTTCTGTTAATCGTAGTAGCTAAGTATTTCAGACCTCTCATTTAGCAGCTTTTCTGAGGTGTGTGACCTCATTTTCGACAGAATGCCATGCTGGACTTCGTGTTCACTGTAGATGACCCAGTTGCGTGGCATTCAAAGAACTTGAAGAAGAATTGGAGCCACTACTCTTTCCTAAAACTTTTGGGGCCCAAGATGATCACCTCTGTTCAGAATAACTATGGCGCCAGAGTTTACTACAATCCATTGATCCTCTGCGACGGTAGGGTAAGTGACTGGCTCTTTGCCTTAACTTGGGTTTGTTCTGTCTCTGATAGTAGAACGCTGGTGAGGTGCAAGCGATGGACTCCTCTCCTCCCCCTTGACTGTGATTGCAGTTTGAGAAGTGGTTGGCTGTGACTGACTTTATTTTCTGCCCTTTCATGAAGTGGTTCTCAAATTGTAACCTCCTGGACACATGAACTGCAGGTCTGTACTCTAGGGTTTCTTATTTGCTGTAGTAGCTGCAGAGTTTGATTTTCTTTCTTTCTTCTTTTGTTTTTTGTTTTGTTCCTTTGAGACAGAATGTTGATATGTAGTTGAGGCTGGCCTGCAAGTCATCTTGAACTGACTGTGTAGCCCAAGCTGGTCTCAAATTCAAGGCCATCCTCTTGCCTCAGCCTCTGGAGTGCTGGGATTACAGGTGTGCGTCATCACTCCTGGCTGGAGATTTGATTTTCTAACCAACTTCCAAGTGATGCTGCCGTTGCTGGTCTGGGAACCATGCCAAGAACCACTGCATTGGGCAGTGTGAGGAACAGGCTCTTCCACTGAGGGGCAGGAGGAGATGAATCTTGTCTAGAAGGAGGAGCGGACACCCTGAGGAGGAATTTGGTAGTTAGCCAGCTACGGGGTGGCTGGAAGCAAATTTGACAGAAAGGTGTTGGAGAGAAATTAAGGGGCATGGGGGTTGCCTGGCAACATGCACCCCCCCCCCCCCGTGCTTTAGATGAAGCTCCCTGTGGCTGGGGCGGCCCTGCATAGCCAACTAAGTGTGGCCCACTGGTCAATAGTAGAGTGCTTGCCTGGGATGCGCTGCGACCTGAGTTTAATCCCCAGCACTGCAGAAAAAACAAAGCAGACCGAGGCCCAGGCACCAGCAGGACCTAACTCAGATGCCTCCTGGAGGTGAGGCAGGCTAGGGTGGCATCCGTGCCCTACCGCTGTGCCAACATTGTTGCTGGTCAGAGCCTCTCTTTGTCCATCTGCCTTGTGTGGATGAGGAAACCAGTCTTCGAAGGAGGACCAGTCCAGTCCAGCAGCCTCTCGGCCTGTGGTGTTTCCATCGGCTGCTGTCTGCCTGGCCCCTCTTTAGTCCTGGGGCCAGGCAGGAGGGCAGAGGTAGTTACTGAGCACAGCCCGCCGCTTCCGCCACACAGAATGCAGAGTTGTGTTCTTCCTCTGTAATTATTTTTCTTTTTTGAGACAGGGTCTTGCCACGTAGCCCAGGCTGGCTTCCAACTCACTGCAATCCTCCTGCATCAGCTCCTAAGTGCTGGGATTACGGGCGCACACCACCACACCTGCCCTCCGTGACTAATAGTATGCTGAGTTTATCTCTAGTAATTTTCAAACAGTATTATAAGCTCCAGTGAGCAAATATTTAGGCATTATCATATGTCACCAGGGCTTTGTGTTTTAATGTTTTATTCCTTAGCTACTTTTTAGGTATTTACAGCCCAAGGAAGCTATTTTGATACTGAAATTTAGCAAAGTGGGTCTGAAGACATTTGTTTGCGCAAACAAGACTTTGTAACCTGGGAAATCTACTTCTCGGGTTTGTGCACATTGTTATGGAAATGAACCTGACTGTAATTCCATGTGTTTAGCATTGATAAAAATGTTTTAGTTTTGGATGTTGCTTTGTAATTATAAATATTTTAGAGTCAACAGCAGCAGAGAAATTAGCTGTGAAGGATGTCAGTGAAAACTTTTAATTAAAGAAACTTTCTGGTACTTTGTAATGAAAGGGACATTGGATAACCAGACTGAAGTTCTAAGAGCTGGGTGTGGGGGTGATAAGATAGAGTTCCCTACGTTGCTCTTCCTGGGCTGAACTGAACCCTTGGGCAGTCCTCCTGCATCAGCAGTCCTCCTGCTCAAGCAGCCCTCCTGCATCAGCCTCACAAGTAGCTGAGCCCGCAGAGGCCTAGAACTGCACCCAACTTAGACCTAGTTTAATTCTGCCATGTCCGGTGCCACAGTAAGCTTATTATTTACTCTTTCTGGGCCTTATTTTCTTATTTCTAAAATGAGGAGCATTAACTAAATTCTTACTTCTCAGACTGTGGGGGAAATTACTGGTTTGTTTCCTTGTGGTCCATGAGGACCGGTACTGGATGGAGTCCAGGAGCCCTTCTGCCTTAACATCACCTGGACCTACATTAAGGTCCTTACCTAACCTCACGTGCCTTGGGGGCCAGGCTGGTCTTGGGGTTTCTGATGGAGGGGGAGCTTTCACAGTTAGGTTTTTCGAGTTTTGTTGTTGTTTTTAGTTTTTGAGACAGAGTCACTATGTAGTTCAGGCTGTCCTCGAACTCACTATGTAACCCAGGCTGGCCTCAAACTTGCAGAGATCCTCCTGAGTGCTGAGACACAGGTAGGCATTTTGAGCGGCTGTGGAAATCAAGGTGCTCGCTGGTCAGGACTTTGGTTTCTGTCTTTGCGTCTTACATTTGTGTAAGCAGCAGCCTGGTGTTGTGCTCTTTTTCATGTCCGTATCTTTCCTCTCCAGCTTATCAAGTATGGGGTGATTAGCACCCGTGCTCTGATTGAAGACCTGCTTGGCTGGAATAACTTGTACATCGCTGGCCGCCTCCAGAAACCGGTGAGTGAGTGCTCGTGCTTTCTGGTGCCCATCGCCACAGAGCCTGGTCCTGTGACTGCCCTAGGGTGGGGCTCTGGGGAGTGGGAATGGGTGTCTGTCCTCTCTCCCCAAAAGCCATCAGCAGATGATGCTCTGTGATACTGTGACACGATAAAAGTGTGCTTGGTCTTTCCCTCGTTTCCTGGCACAGAGCTCCTACACCCTCGGCATTCCCGAGGGCTGCCGTGTCCCTTTCAGCTACACCTGAGCTCATGTTTGTACTAGTGAGGTGTCTCTGCTTTGTTTTGTTTGCTGCTTTTGTTTTTTGTTCTGTTCTGTTGTGTTTTTGTTTTTGGTCTTTTTGAGACAGGGTTTCATATGCAGTTCAGGCTGGCAATGAACTCACTTTGTAGCCCAGGCTGGTCTCAAACTGGAGACGATTCTCCTGCCTCAGCCTCCCCAGTGCTGGGATTACCAGTGTGTGCCACCACGCCCGGCCTTTTGTTTTTTTGTGTGTGTACATTGCTGAGCGGGGAACCCAACGTCTTGCACATGCTAGGCTGCACCCCAATAGCTTTAGGATAAGGACTGGTTTCCCCTGGAACCACCTGGTGAAGGGAGGGTTGAGCTCTCAGTCCTAGCTCCCTTCCTTCCCACGTTGGGTAATGCACCTGCCTTAAAACGACAGGGCTTGCAGGGTTGCCATGCTGTGAGCTTAGTGCCCTTATCATGGCCCCAGGACCTGACGCTGGTGAGTCCAGTGGCTTCCTGAGCACAGGGAGCCTTCAGGCAATGACCACCCAGAAGGAGGTGCTGCAGATCCCCTGTTCACAGCTGCCCAGCGGGTATGGCCTGAGCTTCCTCACTGTGCTGGGCGGTGGCGCCAGGTGGATGTGTCTGCCTGGACAGTGCTCGCGGGGTGTGCGCTGCTGAGTGAGGAGCTGGGGCAGCGATGGCGAGGGAAAACCGCACTCACCTGGCAACAGAGGAAGTGCTGGGAGGGAGACGGCCGGTGCCCGCACTCAGGCCCCCCAGTGGCCGGGGGAGGTGGTGCGGGTGCTGGGGTGCCGTCAGCGCGCGCGGTGTCATGGGCACACAGAGCAGCGGGGTCCATCAGGGCTGTGCGCACCCTCTGGCTCCAGAGGGACCTCATGGGGGAGACTGGGGGAAGCAGCTGCCCCTGGCTGTGAAGACACAGAAACCAGGGAAAAGTGGAGAGCACTCGAATTTACCTAATCTCACTTCCCAAGGAAAACGTGGTGCACTGTCAGACTCTCAGGCTCCAGAGTACTGGGGTTCTTCTCAGGTGTCCCCTGTACCAGCGACTCCTCACTGCTTTTTTATGCTTAGCGGAGAGAGGGGAGATTAGAGAGTTTCGCACAACCTACGCCCGCTTGGCCTGTGTCAGTGAGCCCTCTGTACTGCTTTGTATGCGCTGTCAGGAGCCCCTGGCCGTGCGGCTTGGGGAAAAGGAAGTCCAAGCTGGCGGCACTGTGACTCGGTCTGGGGTCGAGTGGGTCTGGGGGCTGTGAAGTCGGAGCGAACAAGCCCAGCGCAGGGTGCCTCCTAGTGTAACTAACCGGTATAACCAAGGTCTGTGCGAGCATGCAGCCACTATGCCAGGCTGTCCCCAGGCCTACTGAGGGGCAGAGGACAGGCACAGGAGCGGCTGGACAGGCGGACCATGGCCAGCGACTGGGCGGCGGGGCTGGTAAGGTGAGCTGAGCTGCGCAGCTGAGGATAGACACGTCAGACTCCTCCCAAGTGAACGTCCCCAGTTCGAACTGGTGACAAGACACATCGAAACTTCAAACCCAGGCTGGAAAGCTGAGGCTGAGGCAGGAGGATCACCATGACTTCAAGGCTAGGCTGGACTATACAGTGAAACCTTGTCTCAAAAAAACAAAAACAAATTGAGGTTGGAGATGTGGCCGGGTGGTGACCACTTGCATAACATAAACAAGGTGCTAGGTTCCATCCCCAGCACCAGCACATAAAATAGTGTAGCTCATTAAAATGTCGAAAACATATATATATGCATTTGTAAAAGTGTAGCAAGCTATGCCCTTCTGATGTATGTGTTTTACTGTTTAAATATTCACTTCAGTAAAAACTTTTTTTTCTTGTTTGCAGCACTAGGGATGAAACCCAGGGCCTCACACGTGCTAGGCGAGTGCTCACAACCGAACTACACCCCAGCCCAGTAAAAACACGTTTTAAACGCTCCAGAAACAATGTGCTTATTGAAATAAGCTCCCACGTCCAGGTTTGATGAGTGGCAAAGCTCATAACTGAGCAATTAAATGCACCTGAAAATTTGTAAATGTTTTATTTCTAAAGTTTTTTTAAAAAATTCAAGTTTTTTCATTTTTTATTGCAGTACTATAAATAGAACACAGGGGGCACTCTACCACTGAGCTATATCCCTCGCCCTTTTAAATTTTTGAGACAAGGTCTTAATAAGTTGCCCATTCTGACCCTGACTCAGCCTCCTCAGTAGCTAGGATTCTAGGCCTGCACCACTGTGCCAGCTTCTCCAAGGTTTATGTTGGTTTTTTGCTTTTGTTTTGTGATTTTAGGAATTGAACCTAGGGCTTTTGCACTGAGCTACATCACCAGCCCTTTCATTATTTTTATTTTTTATTTTGAGACAGGGTTTTGCTAAGTCAGTAAGTTCCCCAGGCTGGACTCAAGCTTGCAGTCCTCCTGCCTCAGCTTCCTAGGGTCCTGGGCAACAGGTATGCACCACCACACCTGCTGCAAGGTTCTCTTAAGTTTACAAAATGTGTAAGTTGGTAGGAAGGGAAATGAACGTTGAGTTAAAAGCCTTAGGTCATCTTATTCCTGCCACTTCGTAGCTGTTTAGGTGAACTTCCGCAGTGGCCTCGTGTGTGGAGTCGGGGTAACAGCACTTGCCCCGCCTGTGCCGGAAAGGCGCTGACAGCCGGAAGGGGCGGTGACTCTGGAGAGAGCACGTGACCAGAGCCCGACAGCCGGGGGCCAGAGCGCGGGCTCGCCCGGCCCCTGCCGGTCCTGTCCCCTCGTCACCCACATCTCGGGACGCTGTCCACGCATGAGGGGCTGAGGCACCGTGCTCAGACGCGGAGGACACGTCCCCTTCTGCCCCTGGCTGTCTCAGTGATGTTGAGACAACATGAGACGGACTTGAAGTTTTCAAAAATTTTAAAACTAGGTTTTAGAAACCTGAAATGCCGTGAAATCTTGGTTTTTTTTTTTGTGGTTTTGGCTTTTCGGTGGTAGTGTGGGATTTTTCTTGTGTGTGTGTGTGTATGTGAGTGGAGGTTGGTCATGGCTATGGAACCGGGTACCTATGCACACCCCCACCGCTGACCTCAGACTTTACCCAACTTTGTTCCTATAGGAGAAAAATAACTAAGGACGAAGAGGATCAGCTCTGTTCATATTAGGCAAAACCATGTGCGCTTCTCAGTTAACTCAGAAAAGAAAACACTACTGAGAACAGTCGTTATCTCTGATGTTTATTAAGCTTCTAGACAGGAAAATTAGGTGAGGAGCTGTGGTATAACTCAGTGGTACAACACATTTAGTGTGTGAGACCCTGGGCTCAATCCTCAATGCCCGAACAAAGCAGAAAAGGAAAAATTGGTTTCTCTGTCAGAAAAACTGAAGCTGACGCGTGGCTATTCCCAGTCCTGTCCCAGCTTGCCCACTGAAGTGGGAGACCTCTCAGCCACAATAGTCAAATGACTCTGACCTCTAGGTGGCAGCAGATACTCATCAGCCGAGCAAATCCCGTGAAAAGGGACATGGCCTTTCCCTTTCTTTTCCTCTTTCTACCTCTCTTTTATTTTTCTTTTCTTTTTACAAGGTAGTAGGGATTGAACGCAGAACCTCACGTGTGCCAGGAAAATGCTGTGCTCCTGGGCTGCATCCTGGCCCTTTTAATTTTGATTTTGAGACAGTATGTTGCTAAATTGCCCTGGCCTGGAACTTGGGATCCTCCTGCTTCAGCTTCCCTCGTAGCTGGGATTATAGGTGTGCGCCGCCGTGCCGGCTCCCGTGAGAGCATGAGAAGGAATTATGAGAACATGCGTGTGAGTTGCTTTTGTGTTCTCGGAGTCATGACATTGCCCGAAGTGCCAAAATTGTCTGCATCTTGCAAATTCAAGTCAGATTTCCCAATCACTAGCCAGTTAAGTCTTTAAAAGGAATTAAGAGCATTAGAAAGGAATTAAAGTGGTTAAAAAGACAGATATTTCTGGGGAAAGTTGAATGTAATTAAGTTGTAGTGTACTTTACTATCTGCTTACCCCATGGTTGAGGAGATGCCAGGTTTGTTTCTAGGATCACCCTCATTCCTGAGTCACAGCGTGCACGCGTGAGAGAGAGAGAGAGAGAGAGAGAGAGAGAGAGAAAATGTGTGTGTGCTCGCGCACGTGTGCCTGTGTGCAGTGCTGGGAAGGTCACCACTGAGCTACAGCCCACGCCTTACAAATGCTTCTTAACAAACGTGGAACTTAAAGTATTTACTAGAACATGGTGGAAGTCCTTTGTAAATAAAAAAAAAAAATCTAAAGTAATACAGTTAGTTTCCTGGTTAATTTACCTAACTTTGGATTTTTTGTATTTCACATTGTTTTCCGTGTGTCAATAATTTTGCTTGTGTGTGTGGCTTTAGTTTGGTTGGATTCTTTTCCTTTTTTACATCAGACTGGAGGTGTCGCTGCATTGCCCAAGCTGGTCTCCAGCAGCTGCAATCCTCCTGCCTCAGCCACACAACTGCCGGGAGGGCTTGTTTGAATCTTTGTTTGTTTGTTTGTTTTTCTTCTGTTACCAGGACTCGAACTCATGACCTTGCGCTTTCCTGGCAGGCGCTTTGCCGCTAAACTAAATCCCCAGCCCTTGTTTGAATCTTAAAAGCATTCACTTTGACTGATATTTCGCCACTTTGTTAAGAGGACTTTAATGTATTCATTGCAATATATTTTCTTTGCTAATCATTCAGCTTGATTTTTTTGTAACAGCTTTATATAATTCACATAGTATATAATTCATCCATTTAAAGGTATACAGTTCCACCCTTTTTTAGTATATTTACAGTTGTGTGACTCTCCCCGTATTGTGGCTTTATTGATTTACATTTTGTAGTCAGAGAAATCCCAGAGTACAAGATGCCCAAATGGCAAGGGGGAACCTCCCTTCCTAGTCTGGGCTTTGCCTCGCTCTCAGCCAGCTGTGGGCTGCAGCCTTTGAAGCGCAGGGCTGGGCTGTTCTCCTCGCCACTGAAAAGACAGTTTCTTCTCTGTGCGGCCAGGTGGCTGTCTTCAAGGAGCCCCGTCCAGCCGGTGGGGGCAGTGGCCCAGCTCTCTGCTTGTGCTTCTTCCTCCTGCAGCAGGGACGTTGGGCACAGCCCCTGTCCTGGCCTTTTGGGTGGAAAAGTTCCAGGCAGTGGTCGAGTATTTCAAAGCTAGGCAGGGTTGCATTCTTTGTGACTAAGACCCTGCTGTTTACAATTCGAGTGGCTCGTCCCTGCCACTGTCACGGCGGAGCTGTGTGTGGCTTTCTCTGTATTCCAGTCTCACAAATCTCTCCTCTGACAATCCCTGCCAGCACTGCCCCTTCCTTGCGGCAGCCAAGACCCTGGCGCGGCATCAGGGCTGTCTGTGCATTCAGGCAGGCGTTCCCAGTGAGGCACAAACAGCTATTCACAATCCCGGGCCCTTCTCCCGGCCTCTGGCAGCACCCCAGGCAAGCACTGGCTTTCCCTCCGCACACAGATCACACTGCTGCCTAGAAAGTTCCTAGCGTGCCTCGCTGGGAGCAGCAGAGCCTCCCCTCCCGGGCCGACGCTTTCCCTTGGAGTGGGGATGCTTGCGTTTGTACTTTCTTAACTTTCAGCAGCAAACGGACTGCCTTTCTACAACCTAGGCTGAACGGCTGTCTTGGAGAACAAGTGGGATTTTGGTTCACTAGGAAAATTCTCCCAAATTTATTCTTTTCTTTGTGTCTTTGACTCGTTAGCATTTCGGAATAGCTGCTAATGTCACTGGGTGTAAAGCCTTGGAGATGAAAAGGGAGAGAGACCGGAACAGGGCGGGAGAGAGAAGAGAGGGTGGAGAGTTACTGAGAAGGACCTGGGAGCCGGGGTGGCGAGGGGAAGTGGGCGCAGAGCGGCGTCACACCGGACAGGGCCCTGGCCTGCTGTGCCGCGCTTCTTTTTGGGGAAAACTGTCAACCTCCCTGGCCTTCCGTTTCTCCATCAGCAGTTGGACTGATTCTATATAGAATACAAGGCTTTGGAAAGTTAATCAAGGAATAAACATAAGACTTATTATAGGACCTTAAAATTGGAGGGCTTGGGGTATAGCTCAGCAGTAGAGCGCTTACTTGCTATATGCAAGGCCCTGGGTTCAATCCCTAGCACTTCCAAAAAGAAAAGGTTTTTTTCTTTTTGTTATAATCATTGGTCAAGATAAAAGTTAAACTGGATGTGCTGTTGCATGCCTGCAATCCCAGCACTTGGGAGACTGAGGCAGGAGAACCACTGGATTACATAGTGTGTTCAAGGCCACCCTGATCCCTGAACTACATAGCGAGACCCTGTCTCAAAAAAAAAAAAAAGAAAAGATAAAAGATAATCAGGCCAGGTGTTATGGCATGCACCTGAAATCCCAGCACTCAGGAGGCTGAAGCAGGAGGATCATCACAAGTTCAAGGCCAGCCTGGGCTACATAGTGAGTTTGAGGCCAGCCTGGTGTACAGTGTGATTTCAAGGCCAGCCTGGAATATATTTAGCAAGACCTTGTCTCAAAAAAAAAAAAAAAAAGAGAAGAAGAGGAAGAAATTAATCAGGATACGTCCCTAACTGAATGTGTGCAAGTCAGTCAGGATACTGAGGAGGTGGTTTGCGGAGTGTGAGGCTGTTCCCATGCCATCTGCCATCCGTTCCCCAGGCCCTCGGGAGGTCGGGCTCCTGGAGGCTCCTTGGTTTTCCTCAGCTGACGGAGAGCACCGAACTCGCAGGTGGGGGAGGCTTCACTGAGCTCTGTGAAGCCCTCGCCGTGGTCTGGCTGGACAGGGAGACACTGAGGGTGCGGCCTGCTGGCCAGATGTGAGTTCCACATGTTACAGGTGTTCCTGCAGGAAGGAAGAACGCAAGGTGAAAGACAGAGTTGGGTTGTTAAGCTTGATTTATACATGTCACATGTCTTTTAGTACTGCTTTCCGTCATTAATAAAAAGAGAAGTTATACCCTGGGATAACATCGTTCTCCTCTCACTTTGGAGTTTCTTACCGTGTGTCCCTCATGTGCCATCTTATTTGTCCTAAGTTACATGTACTTGACAAAGGGCACCTCAGGCCCTGTTTCCTGGAAGGAGGCAGAGTGACTGCCAGCACCACGTGGCCGAGGAGGGGAGGGTCGGCTGCAGACACGGAAGTCCTCTGAGCGCCCGCCAGGCCCTTCCTTCTGGGGACCGTGTCAGTCAGAAGCAGCAGTTGGGAAAAGATTCAGGCAGAATGTGTGTTGGTGACACGGCTGTGACAAGCTGTGCCCTCGGAGTTGTCTGAGGGTGTCCTGAGGCCGCTGCATCTGTACTTCCCGGAACCTTCGCAGTGCATCCTCCACACCCAGACCCCTCGGGCTACACGCTGAGAAACACACCCAGGACACTTGCTTGAGCAAGGGCTCACGTGCAAATCTCATTTCACCTTCCCAGCACACTCCCGAGCTTGACTTTACGCCTTGCTGTCGGCAAGGAGCCGTGCTTGTCTTCACAGAGCTGGGAAGAAGTGGGGCTGTAGAGCCGACTCAGCATGGACTGGAGCTCTCCGTGCGTCACTGGGTGCAGAGAGAGCCAAAGGGCAGCTTTTGCTGGATGTTTAGAAGAAAAATCCTTTGTATTGAATAACGCAGTCAGTTATACACCAGGCATGTCATATTTATCATGTTTGATTTTGTGACAATTGTTTGATGCAAATCAGGTAGCCACATTTTATAGATGAGGACTTAAATTCCGAGGAGTTAAGTAATTTGCCCAAATTCACAGGGCTAGTGCAACAGCTGAACTTGAGCCCAGTCCTGTTTTCCAAACCCATGATTTTTCTGTTAGCCAAGTTTCTTTCCTTTCATTCTTAGTCAAGTTCAACATCAGTGTATCTAAAAATCATGAAATAGAGCATGAGCTGCCCAGCTTATATGTGGGCACGGAGAGAGATGCACCCTAACTACAAAAGTAAAAGCCCTTTTTCCACTAGAAAATTAAGTGAAGAACAATGGAAAAAATATAAGATTTTAAAATATTAAAGTTCCTGAAGGACTTTCTTAAAGCCTGTGATGCCAGATGTGGTGGTGCATGCCTGTAATCCCAGCACTCAGGAGGCTGAGGCAGGAGGATCGCCATGAATTCAAGGCCAGCCTGGGTATACATTAAGTTCAACTGTGTAATGAGACCCAGTCTCAAAAAAAAAAGAAAAAAATTAAATCCTGGGGTGAGTGTCCTTATTTAAAGGGATATGAATTTTGTTTTCTTTGGCATTGTGATCCCGTCCTGTGTCATGGTTTCTCTGACAATGGCCTAAGATGGGAGATTCTGGGGTTACGTAATAGAATAAGAAGTATCTTGTGTCAGCTGGACTGATATGCCGGGCTCTTGGTGGCGGGTGTTTGGGACAGTTCTCAGGCACATACAAACCCATGGCTCTGAGGTAGGAGAGTCACAAGTTTGAGATCAGCCTGGGCAAAGTCATGAGACCCTGTCTCAGAAGGAGAGGGCTGGGGCTGTAGCTCAGTGGTAGAGCACACCTCGCTGCAGTCCCCCATCACAGCAAAAAATAGTCGAGGTTTCCGCTCCACTTCTGGAATTTTTCTTCTGACCATCCCGCCTTTTCCAGGTGAAAATCGTAGCAATGAATGAGGACGTCACCCTGCGATCCGCCCTGGATAAGAACCTGCGGAGCGCAGTTACTGCGGCCTTCCTCATGCTCCCCGAGAGCTTCTCCGAGGAAGAGCTGTTCGTGGAGATCGCTGGGCTGTCCTACGCGGGTGAGTGGAGCAACGCCCTCGGAGGCTCTGCCCGCGCCCTGCCCTCTCCGTGGTGGAGCTGTGGCATCTCTGATCGCCTCTCGTGAGCTTCCTGTGGGGACTTCGTGTTGGCTTTTTCTGGCCTGGTTGAGAGTAGCTGGCTCATACCGTGTCCCTCTGTGTGTTCTCTCACTCCACCATGGGACAGTGGCCGAATGGGCGATCGTCACACTGACCCAGGGTTTGAGTCAAGTTGGCAGTCCATGTCCCAGAGGCAGTTATCCCGATGATGTCCTTTGTGCCAGGTCAAGGACCCCATCCTGTGCTCAGCTGCTGTCTCCTGTGTCTCGTTCTGGTTCGGTGCTGGGCACAGAACGCAGGGCGGCACGCACGCTGCTCCTCGCCTCATCTGTCTTCCTCTGGAGCCCGTCCGCCTCCAAGCCTCATGGGCTGTGCACACTCCTGGAGGCAACAGCGGTGACACGGGCCCCTCCTCAGCAGTGTGTCCCCCTTCTGTACCAGCCGTCTGCATAAAGAGCACGCAGATGTCCTGCTTCCTCTCAGACTGTCCTGCCTGCTGCTGGTTCTGCTCACACCAGTCGTTACCATGATAGGTCCAAACCCACTGGGCCCCCTAGGAGAGAAGAGCTTTCCTTTCCGCCCATTCACTTGTATATTACTGATCCGAGTGTCAACTTCCTTTCCCTGTCAACTCGTGTGTTCTCAAAGCAGCAAGGGCCAGGGGGCCAGCAGGACAGAGCCCCAGGCCTTGCACCCTGCTGCCAGTAGAGGAGCAGCACGTCTCTGAGAGTGTAAGGCTCCACACAGATCTCGTCTGCAGGGCTGTGATGGGGCTCGGTGGTAGGGCGCTCGCCTAATGTGCAAGGTCTGGAGTTTGAGCCCAGCCCCGCACGTGTGGTGGTACACGCCTGTAGTCCCAGCACTCTGGAGGTGGGAGGAGCGCTGTGAGTTCAAGGCCAGCCTGGGCTACATAGTGAGTTCAAGGCCAGCCTGCACTACAAAGTGAGACCCTGTCTCAAGAAACAAAAACAAAAAAATAAAACAAACACACAGAAAAAGTACCCTTCTACTTAGGCAGAAAGAGTTTGAGGGCAAGGGTGTACCTCAGCAGTAGAACATTTGCTAGTTTGCGTAAGGCCTTGGGTCAATCCTCAGCACCGCAAAAGGGGTAGGGGGTAAAAACACTTTCTCAAATAAACTTTCCTAATTTAATATGAGTCAGAGAACCTCACCCTCTTCCCTCTCCTCTTCCTCCTCCATTATTTCCCATAATCATTGTTACCTTGCTGCTTGCTGGCTTCTAAGAGGTCTTTATAAATTACTATTATTTTGTTGGTGGTGGTTTCTTTGAGACAGGGTCTCACTGTGTAGTGCAGGCTGGTCCTGAGCTCACTGTGTGGCCCAGCTTGTCTTTATAAGTTCCGAACACTGGCTAAAAATTTTATCCAGTCATACACCTGTTTTCACCTACTTGGTTTTTTGGTGCTGGGGATCAAACCCAAGGCCTCACGGATGCTACACACATGCTCTGCCGTGGAGCGCACTCCAGCCCCACTTTTTCAGGGAGCCTTCGAGCGCTCCGAAGACGTAGCTGGTATTTGCTGGCACTGGACTAGGAAGGGTAGAGCAGGCCCAAGGCCCTCAGGTGGAATCTCCTGGGTATGAGACTTGCCTCCGGCCATGTGTTGAAAGGCAGGTTTTTCTCCTGTCTCCTCTAGGCTTCTGAGAATCCATTTTCCTTGAATGGATCCAATTCTATCCCTTTGGCAAACCACCCGAGTGTCTCAAGCCCTCAGAATGTTCCAAAAGTCAGGTGACCCTCGATCTCACCTGTGTTGACAACTCTGACAGTCTCCCCCTTGTCCCAGTTCGGGGATGACCTGTGGTCCTAACCTGGGAGGATCAGCACTTCTTCCAGAGGGAACAAGGGGGGGGCGGGAGACAGAGAAAACGGTGTCTCTCCCCATGTTACGGGACAAGTCCCTGCCCCTCGTGACCGGCAGAGGCAGGAGCCGTGACCTTTGCCAGTGTAATAACAGCCCCGTCCATTTCATGCGGCCCTTAGCGATCCCTTAGCTCCAGGGCCCCCATTTATGGCAGCATCACCCTAAGTGACGGGTGAGAAAGGGTGGTGGAGAAGCAGCTTGCACCGCTGGGAGGACAAGGCTTGCAGTCCTTGGCATTTAAGTCCAGAGAAGAGGAGCCCCACACCATGGTCAAGAGCCACTTTGAGCTTTCCTACAGGAGGCTGAACCAGTGGTGGTCAGGACCCGGGTTTAACAGTTACCTGATAAATCGGCTTCCCAGCCTCTGAGGCCGTGAAGGTGGCCTGTGCTCCGGGGAGCCCCGTGGTGGGGACACGTGCAGGCACAGGTGTCGGCGGTGCGCTCGGGACACGCGGGGAGCCGCGGCGGGTGGAGAAAGGCCGTTGTTGGCGGGGCTGTAGACCGTGGGTCAGCACAGGGCAGCCGGCTTGTACTGCTCGGTGCCCCATTGCTGCCCATACTTCCGGCGTCACTGCAACTTCATCCTCACGGTGGCCTTCTGGTTGGGTGCTGTGCTCCAGCCCCAGGTCACAGAGGAGAAATAGGCGACTTGGAGGAATAAAGCAGAGCTGCAAGAAGTTGCCATTGAGTGATTCTTGGGAAGAACTCAGCAGCAGGCACCAATGTCCTGGAGTGTAATTTGATTTAACATCCCTGACTAGATTTCAGTAAGAATCAGGAGAGAAACCAGATGGGGTGGTGAACGCCTGTCATCCCAGCACTCAGGAGGCTGAGGCAGGATGATTGCCACAAGTTCAAGGCCAACCTGGACTACACAGCGAGTCCCTGTGAGAGTCAAGAGAGAAACACTTGCTGTGAGGTGAGAGCCGTGGGGGCTCCTCCACCATGCTCAGGCTGTCCAAAGCCTCACAGGCAGTCTTGCTGGTGCTCTGGGATTCGGAACCTGCTTTTTTCCACCTAGGGGCACAAGCTTTGCTGAGGTTTTAGCTGCAACTGTGTCACCTCAGCGGTCACCTGCCCAATTCTGAGGACACGGCACTCCTGGAGGAGCGGTCATCACCCTGGGCCTAGCATCGTGGGTCTCATGCTGGGGTCAGGCACCACTCCATGTGCTGCGTGTCCAGGCCTGGAAAGCCGTGAGCTGGTTACGTGCTGGCCTCAGTCTGCACTTAGAACCCTGAAGCCCAGGGAGCTTGCCCTGCCTGCCCTGAGTGTCACTGGAATAAGGGGGTCTTGTCCTATGACTGTGCTCCTGAGCACCCTGTCTATGAAAGGTGGGTCTTTCCTGCTCATCCTTGTTCTCCTGGGACAGTTCCCCCCACCTTTACAGCTCAGTCCTGGCTCATACTGGGGTCAGTCCTGGGGTCTCACTGCCTCCCTACCACCCCGTCATCTCTCCCTGCCTTGGCTTCCTCCTTAGCCTTCTCCAGTCTGAACCCTTTGGAGTTTACTGGCCTGTCTTTGGTCCTTCTTCTACCATGGGATATGATGGCCGGTGTGTTTGTCTTGTTTTGGCCTCTCTGCCTGGTGCTTACCAATGTGCAGTGGCTATGATCGATCATGGATCCTTCCTGAGTCCTCATCCTGCTCTGTGTTCCCTATAGAAAACAAAGCCTAGTTCTGGTTCGAACCTCCAGGTCCGTTCTTCCCTTCCACACATGAGCCGGTGCAGTGCAGTGTTTTCCCCAGCTGTGGAGGTATTTTTGAGAACAAATTCTGGATGGCACATTACACTGCCTCCCTAGAAATACTGCTTTAGTCTCCCCTGCCCTTGTGTAGTGCTAGAGCCGAACCCAGGGCCTGACTTATTCTAGGGAGGCACTCTGCCACCGTGCTGCATTCCTAGCCCTCGGAGTATAATAGAGGGTGCCTCATACACATGCCTTACTTTTTTACTCTAATTTTTTACTTCAGCATAATAGTTGCCAATGGTGTGTCTCAGTATCTTTCCTTGAGGGATACAGGAAGCAATCTTTGTGTTTACCCACATTACCACAACAAAAAGCATGGTGTGTGCATAAGTGTCAAACCAGAGTTTATAGCTACATTATACTGCATGGAACTTTTTGTTTGCATATGTATACTGAGCATCACAGAGGGTATAATACACCCACACTACTCCAGAATTTGTTTTTTTTAAAAAGTTTTCTTTCAATTTTTCCAGTAGAAGTAGCCCAGTTCAGTACAATGGCACATGAAAAGCAGATTTGCAAGTTTTAGAGGCAGTCAAAAGTGAATCATCATCAAGCCAGGTTGTGGTGGCACACACCTATAATCCCAGCACTTGGGAGGCTGAGCCAGGAGGATCCTAATGAGTTCAAGGCTAGCCTGGGCTGCAAAGTGAGTTCAAGGTCAGCCTGAACTGCATAGTGAAACTTGGTCTCAAAAAGACATTAAAAAAAATCATATTATTCATGCATGGATGATGAAGATAATCCATTATGGTAAAATACATGCTTTCGTAGCAGAAGTGTAGTGTGGGTGGATGATGACTTTGATGTTGGCTGTGTGAGCCAAAGTTCCTGTGACAGTGGAGTGGAGTAAGAATTAGCAAGAATTGACTGATACAGACAGAAGAAATGCAGACCTTCTTGACCCAGATGATGAAGAAAACAGCAATATGAGTACGTATTTGACTAGTCAAAATGTTGCAAAATGGTCACTGAACCAAATGGAAGGATCCAATGTTAAAACCAGGTCTGAAAATACAGTGAGCATCTTGGCAAGGATGAATGGTATTGATCAGAATACCAGCACTGCCACTTAATGTTGGAAATTGTAAGAGATGAAATGCTACAAGATGCTATGAGAGACACAAAGGCTGAGATACAAGTAAAACATTCTGTGCGCACCAATATCCATATTCAAACCTATATTTATTATGACACCTCACTGGCTGAAATGAAAGCATTTGTGTCTGCTGTACTGAGCAGGGATTTCTCATGGTAATCACAGGCGTGTAAAAGACTTATGGGAGAGCAGTGGATCAAAATATGGCATAAATATTTATGCCCTTGTAGGTGTGAAGACACTATGCTTTCAATTTAAACATTTATCCTGGAACTCAGCCACCAGGTCCTTATTTGTGTAGTAATAAATGAAGCGGTGTTGTGAGCAGACTTGTTGCTCCAGTCTCCCGCGCTGCTTGGAACTGACATTGGGCAGTTGGTTCACCAGTTTCCAACTGATGTATTTGCTAACAGAGCACAAGCTGACCAGCACAGCAACTGTGTGCAGGAACAAAGCAGAAATTCCAAATGAAGTGTTGCAATTTCAGAACAAAGAACTCTATAGTGCGATCTTCAGATTTGAGAAAGATATAGCATTGGCCTCATAAATGGCAAAGAAAAACAAACTGGTACTGCTGGTGTCAACATTGCACCTTGGTGGAAATATCAATAGGGAAATCTCAACAGAATGGAAGCCTGAGGTGGAAACTTTCTGCAGCAAATCCAAAAGTGGAGTAGATGTTGATGAGTTTTGCAGCACCTATGTCACTTGAAACACAAAGCATTGACCAGTGTTGTGTTTTACTCGATCTTTGACGTATGTGGCATAAATAGTTTGATAGTTTATGCAGAAAATAACAAGTACAAAATAGCGTGGAGAAATTTTCTTAGAGGATTGGGACTGGAACTCAGAAGAGAGCATTTACAGCAGAGGAAAAACTATGCAAAAAAATTACAGACCACACTGGTGAGCTGACAAGTGAACAGACAGGCACAATATCCCAAAAAGCTGCTTCAGCAACAGGAAAACAAAAAAGATGTAAACTGTGCCCTACAAGAAAGGACAGGAAAGCAAAACCTACGTGCTGTCAGGGTAAGCGATACTTGGGTGTGGAACATGCAGTTGTCTTGTGTGAAGACCGCCTTGGGTGTGACAGTTGAAGCAAAGCTTATTTCTTTTACTTCTATTTGTGTTTACATTGCAGTTCAGATAGGTTTTTACTTCTGATGTTGCCTTTTAGGTTTTATAAGCAAGTAAACAGCTGATGTGAAAGTGTTGATGACTATTCTAAGCACTCATTGCATATTTCATATTTTATCTTACAGAAATCTTATTTCCCTGCTAAGTGCCTGTTGTACAGTGTAGCAGGAAGCTCTTGACAGAACAGGGAGAGAGAGAGGTGACAAAGCTAGCCTGCCACACAGGAAAGGAAAGCTGAGCACATGTGCTGTCAGTGTAAGTGAGACATGTGCATGGAGCCTGCAGTTGTGGGTAAAGACTGCCTTGGGTGTGACAGTGGAAGCAAAGATTCTTTCTGTGGTAGACTTTTGTTTGTGTTTACATTGTAGCTCACATACATTTTTATTTCCGATATCTCTTAGGTTTCGTAACAGGGTACAGCTGATGTGAAAATGTTTTCTAAGCACTCATTAAATATTTGGTATTTTATTTTATTGACATCTTATTTTCTTTTTATTTAGGTGTGATAATTGAAGTAAAGATTTTTTTGTAGAGTACTATTGGTGTTTTCATTGTAGTTCATATAGGAATTTATTTCTGTTTATCTTTCTTAGACTTTGTACCCCCAAAACCAGTTGAAAACCAGTTTTTGTACACCAAAAACCAGTTGAAAAGTTTGATGCTTTTTTATAAGCACTCAATAAATATTAAGTATGCAATACATTATTTTGTGATTTTTTTTCCCTGTTAAGCACTCACTGTCTAATGAAACCCATAAAATAAAAATTAATAATTCATCAATAGAAATAGCCTGAAGAATAAACTTGGGTGTGACACTCCCATGGTTGCACTTTGAAATGACTCCCATGTTAGGATCCGAGGGCTAGTCTAGCCTTAGCCATCTTTGTTAAAAAGTTATCTTGTCCCCTTGTGAAAGAGTGGAGTTAGAGCCTTAGCTCCCACCATATACAAAGTTAACTCAAAGCGGGTCATGGACAAAAGAGTTAAGTGTAAGAGCTAAAACTTAGAAAACTCTTGGGAGAGTGGCTTTTGGTTTAGGTAAGAGAAGGGAGCCCTTGTGTGCCCAGAGATAGCTGACAGTAGAGGTGTTTTTCTCAGTCCCTGTGCTTTGTTGCATACGGATCCCTGGAGGTGAGAAGCTGAGGCTCATCCTCAGGCTCTGGCTCATGCTGTGCACACTGTCTTGCTCACTTTGCGCCGACACAAGAGTACTCAGCCCGTCTGCTCGCTGTCCCCCGGCTGGGCTCCTCCTGCTGCACACGGTCAGAGCAGCTCAGCTCAGCAGATGTTTATTGGTGTGCCTTCCCGGCCAGGCCCAGTCCTTGTTCTCAGAGCCCAGGGTCTCTTCTAGGTCCTTCAGGGATCACATATCTGTCCTATGGAGGAGGACTTGGATTTGTTTGCTTTTTTACATTTTAGCACATATAGTCCTTGTCTCAAAAGTTACTACATAAAATGTGGAAACTTTCTTGTTTGTGGAATGCACAGAAGAACACTGACACCAGTGTTTAGAACTTAACCTGATCTTTTACTTCAGGACCTGCTGGTTTCAGAGTTCATAGCTGGGCGTAGTGACCCCCACCTGTAACCCCAGCACTGAGGAGGCTGAGGCAGGAGGATCACCATGAGTTCAAGGCCAGTCTGGACTACATAGCAATTCCCTATTTCAAAAAACCAAAAAGAAAACAAAAACAAAGAACTAAATCAATGATTCAGTGTTCATTGATAGAATCCATTCAAGGTTGTCAGTGAAACTGTGAGGGGTCGCACAGTTGGACGTTAACCCAGCCTGTCCTACACTCACGCTGTCAAGCCACCCCTCAGTGTGTGCCGTGAGTAGGAAAAAGCGCTCAAGGCAATTGGCCAGCTTGGTGGAAGAGAGGGGCATATAGGCAGATCACCAAGTAGAGTAAAATAGTCTCCTTTTGTCAGTGCCTTGATACTGAGGGGCAGCTGGGCCTTGGACAAATTGCCTTGGCCCCTTCATGTCCTCATCTCTAACACTGGGATTAACAACAGTGCCTGCTTTAGGGAGCTCTGCCGGGACTGAAAGAGGTAGCAGACGCAAAGCGTGTGTGTGTGTACACACACATATGCACACACACACGGAGGACCTACAGTGAATACGCATTTTCCCCTTACTGGGGATTGAGGGCTTGCATGGCTGGCAAGAGCTGCACACCTGAGCATGTCCCCAGCCATTACCTTTGTGTAATCCCCACATCTTGCTTTCAATGCCTTTTTTTTTTTTTTTTTTTTTTTTTTGCTTTCCACAGAGCTTTTCATCATTGTCCTTTTGTCTTGGTTCTGTAGCATGTTGTGCAATGTGCATGGCGAGTGTGAGCTTCATTGGTGAGACACAGCCCAGGACACAGCAGATTATGCCATCATAGCTGATCCTTTTCCTGCTGGACACTCAGTTTGCTTCCAGTATAAATAACGCTTCCGGCCACAGGTGTTTTGGCTCATCTCTCTTATTTTTACAGTGCTAGGGCTGAAACCCAGGCCTGTGCGTGCCACGCCCCCAGCCCGTGAAGTTTTCCTGTGTAGCATAGACTTTGCTTTCTGGGAAATCCCAGCAGGTGACTTGTTCTGTATATCTTTGTTGCTTTGTCCCCAAATGGGGACAGGGCAGTGTGTGCCCAAGGAAAATGCAGGTCCCGGGGACAGTGTGACACTGCATTGGGGAGCCTGCGCCTGGCACTTCCCAGGGGCTCCGCCAGCCTTGCCTGTTCATCGCTGCCCTTGGTGTCCTCAGTGTGCTGTCCAGAGCTGGGGCTCATGCTCTGCAGCTTTCCAGGCAGCTGTCCGCACTGACAATGTCACCAGCCACGGGTGAACCAACACCTGCATTTGCATTGATCCTTAGATGCAACTGCATGATTCTTCCCCTTTAAATCATGGGGAAAAGCAAAGTCATCCAGTACATCAGCTGCCAGGACCCAGCCCAGCTCCTGCCGGTGCTCGAATGGCCTGCGCTCTGCTGACAGAGCTCGGGTGCCCTGGTCCTGCGGCCCTCACTGAAGCAAGCAGACTGGGTGTATTGGAGAGGAAAGAAGTAGCTGTTGGCCTGGAGTCCGGCCCTCGGGTCTGGTGCGGCACCCGGTGACAGCCTTCTTGACACGGAGTCCCAGGCAGGCCTGGGTGTCAGGTGATGAAAGCAGGTGTGCAGCTGTCGCCTCTCTTTTTTCACTTTTTCTGTTTTTTATTTTTTGAGACAAGGTCTCCCTGTGTAGCCCAGCCTGCCCTTGGATTGGTGGCCACCCCTGCCTCGGCAGGAGGATCACAGACATGTGCGACCAACCTCAGATTTTTCTTCTCTTGAAGCCAGCAGTAGTTGGTCCTGGGGCTCCACCCTGACGGCGTCTAACCCCAGTCACCTCTCAGAGGCGCCACCTCTGAGCACTAGAGTCAGATTAAGTCTCCCCCCTCTTAGTCACCCCACTCGGAGATTAACCCCAGCATGAAATTCGGAGGGAGAAATCACATCCCAAGCATTGCAAACATCTTTGTATTTTAACTTTTTCCAAAATGCGCCAACAACTAGCTCGAGCGAAGCGCTAGCACTGGCTCTCCTGGTATAGCCGCTGCGCTGTCTTCGCCCTCCCAAGTGACCTAGTTTGGGTGATAAATTGCACCGTCACCCTGGTCCCGGGGGTTCCCTGGCCGCTGGGCTGTCTGCCTGCACTTGTCCCTCCCCACCTCTGGCCGCTCACCAACTGTCCAGCAAGATTTAGCCACATCACTGTCCCTCCCAGGCTTAACCCAGGACTCTGTGTGTCCAGCCTCATTCTTGGCGCAGCGGGGGAGCCCGGGGCCCCTACATGCAAAGCACAGGCACTGCCGCTGAGCTACACCCTGCCCTACCCCCTTTTTTTTTTTGATGCTTTATTGAGGGTTGAACTCAGGGCCACCTCTCTGAGCTTCACACTCAGCCCATCTATCTATTCTTTCATTTATTCAGACATTATTTAAATTTTGAGATAGGGCCTTGCTGAGTGGCCAAGTTGCCCAGGCTGGTCTCAAATTTGCAGTCCTCCTGCCTCAGCCTCCCATAGTTCTCAGATTACATCTGTGTGCTACCCACCAGCCCCTGCTAAATTCACATCACCCTGCTAGACATTCACTCAGTCCTCTTGTCTCATCTCTTCTTGTTTTTTTTTTTTTTTTGTCCTTTTGAGACAGGATCTCTTCAGGCTGGTCTTAAGCTCACTTTGTAGCCCAGGCTGGTCTCGAACTCACAACGATCCTCCTGCTTCGGTCTTCCTGCTTCAGCCTCCCAAGTGCTGGGATTATAGACATGTGCCACCTCACCTGGCAACTTCCTGTTCCTGCACATCCTGTTGATGCTCGTCAGCGGCAGAGGCTATGCACTGCTCATCCTTTCAGAAGTTGCCCTTTGTCCTTCAGGATTGTTTATTTTGCAGCTCATAGGCAAAGGCAGCATCCCTTATCCATTGCCGCTTGGGACTTTCAATGTTACGTTTGCTTTCAGTTCTGTCTTCAGTTCTCTAAACCTTCTTACCAGGACTCTCACCACTCGCTGCCCTTACCCAAATCCAATGCAGTAAGGCTTGGTAGACTCAGAAAGCCTCTTAGCGACCCTCACCCAGACAGTCAAGGCGAGCAAGCAGTGGTCAGGGTGACTGCAGTGTAGTGCATGGTCCCTGCTCCCTGGCTGGCTCGGGTGGGCTGAGGCAGGGGCTGTAGGCCCAGGAACGCCTGCAGGAGGAAGCGGACGTGAATCGCTTCTGAGAACTGCTTTGGTGTCTGAACAGCCGTGTGCTGTGTTTTATCTGCCAGTAGGGCTTTCTGATGCCAGAGGCTGTTCTCCCCGAGACAAGTGCGTGCCTGCCTGCCTGGGGTCGGGAGGAAAAGCAAGCGTTTCGATGAGGAGTCCCGCCAGGTCAGACCAGTGCAGTCGCAGAGTGGGGGCAGTGGTTCACAGATCACAGTGTGGATTCTTCAGAGGAGATCTTGCTCTTTACCTTAACCAGGTGACTTCCGCATGGTGATCGGGGAGGAAAAGGCGAAGGTGCAGAATATCGTGAAGCCCAACGTAGCCCACTTCCGCGAGCTGTACGGCAGCATCCTGCAGGAGGACCCGCAGGTGGTGTACAAGAGCCAGCAGGGCCACCTGGAGGTAACGTGCCTGCCTCCGTGGCCTCGGAGGCCAGAGCTGTTGGGGGGAAGCTGCAGAACCCTGGGGCTAGAGTAGTAGCATTTCTCTGAAAAAGCAAGTGTCACCAAGCCCGGGCTTCTGTGTCGTTGGTGACAGAGTAGTAGGGCAAGGGAGCAGCAAAAGCGGGAAGGGGCCGTGTGTGCCCCAGGTGCGTCCTGGTCACTTGAAATTCTCACCTTGTGAACTGATCACCAGTCAAAAGGCGTCTCCCCTCGCAGCCCTGTGTGCCTGCAGCGGTCACCACTGTGACAGTTTGCCGTGGCCTCCAGCCCCCGTTTGCATGCACTTCCGTACAGATTTGTACACACAGCTGTATGAGGAGGTTCGGGCTTTTTTTGTTTGATCTGGTTTTTATATAAATGGGCTCATACCTATTTTTCTGAAGATTGGTTTTCCTCTATTCATTGTTTGTTATACTTTAGAACTTGGTTGTTGAGTTCCAGACAAAATTTTTTTATCACGGTATTTATAGAAGTATTATTAAATGTTTGAAAATAAAAAAGCCTTTCTTTGGAGAAAAGTGATACAAATTTAAGATTTCTTGAACTAGAAATCACAGGGCTCTTTTTCCTTTACCATAAAGAACACTGTATTTTACTTTTATCCTCTTCCCCTTCCACATAATAAGGGCACTAACATTGTATTAGTAGTGGATTAATACGGCTGGGTAAGTGGCGCATGCCTGTAATCCCAGCACTCAGGAAGCTGAGGCAGGAGGATCGTTTTAAGTTCGAGACCGGCCTGGGCTACAAAGTGAGCTCAAGCCCAGCCTGAACTGCATAGTGAGACTCTGTCTCAAAAAGACCAAAAAAAAAAAGTGGATTAGTAGACTGTCCAGGATGAAAAGGAGGACTTTAAAACGTAGGAGTTATATTAAAAATAAGACGAGAGTGACATACAGAGCACTGGAATCCGCATGCTTTGGTTTCGGTATGACGGGTCCTCCAGCAGTTCTGTGTAGAACGTTTGGTGCCTGGTGCAGCAGTCAGAAATGGAGGCTTTTGGAAGTGACCAGATCACAAGGGCTCTAACTTCATCAGTGGACTAATCCATTTCATCTCAGCTCAGTGGCCTTGTTAAGAGGTAGTGTCTAACTGGACAGAGCAGGTCACAGCAGGCATGGCTTTGAAAGGTAGCCCTTTGTCCCTGGCCTCTTCTTGGGGACTCTTTCCCTGTCTCTGTTTTTTCTGGCCACCATGAGATGAGCAGCTGTCCTGCTCTATGCCCTTCCACCATGAAAAGCAGGGGCCTAAAAGCTTAAAAGTAGTGGAGCCAGCAGCGATGGCTGAAACCTGGGAAATGGTGAGGCAAATACACCTGTTGACTTTCAGATCTTTTGTCACAGTGACAGTAAAATACACCGACACACCTATCACCCACACACTGACACACCCTGAATCTTGTGATAGTTACTGCCATAGTCTACATGATATAATTTGACTGTTATCTCTTTTTTGTGTGGGTTTTTTTTTTTTTTTTTTTTGGTACCAGGAATCAAACTCAGGACGTTGCACTTGCCAGGCAGGCGCTGTGCCACTGAGCTAAGTCCCCAGCCCTGACTGTTATCTCTTGATTCTTTTCAATTTTATACTTTATTTTTGCCATCCTTCCATAGAGATGAGGGTTTTTTTGCTGTTTTATACTACCTTCATCTGTGTAAACTCTCACACACACACTCTTTCTGTCTCTTACTCTCTCTCTCTTTCCTGTTTCTTTGAGCAGGGTCAGTTCAGCTTTCTGGAACAATTTTTCACATTGTCTGTTAATGCTTCTGCTGAGTTTTCAGCTTCCCTGGAATATTCTTTTTAATGGCAGTTTATTCTTGTTTTATTGATGAGTCACTTTTTTCCTCATCTCCTTAATGATCCCTACTATAATTTTTGAAGTTTCTCCTTGCTCCCTTCATTTGTCCCTGGTTCTGTTCTCCCTTGGCTCCCTGTCTCTCCCATGTTGGATTCCCTCCTGTGTCTGGATGACTCTCCTGGCCTGTCTTAAAACAGCAAGGCTCTAAGACACACAGGCTGTGAGCTCTCTATGGTGGGTAGGGCTTGGCGGCTGGCGGCTGCACTGTAGAATAATGGGGCAAAGACTGCTTTGTTAGAGGAGCCCAGAGAACCACCTCATTGCTGGCTAGAGGACAGGGGAGGATAAATGCCTGACCGCTGCCCTTTCTTGAAATGGAGCAAGGAAAAAGGCCCGGGAACTCCCTGAAGTCTAGAGTGAACGTGAGCGGGTATCCTCCCCGTTACTTGGAAAGTCTGCCTGGTTCCATTCCCCATTGGTTTCTTCCCCAGGAAAACTTGGAAGATCAGGGCTGAGCTGCAGCTTCCAGTGCTACAGTCCATCTCCAGGCTGCAGCTGATTCCCGTCTTTCCCTCCTCCGCCACCCACTCCAGATTCCCTGCACCCACCTCTAGCGCAACCCTTCATCTAGAAGAGGTGGCCCACACCCCAGTCTTGGAGGAGGAGAACTGAGTCACCTCATCCATCTCACCTGTCCGCTGATGATCAAAACTGGGCAAGGGAGCTGGGCGTGGGAAAGCATTCCAGTAACCCCAGCACTCTGGGAAGCTGAGGCAGGAGGATTGCAAGTTCAAGTCCAGCCTGGGCAGCTTAATAATTTCGAGAGGAACCTACCTCAAAAATATATATATGAGAGAGGCTGGGAATGAAGCTCAGTGCCAAAGCCCTTAGGTTCAGTCCTCAGTACCGTACACACATGGGCGGGCACACACACACAGTCGGGCAAGGAGTACTCAGAGACGTGTATCCACAATCTGCTTCCTGTCGATCATCTTCTTTGGACGTAAAACACGAGTCTAACGTGACTGTGGGGCTGGGGATATAGCTCAGCAGCTCAGGCACCTGACTAGCAAGTAAGGTCACGAGTTCAATTCCCAGTACCAAAAAAAAAAAAAAAGATAACGTGACGTGGGCTGTCCCAGCTTGAGTGTTAGTGGGGTGCACAGGGACCACACAGACCTAGAGCTGTGGAGAGGAAGCACAGGGCTCCTAGGTAGGGCACAGGAGCAGGGAGAGGCAGGGCCGCATCCCCTTCCACTCCTGCGTCCCCAGGCCCGTGTCTCCAGCCAGCCGGGAACAGTAGGATATGACTGATGGGCGTCATCTTAGGATGGACATACCCACCGTTCACACAGGTGTCACTGTGCTGGTGCTTCTGTCTCGTCATTGCTTTGCCATAGCTTTCCAGGGGTGGCCCGGGGCATTGTGGGCAAGCACTGAGAACCCCAGGACCCATGTGCTGGCAGCTGTGGTGGCCTGAGCCTGCTGCTACCCTCCACACTGCTCTGCCCTGGAGCAGGCACTGCACCGAAGCCTGCTTCCGCCTGCATAGGAGGAGGGGGGCGCTGAGTCCTCTTGTCTCACTCGATAAGTGGATCTGAGCATTCTTTCCGGGCGTGGAGTGTGCAGCCTGCAGAGCCCCCTGGGCTTCTTTCTTCATGATATGAGCATGAGGTGCAGGAAGTCCACCTTCACTCTGGCATGGACACCCCAGCATGGTCCCAGTCCCTGGATGCCTAGGTGCTTGGCCAAGGAGGAAGGCCCCCAAAACGTCATGGGCCCCTCGTGGTTATCTCCCTCCAGGGAGCACCATCGTGTGCCCTGGTGCTCACCAGCTGTCACTAACATTGTGTCGGTGATACAGTAGACCGACAGGATAGCCACTGACGCCAGGTCGGTGATGCAGTTGACCAAGAAGATGTCAGCACAGCCCGGTTCTCTTCCATTATCAGGTCACAGAGGTAGCTCCGAGACAGACCCAAGACATACTGATGTCTGACCCATGTGAATGTGAACAGAATCCAGGCCTCCCTCCTAAGAAGGGTGGGAAAGAGCACCCTTCATCCCTAGGCCTGGAGCCCCAGAGTACCCATGTTGTCTGGCCCTGCTTCTGGACTGACCACATCTGTCCTTGCCTGAGTGTGTGGTGGTGCACTGTTGTATTGTGACCACTGTGTAGTTTCTGTGAGGATCATATCGCCTGCAGAACATAACACTGGGTCCAGCAGACTCACCCCTTACTTTTCTACTGTGAATTTGTACTTTAGTAGTAGCTGGCTGTGCATCTCAGTTCCTTTCCCTAAGGAACACAAGAAGCAATCTACGTGTTTACCCACTTGGTGTGACGAACGGCAAGGTGTGTGCACGTTTGCAGGGTTTTTACCCACATTGTGCTCCATTGAACTGGTCTTGTGTATGTTGACCTGACCAGCACAGAGGGTCCCATAGACCCACGTCACTTCAGAATTTGTGTTTAAAAAGTTGTCTTGACTTCAGGGAAGATGGCAGAGTGGTAAGCAGCAGAGAAAGAGCCTCTCTGAGAGTTGCAGTCCACACACTGGAATGTAGAAGTGCAAGGAAAAGAAGGAGGGAAGTGGGTCCCCTGGATGCAGGAAGGATCTGAAGCAAGAACTGAAGCTCCTGAGGAGAACAAAGGAGAAGAAGGAGGAGGTAGCCGGTGGAGACTTCTCCCTGAGCTTCTCACTTCGTGGAAGGAGCAGTTCAAACCTGCGGATGCACAGTGACTGGTGGCAACCCCAGAGGCCTCCAGGGAGAGACATAGCAGTGGAAGGGAGCAGGGTGTGTGCAGGACTGCATTAGCTGATGGTGAGTGCTGAGGGCTCGGTCATCCCACAGGAGAGAGCAGTTGACAGGGAGTGGGTTGGAGAGGGGGCAACTAGGCTCAGAACTCAGAACAACTGCGGGGTCCACCTAGAGCTCCTCGCTGAGTCCAAACCCAAAGAAGGGGCACTGATGGATGGGTGCTGAGCAGGTCTGGTCCCAGCCCCAAGTCCAGAAAGGAGCCTGAACTTCAGGGGAATACAAGTGGAGCTGCACTGATGGTACCCACTGTCCCACCATAAAGCTACTTACTGCTGGCTTGCTGGAGTGAATCAGCGCTGGTCTGGACTCTGTCTCTACGTGTTTTCTACCAGTGACAGCAGAGACAAAACTAGAAATAGATATTTTTTTTTCTCTTCATTTTTTTTCTCCTTCATTGTTTGATCTTGTTTTTATATGAGAATGAACATGGTTTCTAGTTTCTTTGTGGTTATTGTTCTGTTCTGTTTTTCCCTTTATTTCTTCCTTTTCTCTTTCCTTGCTGTCTCCCACACCAGTTTCCTGAAGGTTGCATGATCTTCCTTTGTCCTTTGGCCTTGCTCCTAATCTCTTCTTTTCTTCTATTTCTTTTTTTTCCCCCTAACCCCTTTTAAATTTCCTCCCCTGAGGATAAAATTGCTATATTGAGGGTTTATATGCTGAATACAATTTTCTGGTTCCTTTTTGATTTTGTTATATAACCACCAATCTAGTTCATACGGTTAAAAGTGGCAAATTAATAGTCATCACAGTTTGTCATTTTTCTAGGCTGTGTTTGATGCTATTGTTATTGCTGATTGTACCATTTTAAAAAACAAAGGTAGCATAATTGTTCTAACCAGTTGTTCTCCTTGGTATGCCAAGACTGAGGTTTCCCTAGGATCTTAAAAAATATTATATACCAGTGCCAAAGAACCAGGGGCTGGGCTAAACAGGCGGCAACTTCTCATTCCCAATAAATTGAAGAGGTAGGGTCTTGCAGCAGACTCAAAACCCAGAATCCAGCTATACCTGGAAGACATCTCTGAGAAGCATTCGTTCCCTAAAGGTCCTAAATACTAGCAGCAAAGCAGTTCACCATAGGCAATTTACATGCATCAACCCAGGAATTAAACTAAAAAAGAAAGAAAATGACAAGGCTCTTAAGATGCAACCCCAGACATCCAGTTCACCAAATGCAAACCTAGGGAGAAAGGTGGGACGATCTGAAGGCCACCCACCTGGCCTCTCTGCATTGGTAACAACAAAGCAAATGAATAAGGCTCTAAAAAAAAACACATCAAAAATAATTTCTCAGATAACTGCAGAAATGACCACAATGAAAACATGCTTAGGGCTCTAGAGAAGATACAAAGAAAAAAAAAAAAAAAAAAACAAAAACGGGAGTTTAGGAATATGATGGAAACCGTGAATGCTCAATATAGGAAAGAAATGGAATCCAGAAAATAGATTCAAATAGATATCCAGGAACTAGAAATTGCATTAAAAGTATCCATAGCACAGTGAGCCAATGTGAGGACAGAATCTCGGATATAGAAAACAGGCTTGTGGTTAGGAATCACAAAAACAAAAAAAAAGGTTTCTTAAAAATAACAAGGGACCACAAGAAATCAATCCAGCAGCTACTAGATGATGCAAAAAAATAACATAAGATTGATTAGCATCAATGAAAAAGCAGGAGATAGCACAAATGATATTAAAAAAAATCTATTCACAGGTGTCATGGCAGAAAACTTCCCAGGCAAGGAAGAAGAATTTGATGTACAGTAAATGAGTCATATAGAACTCCAATTAGCCATGATAAAAAAATTTTTTTTTTAGCAAGATATAATCATAGTCAAGATTCCACAAATTCAACAACAGAATAAAATATTATGAGCTGTTAGAGAAAAGAAACAAATCACCTATAAAGGAAAGCCCATCAGAATCACAGCTGATTTTTCAAAACAAATCCTCATATCAAGGACAGTTGGAAGTAAAGTATTTCAAACCCTAAAAAAAACAACTTTCAATGCAGATTGATGTACCACGCAAAACTGTCTTTCAAAACTAATGGAGAAATAAGATACTTCCAGGTAAAAGAACACCTGAAGAAATTCATGAACACCAAATCAGCACTCTGAAATGTTCTGAAGGACATTCTAGAAGAGATAATAAGGACTACAACTCCATGAACCCCAACAGGAGGAATCCACCAGGCAAGGCAAACAATTAAATAGTGAAAAAAAGGGAGGAAAATAACATGACAAGGATAAGTCAATACATATCAGTTATAACCACCAGTGCTAGTGGTCTCAATTCACCAGTCAAAGGAAACAGACTGACAGAATGGATCAAGAAGCAAGATCCAACAACATGCTGCATACAAGAAATGTATTTAATTGAAAAAGAAATTCACAGACCAAAAGTCAAAGGGTGAAAAACAATACTCCATGTGACAGGAACCCTGAAAAAAGCAGAAGTAGCTATTGTATTTGCAGACAAAGTCAATTTCAAGCCAAGACTAATTAAGAGGGACAGACAAAGTCACTACATTCTTGTAAAGGGAACAATACAAGAATAAGAGGTAACAATCATAAATATATATGCAACAAATACCAGTGCACCCAACTATGTAAAACAAATATTAATAGGCGTGAAAACATCAAATAAGCACTAATACTATTGTATTGGGAGATCCCAATACCCCACTATCACAAATAGACAGATGAACTAGACAAAAAATCAACAAGGAAATATGAGAACTGAACCAAACTTTTGAACAGATGGACTTAGTAGATGTCTACAGAGTGTTCTGCCCCACAACATCAGAATATATTCTTTTCAACTGTACATGGGATATTCTCCAAAATAGACCACATATTGGCTTGGAGAACATGCTTAAAGTCATTCAAAGGAATTGAAATTATCCCATGCATATTGTCAAACCATAGTGTGATAAAATTGGAAATCAATGGCAGAAGAAATGACAAGAACTTCATAAACTCATGGAAATTAAATAACACACTCCTGAACAACCAAAGGGTCACAGATGAAATTAAAGAAGAAATTGGAGAGTTTCTACAATTGAATGATAATGACAATACAACATACTAGAACTTATGGGTAACAATGAAAATAGTCCTATGAGAGAAATTTATAGTAGTGAATACCCATATCAGGAAAACAATAAGCTCAAATAAATAACTTAATGTTTAACCTCAAGCTTCTAGAAAAAGAAGAGAAGGCTAAGCCCACAGCTCAGAAGAGGAAGGAAATTATAAAGATCAGAGCAGAATGGAGCTGGGCATGGTGGTGCATGCCTATAATCCCAGCACTCAGGAGGCTGAGGCAGGAGGATTGTTGTGAGTTCAAGACCAGCCTGGCCTACAAAGTGAGCTCAAGGCCAGCCTGAACTGCATAGAGAGACCCTGTCTCAAAAAGAAAAAAAAAAAAAAGAAAAAGATCAGAGCAGAAATTCATGCAGTGGAGACTAAGAAAACAGTACAAAGAATCAATGAAATGAAGAGTTGATTCTTTGAAAGATTAAATAAAATTGACAGACCTTTAGCCAACCTTATCAAAAAAAGGAAAGAAAAGACTCAAGTCCATGCAATTAAGAATGAAAAGGGTGAAATCACAACAGACCCTGCAGAAATCCAGAAGATCATCTGTACCTATTTCAAGAATTTATATTCTAATAAGATGGAAAATGCAGAAGAAATTAACAGATTCCCGGGTACAGTTGAATTACCAAAGCTGAATCAAGATATAAAAATCCTAAATAAACCAATATCGGGGCTGGGGATTTAGCTCAGCAGCACAGCGCCTGCCTGGCAAGCACAAGGTCATGAGTTTGATTCCCGGTACTGGAAAAAAAAAAAACAAAAACAAAACCAGTATCAATCAATGAAATTGAAGTGTAGTTAAAAACCTACCAACAAAATCTAGGCCCTGATGGATTCACTGCTGAATTCTACAAGAAATTTAGAGAAAACCTAATATCATTACTTCTAGGAATCGCGGTGGTATGAGTCCAGCCCACTCTCGGACCCAGGAGCCCTGCCGCTCCCGGAGAACTCGCTGCCTGGGCGCAAGGCGCGGGGGGCTGGGGGAGCCTGCTCGGCTGGCTCCGAGGGCCTGCTCGCCCCGCCCGTCCCCTGGGCCTCCCAGCGCCTAGAAACTCAGTCTGCAGTGTCACCGGGGTCTTTGTTCTCGCGTCCTGGCCTCCGGGATTGGGTGGGGCCTACCTGTCTCTGTGCGCGCTTTTCGCTTTTCGGCTGGGAATCGCGGTGGTATGAGTCCGGCCCACACTCGGACCCAGGAGCGCTGTAGCTCCCGGAGAACTCGCTGCCTGGGCGCAAGGCGCGGGGGCCTGGGGGCTAATATCATTACTTCTGAAATGCTAATGAAATTGAAAGAGAAATAATCTCTCAAATTCATTCTTGGAAGCAAACATTACCCTAACACCAAAACCAGAGAAGGATCCAACTAAGAAAGAGAACTACAGGCTAATCTTAACTAATGAACATAGGTGCAAACATCTTCAATATGATACTGGCAAGCAGAATGCAGCAAATCATCAAGATTATACACTCTGACCAAGTGGGATTCATCCCAGGGCTGCAAGGATGGTTGAACATATGTAAGTCAATAAATGTAATACACTGTATTAACAGAGCCAAGGACCAAAATGTGTGATTATCTAAATAGATGCAGAGGAAACTTTTGACAAAGTCCAGCACCCATTCATGATAAAAACCCTACAGAAAATTGGAGTAAATGGTATATCTCAATCTGATAAAGGCAATGTATGACAAACCAATAGCCAACATCATACCAAACAGTCAAAAGCTGAACGCTTTTACTCTAAAATCAGGAACAAGGATGTTCACTGTCACCAGTTTTCTTCCATGTAGTTCTAGAAACTTTAGCCAGAGCATTTAGACAAGAGAAAGAAATAAAAGGAATAATAATAGGAAAGGAAGAAGTCAAATTATTACTTGCAGATGACATGATACTCTACATAGAAGACCCCAAAAACTCCACCAAAAGACTTCTAGATTTAATAAGCAAATTCAGTAGCATAGCTGGACACAAAGTCAGTGCTCAAAAACCAGTATCCTTCCTATACATGAACTATAAACTCACTGAGAGAGAAATTAGGGAAACAACACCTTTCACAATAGCATCCAAAGAAATGAAATACCTACGAATGACTTAATGAAAGCAGTAAAATACCTCTACATTGAAAACTACAGTACTCTAAAGAAGAGAATTGAAGAAGACATTAGAAAATTGAAAGATATCCCCTGTTCTTGGGTATGAGGAACCAATAAGTGAAAATGGCCATACTTCCAACATTGTTCTGCAGATTTAGTGGAGTTCCAATCAAAATTCCAACAGCATATCTCACAGAGTTAGAGAAAAGAATCCTAAAATTCATTTGGATGGAGAAGAGACCTAGAATAGCAAGGGCAGTTCTGGACAACAAGAGCAAGACAGAGGGCATCACAATCCCAGACTTGAAATTATAGTTTACAGCTACTGTGATTAAAAAAATAATAATAATAAATCATGGACAAAAATAGGCCCTGTGATCAGTGGGACAGATTAGAAGATGCAGAAATAACTCCAGACATACTCGGCCACCTTATCTTTGATGAAGGTTCCAAACACATTCACTAGAAGAAAGAAAGCCTCTTTTTTAAATCAGACTTTATTGGTACATTTTAGATATACATAATAAGAAAGATAGCCTCTTTATTAAATGGTGCTGGACAAACTGGCTTTGCACATGCCAAAGATTAAAACTGGACCCATGTCTTTCAGCATGCACTACACTAAAGTTGAAATGGATCAGAGATCTAAATATTAAAACAGAAACATTAAATCTGCTGAAAGATAGAATGGGTAGAACTCTTAAAGACACTGGTGCAGGCAAAGACTTTATGAACAAAGCCTCAATCTCAGAGGAACTATCACAAAGAATCAACAACTGGGATGTCATTGTCTTAAAAAGCTTTCACAAAAGGCCAGGCATGGTAGTGTATGCCTGTAATCCCAGCACTGAGGAGGATGAGGCAGGAGGATCGTTGCAAGTTCGAGACCAGCCTGGGCTACAAAGTAAGGTGAAGGCCAGCCTGAACTGCATAGTGAGACCTTGTCTCAAAAAGACCAAAAAAAAAAAAAAAAAAAAAAAAAAAACAGAATCAACTGCTATCAAAATGGCCCCCAAAAAGCTAAAGAAGAAGCTAAGGAAGGAAGGGAAGGGAAGGGAAGGGAAGGGAAGGGAAGGAAAGGGATCACAATTGAAAAGAACAGTGTTAAGGAAAAGACAGACATAGACAACCTTAGACCAGTGTTTAGTTGTGAAAATGTTGAGACCTTTTGATCCAGAAGCAGGTCCTAGTGGGCTATAGACTCTCCCCAGGAGAGAAAGGACCCCAGAGAGCCAGATTCCTGATGTTCTTATGGAAGGGGCCTCTCCTCCTGAACAACACCCACCTTCCACTCCATCCTCCCTTCCTGCAAGCCAAAGGTGTCAACTTGAATGGCGAGTGCAGTGCGCAATTGTTGTTTCTGGTAAACTAGGCACATTTTTATAACTCTTTGGTGACTACACTAGGAAAATTATTGGTGTTTCTGGTAAACTGTGCACATTATACAACCCTTTTGTTACTATAGAAAGGTTACTTAAGGGGTGCTTTGGGAGGTTCATAATGCATTATGGATATTTCGTTATTTCTTATGGGAAAAATAGTCTTGACTGACAGCCAATTTGAGTTACAACCAACCCTCGAGAGCAAAGTGAGTTTCTAAATCCAAAGTCCACTGTATTTTTTTGGTAAAGTGCTATGGGTATTTTCATTGTAGTTCATATAAGAGTTTGTGTTGTTCTTTCTTAGCCTTTGTACGCCAAAAATCAATGTTGAAATTTTTGATGCTTTTTTATAAACAATAAATATTAAAAATTCAATACTTTATTTTTGTGATTTTAAGTACTTTTGCTTAATATGATAAAACAAAATTAAAAGTAATAATTCCTCAATAGAAATATTCTAAATTTTGGGTGGGTCAGATAGACCCATATTTCTGCACCTTTGTGACAAAATGAGTGTTGTGCTCCGCAGGCTACTGCGATGTGGTGTCCATCCACCCTTGCATCGAAGTTCTCCAGAGAAACAGAAGTGGCTGGGGGACGAGGGTCTGCGCGGAGGGAGGGAAAGAGAGACAGGTTTGTTGTAAGGCATTGGCTCCTGCAGTCGTAGGAGTCCTACATCCAAAGTTCTAAGTATGTAGGCATGTGGGAGGGCCGGCAGTGTCGTGACTGTGTTGACAGCACTCTTGGGGCAGGATTGCTTCTCCTTCAGGGACCTCAGTCCTCCGTCCCCGTCAGATTGGCAGAGGCCTGCCCGCGTATGGAGGGCGATGCCAATGTGCACTGCTTCTTAGCACCGTTGCCTCAGCATCGCACTGGCATCGGCCTAGTGGAGGTGACAAAACGAGCCACCGCGCCCCACCATGCTCAGGTCTGCGGACGGCAGCTTCAGACCTGCCACTTGCTCCTCCACACCATGGCAGCTGTGCAGTGCCGTCTCAGCGTCTGCTTCCTGCGTCCGCTCCTGGTACCGGTTCCGGAAGTTCAGGGTTGAGCAGGTTTGCCACAAGGGCCGCATCTGATCGGGGTGGCACTGTGCAGCAGGGGCCCCTCAGAGTTGTCCCAGCTCAGGTAGAGAGGCCAGGCCGTGGTGCCCCTGCCCTCTTCAGCTGCTGGCTGAGGGCATTTCTGTGAGGGCCTCTGCCCAGGAGCTGGCGGAATGAGGACCTTGGTCCTGAAGTGCAGATCTGAGTGGCAAGCTGCAGCATCCGTACCATAGAACCCTATCTGCTTTTTTAAAATAGTACCTTTAATAGCCAGGCACAGTGGTGTGAGCCTGTCATCCCACCACTCAGGAGGCTGAGGCGGGAGGCTCCTCACCATGAGTTCAAGGCGAGTCTGGATTACATAGCAAGACCTTGTCTCAGAAAAACAAAAATAAATAAAGCACAAGCTTTGTTAGTGTATTATTCACCTAACGTAGAATTCACTGGTCTCTGGTATATTCAGAGAGTTGTGCAGCCACCACCCCGATCCAATCCTAGAACATCCCCATCCCCCTGTGAAGAGACCCTAAGCATAACTTAAGTGTAAAAATCTGTTAGCTGCAGCAACATGTATCCCCCAAACAAGAATCTCCATCATTTCTAGGATATTCTATGGAAATGATCAGAAATTGATTTTGTTCTCTCTGGAACCAAAGCTAAGTAGAGGTGGGAGCCTGTGAATTTAGAACCATTCTAGTGATAAATATTAAGAACACCTCTCTATCTTTATTAGAGGCACTAAATAATGGCATTTTCTTCTTTGCATAGATTTGTAGGCAGAGCTGGAAAACTCAGGCATGGATGTATACATACATAATAAATATTTGTTGAATTTAGAAAAGGGATAGGATAAGTTAGTTCTAACTACAAGAAAGTTGGTCATACCTGGAAAGTCTGGATCTGAAATTTCGTGTGTTCATTTGTCCAATTTTTTTTGATGTTTTGGTTTTTGTAGTGAACTGTCAGGTGTGCTGGATCTGCATTTGGCAGGCAGGCAATGTTTATGTGTAGATTTTTCTTAAGGAAGATTTTTTTTCTTTTTGAGACAAGGACTCTCACTGTATAGTTTAGTCTGGCCTTGAACTCACTTATGTAATGCAGGCTGGCCTTGAACTTGTGGCAGTCCTCCTGCCTCAGCCTCCTGAGTGCTGGGATTACACACATGCACCACCACACCCAGCATGGAATTTTTTTTAAGCTTTTTATGAAGGAAGGCAATCTGCTCTCAGCTCTGTTGCTGACTTTCCTTCAGTGGTTTCCAGGTAAAATCAAATGTACGGCTTGATAGACATTTTATTTCTGTATTTATCTTTTAGCAGTTTGAGGTGACCCACATAACATGAGACCTGTCTGTCTGATTTAAATAGAAGCCAGGTGCCTGAGTATTTATAAAATTTAAAGCACTTCCATAAACATTGTCTGTGCTTTGGTTTTTTTTTTCTCCCTCAGATAGATAAAAGCCCAGAAGGACAGTTCACTCAACTCATGACACTGCCCAAAACCTTACAGCAACAAATAAATCGCATCATGGACCCCCCCGGGAAGAACAGGGACGTGGAGGAGACGCTGCTGCAGGTCGCCCACGACCCGGACTGCGGTGACGTCGTGCGCCTAGGTATGGCTGGGGACGCCCTGAAGGAGGCGGAAGCAGCCTCAGGATGCCACTGAGACCACTGTTTATTCTTTCTTAGGTAGCAAGGTCAAGAGGGAAACTGCCTCTGGGATGAAGCAAAACACTAACAGTTTGGGGCTTTCCAGATCGTACTTTTCACTTGTTCAAAGTAAAATGGTCAGTGGGCGTGATGGTACATATGTCTGATCCCAGCACTCAGGAGGCTGAGGCAGGAGGGTCACTGTGAGTTCAGGTCCAGCCTGGGCTACATAGTGAGACCCTGCCTCAAAAAACAAACGAACAAACAGCCTTTAAAGTCAGATGATGGCAGTAATTCTTTTTTTCAGGTTCCGGGTTCTAAATCACCATCAGAGGGAGAAGCAGGGCTTCCTTTGGTTCCGGGAGTATAACTTCTAGGACTGCCCTTGAAGCTGTGTCTGCTCGCCGGGGCAGTCCCAGCTGGAAGGAGACGGCGTTGTCAACGCCGTGTGACCTCAGGGAGCACAGCGTCACCAGCCAGCTCCCACTGGAGCATCCCAGACCCTGGTCACCGGGTTCCTGAGCCGCGGCCCCTCCCCAGCAGTGTCCCCGGGGACTCCTTCACCTTCACCCAAACCCAGGCCTCGGCTGCAGGGCCCCACTTCCCCAAGAGGTGACACAGCCCCTCACGAGGTCTGTCAGTAAAGAAGTCGTTGGGAAGTTGGGAATGGTCACCCTCCTGTTGGCATCCAGTGACCACCTACGAGCTGCCTAGGCTGCCAGCTCTCTGCCTGTAGTGACCAGCAGCCTCTAGCCACACTGCTCTGTCTGAGCACGTGCCTGGGCCGCTGGAGGCCTGCTCTGAAGAAGGGGGCACTTCACGTGCCGTGTGTGTCCAGACATGACCCTGGCAACCTATGGTCACTGCTGGGTTTGTTTGTTAGTTTGTTTGTTTGTTTGTTTTGAGGCAAGGTCTTGCTATGTAGTTGAGGCTGGTCTCAAATTCAAGTGATCCTCCTGCCTCAGCCTCCCAAGGGCTGCGATGACAAGTATGTACCACCATGCCCAGCCCCTGCTGTTTTAAGGGGCTTTTTTTTTTGGTCTTTTTGAGACAGGGTCTCACTATGCAGTTCAGGCTGGTCTTGAGCTCACTTTGTAGCCCAGGCTGGCTGAGGCCATGGCAGTCCTCCTGTCTCAGCCTCCCTAGTGCCTGGGATTACAGGTGTGCACCACCACACCCAGCTCGAGGGGCCTCTTAAAGGGGCTGTTCTGTTGCTCCCCACTGACATGTCCTCTCCATGTGTTTTCAGAGTGAATGTCTTTCTCTTAGATCAGAACATTTGGTTTTTCTTTTCTCATATAGGGATTGAGCAGCAGGAGCAGATTTAAATTACTAAAATGACCTGTGCAGGTCACCGACCCCCTGGGTGAGGGCCGTGGCCGGCCCCGAGCATGCCTGTCTTGTCCCTGTGCCCGTGCAGCAGTCCCCTGGTGTCGCGGCCTTGGCTGCTGCTCTCCGTGTGCCTCCGTGGCCGGGTCCAGAGCTCCTCCGCCACCAGCCCCACTGGGTGACTGGAGAGAATCTCGTTCGGGGTCTTAGTTCCCCTGGCTGCCGTCAGCTTCTCATGGTCCCTTTTGGTTCTCCCCACAGGGCTGTCGGCGATCGTGCGACCTTCTAGTATAAGACAGAGCGCCAAGGGCGTCTTCACTGCCGGTAAGAGCCAGAGCGTGCACGGCCGGTGCTGTCCGTGGCCGTACAGCGGGGTATTGCGGTGATGTGCAGGCAGCTGTCGTGACAGTGTCATCAGGGAGCCTGGCATTCGAGGTCGTGGGGGCATCCGGAGAACTCCTGCGTCCCCTTGTATTTTGATTTTAACAGCATCACATATCACATGTGCACAGCAGTGAAAGACGGCGGAACACTGTCCCTCTCTCTTTCACACACACACGCACATGCACCGGGTTAGCTGCGTGCAGCGCTCATGCGTCACTTGTGGTTGCTGTGCCATTTCTCCAAACCCCTCTGTTTTCCAGCCCGGGCCCATCTGCCGGTGCGCGCTGTGGGATTAGAATCCACCCCCGTGCCTCCCTTGCCGCCTGCCCGCCGAGTCTGTCTTCCTGGCCTTAGAGCTTCGGCTCAGTCCGCATTCAGAGTTTCAACATCGTTCCGTGCCATGTTGTCTGCTTCTCCATCCCTGTAGTGGACACTGTCATCCCCTCTCCCCGGGGGACTCTGCTTCCTGTACCCTGTGTCTTTTACTTTCTGTGTTTTGCAGTGCTAGGGATTGAACCAGGGTCTGCACAGGCTGGGCAAACACGGTACCACTGAGCTACATCCCCAGCTCTCTTTATTATTTTATTTTAAGATAGGATCTTGCTAAGTTCCCAGGCTGGGCTCAAGCTGGAAGTCCTCCAGCCTCAGCATCCTCAGTGGCTGGGATTCCAGCTGTGTGGCACCATGCTGGGCTTCTGTCACTTGGTTGGTGCAAACGGTTACTTGGGGAAGCACATGACCCAGTATTCCCTGACACACTGCACACCTCACATGAAGACCTGTATGTCTGAAAATCTCCTTTTTCTGGTGTCACACAAAATTGATCATCGCACTGACAAACCATTTTCCCATGAATTCTGAAATCTTTGCTGCAATTATGCTGTTACTCAGCCCTGCTGTCACACTGCAAAGCCATTCTGAGTCTGAATCCTTTGTGTTTTCGTTCTACAGATTTGTTCATTCTTTGTTTCCCCCAGACCTCTGCCATCTCAGTGATGAACCTTGTCTGTTCTTATGTTTTACTGGGCAATCTCTGCCCTCTCATGTTTTTTTTCTCTTTTTTTGAGGTAGGGTCTCGCTATGTAGTCCAGACTGGACTTGAACTCACCATGTAGCCCAGGCTGGCCTCGAACTCAAGGAAATCTTCCTGCATCAGCTTCCTGAGTGCTGGGATTACAGGTGTGCACCACCATGTCCAGCTTGCTCTTTCAGTTTGGAAATTCAGCATATAAGAATACTGTATAAGAGAATTTTACTCTTTTTTTGTTTGATTTTGTTTTTTTCTTTTTTGAGATAGCATCTTACTTTGTAGCTCACGCTGGCCTCAAACTTGCAGGACTCCTGCCTCAGCCTCCCAAGTACTGGAATCACAGGCGTGTGCCACAATACCTGGCTTCCTTTATTGTTTCTTTAATCTCATCCCATCTATTTTCTTGCTGGAACTCCTTGGCTTTTCTTTCTGCTGTCTCCTATTTGTTATCTCTTTGGTGTTTTGCTGTTTTCTGGGAAGTTCTTCTCAACTTTAGTTTCCACATGTTTCTGTTGATTATTTTTAATTCCCTTCCACCAGCCCCGCCATACTGGGGATGGAACCCAGGCGTCATATATGCTAGGGCAATGCTCTGCCACCAAAGAACATCCCCAGCCCCTGGTGTCCTAGTTCTGATTCCAGCTCTTTTGTTCTCTCCTTCTTCTTTGTTTTTCCACCCTGCTCTTGCTCTGTGCCTGTAAGCGTGTGCGCACAGAGCCACACTGGCCGCACCGCGGCCCTGGCTATTCGCAGTTCCCTCAGTGTCTGAGAATTCTCCCCACACCCGCCGCACCCGGCTGACTGCCTGGCTCTTGGGCCCAGTCTTCCCCCTGGGGGCGCCTGCTGAGCACCTCCAGTGTACTGGCTCCTCGGATGCAGAAGGGAACCCCACACAGCCTGCCTTCTGCAGGCTCAGAATCCGGAAGGAGACGGGCGTGCTAGTAGAAGCTGGCAATAGGAAGAAAAGGCCCAGTTGTGGCCTGAAACGGCCCAGTCATTCAGGCCAAACCTGCGCCCTTGGGCTCGCAGTGGTCCGCAGCTGGTGCAGTAGCACCTTGGGCACCTCCTAGCACAGACACCTGGGCACTTGGCCCCCAAGGCACAGTGTCTGTCGCTCGTCCTCCTGGATCTTTGAAAAGACTCAGCAGAGATTGAGCCGCACTTAAGGCAAATCTGTGGCCTTGCAACTCTGTCCTCTTGCAGCTCTGTCCTCCACGCAGGTACACGCCTTCACTTCCGGTTCCCGAGATCCTTGCCTGTGCTCCCGCTGGCTCCCGGGCCTGCTGCAGCGGAGGGGCCTGCGGGCTGGGAATCCAGGCTGGCCTCTTGGCTCTTGAGCAGTTGCTACTTCCCGCCATGATCCTCCTGGGGTGAAGTGTTCTTGACGCTTGGCTTCCCATACTATGTAGAATTATTAGGATTATTGTTTTTAGTTATGATGATGGTGTTCGTGTGGGGATTTTCTTTGAAAAACTCTTTTCTTGCAAAGCTAGGAAATGATACGATAACTTTGACAGATAAAATGATATAATGCCTGGGATTTGCTTCTGAAAAAAACCTGGTGGAAAGAAGTGGGTGCAGCTTGGACACCACAAGATCTTCTGTGAGCTCATGGGCTGTTGAAGCTGGCCGTGTGTTCGGAGGGAATGCGTTACACGATTCTATCTTTTTGAAAAGCTTGGCTTTTTCTCTACTGAAAGGCTCGAAAGCTCTATCCTCATCATCATCCAGCTCGCTCAACACCTCCAAGCTGAAATGAGCTCTGTCATCCTCCCACGGGATCTACCCGTCACCAGCAGAGGGCAGTGGGCCGCAGCGCCTGCAGCCCAGACCAGCCCACACGGAACTGCGCCCCACGAGACCTGCGGGGTGAAAGCGAGCCCCGCCCTGCGGTTGCGGGCACCCTGGCTGTTCTGTTTCGGTGGTCGTGGGCTGGGGTGCAGGCTGCCAAGCATCGTGCCAGGGCAGAGACGAGCGCCCACACCAGATCTTAACCGCTGGGAGCTGCCGGGCAGGTTCCCTCGCTTTCCCGAGTTCTAATTTCATAGGAGTAATTACCCTGCCCCTCCAGTGCGAGAATTACACCTTAAGACATCCAGAAGCACCTGGCTTGGTGACGGCACTCTCCTTCGGCTTCGGAGGTTTCCCAGCCTCTTTCACAACCTGCTGCTGGTGCCTTCACCCGTCTCCAGCTAGAGTAAGGGAGCCCAGCTGGTGCTGAGTGGCGTTCACCTGTGAGTGCCCGCTGCCCTCCTCCCCCATCTCTGGCCACGGCCTGGTTCTGCCTCCCCTGCACCGGGCCCTTCTCCCCCAGTCTTGAGTTCCTCAGGTGTTTAGCCAGCTTGTCTGTCCCAGGTGAGAACTCCAGGGCACACTTGGTTTCATTTCGTTGTTTCTTGAGATAGGGTCTCCTTCTGCAGCCCAGGCTGGCTTGGGACTGTGTGGCCCAGGCTGGCCTCTAACTCATGACAACCCCCTGCCTCAGCCTCCTGATGCTGGGATGACAGGCACGCACCACCACACCTGGCTTGGTTTTATTTTGTTCCCCTGTGGCTATCACCCTCCTCCCAGCACAACTTCCTACACACAGCAGGTGGGAAGGAAGAGTCTGTCTTCCCCTCGGCCTCGAGCGTGTGCCACCCAGGGCCTGCATGTGTGTTCTGAACATGGACAAGCCTCACTCTAAATCTCACTCTGCTCGCAGCAAAGGTGGAAACCAGGCACCTGTCCGTTCTGCATCTTAGGCATGACCAGGCATTAACCAGGCGCCTGTCCCAGATTCTGCATCCTGGTAAACGAAGATGCTCAGGGAGTCCTCATACAGCCTGACTCTGCCTTTATCAGTCCCTTGAAATTCCCTGGCCATTGGATGCACCTGCGTTCAAAGGAGACTGCAGAAGTGAGAGTGCAGAGATGTCCCCAGAGCCACACGCCCTGCTCTTCTACTTTACCCTGGGAGCTCTCTTAGGAAATAACATGGACATTTCTTAGGCCGAGCCATTAGGAGCATCTCGTGGGTCTCATGTGATAGCGGGTCGAGCGCCAAAGCCCACGCTTGGGGCAGCCAGAGCCACATCCTGACACCCACCTTGCCACTCTCCTGGTGGCAGCGGATGGCCTGCGTCACCTTTGAAGCCAGTCAGAAAAGGCCAGCCAAGCACACTGTCACTTCCTGAGCTTTTAAGAAGTTCCTTACCCGACTGAGGAGAGGCGTGTGCTGCTGGGGGCAGACACGCAGTGGGGCACGGGTGGCCAGGTGCAGAGGCACAGAGGGAGCGCGAAGAGACCACGAGGACCTGCCCCGCCTGCGCTGTGGCAGAGGGTCCCAGCCGGACTCAGGGAGGGGCCGGGCCTGACCCCCAGGGCCCTGGCGTGGGAATGGTGGGGGATGAGGAGTCCAGATTTTGAAATCTTTGTTTTTCCCTACCTCATTTTTTAGCCAGTCAGAATTAACTCTGAGGGCCGACACCTGTTTACTCTCTGACTTCAAAGGACTCGGCTGAATCACCCGGACAGGTCTCATCTTGTGCTGGAAAGGTTCTGGCCTGCCTCCACCGAGCCTCCCCGCCCTGACCTGAGGCCTGGTAGAATAGGTCCTCGTCATCCTCTGTTTCTGAGTTCTTTTGGCTAAAGTGCTCGTTTTCTCTACCTTCCTATTTAATAACAGGAAAGATTTTCCTGGTGATGTACTTATCACTAAGCCAGGAAGTTCTTAAAGTAAGCTGTAGCTCTGGCCCAGGGGAGCCCTTCTGTGTGAGATGTCCGGCGGTGCTGGAAACAGTGTAGCGTGTTCGGGGGCCCTCAGACCTTCTCTCTGAAGGCCGGGCGTCTTGGGAGAAGGGACTTCGCACCGCCCAGTCACAGCTGTGCCCCGCAGCGTGGGGACGGAGTGGGGACGGCGGTGGCGGCGGCGGCGGTGGTGGGGTGGTGAGGAGGCAGAGTCCACGGGGAATTTCTCTCTCCTCAGGCTGTCTTCACTCACAGGTGGCCAGTGTGGGCTCCAGGGAGTGTAGTTCCTAAGTGAGCACCCTTTTCTCCAGAAAGGAAGAGCAAGCTTAACGTGGGGCCTGAGGGCAGAGGCCCCCTGCGTCCGTGCCAGCGCCCCGCCACCCGCCGGCTGAGCGCCAGCCCGGCTTCTGCCCCGAGCCCGCCTGCCCGTCCTCCCGCTTCCTCTCAGTCCGTGCCCTCTGCGTCTCCCGCCGCTCACTGTGTCGGCAAGGGCCATAGCGGTGCCGGTGCCGGTGCTGGTGTGTCAAGAGCAGCTCCCCTGGCCCGGCTGTCCTCTGGGTCCCTGCGAGCACCCAGCCCGCCCCGCCTGCAGGCAGCGCTGTTTGTGTACGTGTCGCAGGTGTGCCTGCATTTCAGCGGGAGGCCCTGGGGTAGGAGTCCTGGGTGTGGCGCGAGTGACCCGGGAGGACCCTGCCGGACTAAGTGCTCAGTGGCCTTTGCATCTCGGGGCCTGAGGTGGCTGAGCGCTGGCCTCATCTTGAGGTTTTAATCTTAATTTCCTGATAACTGAGGAAACTGTTTTTCTCGTGTTTATTTGGACGTCCTCTTTGGAGAAGTGTCTGGTTTGCTTTTGGCTAATTTTTCTATCGCGTGGTTTATGTCTGTTTTTCCTCTCTCGGGAGGGAACCCCAGGCCCCGTGTACACTCACCCTGTGCCGAGCTCTGGCCCTGCTCCCCACAAGCACTTTGTCAGAAACATGGAAAGCAGAACCTTCCCTCTGCGGCTGCCGTGTCTTTCAGCTGTACCGTTGGTGAAGAAACGATGTTCATCTCACAGAATTCTGCTTTTACCCATTTTATTCTCCGTGGTTTCTAGTTTTTGTGTTCTGTTTAGAAAATGTTTGCCTATTTCAAACTCACCAAGTCAGGGACTGGGGATTTAGCTCAGCGGCACAGCGTCTGCCCGGCAAGCGCATGGTCCTGAGTTCAATTCTCGGTACCAGAAAAAAAAAATCAAATTCACCAAGTCAGAGTCCTCTGCCTTGGTTAAAGTTAGACCGGCAAGGCAGGAAAGACCCTCCTGCTCTGCTGCCTCTTAGCGCCTTGCAAAGCTGGGAGCTCTGTGAACTCTGCCGCACCCTGGCGCTCCCATGGACAGCAGCGTCCTGTGATCCAGGAGTCAGCTGGTGTCCCGGCCTGGCCGTGGGCCCCTTGTTAGAGAGCCCGGGATAGTTCACAGGTTAGGGAGCTGGCGCCAGGGAAGGGGAGGTGCGCTGTCGCAGGCGTGCGGGTGGGCGGGGCCTGGGCCCGGGTCTGGATGCCCACTCCAGCGCCCCTCCCCGCAGAGCGCCTCACCCCTCGGGGACCTGGGGAGCCGTTTGCGTCAAGGAGTGGGCTCCGTGGGGATGCTGGCCTGACTGTGGATTGACCTTGACGGACGGCCCTCCCCGGAGCCTGGGACCCGGTGTCACCGTGGGCTAGCGTCTGGCTGGGTTGAACCCCGCACTGCAGCACTAAGTTGTGGTTGGGCTCCTGGTTAGTTCCAGGTGTGATTCTAAAAGTACTTCGTGCCTGCGCGTGGTGGTGCACGCCTCCCAGCACTTGGGGCTGAGGCAGGAGGGTCACCATGAGTTCGAGTCGAGGCTGGGCTACAGAGTGAGTTCAAGGTCAGCCTGAGCTGCATAGCGAGACCTTTCTCAAAAAAATAAATAAATAGCACCTCACGTGTCAGTTCCAGCCTCGGCGTTCACAGGGTGGCTCCAGGGAGGAGATGAGGCTGCTTCCGGTGACAGGGCCACCGTCCAGGAGATCTCTGCAGTGGGCCTGTCTGTGTTGGCGTGCTCCTTCCAGCTCCAGCACAGAGCCCTGTGTGCGGCTCGGGGCCTCAGACGTCGGGCTGCTTGGCCACGCGCTGACACACTGAGCGTGCTGTCCTCCTCACTGCCGAGAGCAGGGTACATCGCACCGCCTCGTCTCCCACCCGTTCCACAGCTTTCCTGAGCCCCCGAGCCCCTCCCCCGGCTCCGCCCCTGCTTGTGCCAGGGCATCCGCTCTGCTGCTGGGCGCTGCTGGGCGCCGGCCTAGGTGACAGGGGTCCAGAGGAGCAGGGCTGTGTTCCTTCCTCAGGGACTTGCAGTCCAGGCCACAGGGCAGGTGAGGTGGCGGGCGCCGGGCTGGGCCTCCAGGTAGCCCGTCCTGACGGCTGGCCGGCGGCCGAGCAGGAGGCGGGGAGCAGTATTCGTGGTGGCACGGTGGCAAGGGCGGTGAGACCAGTGGCCAGGACACAGGCGCCCATCACAGCGGGGCTGTCCCGTCTCTGTCCTTGTATGAGCACGACAAGGCTGCCAGTGGGCTTGTGACTCGGAGACACGCTTATCCCAGGGACTCAGGCACCCTTGGCAGGCACGTCACTTTCCCGCACATCCTGTCAGAGCCTGTCCCCACGCCCGTCTCAGTGACCCCAGCCAGCCCATCACTGCACCCCGAAGACAGGTCTCTGATGGAAATGTCACTGCCTCAGCTGCATGCCCACCCCGCACCCACCAAGCCCTCACCTCTTTTCTTTTCTCTTTTAGGCCTCAAGAGATCAGTGATTTATAGCTCACAAAAACTTCGCAAAATGTGGACAGGGTGGCTGAGGAAGACCTGATCTGGCTCACATATATGTATCATGGATAGACGAATAAAGGGTTGGCTCTTTTTTGACAGAGAAGTGTTTGTTACTTTGACCCGTAGCTTGAATTTGAAGAGACCGTGGTCTGTATAATACTTGATTTTTATTTTATTTTTGTTTGTTTTTTGATCTTTTTTGAGACCTATGTAGTTCGAGCTGGCCTTGAACTTGCTGTGTAGCCTAGGCTGACCTTGAGTTCACAGCGATCCTCCTGCCTCAGCCCCCTGAGTGCCGGGATTACAGGGGTGCACCCCCATGTGGAGCTGATTGTTCTTCTTTACTGCCGTGCATATCAGACACTTCCCCAGTGTGTAAGAGGGCATCGCACGGAAGGAAGGAATCCTGGACGTCCGGAGCTGAAGGGCTCCCACCTCTGCAGGCCCTGAGGCCCTGCCTGTTGCCAGTGAGGGTCACAAGTGATTCTCTGGAGCTTGCCTTGTGTTTCTCCTGGTTCTCCATGAGGGTGTGTGGCAGAGTGACCGTGGTGCTGAGCCCTGCCTCCCACAACAGCCGGGTGTGTCTGGGCAGGGAGCCTTCCTGCCTCGGCAGCGTGGGCACCACTGGAAGGCTGCTGCTCAGAGTCCGGAGACCCCCGGCAACAGCTTCTGGGGCACATATGGGAGGCACAGGGAAGAATCTTTGCAGAAGCTCTTAGAAAAGCCAGCCTTGTCCACCTGCATCGGCTCCGACTGGGGCACCCATCCCTGCGCCAGGAAACGGCCCGAGTGTGGCGCCGGGCTGCTCAGCTCCGGGCTGCAGGCTACGGAGGAAGCCTGGTGGAAACCCAGGCGGGGTTAGGAGCACCCACGGCCAACCTCATGCGCTGCGTCCGTCTGTGCAGTCAAACCTCAGGTTCTCTTCTTCGCCCAGCCGTGTCTCCGTAGCTTGGTGCTGCAGTGCAGGCCCTTAGGGTCCCTGTGTGCCACGTCTCTCCACGCACTTAAGTGCTCTTCCGCCATCCCAGAGCCGCTCTCTTACATCAGCAGTAAATCTGCCGCTGCACAGATGGGCTGGAAAGGCAGTGTGTGGCTGCAGCAGCAAAACCGGCACTCCCTGGCAGACCGGGCACCTTGCACGGCGTGTGCAGGCATTCCCCATGCTGAGATACCAGGCCTTTCCCAAGCACCCTTGGCCCGTGTCTAAACAACTCCCGTTACTGTCAGGTGTCGGAGAATTTAGCTTCAGCAGCCAAACCGCTGACCTGTGTCGGCGGGAGTGCGCAGACACGCCCCAGGCAGCGAGAGGTCCCGGGGTGAGGGGATATGCGAGCACACTGGGGTGACCGCAGACCAGCCGAGCAGTAGTCTCTGGGAGTAGTTTTGCTGTCTGTGAAGTGGAGATAACATGACAAAATCCCTGAGGTGATGGTGGTCTGCCCCGCGGAAGCTGGCCGTGTGGCACATTGTATTCATGCAGTGGTTGTCATTCTTTCGTGTGACCGTTTTCTACTATTTTCTTCCTCAAACAGTTAAATTGATTCCCTGTGGCTAACAGGACCAAGTAGGGCTCTCAGCACCCGATCAAGACCCTTACACGCGAGCTTTCCTTGCCTTGTGTTACTTTCTCTGTCCCCTGTAGCCGATTCAGCTTTTGTAGCCCAGAGTAGACGCTTTGCCGAGCAGCCCCTTGGGCTCCAGTTGGAGCCTCTGGGGGGTGGTGCCTGCCTGGGCCCCTGACTCGGCCTAGAGTGTAGCTGGGACAGGTGCACAGGAAAGGCGAGTCTGCCCCTGAGCAAGTGGAACTCGGACGGGGTCCAGGAGACCCAAGGAACATACTTGAGTCTGATCCCAGCCCGGCGTCGTCCCCAAACAAGTCCTGGGTGACTTGTTTACCCCTTCAGAGCCCTGGTTTCTGTGCCCATGATGGCGGCATAGCCACGCCGTCTGCAGAGTTGGAGCCAAATGTGACGACGTACACCAAGCACCTGGCGTGGCCGTCAGCCCTAGCACGTCTGCATCTGCATCTCTGCTCTTAGCGGTGAGCTCAGCTGGCTGCAGGTGATCTCACGCACCAGAGCCTTGTCGGGAACTAGAGACCAGCCTGGGTACATCAAAGAGCAGGAGCTCGGTGTAAGAATTGCTTGCCGAGCTGCCGGAAGGCTGCTGGACGGAGAGGCGGCCGCCTGGAGGGGACGGGCAGGCCCGCGCCTGCGCCGAGCAGCTGCACACGCTCCCCGTGCTGGTTGCCGTGGGCCTGCCTCCGCTCAGTGGGTGGGTCACAGTTCTCCTTCCGTGACGCGGCTGGCGTGCTGACTTGCTTCTGACCGAGGAAAGGAGTGGGGAAGACGCCGTGTGACTCTACAGCAGCAAGACGGCCCCGCGTCACCCGGCTCTGGGGTGCCTGCTCTTGGAACCTGGCTGCCATGTTGAGTGAGCCAAAGGGGACGAGTGTCAGCGCAGCCAGGGTCACCTGCCAGGGAAGGGCTGAGCACCCTCGGGATCACTCCGAGTGGCTGGCTGGAGAGACATCCCCAGGGAACCCTGGCTGGGCCCTCACGGCACCGGAGCCCGAGGGAGAAGGCAGTGAACATTGCCTGAAGTCCGGAAGTCTAGGGGAGGTGCATACGCAACATGCTGGCACCTTCCCTGCCCTGGCCAGAGGTGCCACGGAGGCACCGCCTCCGCCCACTCACCACTTGGCAGCACCAGCTGCTCCCCTCACCATGACGCGAATGAACTGCACACAGAAGACGATATCCGCTGCCGCAGCAGAGCGGGCGCGAGTGAGGTCTTCTGTCACGTCCCCCACGTGTGGTACCGCTAAGTCCTCTATGACGATCTCAGCGGACTGTCGCATAACCTAGAAACCAACCCACAGTCAGTGGCCACCCAGCTCCTTGCAGAAAGTGTGGGAAGGAAGGGGCTTCGGACATCCAGCCTGTGCAAGCAAGGCAGGAGGCAAGTTCACCCTCTTTGGTTTTTGTTTAGTTTCCGGAAACAAGGTCTCACTATATAGTTCAGGCTGGCCGTGAATTCACAGCCATCCTCTTGCCTCAGTCTCCCAAGCATTGGGATTGCAGCCGTGCACCACCATGTGCAGCTCTGCTCTCCTCATTTCTAAAACTGGTCGTGGCAGATGACTAATATCTAGAATATATAAAAACTCAGAAAATTAGGCCCTCAAAATGTAAGCCCAGGGCCAGTGATATAGCGCAGTGGCACAAGCGCCTGCCTGGCAAGTGCAAGGTCCTGAGTTTGAATCCCAGTACCCCCCAAAAAAATGTAAACCCAAAATACGGGCAACTGAAATGATGGATATACAGATGGCTGATAAATACATGAAAGACTTCAGCATCTCTGGCCATTAGAGAAATGCAAGTGAAAACAACACCGAGATTCTACCTTAGTCCCGAAAGAATAGCCACCATCAAGAAATCAAATAATAACAAGTGCTGGTGAGACTTCCAGGGGAAAGGAATCCTTCTACACGGTTGGGAATGTAAACTAGCACAACCACTATGGAGATCAATATGAACATTCCTCAAAAAAATGAAACTAGAAACTTCTTTTGACCCAGGTATTCATTCCCCGCCAGGTATCTTCCCAAAAGAGGTAGACATTATATTACAGTGATCCACGCAAGCCATGTGTATAGCAGCAGAACTCACAAAGGCTAAATCTTGGAAGCAGCCCTTATGCCCATCAGCAGATGAATGGATAAAGAAAATGTATTTATACGCAGTGGAGTACTACTCTGCCATAAAGAAGGACAAACTTGAGTTGTCTGTAGGAAAATGGATGCACTTTGAGACCATGATGTTAGCTGAAATAAATCACACACACAAGCTTCCATATCACATGGTTGTTCTTATGCAAAAAACCCAAAATATAAATGAAGAACAAAATAAAAGATAACAGGAAATAGGAAGGCAGGTCTTTTGCAAATGGGAAGGTCGCCAAGGGAGGCAGGAGGGAACAGATGAAATAAAGATGTGTTGTGTATGGACCCACTCCCCGTGATGAATGTGATCATGACTGCAAACATATACTAATAAAAAATACAAATTTCTTATTAGCATGGGGACGCTAATCCCAGCACTCAGGAGGCTGAGGCGGGAGGATCACTGTGAGTTTAAAGCAAGCCTGAACCACATAATGAGACATTGTCTCAAAACAAAGAAAAAATTGAAAAAAGAGTAGATGCTTGTAGCTTGTTTCTTCTATTCCCCTTTCTCTGGCCCTGTTGTCCTCTGCACACCCTTCTTCACACCCATTGGAGTGGCCCCAGGCCCTGTCACTGAAGAGCTGTCTTTAGTACTGCCCCCTCCTCAGTACTGCTTCCTGCTGGACATGCCTCCACATTCACAGGGGAGGAGTCCGAGTTTGATTCAGAACAGCATTTCTGAGTGAGATGTGGTGGCACGCGCCTGTAATCTTTGCACTTGGTAGGCTGAGGCAGGAAGATCACTGGGAGTTCGAGGCCAGCCTGGGCTACACAGTGAGTTCAAGGCCAGTCTGAACCGCACAGCAAGACCCTGTCTTAAAACAGAATTTCTCCTATGAACTCACTTATCCTAACCCTGTGAGGCAGGGACTAGTAGCGCTCTAAATTGACTAGTGAGGAATGAACTTCAGAGGTGGAGTGAGTCACCCCGCGTCCCACGGACAGCCAAGTGGTGAAACCAAGGTCAAACTCATGCCTCCAAATGGTGTTTCTATCTCAGTGCTCCTGACTACTATGCTGCATACCATAGTTGAGCACACAGTAGGTGCTCAGGAAATGGGAGCTGTTCTTGCTGGAGCTATTCCCTCTCCTAGAATGATCCATCTTTTATTCCCTGTCCTGTACAAACCATCTGTTAGCCAGTGGTGGTGCATACCTGCACCTGGGAAGCCGAGGCAGGAGAATTGCAAATTTGAGGCCAGCCTGGGAACTTAGGAAGACCCTGTCTCAAAAATAAAAAAGTGGTACAGCACTTGCCTCGCACGTGCGAAACCTTGAGTTCAGTCCCTAGCATCACAAAAAGAAAGTGCTTTGTACAGCTGCCTAGGAGTTGCGGAGGGTCTCCATGGCCAGGTCCTAGGTTGCAGTGCTAGCTGAGCTCTGGCTTCTGATTCCTGTGCGGTGCTGTGTGGAGTTGAGTCTTCGGGCCCCCGCCCACCTGAGCCCTCTGGGCCTGTAGAGCTGGCCGCCACCTTAGCCACCAAAATGCCCTCCAGGAGCCTCGAGAAGCATCCGGGAAACCTTACCAGACCTGCTGGCATACAGGCAGGGAGACAAGGACCACCTGACACTCTGCTAGGAAAATGATGGGCTCCTCTGGCCCTGGAAACGCCCACCCGCTACTCCAGCCTCGAGGCGGGGAGAGTGAGCCTGTTTTACAGGGAGGCATCTGCGCAAGTACCTTTAACGAACCCCGTTGTTTGTTTTCAACAACCAAGCAAGCGGGACCTCAGAGCAGGCCTTCGCCTCGTGGCTGGGCCGTGATTCCAGTTCTGTCTGACTCGGAAACCCCGTGCTGCCTGTCACCCTGTGCCACTGGGCCCTGCCCTGAGATGCAGACTCGCCAGGCTGATCCCTGGCCGCCGGTGACTTGTCATCGCTGGCTATGGCTCTAACGATGCCCAGTGGCCTTTCTGTCCTCACTCTCCTGAGACTCGGTGCGTCCGTGGAAAATGCCTTCCTGGCGTGAGCTGCTCTCGGAGAGGACGCAGGACTCACAGTCACAGGGCGTGGCGTCCAGCGCTGCCAGCCAGGGCTCCACTTCCTACTCCGTGCCCCTTCAACCAGCTCAGCACAGGGTGAGCTGTGGCAGAACCAGGCTGGGAAGAACCAAATCTCCAGACTCAGGGTTCCTTTCAGAAACCACAGTCCATCCCCCTAAACGCAGCAGCTGCCTCTGCCGTGCACCTCGTGCGCTCAGCTCACCGTGTTCGCCAGCCCTCTCCTCCCGTGAGCTGCAGGCTGACAACGTCATTTCTGGCTGCAGTGAGTTACATAGACTGGGTCCAGGATGCGGCTGGTGGGACAGCAGGAAAGGTCTAACGGCTGTGCTCGGACAGCGAGGTCAGAGTCGGCCGCCTCGGGTCCACTGTGCGGGGAGAAGATGCAGGGGCCATGGGCCGTTCCTGTGGGCCAGCCTCGGTGCGCTTAGAGGGCGAAGGCAGGAGGACAGAATCCGCCCTCACTCACGGTGATGCAAGACGAGAAGCGATCAAATGCCTTCACCCGCCGAGTTAGTCACATGCGCAGCAGATTGTGTAAGTGCCTGTTGTGTGCCAGGCGCTGGCGCCCTGGAGAGTTGGCCCCGCTCCGCAGACTGTACAGTGCAGAGAGCAGTGGGGTAGGTGAGCTGCGGAGTCATCTCCCTGTAAACGCTTAATTACAGGGTGCTGTGAGCCGCAGCAGAGTCGTGGCACATACTGGTTGGGCCATTACAGAGTGCTGGGCCCCGTTCGACGCTCCTTCTGTGTATTTATTAATTCACTCCTCGCCTCGGCCTGGTGCAATAAGACTCTTCTTATCTGCTGTATGCATGAGGCAACAGGGACACATGGGCAGGACTGCGCAGTGTTACATGTGGATTCCAAACTGGGCCGTCCAGTTCCAGAGCCTTCTCACTTCCCCTTAGCTAAATGTCCTTTAATCACTCTGCATTCTCTGGGTCCAAAGGGAAGGAGCAGGTGACGCAGCCTGTGGCTTTCAGAACAAGCAGGAGGAGGAGGATGCAGGCCTAGGGACGTGGATATTCACAAAGCCTGAGGGATGAGTCCCACATCCGGGCCACCAAAGGGAGCTCAGGACAGGAAGGTGTCAGTGGGCACTGCGGGAGTCGGGCTGGACGGCGCCAGGCCAGGTCAGGGAGGGTGCTCAGAGCCTGGGGGCGTTGCGTGACAGCCCACAAGGGCCTCCGGCTGCAGGTGACACACAGTGCATTTTCCCCAGATCAGGCTGGCTGCAGGGGATGCGGGGATATGGGCTCAAAAGGGCAGGACAGTGGTCAAGGGCTCGCTGGGTCCAAGCTGGGACTCGGGAGAAGAAGCAGTGCATTTGGGGCGTCACGGGGGCGGCGAGACTCGGGTCTGGGCATGGCTGGGACGTCAGCTCACAGCCGCCCTCAGGTCCGAGCTGGAGATGCAGAGTGAGGGTTTGTGGTGAGAGGGAGGTGGGGCGCACAGACCCCCCGCGAGCAGGAGAGGGCTCCTCAGGACGGTGCCCAGTGCGAAGGGGGGAGTGCCACGGGCACAGAACTTGAGATGGAAGGAATGGGAGGGGACACCAGGGGAGCGGAGGCCAGCTGAGACCAGGAGAAGGGGTCCAGTCACATGGTGCATGGACGGCAGGACGCGCCCCCCTGCACAGCCAGCTTGCTTGCGGGTTGCGCGGAATAATTGCCCTTCAGGACACCACGTTCAGCTTTGGGATCGGCTTTGGCCAATGAGGTCAGGATGGGCGCGATGTGTCACTTCTGAGCACAAACTTTAAGGTCCAGCCCGCAATTCACTGAGCCTCGTTTCCCACTGCCACAAGACCAGCGGGTCCCGGAGGACAGGCTACTCCTGCAGTGGCTCAGGGTGTGGCAGAGCCACAGAGGGTGTAGTCAGCATGCGTGAGAAGCAGCGTTCCTCGGCATCAGCTCTGTGATTTTGTTTTTGTTTTTGGTACCGGGAATCGAACTCAGGACCTTGCGCTTGCCAGGCAGGCGCTCATGCCACTGAGCTATATCCCTGGCCCCAGCTCTGTGATTTTGGAGCCACTTGTTTCTAGGACACAACCTGGCCAATAAAGCGGCGAAGTCTGATCCTGTCGGGAGGATCAGACAAGGTTTCATGCAATGGAAGGATTTATGGACTGTTGACAAGGGTTCCAAAGCACAAGTGCCAGGAAAGAATGGTCTTTTCAACAAATGCTGCTTAAATCGGGCATGGTGGCACACGCCCGTAATCTCAGCACTCAGAAGGCTGAGGCAGGAGGATCACCATGAGTTCAAGGCCAGCCTGGCCACATAGTAAGTTCAAGGCCAGCCAGAACTACATAGCGAGATCCTGTCTCTAAAAAACAGAACAAAAATGTTGGTAAAGCTGTGGGGAAACTGGGAGCCCCTGCCCTGCTGGAGAGAATGTAAAGTGGAGAATCTGCTCTGGAAAACACCCTGCCAGCTCCTCAAGAGGTTAAACCTAGCAGAGCCCATGTTACCTGGCAGCCCCAAAGCCATGCCCGCACAGAAACCTGCACACAAGTGTGCACAGGGCCGTCAGCTGGAGGGCTAAGTGGGGACAGCCCAGAGTTGAAAGGAGCGTGAATAAATGAACCGGCAAACACCCAGAGTGCAAAAGAGCGTGGTCCTGCTGTGTGCTGCACCCGGCACCAGCCGTGGGAACCGCGTGCGGAGGGACAGAAGCCACACACAGCCGGCTTAAGGCAGCCAGAATAGAGCCCTGTGCAGACAGGAGGTGCAGTAGTGTTTGTCTGGAGCAAGAAATGGGGACAGGAGCGAGGGCTGAGCGACTCGGTCTATTTTGGGTTTTTTTTGTTTTTTTTTTTGGTTTTTCTCCGGTACCAGGAACTGAACTCATGACCTTGCACTTGCCAGGCAGGCGCTTTTGCCACTGAGCTAAATCCCCAGCCCCTATTTTGGGGTTAATGAAAATGTTCTAAAATTGATTGTAGTGGTTATGCAACTCTGTGAACACACTAAACACCACTAAAGTGCACGCTGTAAATGGGTGAGGTTTATGGCATGTAAATTAGATGCTAATAAAGCTATTAAAAATCAGAGTTTCGCTGGGAAGGCAGCATTTGACATGGTCTTAGAAGAGTGGTCAGCAGTGAGAAAATGAAGACAGAGTCAGAAAGCGCGTGGAGCCCGGTGAAGCGAGGAGCTGGCAGGGAACAGAGTGGGAAGTTTTATTGTTGTTGGCTTAGCTTAAGATTTGGGGGCGGGGATAGAGCTCAGTGGCACAAGCCACCTGCCTGGCAAGTGCAACATCCTGAGTTCAACTCCTGGTACCACCCCCCACCAAAAAAAAGATGTGGGTCTAGGGTCTCAGACCAGAGCTTCCTCTCATTGCTAAATTTCTCAAGATTCTTTCATAGAAATTACCCGAGAGCCAGGCATGGTGGCACACACCTAGAATCCCAGCACTCAGAAGGCTGAGGCAGAAGGATCGTCAGGAGTTCAAGGGCAACCTGGGCTACATAGTGAGCTCAGGGCCAGCCTGAACTACATAGTGAGACCCTGTCTCAAATCATCACTCTCTCCCAAAAAAAAAAGAGGAAAAAAGCAGTCAGGCAGGTTGGTACATGCCTATAATACCAGCACTTTGGAAGGTGAGGCAGGAGGATCCCCACAAGTTCTAGGCCAACCTGAAATACACACAGCAAGACCTTGTCTAAAATAAAAAACAAACAGAAAAATAAACAAAATCTATTCTTTTATAGACATTGGAGAAGCCATGACAATGGCCGATACAGAGGACCTTCTAGGCAGCATTCACAGTACCTGCATTTCCCTCCCTTGCTGTGTGTTGGCAGCCTGTCGTCCAGCGGGAGCCCCTTGGGCCTGGGCATCTTCGCAGAGTGCTGACCCACACGAGCCTCACACTGCTGGCGCAGCTGCTCCCTGGAGGGCCCGCAACAGCTGCCATGTGCCTGGCCCTGTGCAACAGACCCCGAGAGGGCTCCCCGCTGGAGGGTGTGCTCTAGGGGAGCAGCGGGGCCAGGCCAGGGAGGCACCCAAGTCCTCAGCTCTGCAGCAGGGTGCCACACATGCCGAATGTCCCCACAGACCTACAGTGGGAGGCTTGGTCCTAACTTGTGCAGCTGTTGGAGGGTGGGGGAACCTTCCGGAGGCGTGGCCTGGTGGGAGGAAGTGAGGTCATGGAGGGGTGCCATGGTGTCAAACAGGGTTTGGTAAAAGGTGAAAGATGTATAGGATCTGAAGATAAACCAGAGTATATTCGAATGGGATTTGGGGCCCCACCTCTTCCCCTCTCTCTGAGCTGATGTCAAACCTTTCCTCCTTCTAAGTTGCATGGCTCAGGTATTTTGCTACAGTCATGGAAAGCTGACACTGGTGGCCTTTCCGAATCTGGTCCCAAACTGCAGCACAGCAGCAGTCTTCCCCATAGTAACAACCAGTTGCTTGGCAGGTGACTTCCTTCAGCAGGTGGCCGGGCCCACAGAAGGACTCAGCTGGGATCCCTCCACCATCAATGGTCTTGGCAGCTGGAGGAACTTTCGGAATGTTTGCCCATCTCTGGAGGGAGTGGTGTGAGAGTCAGAAAAGCCTTCCTGACATTTTTAGCTGTAAAACCTCAGAGCCTCGGTAGTGAAGGAAAACACTCAAATATTAAACATCACTATGCTGACACTTTCCCTTACACTTTTCTACAAAAGCCTCAGAGACTGCACGAGCCACCGTGGCCACAGACACTTAGGATGCTGGGCCACGGAGGAAAGTGGTATAAACATAAAATACCATGCAGGGAGGGGCTGGGGATTTAGCTCAGCGGCAAAGCGCCTGCCTGGCAAGCGCAAGGTCGTGAGTTCAGTTCCCGGTACCGGAGAAAAAAAAACCAAAAAAAAAAAAAAATACCATGCAGGGTTGTGAGCATTTTATACAAAAAAAAAAAAAAAAAATGAAGAAAAACTCTAGTATTTTTTAAATGTTGATTATATATTGAAACGGTAATATTTAGGCTGACCTGGCTATCTAGGTTAGTACTGTATTAATACAGATTTCACCTGCTCCTCTTCATGGTTGTTGCAGTTGGGGTTTCAGTGTGCTGCTAGGAGATGTACGATCACCCGCATGGCTCCCCTTACGTAGCCGCTGCTGTGTGCCCCTGTTCAGACCCAAGTGGGAAGAAACCCGATTTTCCTCACTTCTTTGGATGACAATTGAGAAAGGGCTTCTTTTCTCCTGGGGAACCACGCGTAGCCCATAGCAAGCTCTGACCGACCTGCTGAGGAAAATGATGAAGCAGGAAACTGTTCTACTGTCCTTTTCTCTTTGTGGCAACACTGTAATATTCCGTGTATCAAATTCTTAGCTCTGTCCCAGCCATGGAGGAAGGCTGTGGGTGGGTGTGGGGAGGGTATCTGAAGGGAGGAGCGGCTTTTTGTTTTGAGTTAGGGTCTCCCTTTGTATTCCAGGCTGCCCTTGAATTTGTGGCAATCCTCCTGCCTCAGCCTCCCACGTGCTGGTATGAAAGGTATGTGCTCTAAATATTTTTATTCAAGATTTTAAAAGTCTAAGACTTTTTTTCTAGTAAAAGAATTAGGCTGGGCGTGGTGGTACACACCTGTAGTCCCAGCACTCAGGAGGCTGAGGCAGGAGGATCACAGTGAGTTCAAGGCCAGCGTGCACTACATAGCGAGCACCTGTCTCAAAACAAAAAAAACCAACCAAAGAAAAATACCCCAAATATCTATATATATGAATTTTTAAGAGTTTAACTCATTTATTAATGTAAAACACATATATTTTTAAAAATATGGTTGGCTCTTTCTATCTGTGACTCCTAGGAGCCCAGGAAACCCAGACCTATGGGTGCTCAAGTCCCTTGGGCTGCAGTGTGACGGAGAACACACCATTGCTTCCCCTGACTCAGACGTACAGACAGTCCCACGGCCACACTCTTCCCAGCTCCCCTTCCTTTGCTCATCTTTCTCTCCCTCCTTCCCACAGTGCTCAGGAGGGGACCCAGCGCCTCGTGTGCACGCTAGGCCAGCGCTCACCACTGGGCCACAGTCTCAGTGCCCCTTTCACCTTCAGGACAGAGGTACAAGCACTGCCACTTTCCAGTCCCCAAGGGGACCCTACAGCGCACTGAGAGCCCAGGGGAAGCACATATGCCTTCTCAGCTACCCTTGAGGCTGGGGACAAACTCTCCAAGCGCCCCAAGAAAGCTGTGGCCTCTGAGTGTAGTCAGATGGGGTTCACATTCCAGCCCTACTACTCACCAGCCACGCAGCCCTGGGGATCATTTTCCTCTGAGAAGCTGCCTTTCTTCTTTTGGAAGATGGAGATAGTAATGCCTACCTCCCTCCTGGCACAGTAGTAGACACCTGTGATCCCAGTGCTCAGGAGGCTGAGGCAGGAGGATCACCATACCGATAATGTCCTTTGCTGAGTCACAGTGATTGAGGCCTGCGTGGTCTAGTGGCTTGAGCTCTGGGTGTGAAGTCCAGAGAGGGGAGGAGAAAGCGAAGATTGAAGTCCTACTGAAGCCTGTGACTTGACATAAACTGGGCTCCTCTCCGCACAATTGCTGTGCCAGGTAGGGCGTTAATATTTCCACTTGGCAAGCTCCCCATAATACCTCTTGGGCTTAAGTTCAAGTTTCCATTGTGTCACTGCCTTGGGGACATCACTTACCCTGTACTCAGTGTGCAGCTCTGTAAAGCTGCGGCATTCACCCGACACCGCTTCCTCACTCCTCGACTCCTTGAAAACATTCACGCTGTCTTTCAGGCGACATTAGATCTAAATACAAAGCGAAGGTTTAAAAGATTTCTCTTTGTTTATTCCAGCTTTGTGGAGATATAATTAACTAATAAAAATTACACACTTTAAAAGTATAGGTTTACATGCATTTAATGTGATGATTTGATATACAAATACATCCTGAAGTGATTACCGTAATCAAGTTAACTCCTTCATCACCTCACATGGTTACGTGTGCGTGTGCATGTGTGTGCGTGCATGTGTGAAGAGATACTTAGGCACTACTCTGCAAATTTCAAGTGTACAACGCAGTATTTTAAAGTTATAGTGACTGCCAGGCGTAGAGGCGCACACCTGTGATCCCTGCACTTGGGAGGCTGAAGTAAGAGGATCACTGTGAGCTCAAGGCCAGTCTGGATTGCATAGTGAGACTCTGCCTCAAAAAACCCAAAACAAAGAAACACAGCTGAAGCAGGAGTCGTTCGCAGGGATATTAGAAGTCATTGGATGACTGGCCGGGAATGTGAGAGAGCTGGTGACCGGGCTGTGGGCACTGACTGTGTCCGGTGACCGTGATAAGAAACCTATGTGGAGCCTGGACCATCTGAATGTCTAAGACTCCTTGCCTGCCCAAATTCAGGTGCGGGACAGTGTTGAGAGGAGGGGCCTCTGGCAGGTGACAGGTTCGGAGGGCAGCAAACCTGTCAGAGTCCCCATCGGTCCCCGCCTCTCTCCCATCGAAAGGGGTGCCGGCGTGTGCGTCCCCTCTGTGGGGAGCCGGCCTCACTGGACCGGAACCTGCCCGCGCGGCACTCCTGGACTGTAGCCTGCAGGGCCAGGCAGAGTACCCCTCTGCGGTTCACAGCCACGCTTTATGTCAGCAAAGGACCAAAGGACAAAGACCCCAGGGGGGAGCGCTGGGGGCCGCGGACACAGGCTCCGGTGTGGCCGCTTCCTGGACAATGCCCCTCTCCTGCCCGGCACACGCGGTACGTCTCGGTGTTTTGTGTGAGCAGCTGCACATGTGGAACCCTCGAGGCGGAGGAAGTCACTCCCCTCGGGCGGCGCCCCAGGGCCATTCCCTGGAACCCCAGACCAAAGCCCACGGCCCCCTTCTTGCCCCCTTTTTCTTCTCGCCCCTCTTGGGCCTGGAGGCCTGAGCTGTCCGCGCAGCAGTCACTGTGCCTTTCCTGCCCTCCCGACAGCACGGCTCCACCGTGACCTTCCACACTGCGGCTGCTTTTCTGTCACCGTCAGGCAGGCGTGCTCCTTGCAATTCTCTGCATCTCTACACGACAGCTTGGGATCCGTCTGTCGGATCCACCACGAGGTAACAACAGGATCCCACTGTGTAGTTCAGGCTGGCCTCGAACTCACTGTGTAGCCCGGGCTGGCCTTCCACTCCTCAGTCCTCTTGCCTCAGCCTCCCGAGAGCTGAGCTTACAGGCATGCACCATCATGCCCAAGACACAGATGCCTTTTCTTTTTTCCAGTGTTGGGAATTCAATCCAGGGCCTGATGTGAGCTACGACAATTGCTTTACCATTGAGCTACATCCGAGCCCCCAGTGGCCAGCCTTGGGCCAGCCGGGCCTTCTGTAACAGCCACTCTGACCCTGACGGCTGACTGCTTTGGTCGGTAGGGTGAGGGCCAGCCCATGTCAGTTCGGTTGGGTGGACAACTGTGCAGGTGCAGGGCAAAAGGGGCAGCGCTCCTTCCGGTTCCCAGGAAGGAGAAGAAAAGCCCCTGCTGTTTCTCCAGGAAGCCTTCCTGTCCCAAGCGTGTGTTCACCTGTCTGCAAGTCCTCCTGCGCGCCCTGGCTTAGCTCAGAATACAGTGAAGGGTTAGGCTGGGCTAGAAACCTTCTGCTTCATTAAACGTGCACACCGTTGTAAACGGGCAAAGCCACAGCTCCAAGTGAAGAAACAATCCGTGGAGCTACTGGGGCCCAGTTTCCAGCGTCGGCATTACCCTGGTTGACCAGTAGGCCAGCACCTCATGGTTGCCATCAAGAAAGATGCTAGAGCAGAACCTACAGCTGACAAAGCGTTCGGGATTCATGTTGTTTTGTTTTGCTTAACAAATCATACTGAGCGGCTCTGGAGTCAAAAGGACCCCGGTTTAGGTGGGGAGGTGCCACCTTCCTCAAGCCCCAGAGACCCGCTTCTGTCCTTTGGTCCCCATATCATAATGGCTTTGCTTGGCGGATGACGCTCAAGATGGGCATAAAGCCCCATGCCAGGCGCCTCCCCTCGCCTGGGGAGCAGGCTTCTTAAAGGACAGGTACGGTCAGTAACAATGTCCCTGTCCTCGGCATCTAAACACTGTCCAGGTCGTGAGACTGCTGGGTACCATTAGGAGGGTGGGCCCCAGACTCCTGGCCGTGTCCGGGCGTAGCAGACCCTAGGACCCAGCTAGTCCGCAGGCAGCCGGGCAGCGCCTGGCCACTCCGTGCAGTCCCGGATCCCGGAGCCCAGGGCCTGCGGGCCCAGAGCAGCATGCGGGTGGCCCCCGGGTACCAGCGACTCTTCCTAAGGAAACCACTCCTCGCCAGGTGCAGGCAGCTCCTGGCTCCCGGCTGATTTCGCTCCGCCCCGCCGTCAGGAGATCTCGCAAAGGGGTGCTGGGGCCCTTGAGGCGCAGCCCGCAGAGGCTGAGGCTGGGCAGGCCCGGGCGGCGCGGGCGGGGCGGGGCGGCGTTGGGGACGAGTCCTCGCTTGTCCGGAGCCCAGCTCGCTGGGGGCTGGGGGGAACGCGACACCTGGGGCTTGGGGGGCAGGAACCCCAAAGCACCCAGAAAGGTCCCGGGGGCGAGCATGGTTTTCACTGTCTTGAAGACCACCTTCACTACTTCAATCAAGGACCTGACTCTAAAAGTGGACTCCGGGCTGCGTGTACGCTCCACGCCCCAAGCCCGCTTATTTCCCCGCCGCACCTTCCGGGTCTGCGGCTGCGCCAATCACGTTCCCGAAATCCCTGTTGCGTCACCGGCGGCCAATCAGAGTCTCGGATCGGCCTGCCCCGACCTGTGTGACCGCCCCGGTTGATTTAATCCTAGCCCAAGGCGAAGAAACTTGACAGCTTTCCTTAGCAGGCAGGGCTTTTTAAACGGCTTTTTGGAAGCCTGCAAATCCTTGCAAGTCGACCTTGTCACCGCCTTGGGTAAACCCCACTGAGAACCAGGGACCCTGCCCAGCCCTCAGGGGTTAGGGGCTGTCGCGGCTGCCGGCTCGTCCTCTGCGCCTAAGCCTGTCTACACCAACTGGGGAGCCACCGGGTACGGACCGCGTGACACGGAGACCCCTGCTTTCAGGTGCTGGGGTCCAGGACAGCGCGCACCCCACCCCCGGGCTCTGAAAGACACCTGGCATGAAGCCTCTGCTCATGCGAGCTGGACCAGACCTACCTGCGAGTTGGCGTCTCGACCAGCTCCGGGCTTGGCAGGACGGTCCCAGGTAGAGGCCGAATGGCCCTGAACTGCGCGCACCTGGGCGAGGCCACTCCTCGGTTCCTGCCTGAAGACGCCTCTGCCTGGGAGAGTTAGAAGTCGGGCTTCCCTGATGATTTCCGCCACTCATGAGACCTTGCAGGGGGTCCCTGGCCAGTTGATTTTCTTCTTTCCTATTCTAACCCAGAGGTCCTTAGAGTGTGGCCCTCAGGACTCACCCACCGCCCCTGGCTTGGTGAACACGTTTATTTTTATTAGAACACAGCCAAGTTCGTTCATATGCGCTGTCTGCTTTCTGCTTTTGCACCACAGGTGGACGGTGTGAAGCCACAGGGACCGCAAAGCCACGCTGTGTACCTTTGGCTCTTTCCAGCCTGCAGTCCCCGCCCCCAGCTGTCCCTGGCGAGCACTTGCCCCTGGGGTCCAGCCGTGCCATTCTCTGCTCACAAGACCTCTCCAGGTCTGCTGTGTGGACGGCTGCTCCTCAGGCGATCTCTCCCGGGGCAGCTCTGCCTGTGCTGTCGCTGGGCTCCTGTCAGGCTTCTCTGCAGCCTTTAAGGCCAGCCTCAGAGGCCAGCTCCCTGTGCGCTCGTCCCAGATGCCTGGCCGAGCACACAGCTCCCCACTCCGAGCAGCGGGCTGCAGATGGATGCATGTTTGTCTTCCCCCTGTACAGCGAGCCACTAGACTCAGGGACCCCATCCCTGTCTGCCCTGCCAGGAGTGGAGCTGGCCCACCTGCACAAGAAGTTCAGTCAGAAGCGACTTTCATAAAAGGGAACCTGTCACCTTCTATCCGGGATTTAGTACAGATTGTACAGTTGGGGGCTATGGGGCCACTCCACGCCACTCACTTGAACCTGGGGCAAAGACCCTCGGGCCTGCGCTGGAGAATTCCAACATTCCACACCAGGACACTCGCAGGCCAGTGCGCAGGCCCGACCCACAGAAACCTTGCTTCACCTGGGCTCGTTCCAGGCTCGTGAGCTTCTCATACGTCTAGTCACAACAGACTGAACAGTGGGAATGCACATGCGCGGCAGATGGGGCTGGCGTGACTCCGCTCCCCACAGGGCGTGCTGTCCATCACACTCTGGAAGACCCCGGTGGGAGGCGCAGCACTTAACCCCCGCACTCATACCCTCGGCACCTGTTTAACTTCCGCAGGTGCGAGCCGCTCACTCTGAGCACACTTCTGCCCTGACAAACTTTGCTGCTTTTTCTTTGCCATTGAATACCACAGCGGATTCTGTGTTCCTTGCACACAAGCACCTGGGAACCTGTTGGGACCCCATCCCCGCAGTAACACACAGTGTTCTTCTTTATCTATGCTCCGCCTGGTAGCTAGATTAGCATAGGTGCTCAGAAGATGCCTAAGTATAGCAGAGGATAAAGTGCATATGTTTTTCCTCCTAATCTAACTTCACAGTTCAGGAAACATTGCCACATTAATTTTATCTTCAAGTTCATTCAGGACGTAGCAAGTATTCTAGCTCCATTTTTTTCTACGGAAACATAGGCCTGGTTCATCAATTACATGACTTTACGTGTGTGTGCATGTGAGAGTACGTGCCTGCGTGTGTTGAGACAGGATTTCACTATGTAATGCAGGCTGGCTTTAAACTCACTATGTGACACAGGCTGGCCTCAAACTCACAGTGACCCTCGCCTCAGCCTCCCGAGTGCTGGGATTAGAGGCATGCACCAGCACACCTGGCAATTCTATGAATTTTTCAAAAGCTGACCAGTGTTGCTTGCACCGAAAATATTTCATTTTCTAAAAATTTGGTGCTAGGGATCAAACCCAGAGCCTTATACACGCTAAGCGTTTAGTTGACCATTGAGCTCACCTCCAGCCTCTCCAGACTTCTGAAGGTGAAAAGAAAACCACAAAGTCATTCGCAAAAAACCTGATGTTATTTCAGACGGCCGTGTGTGTCTGTGTGTGGGATGGGCAGGCAGTCCTGAGGGTGTGAAAGCAGACACAGCCTGGTTTGGGCTCCTGTCTTTCCCTGGGAGCTCTCTGGCTTGGGGGTAACTTCTTAACCTCTTGGGGCCTCAATTCCAGTATATATAAACAGAAATTTGTAGTCGGGATGCCACAGAATTGTTTGGACAGTCAAAATTACCTGAATTACCATTCATGCCAGGGGCTGGATAGAGAGGCTTTCTCTCAGGGCTGCGGAAGTGGGGCTGCAATGGCAGCCGTGGGTTGGGTGATGATTTCTGCGTGGCCACCCTATGCATGTCTGTCAGGCCCGGGTGGGGGCACAGGCTGGCCTGAGCATCTCTAAGCCAGAAGAGACTCATGTCACACCGCCAGCCCTGCGGGAGGAAGAACAGGAGGAGAGCAAAGGCCTGGCTCCAGTGGAAGCACCAGCAAATATTATTTTAAATGGAAGCTATGAAAACAGTGCAGAGAGCCACAGGAGGGAGCGGCGGCAGGGCCTCAGGTGAGCTCAGCCACCACGGTTGCACAGTTCCCCGCCAATACTCAAGATTGCAGGTTTTAAAAGCTTTTTTAAAAATGTTTTATTTTTTAAATCTTACTCTATTTTATTTTTTATTTTATGTTTGTGGTTTTTGTTTTGTTTTGGTTTTGGTTTTTTTGAGACAGGGTCTTGCTATGTATCCCAGGCTGGCATCAAATTCCTGGTGATCCTCCTGCCTCAGCCTCCTGAGTGCTGGGATTACAGGCATGCACCACCAAGCCTGGGTAAATGCCCTTTAAAAAGAAACTGTGTGTGGTTTGTGGTGCTTCATCCTTGAAAAGGCTTGGATTCGACCTCGAGCCCAGTCTGGTCACTCATTTACCAGGTCAATTTAACTGAAAGGGTCAGATTATGCTTACCTACTTGTGAACCTGACCTTATAGTTGGCTAATTTAGGGGTGAGTGGCTAGAAGCTCTGCCAGTATGCGGCAGGGTGTGGCTCATCCCTCAGGATGCCAAGTGTCCTTGGGCTCTGGCACACACAGCATGGCACCTGCAAACGCATCAAAGAGCTTGTAAGGGATAAAAGTTGGTGATTCTGTACTTTACCTTGTTATTCAAAGATTATACAGAAGCTCAAAACATAACAATAGCTGCCCTTGAAAAGTACTGTTTTATTTTTGTTTTGTTTTAATTTTTAAAAAGTTTTTTTTAGCCGGGCATGGTGGCACACATCTGTAATCCCAGCATTCAGGAGACTGAGACAGGGGGATTATTGTGAGTTGAAGACCAGCCTGGGCTACAGAATGAGCTCACAGCCAGCCTGAACTGCATATTGAGACCCTGTCTCAAAAAGACAAAAAGACAAAAAAAAGTTTTTTCGCCAGGCATGGTGGTGCATGCCTATAATCCCAGCACTTGGGAAGCTGAGGCAGGAGGATCACTCTGAGTTTGAGGCCAGCCTGGGCTACAAAATGAGTTCAAGTCCAGCCTGAACTGCATAGTGAGGCTCTATCTCAAAAAAACAAACCTTTCTTTTTTTTCCTTAAAGTTTTTTTCTTTTCTTTTTCTGGGAGGGTTCATTTTGAGACAGACATTTTTTATTTTCAAGACAGCATCTTGCTATATAATCCAGGCTGGCCTTGAATTTATGACAATCCTCCTGCCTCAGTCTCCTGAGTTCTAGGATTACAAGTGTGTACCACCATGCCTGGCCTTTGTTCCTTTTCAGTTGTTTATCTCTGGTATTTTGTCATAGCAACAGGAAGCTGGCTGACACTGTGTAAGCTTAAGTCACTCAACAGACACTAACTGGGTACCTATTTGAGTTCTTTTGTGCAAGGACCAGGGTAGGGACACATTCCAAAGTGTTCCTGACAAGCGGCTTTGTTATCTATTGACTGAGGTTCGATCCTAGCTCTACCACTTCACTTCTGGCTTTGGACCAAAGGTAGTGTCACCATGGAAAGAGTTATAATCCCATGGAGCACCTTGTGCCAAGGCTGGAGGCAGCTTCTGGTCAAGTGGGGTCTGGTCAAGTGGCACTTTGCATTTGGTGCTGAGTCTGGGACCCCAGAACCACAGACCTGCACTCCAGCCCCAAGGGTGCGCTGCGTGGTGCTTTGTGGGTTTCTGCTGCTGCATATATAAGAAATGGCAAATGAGAGATGAAAAGAGAGAAGAAACGTGCCCACGCTGAAAAGTGTAATGAGGAGCTCTGCGGTGTGGACGTGAAACAGGTGCACATGTGATACAGACGGCGGGCTCTGGCAGGGAGGCTGCAAAGGGAACCAGGACTTGGACTTCCGGGTAGTCACAGGCATGGCCAGGGGACAGGCAAGAGAAGCCCACCAGAACGAGGCGTCTTGCTCACATGCTTTCTGTCCCCGCGCATGCAGACACGTGTGCCTCCCCCTCTCGGGAGGGAGTGATGCAGCTGAAGAATCTGCAAGGGACAGTGGCTTGAACGTGTGGCCGACCCCTGGGAGGTGAGACACCAAGACCCGGGCTGTCTCTCTAGCCACGCAGCGCCGGGGCTCCCACCTCCCCTCTGTGGCTGGGGAACCTGAGATCGGGTGGGAGCCGATCGGGCGGGAGCCCAGCCTCCAGCAGGGCACTGAGTGTCGGCCGGGAGCCTGAGGTGCTGGATGGAGGAGACTAGAGAGGGCAGGGGTGCAGCGGGGAGATTTGGAGTGGAGAGCCAGGGGTGCAAATCCAGACCCTCAGATCTCGAAGGGAAGTCGGTGCTGGACGCAGAATCACACAGAACTAGCAACCGAAGACGGAGTCCGGTGTTTGGCACGGCCCTAGCTTCTGTTGCCAGCGCCCCCCAAACCAGAGAGACAGAAACAGAGCCAGACAGCCAGAGAGGTCCATCCCCGATAGCATGGGAACCCTACAGCGACCCGAGCCCCACTTTCCCACGACTACGTGCTCAGTCCTCTAAGGGAGAGAAGGAACAACAGCAGCCATTATTTCCATCAAAGGATGAAATATTAAAATGAAGAGATGTGGACAAAGGGGCCGAGGCTGAATGGGCCGAGGGCATGCGAGGGATTCCAAAGAAAGCAACTGCTCCGGCTTGGCGGGGGAGCTCGGAGGCGACAGGAGGGCCGCCCTGCTCCCTGCGCGGGGTGCAGGCGGCGCAGGGCGCGGGCTGGGCTCGGGGAGGAGAAGCACCGGCTTGCAGACCCGGAGGAAGCGAGCTCTGAGGGCAGGAAGTCGCTCGTCCAGCGCGCAGCGCTTCCATGTGTTCTGAGACTCTGCGACAGCTCCACGGTGTGTGCCTTGCTCTCTCTGCCAGCGCCCTTCTCCTCTCCCTTCCTTCTTCCTGCCTGTCTCCGTCCTCCCTTCCTCCCTTCCTGCATGCTAGGGCTGGAGCTCAGGGCCTCACGCGTGCGGGACAAGCACCCCGACTTGATTCCTAGAGTTGCTTTTCATCTGGACGTGCCGTGCGGGTGGGGGACAGACTGCGGTGATGCGGGCACTCGTGTGAACTGAGCGCTCGACGTGCAATCGCTTTCTGGGAGTTTTCTCCTCAGCCCACGCAGCCTCCGCCCTGGACGTCGGCTATTGTTTCTTCTGCTTGAAAATGAAGACACTGAGGCCCCGCAGGCTCAGCGAGGCGGTCACGGTGTCAGAGAGCGGCGGCGTGGGCACGTGTGCTGCCGTTTACCGCTCGGCACACTTGGGCATGGGCTGTCACACACATGTTGCTACCCTAGCGCCAAGGACAGAGCCCAGGACAGGAAGACGCTGTGTTAGTGTTTGCGAAGAGGATGGAAATCCGTGGGTCCAACCCAGAGTTCCCCAGCATGGGGGGCCTTCTTCCACATGTGTGGGAGGAGCTCTGAAAAGTGTGCTCAGGGAGAGTAAATGCTTGCTTCTTCCTTGCTGTGCATTTCTGGGTTTGGGGTGGTTTTTTCGTCTTTTTTTGAGACAGGGTCTCACTATGCAGTTCAGGCTGGCCTTGAACTCACTCTGTAGCCCAAGCTGATCTTGAACTCACAACGCTCCTCCTGCCTCAGCCTCTCAAGTGCTGAGATTATAGGCTTGCGCCACCACGCCCGGAGGCTGTGTTATTTATTTTATTTTATTTTTTTTTTGTGGTACTGGGGATTGAACCCAGGAATTTTTCAGTGAACTACATCCCCAACCCTTTTTACTTATTTAATTTTTATTTGAAACAGGGTCCTGCTAAATCACTAAATTCCTTAGACTGGGCTTAAACTTATAAGCCTTCTGCCTCAGCCTCCAGAGTGTGATTACAAGTGTGCCCCGCCATGCCCAGCATCACAGGATTAGTCTTCCTCCTTCTCTTCTTCCTCTTCCCCCTCCTCCTCTTCCTCCGTGCTGGGGATGGAACCAGACACTAAGCAAATGCTCTACCCCTGAGCCATTCTTTAATCTCACCAAATCCCATTCATTCCCAGTTTTAAATATTTCTCAAACCCATTCACCTACCCCTACCCCACATCCCAGTCCTATTTTTGGAATCATTTTAAAAACACAAGCAGGAGGGCTGGGGTGCAGCTTACTTGGGCACAGGAAATGCCTGTCATTCGGGGAGCTGTGGGATTCACCTCAGCTTTAAAACATGAAATGGAACAAAACGAAGGCTGTGGGTTTGGTTTAGTGGCAGAACATGAATTTAGCATGTACAAAGCCCTGGGTTTAGTGGGGTGTGGCAGCACAGACCTGCAAACCTAGCACTCGGGAGGCTGAGGCAGGAGGATCACTGTGAGTTCAAGGCCAGCCTGGGCTACATAGTGAGTTTGAGGCCAGCCTTGAATACATAGTTGACACCCTATCTATCTCAAAAAATATAAAAGATTGGGAGCTGGGGACGTAACTCAGTGGCACAGGCACCTGCCTGGCAAGTGCAAGGTCCTGAGTTCAATTCCCGGTACAAAAAATAAATAAATAACCCTAAACTCATTTGAATCATTCCTTAAACCCTCCCCCTCCATCTGGAGGCAGCTCCTGGCTGGGGCTGGATTGCTCATACTCCCCTGGGCAGCTGGAGGCACTCCCTGCGTCCACATGAGTGACCATCACCCTGCCCTTGAGCAGTGACATGGCCCGTGAGCGAGGGGAAGTGACACAGAATTGCTTCTAAATCGCAGAATCAGAGCACGGATGTGACAGCCCCGTGATGTACTGCGGAGTGAGTTTCAGATGAGGCTGGGCGGGGTGAGGAGAAGTCACACAGCACTGTCATTGTGCCGTCTGGGGCCAGCGGTTCGCTGAGCCCCAAGGGAGCCCTATTCCCGACTGGGGAGTAAAGGAGGTGACATCATGGTGACGCACGCCCCCAGGGACAGTTTGCCCGCTGGCTGGGGGGTGGTGGCTGCAGGCCCCAAGGCCGCTAATCATCTCTGTGCTGCTCACGATCCTGCCGTTCCCCAGGGACAGCGACAAACTCGCCGCACAGTCCCTCCCGCGGCCTTCAGCTTCTCGCTGCTGCCTGGGCCGACGGTGCCCACCGTCCACGCAGAGTTCCAGGAGGACGGGCCCCTTCCCTGCAGAATCGTCCCATGTGGCGTGTGGCCTCAGAGCCTCCCCAGCTCATCATGATTTAAGACTCCACACAGTCTCCCGTGCAGATCACTGACCGCACCCCTGCGCACAGAAGACAGGACCGAGAGCCACTGTGGGTCATGTGAATACGACCCAGTGCGGCCTGGCGACCCAGACCAGTCGGCTGGCCTCCGCACACCTCGGTTCCCTTTGAATGGGATCGTGCTGGGATCTGCACCAAACAGTGTTGGCAAAGGTTAATTAAATTAACACAGGACCCGAGCTAGAAGCATACTCCAAGCCACTGCGTGGCTGCTATTTTTTGTTTCTTTGTTTGTTTTGTCATTTTGAGACAGGGTCTCACTATGCAGTTCAGGCTGGCCTTGAACTCACTTTGTAGCCCAGGCTGGTCTCAAACTCACAGTAATCTTTCCTGCCTCAGCCTCCCAAGCGCTGGGATTAAGGTGTCAGCCACCACACCTGGCGACGGTTGCTATCTTTATTGCTGTGATTGTTATATCGCATTTTTCGTGGAAGGAAATGGGATCTGTTTGGCTTTTTCATCTGGAAGCCTGCGTTTCTGTCTCTATCTTGGCTTTATCGGTGGCTGGGTGTGCGATTTCAGGAAAGTTATTTAACTTCTCAGAGCCTCCGTTTATTCACATAAAGGACAGAATACTACTGACCTCAAAGAGTGATTGCATTTTTTTTTGTTTTTTTTTGACACAAAGTCTCACTATGTAGCCCAGGCTGGCCTTGAACTTGCAGTGATCCTCCTGCCTCAGCCTCCCGAGTGCTGGGATTCCAGGTGTGCACCACTACACGCAGCTGCCCCCCAAATTTCATGTGTCAGAACTTAATCCCCAATTCACATGGTAATGTTACTTGGAGGGGCCCCCCGCTTGGGAAGGTCATGAGGGTGGAAGCCGTAATTGCTTATATGATCAGAGAGACCCAGCCAGCACGCTTGCTATGGTGCCTGCTGTGGTGCCGCCAGAAGACCCTCGCCGGGACTTGGTTCCATCACCCACACTGAGGGGGAGGACGAGGAGGAAAAGGAAGAGTAATCCTGTAATGCAGGGCATGGAGGGGCACACCTGTAATCTCAGCACTCTGGAGGCTGAGGCAGGAGGATCACAAGTTCCAGCCCAGTCTCAGCAACTTAGTGACTTAGCAAGACCCTGTTTCAAACAAAAATTGAATAAATAAAAAGGGATGGGACACAGCTCAGTGAAAATCAGGAACAAGCCCACCGGAACGGCTCTCTTGATACCTTGGCTGCGCAGAGCAATACTTTCTCCAGATGGATTGCTGTGCTTGGGTGTGGTTTGTCCCATCTTAGTCACTTTCCTCATCCCTGAGACCTGAGACCCGACACTCACAATTTAAAGGAGCGTTTACTTTAGGTCATGGTCTGCAGAGGGTTCAGTCCATGGTCCTCTGGGACCGAGGCAGAGTGGCCTGGCACAGGGGCCTGTGGAGGAGAGCTGCTCGTGGCATGGTGGACAGGAAGTGAGGGGGACATTTAGCTATAAACTCAGCAGTGGACTAATCCACTGAGGAGTATCACATCCCCGTGATCCCATCACCTCTCATAACCCCTCTACGAGCACACGTGAGGCTTTGGGGGGCATCTGGATAGAAACCATAATGTCCCCAAGAGTCCTTGTGTGTCAGGCGTGGTCCCCAGGCGCTGATATTAGGAGGTGAGGTGATGTTAGGACCTGTCAGAATCGGGGCTAGTGGGTGTCAGTTGTGTCACTGGAGGTGTGTCCTTCAGAAAGGTGTAATATAGTTCATTTTGTTTTGTTTCAGGCAGCGTCTCACTATGTAGCCCAGGCTGGCCTCAGCAATCCTCCTGCCTCAGCTTCCCGAGTGCTGGGATTACAGTAATGTAATTCTTGCGGTGGGCCCGTCTCTGGTTTTCCATCTCATGACACAACGTCTCCCTCTCCCGTGCATTTGTGCCCATGTGCCGTGGTCCGCGCTAGAGCTGACCTGAGCCCACTCCAAACACTGAGACCTACATAAGCCTCTTGTCCTGACAGTACCCAGCCTCAGTTATTTCATTAGAGGAACAGAACATGGATTGAAAGAGTCCTGACCAGTTACGCTGGCCTATGCATCTGGTGAGTGCAGGATGAGCTGGGATTGAGTTGTTTGTTTGTTGTCTTTTTGAGACAGGATCTTGCTGTGCAGTTCAGGCTGGCCTTGCGCTCACTCTGTAGCCCAGGTTGGCCTCAAACTCACAACAATCCTCCTGCCTCAGCCTCCTGAGTGCTGGGATTACAGGCATGTGGCACTACACCCAGTTTGGGATTGTGTTTGTTGATGCCTGGACTCTCAGACTGGATGGAATGAACTAGGATAGTACTCTAAACCGCAAGACTTTCTCCACTGGAAGTGAGCAGTCACAAGGTGGGTCAGCTGCAGTCAGGATGTGCGGGCTACGTCCTGAGAGTTACCTTAGAGAATTGTTCCCAGGCCAACAACAGCCTCGAGTCTGGAAAGCCCATCTTCGACATCTGCTTCTGCAGAAAGCTTTTTTATTTTTTCATTTAATTATTACTATAAAAAGGTATCACTCTATAGTTCAGGCTGAACTTGGACTCACTATGTAGCCCAGGCTGGGCTTGAACTTATGGCGATCCTCGTGCCTCAGCCTCCTCAGTGCAAGGATTACAGGCACATGTCACCATACCCAACTTGAAGAAGCTTTTTAGAAACACTCTCTGAGGTTCTTGGCTCAAGTGGAGCCTGAGATGGTCTGATACTCAAGCAGCTGTAGTCACCGTGGTTACCATGCCAGCTCTTGGAAGGACAACAGGGAAGAGGAACAACCCTCCAGCAGCCGAGGGTGTGGCAAGCCTGCCTTTTGCTTCGTACCTGAATGTGCCGCAACTGTCTTGGGTTGTACTCTGTGTGTGGGTATTTATGCCTTGATTCACAATACACTCCCATGTTATGGAACTGATTTGTGGTGAACACAGCTGTAAGTAAAAACAAGTGTGTGGCTGAAAGAGAAGGAAAGGAAAGGAAAGAAAAGCCCCGAATCTGTCAGCAGCTCCTCGCCAGTTCTAGAGAACAGGGACTGTCCCCCACGTCTCCCTCCCATGCTAGCTGGAGCTGCACAAAATTCAGGGCCTCCTCTGGGCACCCTAGTCACTAGGGAGCAGAGGAAACGGGCTGAGGTGGCCGGGACCCTGGCGTCTGAAGACAGCTTTCCAGCTTCTAGCTCTGCAGCCGAAGGAGTACAGGCTTTGGAGACAGATTTCAGCTCAAGTCCTGGCTGTGTGACAAGGGAGTAATCTAGCAAATTGGAGCCCCTTTGCTCAGCTTCTTGGGGTCCTGATGGTCAGATGATGACACCCAGAGGACCTCCGGCCTCTTGGATGGTGGCACCAGGATGACAGAGGTGGATTCAAATCTCGAGTCCTCCACCTCTCCATCTAGTGAATCCCTGGTAGCTTCCACAGGGAACTCTCAGAAATATCTGTTCCTTTTCTTTCTCTGTTGTTACAGCTGCCCAGAAGCACACAGCTAGCAGCAACAATGTTAATATGAGATATTCTAATTGGGATGATTATCCTGGGAATCCAGTGCTTAATATGTAAATACCAAGTAGCCTCATTTCCTGTGTTCCACTAACAGTTTTGAACTTTATTGAAGTATAATTTAGACATATTTTAAGTGTACAGCTCAAGAAGTACTGACAAATATAAATACTGTATGTTGCAAACATGTGCCCCAAAAAGGAGATGATCAAGAAAGAGAAGGTAGTGGGAGTGGTGGCACATGCCTGTAATTCTAGCATTCGGGAGGCTGAGGCAGGAGGACTGTTGCAAGTTTGAGACCAGCCTGGGCTACATAGTGAGCTCAAGGCCAGCCTGAACTGCACAGCGAGACCCTGTCTCAAAAAGACACACACACACACACACACACACACACACACACACACACACACGAGATGGTTGGGGAGAAGGAAGGGACAAGGATGACAAAGGAATGAGGATGTGTTATGCTCACAGACCAGCTCCCCGCAAGGAATGTAAACATTAGGTACTCTAAACATGGACTAATGAAAAGGCAAAGCAAATAGAACTTCTGACAAATGTACATGCTAATTTCTATCCCCACAGATTAGATGTCATCTCTATAGTTTGCAGATATTGATGGAAGTATAATTTTTGTTGTCTGTTTTGTTTTGTTTTTTGAGATGGGGTCTTACTGTGTAGTCCAGGCTGGCCTTGAAACTCAAGATAGTCGTCTTGCCTCAGCCTCCCAAGTGTGGGAGCACCACCATGCCTGGCAGTGGGCACGATCGTGTGCAACCCTTGCACATGCATGTTCTTTAGCAGCTTTGTTTGCAATCGCCCCAAACTAAAAATAGTATGGTCGTCTCTCAACACATAAGCCGTTTGACAAACCTTGGCCCATGCACACCATAAACGGGAATGGACTACTGCCGAAGTAACAACTGGGATGAATCCTTCGCAAACTGCTGAGGAGCAGGAGAGGCCCAGAAGATTACTCACACCCAGAAGGACTGTGTGTGTGTCACATTTCGAGATGGGGGAGTTTTGGAAGCAAAGAGCAGATTGGCGTTTGCCAAGGACCAGGAATGGTGCCAGGGGACTCAGTGCGAGGGAAGGGGAAATGGTTCCGGAAACCAGCATAAGGCGTCCCTGCAGTGAGGGCAACGTTCTGCGTCCTGAGCAGGAAGAGGAGCTGCACACATGGAGCGCTGCAGAACCAGACACACGCATGCGCGGCGCACGCACACACTGCTACAGTCTGAATGTATGTGTCTCCAAGGTGATGGTATCAGAGGTGGGGCCACCAGGAGGTGATTTAGACCTCAGGAATGGAATTCTGTGCCCTTACAGAAGCGCTGGAGGGAGGGAGCGCCACGTGCTTGCTCTTTTGCCTTCGGCCATGTTAGGACATCATCTTGGAAACAAAGCAGCCCTCACCAGCACCAATGCCAGCACCTGGATACTGGACCTCCCAGCTTCTAAAACTCTAAGAAATAAATTTCTATTCTTGCTGGGTTACCCAGTCTAAAATATTCCACTGGAGTAGCCTAGGCCGACACACATGCGTGCTCAGAAACACACTTAAATGCATACAAATAAAACTGTGGAAAACAGAACGTGCTTAGTGTGTGGGGTCAGTGTCAGGATCTCAGCTGTGACACCGACCTATGGGTCTGCTGGGGGTTACCATGGGGAGGGCTGGAAAAAGGTACACGGGCTTCTTTGTGTTACTCAGTACGACTACATGCATCTACAATTATCTCCATTTAAAAAAAGAAAAGAAAAAAAAGAAGGGGAAGACAGAGACACTAGAGAGTTGGAACTTTATTTTAAGAGCTGTGAGCAATTATTGGGGCTTTTACAGCAGGAGTGACACATGTCTTCATTTAGCACCTACACTCTATTCAGCGCAAGGATAAGTTACAACTGGCCTAAGTTACAACTGTGACATTTAAATTTAAAATAAAATGTAAAAGATCTGTCTCTCCCTGTTTTTTTTTAAGCCTTATGTGGTTTCCCAAAATTTCTAGGAAAGCAATTTTAGGCCCAGCGTCTGAGCCTGGATTCTTCCTGCAGCAGAAATAATAAGGAAAGATTCTTTCTTTCATTCCTTCCACAGACATTTAGTAGGCATCTGCTACAGAGGAGGCTCTGTGCCAGGCACGTAGATTCAGCAACGAATAAGACACGGGGCCACTTTTGAAAGATGGCATTGGTAGGGCTCCTTGGGAAAACCTGTCAGCTCCAATAAGAAAAGGATTCATTTATTTGATTATGTATATACATATATATATGTGTGTGTGTATATATATATATATATATATATTGGGTTTTTTTTGGTCTTTTTGAGACAGGGTCTCGCTATGCAGTTCAGGCTGGCCTTGAGCTCACTATGTAGCCCAGGCTGTTTCTCGAACTCACAACGTTCCTCCTGCCTCAGCCTCCCAAGTGCTGGGATTACAGGCATGCGCCACCACGCCCGGCTTGGGATTCATTTCTTTGAGCCTTGTGGAAGCTGAAGTCTGCAGACCAAGAGCAGAATTGGTGTGGCAGCCTCCCAGCCAGTGAATGTCCCGCCTTCCTGCGGTCTTTGATCTCTGCAACCCTTTGCAAGTCTTCCAGCCTCAGGACATGGGTGTGGGCATCTCCACTCCTGATGAGGAGTATTGGTCCATTTGCTTTTACTATAAGGAAATACTGGAAGCTGGCTTCTCTATAAAGAAACAGTTTTCGTCTCCCAGCTCTGGAGTTTTGAGGGCGCAGCGCTTGTATCAGCTCAGCACCTTCCAGCGCAGACCCTCGACCCTATTGAGGGATGCCTAGTGGATTAGCGCAGCCCAGTTCTGGGTATGTCTGAGTGATTGACAGGCAGACTGCAAATTGAGGTGGCAAGACCCGCCCCGCATGTGGTGGCCCCAATCAACAGGCTTGTAGCCTCCGGAATGAAAGAGAAGGAGGAAAGCTGCCCGTTGCTTCTTCAGAGGAGCTCCTGTCTTCGCATTACCTTTGGACGTCTGTCTCTGCTTCCTGCAGCTTCCAGCGCAGACCCTCCAGCCTCCCACATGCTCACACTGCCAGGCTTTCAACCTTCACTGGATGCCTCGGATCTCCCGGCAGGCGGCCCTCGGGTGCGCCCCCGCCCCGTTCCACAGGAGGCCACGTGAGCCTGCCTGGTGAACGCGTCATGTGATTATATTGACATATGCTTGTATTATGCCTGTTCCTCTAGTGAACCCAGCTGATAGGCCACCCATCCACGGGGCTAGCCGAGGAGAGTGGCTTCCTATGGTGGGTCTATTGCTCAGTTCCCTGGGAGGACTCTGCTCAGCACCCATGGCGGTTTTGTGGGTTTTTGGTTGCTGTAGCTGGATACCCGAGGGGGAGATTGAGAAAGAACAGGCATTTACTCACCTGCCTGTTCTGGAGGCTGGGGGCGCCGTGCCAGCATTCCTCTGCATCTGGAGAGCCCTTTCACAGTAACACAGCAAAGAGGGTAACACAGTGCCATAGCAAGCGTGTAGGCTCGGGGCCCTTCCTTTTTTTTTTTTTTTTTTTTGAGACAGGGTCTCCCTATGCAGTTCAGGCTGACCTTGAACTCCCTATGCAGTTCAGGCTGACCTTGAACTCACTATGTAGCCCAGGCTGGCCTTGAACTCACAACAATCCTCCTGCCTCAGCCTCCCGAGTGCTGGGATCACAGGTGTAGGCCACCACATCCAGCCCCTTCCTCTTTTTCCAAACCCATCAGTGCCACTCTTGTGACCCCCTTAGGCCCCATCACCTCCCACAGCCTCAACTCCATCTACCATCAACATATGACTTTGGGGATTAAACTTCTGGGAGCCACATTCTAACCACACAGAAGGTATTAAAAATAAAGGGCAAGAGTTCAGAGGACTTGGTACCAGGTATCTCTGTGACCAACTGGCCCTGTAAACTGGGGCAAATACGCTGACCCTTCTGATGTCTACCAGGGGATCTGTGACAAAGATCAACGTTCACTGAATCCAGGTATGGTGGTGCGCACCTGTAATCCCAGCACTCAGGAGGCTGAGGCGGGAGGATTGCTGTGAGTTCAAGGCCAGCCTGAACCACATAGCAAGACCTTGTCTCAAAAATAATGATAATAATAATAACATTCATCACCATATTTAATACAACTCTCCTGAAAGAGGTATCATTGTTCCATTTCACAGGAAGAAAATTAAGACTCACAGATTAAAGTGATTTGTTCAAGTTTCTCAAACTAGGAAGGAGCACAGCCGGGATTCCAAACCAGGGTTTTTACTTAAAATGCCAAAATGTAGGCATTGGATGGCTGTGTCATGCTTTCTGAAGCCAGGGGTTATAAATACATTCTTGGGAGTTAAGAGTTGTTTATAGATTTTTAAAAATTCAGTACTTTTGCTATTTAACTTTAAAGTTTTGACATAAGCTGATTCACATTGGGCCACCTGGACAGCTCTTGTAGCTGAACGCAGGCCCAGCACTGGGAGCAAGCAGAGTTGCTTTAAGGTGCTCACAAAGGGCTGTAATTCGCACGTCTCACTGCTGGGCAGCTTGAGCCACTGGTGGTGCCTGTGACAGTTCCGCCCATACCACCAGCAGGACAAGCACACGATGGGACAGTCACGCAGGCTCCACCAGTCGGTCATGCCAGCAGGAAAGTGTTAAAGTGCTAAATAACAGGAAAAAACCACACTTCATGGTGATTGGCGCAGCAAAGAGCAAAAGCCCTGCTGACTTGCTGTCCACGTGTGGTGTAGAACGACACATGCCCAGTTTGAGTGGAGGGGGCAGTGGAGGAGTTAAGTGGCCTATGGGGATGAACATTATCTTTGTTATTATTGTTTTTTTTTTTTTTTTTTTTTTTTTATGAGACAGGGTCTTACTATGTAGTGCAGGCTGGCCTGGAACTCGAGGTGATCCTCCTGCATCAGCCTCCCGAGTGCTGGGATTAGAGGTGTGTGCCACCGTATCTGCCTTTTTTATTATTTTTAAACAGTAATTAACTAATTAATTTGATGTTTTGAGACAGGGTCTCACTAAGTATTCCTGGCTGGCCTTGAACTCATTGTGTAGCCCAGGCTGGCATTGAACTCAAGGTGATCCTTCTTCCTCAGCCTCCCGATGGGACTATGCCCCAGGCCCAGTTTGTTGGTACAGATAATGAAGCACTCAGACACCAAGAAATCTCCACAAGGCAAGTCCTCTGAACTCCTGCAGAAGGGTGTGCAACACCCCTAACATGAGGTAGCAAGAGGCTGTGCCAGACTCATTTTTATCCCCAAAGCCTGAGAAGCAACTGACTTTCTCCCCATTGGCTGGGTTGAAGGGTCACAACGTATCCGGATTGGCTAGTCTAAGCAGCTTGAGGGGAGGGCCTGAGGCTCGGCTGGACAGGGCTGCTAAAAAGCAGGGGGAGGGATGTGGGGGACTCAGAGTTCTTCGTTGTGTCCCGGGGATCCAAGCCGAGCAGACAGTCCTTAAAACTCTAACTGTAGTCCTGGTGTAAGGGCTGGGGAGGGTCAGCCTCTAGTTCTAGGGTGAACTAGAGTTTCTATCCTTTGATAGAAAAGAGGGTGCAGTTTCTCACACTCACAGTGTACGACTCCCACACCCAGCTTTTTGCAACAAATTTCTCAAAATCTTCTCAGATGAGCTTCTCACATAGCTTAGAAATCTTTTAAGAAAAGGGGACGCCATGAATGTGTAAAATATATGTAGATAATCTGTTTTATCATTTACTACCACAGAACAGAGGCAATTCTAATATAAAAAGTTAAAATCCATCCAAACTGACCCACCCCACACTTCAGACTGTAGGTGGCGCTGTCCTCAGCGATGACACTCAGAGATGGGCGTCCGCAGTCCTGAGCGTGGCATGAGGTCAGCTGCTGACGGTTCACCTCCTGCGTACTGTGCCATGGTGACAGTTTTGTAGCCCCTGCCTGTGCTATTCTGGGGACTCAGAAGTCAGAGGCAGCCAGGCATGGCGGTGCATGCCTGCAATCCCAGCACTGGAGAGGCTGAGGCAGGAGAATTGCTGTGAGTTCGAGGCCAGCCTGGGCTACAAAGTAAGTTCAAGGCCAGCCTGAACTGCACAGCAAAACCCAGCCTCAAAAAAGAAAAAAGAAAAAAAAAAGTCACGGGCAGCACATTTGCAACTGCAGAGGCCCGGCCCCTGTGCTCCCTGGCTTGTTCAGGGCTCCCATAGTTTCCAGCGCGTGCCTCGTGTCACACTGCGGAGGGACAGTGAGGGTCAGGCAGAGCCGCCCACCTCAGGTTGCCAGCAGTCGCTTCTCTTGCTCTCCTCAAGCTTCTTTGCTGTCTGTCAAGCATGTTTTTCCTACCCCTCGGCCCTTGGCTTGCTGTGTTCCCTGTGACTCTTGTCCTGCTCTCCGCTTTACCTCAGGAGTCCAAGGAAAAGGGGAGATCTGGTCTCCAGGAGACACTGTGAGTCTGCAGAAGTCACCTCACCCCTCTGGGGCCCAGCCCCCTATCTGCACAGAGTTCCCAGAGTTCTGAAGACCAGACAGGTTTGGAGGACAGGGTTCTGGGAAGCACCAGCTCCACCCTGTAAACACTCTGCTGCCTTGGTGGGACTCAGCCACGAGAGTGCTGGAGTAGATTGGTGATGTCTGATGCAGGTGATGGGGTGGATTAGTGATGTCTGCTGCAGGTGTGGGTGGGGAAGTAGGGAACTGGGGAATGGGGGGTGGGGGTGGATTGGTGATGTCTGCTGTGGGCCCAGAGGGGCACCAGGGGAGCAGGTATTTGCCCCTTGGGGGCTAGGAGAGCTCTATAAATCCCTTCAAACAATCTCATCCTCCCTATTCCCTCTCCCTTTCTCTCTCCTTCTCCCCCGCTTTAAAATAGAGCTGGCTCTGTATTACTGAGCTTCCAGAGCCCTTTGTATATCCCAGATACACATCCTCTATCAGCGAGTCGTACTCATGGGGATCTTGCCTAAGACCCCGAGCCCAGGTCACCCCCGGCCTCAGATGCTCAACATCTCCTGTCAGATGGTGTCTGCTTCGCAGGGAACCTGGGCACAGCCCTCTGCCCTGTCCACCCTCTCCAGAGAAGCACCGGGCCAATATGGAGATAGCTGTGATACGACACTGCTTAGGGCACAGGGGCAAGGAACGAAGTCTGCACATGTTCAGCACAGAGACAATCATTTCCCAAACACCATCAGTCCTCACACGGTTGGGCCCATGGCTGCAGAGCCCAAGCATATTGAGGGACAACTATATGAAATTTTCAAGTATATTTTTCTAACCTCTGTTTTGTCTTCTTACTGTGTGTGTGTGTGTGTGTGTGTGTGTGTGTGTGTGTGTAATTTTGGGGGCTTGGGGAACAGCATGGTGTAGAACTTGCCTAGCATGCAAGCTCTGGCCCTGGGTCCAACGCCCAACATCATAAACATAAACTGAGTTTTAATTTGCAGAAAGTAATTGTGTGCATTTACGACGCACCCTGCACACGCTGCGTGGGCGTACACGCTGTGGACTGAGTAAGCCAGGCTCATTCCCACGTCCCTGCCTTTACCTCCTCCTCATTTCCTTGAGAGGACACCTGAAATCTATGCTTTTAGCAACTCTGAAATCTGTGAACATCAGTAATCCTTTTCTCGAGGGAGAACAGGTCAGTAAGTACTCAGGAGGCTGAGGCAGGAGGATCACCATGGGTTCAAGGTCAGCCTGAGCTATATAGCAAGACCCCGCCTCAAGTAACCAAAAGGAGAAAAAGAGAACCGAAAGGAGGCGGTGAGGATGCTCCACACTGAAGGCCATGGTCTCCCGCCTGGCCTTGTCCCGGAGGCCGCAAACACTGCCCGGTGTGATTTCACCCTGCAACAGTGCTTGCTTCTGTGTGCAGTTCTTGCCGACACCCAGCTGCTCTGTTGTGTGCCATGCTGCCTGCAGACCCGGGTGCGTGCCCCTGAGCAATGACACCCAGTCCTCAACACGTGGCTCATTGAGGGCCTCCTGGGTGCTGGGCAGTGGGGTCAGCGGGAAGCCTCTGTCTCGCAAGTCCTGCATCTTAGCAGGAGACAATGCAATACATGCCCTAGTTGGTGCCCTGGCTAGCAGTTCCAGGTAGATGAGAGTATTGGTGCCAGTGCCATGGAGGTGCAGTGTCGAAGTGAAAAGACCCACAGTGTGCTACTTTCAGGTGGAAACTATAAGGATGCCCGGGGAGCAAATCCCACAGATGTGGCAGGTGAGAATGCAGCAGGTGCCAGTGGCCAGTGGCAGGAGCAGACCCGGCTCATTCCAAAAGCGGCCTGGAGGCCAGGGTGGGTGGACTGAGGCCGGAAAGGGAGAGAGTCAGGGAGGCTGAGGCAGGAGAGTGGGGCGGGGTGGGTCATGCCGCAGCCCTGCAGGGGGATTCCCCAACACCTCAGCACCCCTGGAGAAGGGAGAAAAACCCACTTCCTGGTGGCAGAAATCTCTGCAAAGAAGGCAGTGCACCGACAGGAGTGTCCCCAGGCCTCTGAGTACTGCCGTCCCGGTGTTTTATAATCAGCTAAAAACACGGGTATAAATGGGAAAACTTTTTCCTAAGGAAGCCCGGGTTTCCCAGGCTGTGAAATGACCTCCTTGGGATGGGGTCCCCTCCCGCTCTGCCCCCTTCATGAGGGCCACAGGACAGGGCACTGCGCAGCCTGGGCGTGGCTGGCTGCTCTAGATCACAGCAGGGCTCTCGGGCGCTGCCCAGTGACACCAGCGACCCCCGGGCAGGACTTGGCGTCTGCAGCTTCTCTGACTCCGGGGTGACACTGGGAGTTGGTGGTGGGCGCACGTCTCTCAGGGGTGCGTGTCTAGTGGTCATTGGGTGCCCCATGTCCAGCCGCCCTCCGTAGTGGGGTGATTCTCTATGGACTGAGGACAGAAGCCCAAGGAGCCAGAAGGACCTGTCCCAGGCTGAGAGCGCAGCTTGGCTGGTGCGGTGTTCCTGCCTAGGGCCTTTACTCTTGTCTCCTGTAGCACTAGGGATTCCTCCCAGGCCCAGCTCTTTTATTTTTTTTACAGTGAGACACAGTCTTGCCAAGCCGCTAAGTTGCCTAGCCTGGGCTCGAACCTGCCATCCTCCTGCCTCAGCCTCTCAGAGGGCTGGGATGACAGATGTGTGCCCCCATACCCAGCTCCCAGGGTCTTAACTCTTGAAGGAGTGGCTGAAGGTGAGGTGGAGGCAATGCCAAGAGTTCCGAGATGGCAGAGCCAGGGCTGCAGGGTCTGTGTACACCTCGGAGCTCCTGCAGTACCCTGGCCTCCCACCCAGATCCTGAGCACCTTCAGCTGGCTTTCCTGCTGTCCCTGAGGTCCCCAGCCACCCAGCACCCACCCAAGAAACGCTACGTCTGCTTCTATTAAGCAGAGGCCGTTTCTGATGGCTGCTAGCTTCACTTTACGCAACTCGCAGACTCATACTAAAGAGTGAAACCTCCCTGGACCCCTGGAGTACACTTACATTATTTTTGTTATCATGCACGTCAGATCTGTACCCTGTAGAACCAAGTATAAATGCCTTATGGGCTTGTAGCTTTTAAGCAGCTATGAAGCACACACTCATTGCAAGCTGAATCCAGCAACGCTACCAAACCCTCAGGGCTGAGAGGAAGATGAACTTCACAGCGCAGAAACTAAAGCGGCTGTTTGTTATGTGAATATGGATGAGAACAATCCAGGCTCCAATGGCTTCATTTTTTTTACTACCAGGGGCTGAGGGGCCTAGTGCCTCACACTTGTCATCAGCACTCAGGAGGCTGAGGCAGGAGGATCCCTGTGAGTTCATGGCCCACGTGGGCTATAGAGTCAGTTCTAGGCCAGCCTGAGGCTTCCATTAGATTACTGTCAAAGTATTGAGAGTGGAAACTGGAGTATATTAAGTGCTCATGAAATGGTCAGCATTTATTATTTGATCTCTTCAGAGAAGATCACTTTGAATTTTCCCACTAGTTTTCCATTTGTTTGTTTTGTTTGTTTTTTTGTCTTTTTGAGACCAGGTTTTGCTATGCACTTCAGGCTGGCCTTGAGCTCACTTTGTAGCCGAGGTTGGCCTCAAACTTACAGTGACCCTCCTGCCTTAGCTTCCTGAGTGCTGGGATTGCAGGTGTGAGCCACCACGCCCAGCTTCCATTTGGTTCGGAAAAAAAAGTTTTCCTTTAAGGTAATGTTCGGTAACATGAAACTGTAAGGAGCAGGTGGAAAGGTAAAGGCTTCCTTCTTAGCAGATTTCCCGGAGCCCTGGACATGCGGTGCTGGTTGGGGCAGTCTGGGACTGTCCCGCCCCCACTGTGTGGCTGTGCTAACTCCAAGGCCCCTTGGGGACAGGTGACTTCCCTGCCATCCGATGGCAGCAATTCCTGGATTAGGAGGAGGAGCAGAAGGAGATCCTCGCCCTGAGCTGAGCTGAGCCATCTGGACCAGAAGGGAAGGAAGGAGCCAGCTCGGAGACCAGAAGGGGCTGTGCTGGCTGCAGGCCAGGGGACAAAGGCCGAAAGGGGGCTTGGGGGACAAAGCTTTGGGGGCTCCTGGGCACAGGGACGGAACTGGAAAGGGCCAAGGCACTGTGGTGTGCGGCAGACACACACCACTGCCCACAGAGGCCCTTCATCCTCTACACTTAAACAAAAGGAAGTTTTACCTGAAGAAGTTCAGGCTCCGTCAGAGCAGACAGGACAGGGTGGCACGCCCTTGCCAGGCTGGTCACTCGCTTGCACCAAGACCATCTCAGCCAGCCTCTGGGGACCCACCTTCTTGATTTCTTTAATTAATATTTTGAAATTAAGTTCTGGGGCACTTATAAAATGTTTGTTTTGGAATGCAGTGTCCAGGCCAGCCTCAGTGGCGTGTGCCTGTAATCCCGGTACTTGGGAGGCTGTGGCATGGGGGATCACCGTGAGTTTTGAGGCCAGCCTGAGCTACATAAATGAGTTTGAGACCAATCTGGACTGCATAGTGAGACCTTGTCTCAGAAAAAATTTTTCATCAGCAGTCTATGTACGGTCTACTTTTTTAATGAGCTAGGTTAGTATCTGTGTGTTTTGACTTGCTCAATTTTTTCCTTGGACTTTTTTTTTAACATTGTGGCAAAACAGACATAATTTACCTGTTATTGTTGTTGGTGGTGATAGGAGTGGTACTAGGGGTTGAACCCAGAGCTTTGCAAATGTTAGTGAAGTATTTTTTTGAGTCAGGGTCTTGCTGTGTTACCCAGGCAGTTCCTGAGCTCCTAGGCTCAAGAGATCCTCCTGCCTCAGCTTCCTACGGGTGCACATCACCATGCTGGGCTCTTTTTAATCATTCGTAAATGTATAGTTCGGTAGCATTAAATACATTTGTGCTGTGTGCAACCATAATTTAAATAATTTTAGTAGTGAACCTACCACCCCAAAACTAGGACCTTGACCCCAAAGCTAGGACCTATGTGTAACCAGATTGCCCTGGCCTAGGCTTGTGACCCTCCAGCCAGTGATCCTGAATCATGACATCATTATTCTTGAACTCTTTGTTTTGGAAACAGTCTTGCTATGTTGGTGGTGTCTCAGCCTCCTGAGCACCTGGACCACAGGCCCATGTCACCATGCCCGGCTTCTGATTTTCTTTTTTATATAATTTTAGGGCAGGTGAATTTTTCATTTTATTTTTAATGTTCCAAATAAACAGTGCTAGGCTATGGGCTATCTTTTGGCGTTTCATATTGTCCTGACTCTGCCAGGGTTCCCCTGTTGACCTGCTAGTCTGATGTCTCCTGCTCCCACTTCTGTACGGGAACCTGGGCGTGCGTGAGTGTGTGTGTGTGTGCACGCGCACCTGCGCGCATCACCTCCACACGGCTAGAACACACGCTCAGAAGCAGCCACCCTCGGGCTGATGAAGGAAGGCGCAGACTGATCTGGCAGAGGTCGGAGCCTGGTCCCATCCGGCTGCCTGCGGCCCCCTGATTTATTGGCTGAGCTCCGTCCTCCAAGCAGGGAGGGACGTTAAAGAGCCAGCGTCGAGACCTCCACGCTGACCCCTAATGGAAAGCACTTGGGCAGGGCCGTCGTGCAGCTCAAGTGAGACAGTGATCTTTGGGGCTGCTTCTGTCAAGGCACAGCTGTGACTTGGGTCCCGGTGAGTCACTGGTGTTATCTGGGCAAACCTCGCCCGCCCCCCGGGAAAGCTGGGGGTCTGCTCACTCAGGGCGCAGTGGGCCGGATCGAGGTCAGGGAGAGGAGGGAGGCGGCGTCCGCCACCGCACCGCCCGCCCGCCCGTCCCGCGCTCCTGCGCCGGCTCCTCCAGTGGGGCAGCGCCCCTGTCGCAGGGGAGACAGCTCGGCTCGGGCTCTTGGACTCGCCCCGGAGCGCCGTGCTGAAGAGAGGAGGGGCTGGCATCCAGGCCAGCTCTGTCTGGATCCAAACCCCTTTGCTACTTGCCACACTTCCGGGAGCGTGCCCAGCTGTGCCCATCCTTACCTCATCCCCGGCCGCCGGGCAGGATGAGCCGCGCCCGTTCGCGCGCTTTCGCGGAGTTTCTCCCCCTCCGCTGAGGCTGCTGATGAATTGGGGCCGCGTCTCAGCACAAGCCGCGTCGCGAAGTCCGGCGGGCCCCGGCACTAGTCGGTGAGTTTACGCGGGGCACCCGGGGGGCGCGCCTGGGGACCTGTGTGTGCCTCCGGGCCACCTCTCGGGGCCGTGGCCCCGGGACCCGCAGTTTGGGAACCGCACCGCTTCTTCTCCCCGCGCGCCCGCGAGCCGGGGTTCGCGTCCCGGCCCGGCCCGCCGCCC
>NW_004955429.1:14395629-14411958 GCF_000276665.1 Chinchilla lanigera | reverse complement strand
GCGGCGAGTGAACCGGTTTCGCTTTGATCCGCGCCGCGCCTCCGGGGGTGTCGCCTCCGCGGGCACGGGGACCGGGCGGGCCTGGCTCCCACGCCGGCCCTGTGGAAGGTGCTGGCCGCGCTTGGGAGTCGGAAGATCGCTTTTTGGACCTCAGGCCGCCGTGGACGGAGAAGCTGGCTCGCCATTCTGTCCGGGAACATCCAGGACGCCTCAAAACAGAAAAACCCGGTTTGTACAGAGGCTCAGCAGGTCGGGTTGCAGGCCACGTGAGTGCCACCCACCCACTCGCGCCCGGGTCGCGCGGGTCCCGGTCGGTCCCGCGAGGTCATTGTTCCTAGGCGGCGCGCGAGGCCTCTGCGCGTGGTCGGGGCTCCCGGGTGGGCGCCGGAGCCCAGCGCCGCTGTGACCTTGTCACCACCACAGCGCCCTGCCGGGCTCCGCTGAGACTTTTCACGCCCGACACGGTTCTGTCGATTTTTTTCCCCTTTATTTTTCTTGTGTGGTTCCTGTTGCATCTGGCTGCAAAAAGTCATCTCCCCCGCGGTGGACATGATGTAAACCCCTCAATTTGTTGTTTGACTCTGGCAAAATTTTAATCCCAGCCGATTTCCCCTACTACTTTTTTCCCCCCTCTGCTTCTGGGCACCCTGCCTTCGCTTTCTGTTTGGAAGGGAAAACGAATTTTTCTGTTGATCAAAACACAATACAATTAAGAAGATAATTCTGCTATAAATAACCATGGTCTGCATTCCAAAACTGCAAATGTTGTGGTGGAAACAGCTCCGGCTTATTATTTCTGGACGGTTGAGTTCGAGTCCAGTCTAAGTCATCTACTAGGCTTTGATCAGAAATTTAATCGTACTTTGAATCTTTGTAAGAGGCCTCCCCTGTGTGTTCCAAAACATCACGGTTTCAGGCGTTACAGGGAATACTGTGCTTTGAACATACTTTTTGTGTTAGGTTATTCATAAAAGTCTTCGAAGTTTTTTCATTTTTTAAATTTTTAAAATTTTCTAGATTTTTACTTTTGGTGCCTGGAATAGAACTCACGACCTCGAGCTTGCCAGGGGTCTTTGAAGTTTTGGAAGAGCTTCATAAAAAGTCATTTCCACTTCCCCGAACTGAGGCAGAACTATGACCTTAATTGAAGATTTTTAACACTCCTTACAAAAATAATTATGAAGCTAGAACTTCTCATATCTTCCCTCCCCCACTGAGGATTTCACTGGGGCCTTTACACTGAGCTACATCTCCTGCTCTTTTTAATTTAATTATATTTTCTTTTGAGACAGGGCCTCGCTATGTCTCTTAGTTGCTCAGACTGGGCTGTAAATTCGTTATCCTCCTGCCTCAGCCTCCTAGGGTGCTGGAATTACAGGAGTTCACCACCATGCTGGCTACTTCTCACTTTTAGGAGATTCCTTTTACTCCTTTATGGAGTTAGCCTTAATGTTAGCCTCTGATGATTTCTAAAACAGAATCAAAGAAAAATGTTACTCTGTGTATCTTCTGGATATCTCTTTTGGATACATTTGCCATGCAGCTTTTAATAGCTTTAATAATAAGTAGCGTAACAGTAAATTTGCCTTACAACTTTAAGGAGGACTTGACCAAGCAAGTCATAAGTTCAGAAGACTAAAAGTCAAGGGCATGACCCTATGTGGCTATCTTAACATACAGGATTGTCTTTCTTGCCTGAGCGGAGCTGCCGCAGATGTGGGCACCTGGTGAAAGACGGCGTTGTGTGTGGAGAACTTACACAAGACAGCCGAGGCTCATTTGTGATTCTTCCAGGGAGTCTTTGGGGAGCTAATGAAGCCAGTGTGTGGGAGTATAATAGAGGAGCAAAGTGAATTCAAATGAACCACTGCTCATCAGTGTTTGAGCAGCTTAGGACCTATCCGCGTTGCAAACACACAGAACCTCGGGCCTGGGTCACCAACCTTGATGGTACCAACTGCCAGGGGTGTGCAGGAGGTGTGGAAACCAGGTAGAGACTGTCCTGGGAGAAGTAAGGAGAAGGCCCTCTGTTTGTATCGCATGTACATTGTGTCTCCTGCTGCAGGTCTGATGGCCAGATGCCCTGGGTCTGCCGTGTTTGCGTTTACAGATTTGTCTATCCCTGAAATTTGTTTTCAGCCCAGAGCAAGGATTGTGTGTGCTGGACGTGTGGGAAATTTGGGGGTCACAATGTGAACCTTCCGGTGAGGTAGCACCCAGCACCCCCTTTTGCTTGTTTGTGCTTTTTGTTGGTGAGTTTGTGGTTTGACATCACCTGCAGGTGTGGTTCCAGAGGACTCCCTTGGGTTCTTCAGCCCAGACGGGTGTGGTGTGCTTTATGGAGAAAATTTGTGATAAGGTGGTTTGAAGCTGGGTGTGGTAGTGCACTGGGAGGCTGAGGCAGAAAGATCTCAAATTCCAGCCTAGCCCGGGCAATTTAAGGAGACCTTATCTGAAAAAGTAACTCAGTGCCCAGGCCCTCGATTCAGTCTCTGCTGCTGCCCCCAACCCTATTGTTTAGGGGATGAATTACAGAGCTGTTGGCCTCCAGTTTTCTTTAAGGAGTCAACAACAGATATTCAATAAGGTATCTTTGTATGGGAACACACAAAAAAGAAAGCTGTATATCGATCAGTTGACAAAAATGTGAACTGAGGCCAGAAGCTAGCTGCGTGTCTGTGATTTTATAGAACGTGGTTGCGATGCCTACTGAGGACAGACCATACTTGCTCGTGGTGTTGACGGACCTGATGATGTCCTGGGGTGGACCATGTCTCCTAGGCGGAAGAGGCCCAGGGTTGGGATTTAGGAACCATGGAGAGTTAGGCCTGGGTTTCCAGGAAGTTCGCCAGCCTGGGCTGGGATGAAGTTCCTACGTCTTTTTTTTTTTTTAATGTTTGTTTTTATTAGCACATGTTCCTGGTTCATAAGGATCACAAGCACGTTCCTCATGGGGAGTCGTCCACACACACAATCCATCTTAATTCTTTTTTCATCCCCTTCCTCTGTCACTGGGTGTCCTTCTCTTTTGCAAAAGATCCATCTCCTCATTGCCTGGGATCTTTTATTTTGCTGTTTATACTTCGGGTTTCTCATATATGTAATATTTAGGCTCGTGTGTCTGATCTATTTCGCTTGACATTATGGTCTCAAGGTGCATCCATTTCCCTGCAGACGACTCAGGTTTGTCCTTCTTTATGGCAGAGGAGTACTCCCTGGTATAGAAATACATTTTCTCTATCTGTTCATCTGCCGGTGGACATACCTGCTGCTTCCAAAATGTAACCTTTGCGAGTTGTGCTGCTATAAATGTGTGTGTGTGTGTGTGTGTGTGTGTATGTACTGCTGCAGTGTGATGTTTTGCTTTCTCAAACTGAGGTTTTGAAAGTGAAGAAAGGCTAGATTTGTAGTAACCTAAATGTGACCCAAATGAGCACAGGTCATTTTTATCTGCGCCGTAGCAGTGTTGGAAAGTGATGGGAACTGGCTGTCTGCTTAGTCAGTCAAGACTGGGACTTTATTTGTGCCCCTCAGACAGCCATGCCAGTGTGGGTCTGCCGCAGCGTCACCTCCAGGACTGCCTGAGGGACACAGAGGCGTTGTCCCTGCGGGGAGCCTGCGGAGGGTGCACAGGGTGCTCGGCCGCTCAGAGCCTGCACTCCTGGTCCTCGTCACGTGGCAGTGTCCACGCAGTTGACACAGTGGTTGTGCCCCCGTCATTGAGGCTCATAGTCATGGCCTGGTGGCACCATCTGCTGGCTCCTGTAGCCAGGGTCATCGAGATGACCTGCTCCCCAGGGGCAGAGGAGGTCCACAGAGGCCAGCCTCAGGCCCCGTTAGCACCCAGAAACCTCACGTAGAGGCCAGGGTGCAGTGCTCTGGTAGACACTTGCCTAGCATGAGTGAGGCCTGGCTTCCATCTGCAGCGCTGCCAAAAAAAGAAGGGAAAAAAACCAGAAAAGCTTGAGCATTCCTCAGGTTTCCACCCAGAGCTGGTCCTTTTGTGCAGTCGTGGCCTCCTGGGTCTTGCTGTCTGTGGGAGGGACAGGAGGTAGGGACCAGCAGCTGGTGCCGAGGTGGCAGACTGACCCAGAGCTCTGCCCTCTGCAGGCAGGGCCTTAGGTACTTGGGGAAGGGCCTGGGCCACCACTAGCAGCCTTCTCTTTCTAGGACAGCAGGGGATGACTGCCAACTGAACAGCTCTCGCTCTCGAGCCTGTGCTGGAGGTTGGCAAGCACGCTGAAGAAGCTTGGTTAGGGATTCTAAGCGTGCGTGTGTGTGGTTCTTTGAGACAGGGTCTTGCTGTATAATTAGGCTGATTTGGACTCACTGTGGAGCCCAGGCTGACCTTGAACTTAGTGGTGATCCTCCTGCCTCAGCCTCCTGAGTGCTGGGATCACAGACATGTGCCATTATACCTGACTCTTATTTTTGATTCTGTGGAAATAGACATGGAGCATACAGGTATGCTGGTCCCGTTTGAGCCCTTTGGCCTTCTTGTGCATTTCCAGGCACGTCCTGCACAGCGGGAAGGAGCTGGGCGGAAGCGGAAGCTGGCCAGGTGCGTGGGCTGGTTCCTGTGCTCTGGCTGTGTCTCAGGAGGGGTGCTCCGTACTGGCCTGGGTGGCTCCAGGGAGGGAGCAGTGAGGGCAGCTGGCCTCCTTGGGAAGGGAGTGTGTGGTTGAGGGGTGGGAAATGGCGGCACCAGGCGCACGTTTTCAGTCTCACCCCTGGCCCCACGGGACCGGCTGCACACAGGCTTTCTGGCGCAGCACCCAGTAGATGGCACTGTTCCTTGGACCTGGCGTCCTCAGAGCTTGGCTGGGTTCCACAGTCGCTTTGGCCCTGCGAGTCCCCAAGGCCCTGGAGTTGAGGTGGGAGACAGACGTCCTGGTCGCTGGCAGTCCTTTTCCCTTGCCCATCCTGCTTTCTACTTGTGTGGCTCCCCACCTGCTTCTATTAGAAGAAAAGGAAGTGCGGCCAGGGGCTGGGGATGTAGCTCAGCGGTGCAGCACCTGCCTGGCAAGCTTGAAGTCCTGAGTTCGATTCCCGGTACACCCCCCCCCCCCCACACACACACACACACACACACACACACACGGGTGCGGCCTGGCTTTGTGCTCTGTGGAGGACAGGGTTTGCTTCGCATGGCGTTGGATGTGGACAGAGCATGGGGCTGGAAGCCTTGTCACTGACGTATGTTTATTCTTCATAGATGACTTAAGCTAACTAGGCTTATCTCCAAAAATGATGCTGGGCAACATGATCACAAAAATAGGGAGGGGATGGGTAGAGGTGGGGAAGGGTTCATCCGTGGGCGCCGAGCTCTGCTGAGAGAGGAGTGAGAGGCGCTGTGACCTGTTGCACAGCGGGGCCTGGACAGTGTGATCTCAGGAGGCTCCGAACGACTTCACCACGAGGAAACAGTAACTGTGTGAGGGGCCGGGTGCGTTTGCTGTCACTTAAACATTAGACAGAGTGTAAACACATCAAGGCCTTACGCGGCACCCATAAACGGTGCGACCTCTGCGTGTTTACGTATCAGTTGAAATACATCTCAGTAGAACAAAAATTAAAAATGCACAGTGATTCTAGCATTGGCTGGGGAGCCGGGAGGCTTGGATTCTCATCTTAGCTGTCGGAAGTTACCTGCTTGTGGTACCTGGTATTTTCACCTGTAGCAGAAGCGTCACACTTGGCCTGGTGGTCTGACTCAGAGTTTGGTGGTGAGAATCCAGTGAGGTCATTCGTGTGGGCTTTACAGAAGTGTGTGCTGCACGGGCATGTGAGGGTGGTGGCGGCAGAACGACAGCTTCTGCATCTTACCTGGTAGCGTTTGTAGTCACGTTGCCATTTACAGTGCAGAGCAGGCCTGGTCATCCAAAGCAGGCAGCGCTGTCTCCCTGGGCTCCAGCGAGGACAGGAGCGGGGTGCTGAGGGCCCGCGTGGGTAGAGCAGGAGACCTCAGGGAGGGTGCTGCAGCAGGGGAACCATGCCTGTGTGTGGCCGCCAGAGTCTGCTGACATTTCAGTCTGGTTTTGTTCCTCCTTGTGAACTCTGGCTCTGATCCCTGTTGGGTTCAGGTTGCTCCGGGGCAGTTTCCCTTTCCTTTTCGTGAGGTCTGCTCGCCATGTTCCACAGAAATAGTAGACACCTACGAACACCTCAGCATTCTCTTTTCCAGCCCTGCTGATGGAGTCTAGGACCCAGGCTCTTCACACTAAGCAACATCCTCAGCACTTTCTTTCTTTTTGTTTTTTTTTTTTTTTAAAGAGGGGGACTTACTAAGTTGCTAAGTTGCCCTGGCTGGGCTTGGACTTATAATCCTCCTGCCTCAGCCTCCCAAGAGTGCTGGGATGATAGGCATGCCTATCATCATGAATACGTCTGAATTCTTTACAGCCAAAGAGGCCCCCCACCCATTTCCACATTGTGGTGGTTCAGACTTCTGGCTTGTCCTGGCTCGTTGTGCACCCTGAGCTGGGGCGAGGTGGATGGCCCAGGAAGTTCCCCATGGAGATGGAGTTCAGCTGCAGAAGGAGCAGGGCTGGCAGGAGCAGACGATGTGGAGTCAAAGCGGCCGTCAGGTGTCCCAGGAGAGCAGCGCCTCCCAGATCCTGACGTGTGGCCGGGGAGTATGTGCTGGGGACAGGGAGCAGTTTGAGCGTGACTCCCCTCTCCCACCGCGGCATCCCGTGTGGCCAGGGTTGGTTGCTGTGTGTTCTCATCCTCTCCTGGATGACACTGCGGGTGCTGCGGGGACGGAGACTGGGGCCTGCCTGGTGCTGTTGCTTTCACCTTGGGAACTTCCTGGGAACTTTCTGGGAGGCATCTTGGAATTCCACTCCTCGTCATGAAAAAAGTGATGAATCGACTTCCCAGGACCAGAGCTCTTGTCCCCTGGCTGTCCAGAAAGGGACAGCTCTCTCTGGAAGGCCAGAGTCGCAGCTTCTGTGTGTATAGCTGAACTGGGCGTTAGCACTAAACACCAGCACATTTTCCTAGCTGGAGAACTGATGACCCATCCTCCCTCCTTCTCAGCCTTTGAAGCTGTTTAGAAAACTGTAACCTTGGAGGCGAGACTTACAGGAAAGGAGCGTGGGCTGCCGGAGCACATACTCGGACGTTGCTGGCAAATAAACAAGCAAGCCCCACACAATAAAACTGTGTGTCCCAGTCCTGCCAGTTCCTCATTCACGGCAGGCGTGGAGAGAGGCGGCCCGTCCCCTACACGCTCTGTGGCTCTCAGTCGCTGCAGAGCTGTCCTCAGATCACAGGCCCCAGTGCCAAGTGGCTGTGCTTTTGGTGCCCCGAATTTACCAGATGAGCCTGCGGTGTGAATAGGAGGACGTGACTGGGGTGGACTCCGTGGGCCGTGCAGGTGCTATGTAATCTTCCGCAAACAGTTGGGGCTAATTTGTGGCTGATAAAGGGGAACCTTGGCCAAGGCTGGCGGCCCCTGCCGTGAATCCCTGGCCCCACGGGGTTTCTCCTGCTCTCCTGTGAGAAGTCCTTGCGTCTTTTCGATCCTGCTTCTCTGCCCCTCTTCAGGGAAATCGTCCCGGGCCACCAGCTGAAAGTGTGCTCGTTGCGCCTTTTTCCTTCCGTACAGGAAGTTGTTGTTTGATTTGATTTATTTGTGCTTCCTGCAGCCCTGGGGAGGGACCTACGGCCTCCTGCATGCTAAGCAGGTGCTCCACCAGTGAGCCTCTCCCTTGATATGTTTGCTGTTAGTTGCACTTTATTTAATGTGTTTGTGTGTCTTTTTTTTTGGACACGGTCTTGCTATGTAGTCCAGGCTGGCCTAGAACTTACTGTGTAGCCCAGCCTGGCCTGGAACTGGTGGCAGTGTTCCTGCCTTAGCCTCCTGAGTGCTGGGATTACAGGTGTACGCCCCCCGCCCGGTATTGTTTGTGTGTCTTCACAGTTACTGTCCTACCTAGAAAGTCTGTGTGGGAGGAAGTAGTTAGTGACAACCTCATTTTCCAGAGCGGGGAATGGGTGCCGAGGGAAGTCCCTTCCTGGGGTCCTGGGGCTCGGAGTAGCTGAGCTCAACGTCACTCAGGTGGGTGGGTGTCCAGGGTGACCTGGGTTGGAAACCAGGTGCCTCTGTACATCTCAGTGTGGCACTGTGACCCTCTAGCAAGCGCTGTGACACTGTGCCCCCCTGCCGCAAGTGCTGTGGCTGCCCCCCCTACGCTTTCAGTGTTTTACTCGGCCTGTTGGGGTGTGGATATTGCCTGACGCGCAACATTCACAAGACTTTATTACTGTTATCTCCACCTCTATTTGCTTAGTTCTTCTGTGGCCAGATAACGCCCGGTTCCTGACCTTACCTGCCACCTGTGTTATTGTACCCCCACCGCAGCGTGCTTATCTAACACCTGGTTCCTGCACAGGCTCCCGGATCTCCTCACTTCACCCCTTTGGGTCAGGCCTTCCCGCCTGGCCTGCGAGGAACCTCTCCACTGCAGCAGCATTAGCGGCATGTCCCTGCTGCTCAGGGGTGGCCGAGGTCACCCGGCCACCCGGCTGGCTCCTTCCCAAGCCCATGGTATGCTGCCCTCTTTAACTCCGCTTCCCAGTCCTCACTGTGGCCCCGCGTGGCTGCCCTGGGACAAGGCGGGGGACAGTGTGGGGACGGGAGCTGGGGATGGGCCCCTCGGAGGTGGCCCTGGGGACACACAGCCGGAGGAAAAAATAGATGTTCACAAGGTCAGCAACTGAGCAAATATTGCTCTTTTATCACAAAATACACATTTGAGTTCCAAGTCGTGTTTTGTATGCCCTTATTCTCTCTTTTATTTGTTTGTTTGTTTACTTGGTGCTGAGGATGGAACCCAGGGGTGCCTGCTAGGCAAGCGCTCCCCGCTGAGCTGCGCCCCACCCGTGACCCCTTGTTAATCTTGCCTGTTAGCACCCTCGGCTGTGTACCGCCCAAGCAAGATCGCCCCACCCGGTCAGGTGGTCTCCCACTCTCCAGCCTCTCCCGTACCCGCTGGACTTGGGGTGCATGTATAGTTCCGACTCGGTAGGTTTCACTGCAGTAGGGGGCAGGTGCCCTGCTGAGGAACCTTGAACACCAGATCTCTTCTCTGCCTACTCCGAGGGGAGTTTGCTGGGGATTGAGGTCTCCCACGGTCTGAATAAGTGTAAGTCTCTGATCTATGCCAGAGTGCTGGGTCTGCTCCTTTGTGTCTTGGAGGCATTTTTGCTGATTCTTTGCTTAATTTGCCGAACTGGAGGCCGGTGCTGACCCTCCCTTGGGCCTGGAGGTGGAAAGCAGCCGGTCAGCCTCACGGGGAGGCACGGTAGCCCAGGCCTGTGTGAGGCGTGCAGCGCTGTCAGCAGAGCCTTGTGCGGAGGCCACCAGACTTTGAACCTGAGGCCTGCCTGACGGGGAAATTACCTGGGTGAGGAGGGCGTTACCCCGCTCTGGGGAGTGGAGCAGACCTTTTCCTCCTAGTGGGTCCCAAACTGCTTTTTGTTTTCTTTGCTTTTAAACAAGTTCTCAAATCCGTATTCTGAGGGTGTGGTTTTTTTCTGTTTCGTAGAGAGCGTTAGGAACGTGAACACTACAAACTTTTCTCTCTCTTTTTGTTTTTCTCTGTGTTGTTTCTCTTTTTGTTGGGTGTTGAACCCAATTTTTATCTCGAGACAGGGTCTTGCCAAGCCACTAAGCTCAGCAGGCTGGGCTTGAATTTGTGATCCTTCTGCCACAGCCTCCCGAGAGCTGGGATGACAGTGGAATTAGGTGTGTGCAGCCATGCCAAACTTCTCCGTTGCAACAAAATGCTCCGCTTGTAAACTACAAACGTCCTGCAAAGTGCTATGGAAAGCACTGGTTTGAACTCAATTCTTGTGGCTGCATCTACCGTGCAGACTGCAGGCTGCCGGAGAACTCGGAATAAGTGCTCCTGGTGAGGACTGTGTCCCCTTGCTGCCGACGAGCTATGCGTGTCCCCCAGTGGCTGTGGGTTTGATTCCAGCACCCCAGCAAAGGCATACTGGGCGAAGGCAGCCTGGTTTTCTTGGGCTCATCTACCTTTGATTCTTTAGCGTTTTTGCTTTTTTTTTTTTTCTGAGACAAGAGTCTCCCTATATAGTTAAGGCTGGCTTTGAACTCACATAGCCAGACTGGCCTCAAACTCACAGCAATCCTCCGGCCTCAGCCTCCCGAGTGGTGGGATTATAGGTGTGTACCAGCACACATGGCTGTGGCTTTGCTTTTATAGGTGTGCAAGGGGGGAACAGAGTTCAAAGTACGCATCTGGTCCCTTTAAAAAACATGGCCCTGTGGGTGGGCCTGGTGGTGTAGCTCAGTGTGAGTTTTTGTGGACCTGCAGGGGTGGAGGTCCATGGAGGTCCTAGGTTTGGTCCCCAGCACTGCAAATAAACACCAACAAACAAATAAGTGTTAGGAGTAGCAGGGTAGTGTGCTATAAAGGATAATATTTAAAGATAATAATTCCAGTGGGGTGTGGTAATGTGCACCTGTAATTCCAGCACTCAGGAGGCTGAGGCAGGAGGATCACTCACCATAGTATAGTCAAGGCCTGCCTGGACTACATAGCAAGACCCTGTCTCCAAAAACTAAATTAAAAACTAAATAAATAAATGATTCCTACCATATTTAAAGACCGTTTATGTCACCTGCAGGGGCCCCCCTAAATCATTTCTGGAGCACTCTGATTGTGCTGAAGCCCTCTCTACTGCTACTGATGACTTCCCAGCCAGGGAAGCCGTTTCTGTAAAAAATATCCCAAGCCCACCAGCGCTGGGACCCCAGGCTAGTGACAGCCCTGTCTGGTCTCTAGCGAGCCTCTGTCCTGAGTGCTGCTGTGGGTTCCGTGGGCACAGGCTCCTTGTGTTGGTGACATCCTTGCCCCCGAGCATCTCTGACACACGGCACATGTGCAGGCGTGTTCAGCCCCCTTGCCCGCGGTTCTGAGAGCGGAGACTTCTGGCCTTGGTAGGGGTCAGTGGCGTGGACAGAATGGAATGGGACTGAACCATCTCTGTTCCGAGCCAGGCCTTCTTGGTGGTCTAATCCTGCAACTGGGACCTGTTCCTGCTCCTGCTCCTGCTCCGCCCAAGCCGGCGCCCCAGGCTACCCTCCAGCCCCCTGCTAAACTACTGAAATGCCAGAAATGCCTTTGGAACTGTGTTTACATTTTCTTCCGCTTCTCCTTTTTCCTTTTAGGCTCAGTCAGGAATGGAGACGCCGTTGGATGTCTTGTCCAGGGCCGCCTCTCTGGTGCATGCTGATGACAAGAAGCGTAAGTCAGACGTGTGTTTTCAGAGGCGTCGCCATGAGTGCTCCTCTCGGTGTGCTTTGCCCGCCGCAGTGGAAACGCTCGCGTCCCCGCACGGGTTTGGCCTGGGGGCTGTGGTGGCTTCCTCAGACAACAGCGTGACATTCTCATGTTTTCTTGTTGTTTTTGAGAACCAGAACATGTTTCAGAAGCAGAACCAGAACACGCTTTTCTTTCCCATGTGCTGGGAATGGAGCCCGGGACCCGGCACGTGCTAGGCGAGCGCTCCTCACTGAGCTACCCGCCTACTCCTAGTCATGGAGATTCTGGGGAGAAAACACCCCTTCCCTTGTGTGGTGGTCAGGGCAAGAGGGAGAACTCCAGTTTTGAGAGATTACTGTCCATTCTAAAGTGTATTTTTCTTTAATTTCTTTTTTTTTTTTGTTTTTTTTTTCCGGTACTGGGAATCGAACTCACGACCTTGCACTTGCAAAGCATGTGCTGTGCCGCTGAGCTAAATCCCCAGCTCCCTGTATTTGTTTTTAAAATGTTCTTGTTCCAGGTTAAAATTACTGATACTGGGCATGGTGGCACAAACCTGTAATTCCAGCTCTTGGGAGCCTGAGGCAGGAGGATCTCCGTGAGTTCAAGGCCAGCCTGGATTACACAGTGAGACCCTGTCTCAAACAAACAAACAAAAAAATTACTTGCTGAACAGTATTACAAGAATTGCTGTTTTACCCAGGTTGGGTTTGAATTTGTGATTCTTTTGCCTCAGCCTCTCAGAGTGCTAGAATTACAGGTGTACCGTCACCATGCCTAGCTCCAATTTTGTTTTTCAGTAATTTAAAAATTGACCAAGAAGGAAGGACAGGGTACTTCATGCTAATATACAGAACTACAACTTGGTGAATCTTTAACAACATACGGTGGACCCTTGACTTACAAACTCGATTTGGTCCCCGAGGGCAGGTTGTAACTCAAGTTGTCAACTGAAGGCTCAGGCTGCTCTACACGGCCGTCAAAGTCTCTCTCCCGTACACAGGCAGATCTCAGTGTCCTTAGAGAGACACTGGCCCAGGATTTCCTAACTAATCCCGTACAGGAAAGGATGTTGTAATGTTCCTTCCAGAACTCACCACCTGGAAGCACAAGTGGCCGGCATTCAGATCGTAGCCCGAGTTGTCGGGATGTCAGGCTGGTCATGACTCCAGAGTCTATTGTACATCAGATATTTTGGTGATTGCCAAATATTTTATTTTTAGTAATTTTACTCATATATCTTCTGGATTAGAAGACTTGGAGCTGCTTCCTTTCTCCCTTAGATTTAAAATATTAGGAAAAACAATGAAGGTTGTGTTTTTATGAAGTTAAGTTTGCCGAGCTGCCTCACTTACTAGTTCATTTCCTGTGAGTTGGCGGCTAGGGCGTGCGCGGCTTTGAACCGTGAGGTCTGCCCCCGGCAGCTGTGAGACTTCCTTTCCTATGCTTCAGTTTCCTCATTAGCAGCAGGCAGTAACACTTCCTGCTTACCTAGTATTTGTGAGGATCGGAGGTTCCCACCTGTCTCCTGGCTGGGGCTGCCTCGCGCTCTCTGGCACCGATTGCTCTCTGACTGCACCTCTGATTGGCCTCTGGGTTCGGTAGACTTGAGGTGACTGTGTCCCCTGGCCCCTTGCCACTCCTCACCGAGGTCCTCGTTCTGGTAGTGATTGGAAGGTGTAGCCGTGAGGGATTTTTCCCAGGCGTTGGTTTGTGTGTTTGTTTTTTTGAGACAGGGTCTTACTATAGTAGTTGTAATTGGGCCTTGAACTCACTGTGTGTAGTGCAGGCTGGCCTCAAACTCACAGTGATCTTCCTGCCTCAGCCTCCAGAGTGCTGGGATTGTAGGTGTGCGCCACCATGCCTGGCTTCCCAACCTTTTTACACTTCACACACGATTTAGTGCTTGGTTTGCAGGCTGGCAGAAGTGCCCGACGGTGAGGTTTAGTTATTCCTTGCTAAGGAAGCTGAGCTTGGGACGTCATGTGTCATTCCCAAGGACGCAGGCTGGTGACAGAGTCCCTCAACCACAGAGGGTTTCCTGCCCCTAAAGACGCAGCCCCAGGCCTGGCCTGACCAGCTGCTTGCATGCCATGTGGACCACTGAGAGAGCTGACTTACATGTCCCTATGTCCCTGCCCCACGCGGGGCGGCAGTTGGACTTTTTTTTTTTTTTTTGTCTTTTTGAGACAAGGTCTCGCTATGCAATTCAGGCTGGCCTTGAGCTCATTTTGTAGCCCAGGCTGGCCTTGAACTCACAACAATCCTCCTGCCTCAGCCTCCCGAGTGCTGGGATTACAGGTGTGTGCCACCACGCCCAGCGTGGTTGGACTTTCTTTTATTGGCACCCGAATTTAATTAGAGGTGTGGGCCAGAGTGCTGTCTGTAACCAGGGAAAGTAGAGGCCGTGGCGTCAGGGTCCTTGTGTCCTGGGAGCGTGGAGTGAAAGGGCTTTTTCCCCTCTTTCTCAACCTCTGGAGAGTTCTCTTGGGTCAGAAATTTTGATCAGCTTGGAGATCTGCCTGGTTTGCAGCTCCACGAGCGACTCGTGAAGGCCCGGAGGGGCCCGTCCCTCACCTCCAGGAAGAGTCTGCACACAGGTCCTTGAGCTGCACAGTCTGCAGGGATGTGGGCATTTCCGTGGGCATTGCACAGGGGCAGTGTGCAGGGAGGGGGCCCTGCTCTGGACCCTGTCCTGAGCCTCTCTACCTTGGTGGCCCGGTCGGGTCAGGAGCGGCCAGCCTGGTTCGGGTCCCCTTGGCTGTGGATCCATCTGAGCCCTTGTCGTCTCTGGGCTTGCCGGGTGCCTCTACCCTTCATGGAGCGGCGCTGGGTGTCATTGCGTGAGCCTGTGAAAGTCCGAGTGGTGCAGACAGCACCTGCGGTGTGCGCTGTGCCTCTCGGTGGATTTCTTAGCCTTATCGGTGCTGGCCCGGCCCAACTCAGCTTTCTCTGCCCTAGATTGATTCTGGTGTGGCTTTGTCCTAGACTGCTCTTACACTTTGGGGGCCGGGAACATTCTCCCCGACACTCTGAGAAAGTCTGTGTGTAATCTGATGTGGGTGTCTTGTTGCGAGCACAGAAGTGTCCCATTCCTTGGGCTCGGCTTCCCGGGGCGTCTGCGTGACCTGAATGATGCTCGTGACTTCTCGCTGGCTCCTGGAGCACTGAGACTTGGTCATTTTGGGGGGTGGTATTGTTCTGGCCTTTAGAAGGGAACAGGATCCTTTGTGACTTGAGTGTAATACCCGATAGCCTTAAGGTTTCATTATGTCTATAGTGGAGAATAAAAGCAATATCTCAGTAGTACGCTGGGAGCTGGGATAAATAGTGAAAGGGCGGTTTTGTAGCAATCCAGTAGTTACTTATCTGAGCAGCCTAGAAGGAATAAATTTACTTAAAATAATCATCCGACTGCTCAGGAGGCTTTGATTTTATCGGTGTTCAGAGCTGTCCTGGAATGGACTTCATGACGACGCAAACAGATCGTTCATGCTGGGTTGGGAGGGCTCCAATGTTTTACAATTTTTGTTGTTGTTGTTGTTGTTGTATTAGGGATTGAACCCAAGGCCTTCACACTGAGCTACATCCCCACCCCTCGTTTAAATTTTTTTTTATTTTTATTTTGACACAAGTTCTTCCTAAGTTACTAAGTTGCTCAGGCTGGGCTCCAGCTTGCTATCCTTCTGCCTCCACCTCCCGAGTGCTGGGATGCCTGGCTCCAGCTTTCTTTTCTGAATAGTGAAAATTGATCGAGGTGGGAGGACAGGGCATTTTTTTGTTGATATATATAACAATAGTTTGGTGGACCTTTAATACTCTACCTCATTTTATTTTGATGATTACAAAATATTTTACTTTTGGTAATTTCTTTCTTGTATCTTGAAACCTGGTAGATGCTTCCTTCCTTGATTAGATTAAAATCTATGCTATTGATATTTTTGAAGCAGGATCTCCCTATATTGCCCAGGCTGGTCTTGAACTCCTGGTCTCAAGTCATCCTCTTGCCTGAGCATCTTGAATGCCAGAACCATGGGTGCATGCCACTGTGTCTGGCTAAAATCATTATGAAACTTTGTTTTTGAGAGTTTGGGTGGAGGGGTTATGTATTATTGGTCAGCTTTTCCATTGCTGAGACACAGGACCTGATATCTACAAGTTAAAGGAGGAGAGGTCTAACTTGGCTCATGATTTTAGGCGTTCAGTCCATGGTTGGCTGGTCTTAGGCAGAAGTGTCCTGGTGGAAGGGTGTGGTGGAGTGGGAACTGCTCTGTTCATGGCAGCCAGGAAGCACTGCAGGAGAACAGTGCCAGAGAGGAAGGGGCCGGGGACCAGATACGATGCCCACAGTCATACCTCCGTGACTCACCCAGACATGAAGTGTGCTCTAGGTGGTCGTCCGGGTATCTTGTCTCCTCGCCACGGCACCCCCGCTAAGCGGGCGCTACTGTCAGTCCCATTTTGCAGATGAGGGAACTGAGGCTTATAGAGAGAGATGATTTGCCCAGGACCGCTCACAGAAAACACACAGAACACACACAGCCCCCGTGCCCCGTGCCCCATGAGTGCATCTGCAGGAGGCTTTGCTTGGAGGAGGTTCCCCACCTGTGAATCAGCAGCTCCGATCCAGTAGTGGCTGCAGCGGCCGGCATTGAGGATGGGGGTTGGTTGGGAGCCTCTGTCCCCCACCGGAGCCTCTTTCCCTGGCGAGTGTCCTCTTCCAGGAGCTTCTCAATTCCCTGGAGGAAGGGAGCTTGGTCCCTTAGACATGTGCTGCTTCATGCAGCACTGGGACCCCTCTGCTGGGCCTCAGCATCTCCAGAAGGTGGTGCTGCTAGCTGTCCTCCCTCGCCATGTGCCGTGCGGTGCCCTTTGGTACTTAGGTAGGTGCTCAGTAAACATGGTAATGAAGCAGCTGCCGGAGTGAAAGGGGAATCAGTTTATTTGACACCAGCGGAAGTGCCTCGTAATTGTCGCCATCATGACTTAGAATGCACAATTTCAAAAGAACCCTCTGCTCCTCTTGGTAGCA
>NW_004955429.1:14386779-14395529 GCF_000276665.1 Chinchilla lanigera | reverse complement strand
TTTTTTTTGGTTTTTCTCCGGTACCGGGAACCGAACTCACGACCTTGCGCTTGCCAGGCAGGCGCTTTTGCCGCTGAGCTAAATCCCCAGCCCCTCTCCTTGAGTCTTGCAACAAAAGCCTTCGAGGCAGGCTGGGCTGGAGCAGAGAGGAATGGAGTCGGGTGGCGTGGGGGCGCTGAGTTCCAGGTGACGGTAAGAGCGGAGTGTTTCCCCTCCTTGCAGACTCTGTGCTCAGAGCCTTAGGGCAGGAAGTCCAAGGTCCTGGGGCGCTGTCTCCTGCAGACCACGTCCCTATCCCCTCCCCGCAGCCGGAAGCCTGCAGAGAGATCAACTTAGGGCCTTGTGCATGTGAGGCCAAGGTCTCTGAGCCATACCCTGGCACCCGTGTGAGCCCCCTTTGTTTCTTTGTTCTTTTTTTATTTTTATTTATTTTTATTTTATTTTGTTTTTTTGAGACAGGGTCTCCCTGTGTAGTTCAGGCTGGCTTTAAACTCACTATGTAGCTCAGGATGGCTTTGAACTCACTGTGATCCTCCTGCCTCAGCCTCCTGAGTAATGGGATTATGGGGTTGCACCACCATGTCCAGATAGCCTCCTTTTTCTTTTTCTTTCTCTTTTTCTTTTTCTTTTTCTTTTTCTTTTTCTTTTTCTTTTTCTTTTTCTTTTTCTTTTTCTTTTGTGTCTTTTTGAGGCAGGGTCTTGCTATGCAGTTCAGGCTGGCCTTGAGCTCACTTTGTAGCTCAGGCTGGTCTCAAACTCTCAACGATCCTCCTACCTCAGCCTCCTGAGTGCTGGGATTACAGGCGTGCGCCACCATGCCCGGCTACCTCCTTTTTCTTTTTAAGATAAGCACTGAATTTACTGTGCTTTTTAAAGGTTGTAGACTCTTAAAGCTGGACATGGTGACACATCTCTGTAATCCCAGCACTCAGGAGGCTGAGGCATGTTCGAGGCCAGCCTGGGCTACACAGCAAGACCCTGTCTCAAGAAACAAAAAAACCAAACAAAAGTTATGGACACTAATAATCCATTTTGTGCTTTGGGTTGTTTCCCTTTTTTTACAAAATGACATCAGCAATACCATTTCCCAATAATCTCTCTGCTTTAAAAATCTCCATTAAAGCATGTGTGTATTATGTGCTCATTTAAACCATTCTCAATGTGGGCTGCCCTTGTAATCTGAGCTGGCTTCCCACGGTGGCCCTCTGGCGTCCTGCGGAGACAGTGATGGCAGGTCTCTGCTGCTTTGATAGTTTCATATCAGATCAAATTAGCATAGTAAGTGTTAGGAAGGGGATCGCCCCTACGAAAGGACAATGGCTTGTTGATTAGCATAATGGATGTTGAAAATGATGCTTCTGTGGGGTGCTCTTTCCACACCCGAGGGGTGGTGCTTCTCAATCTTCTAGAAATCCTGTTTTCCTTCGATACATATAAGCATGTTATGAACTATTTTAATGTCATTTGCAATTCAAATTAAGAAATTAGAGTCAGGAATCCTTGAATGAAGTATTTCTTTTTTTCTTCCTTCCTTTTGCATTTAAGACTCAGCTCCCTGGTGCTCCTCCCTTCTCTCTGTGGTTCGCGAGTTGCTCCCCGGTCAGACTGCAGCTCCCTGTGCAGTGGAGCTCCCTGTGCAGTTCCGTGGTGGCCAAGTGAGGGTCCCCTCTCCCTGGTATCTCAGAACCCCCCAGTACGCACCTGACTGTTTACATGTGCTCTGGTTAGGGTGGTGCTCCCAAGGCCTTTTTTTTCCAGTATTGGAGATTGAACACACTGCCTTTACACTGAGCCACAGCCCCAGACCTTTTTAAAAATTTATATTTTGAGACAGGATCTTGTTAAGTTTCCCAGGCTTGGCTTGGACTTTTGGTCCTCCTGCCTCAGCCTCCCAGAGTGCTGGGATTGTAGGCGTTCACCTTGACCAGGAGTCCCTGGGGGGAAGGGACAGAGGGCCCTGGTTTTCTTCTGGAGAGAATCACAGTGTGCTGTGGCTGATTCCTTCTCGCCGCTGAGGACGGCTGTGGGTGCCCCTTTGCGCCCAGCCCGGGCTGGAGCACCTGCCCTGGCTGGTGCTGCAGGCCTGGGCTTTTGGGTGTTTCTTTTGCCTGCAGAGACCCAGGTGTTAAAATTTGCCAGCATGCAGAGTACTGCTTTTCCATGGGAATGTGGAACTGCATTTGTCAGATTTTGTGATTGCTGAAGACAAACAAGAAACCTGAGTTTTTATAGGAAATCTTTAAGTTTAACAATTCCGTGTCAGTTAAGCAGTGGTTCTCTAAGCTCGCATTGGGCCCTTAAACATTGATCTAGCATGTGCTTTCTGGTGTACTCTCAGTACTTTGCTTTGTTTTTGTTTCTGTTTTATTTCTTTTGAGACAGGGTCTTGGCGATGTAGTCCACGCTGGCCTTGAACTCACTGTTTAGCCCAGGCTGGCCTCAAACTTGTGGCGATCCTCCTGCCTCAGCCTCCTGAGTACTGGGATTATAGGCAGGCGCCACCAAGCCTGGCTATTAGTCTCAGGATTTTTTATCAGTAAGACCTGAAATAAGTGAAGTTTCTTTCTTTTGTTTTCCTTTTTCCTGCGCTCCGGAGCTGCTCTGTAGTTTTTTTTTTTTCAGCACCTACTCTGGCTCCCCCACGGGGGTGAATCTGTGTAGCAAGTCCTCAGGAGCTGGAGGGAGTGACACCAACACTGAGTCCTCTGCAGGCGTCCTAGTTCCAGTTGGCTGATTCGGACCCGTGTGCGTCTTCCTTCCCGTCAGAGCCCATTGCAAAAGGCCGCAGACATGGGCCTCCTGCTTTCTGGAAGGTTTCTGTATGTCGTGTATGTCACGTGCTTCTGAATTGGCGCTGTCCGAGCTGTCGTCCGCAGAAAAACGGAATCAAGTCCTTCCACCATTGGTGGCTGTCGTCCACTGGCCGCAACCCTAGGTTCCTTGCGAGCGACAGGGGTCCCTCCTGTGTCCGCCTGAGGTCGGGGTGTCTTCCGCGCTGTCGCCAAGCTCGCACCCAGGAAGGCGCAGTACGCAGGGTCACGAGGGTCCCTGCGTGACAGGAGGGGCTTGAGAAAACAAAAACAGAAATAAAAAATCATAGCTCAGTGCACAGGAGCAAAAGAAAAGGGAATGGAAAGCAGGGCTGGCGGCAGCGTACTCGTCAGGGCAGGGCCTGAGTAATGCTCTGGACAATGTTGAAGTGGCGCATGCGCAGGGAGCCGCCGGAAGCCGGGGCTGTGCCGAAAGCGAGGTCTTGCCCAGGGTTCATGGAGTTGGTGTTGGCCCAGAGGGAAGCAGAGTAAGACTTCAGGTTGCCATGGCGCCCCTAGGCAAGAGGGGCAGGCAGGGAGGCAGGATTTTGGAAGCTGTTTTGCTTGTTCCTAATTCTTACTTATTTTTGATAGGATCTTGCTGTGTAGGGCAGGCTGGCCCAGAACTCACAGTGATCCTCCTGCCTCAGCCTCCTGAGCCTAGAGATTCTAGGTGTGTAGCACCAACTCGGGTTATTTTTTAGTTTTGTGGTATTGGGGATGGAGCTTAGTGGCACCTTCATGCCAGGCAAGCGCTCACCACTGAGCACAGCCCCAGCGCTGCCCCCCTTGGTCATTGATGAACCGGAAAGCTCAGTTAAGTCTACTTGAGCCAGCTGTGTGGGAGAGGAGCTGCGCTCAGCAGAGTGACCAGGAAGGAAAGGTGGGGCCTGACCCCAGGACTCTGCTGGTGAGGGAGGCTGTGAAGTACTGAGAAGAAGATGCACTTATTAGAAAGTTAGGAACATGTGAGCTGAAGAACAACTAAAATACCCAAAGTAGAAAAGCTGAGCATGGTGGTACACGCCTGTAATCCCAGTACTCAGGAGGCTGAGGCAGGAGGATTGCTGTGAAGTTGAGGCCCGCCTGGGCTACATAGTGAGTTCAAGCCCAACTTAGACTACATAGCAAGACTGTGTCTCAAAAAACAAACGAACAAGCCCCAAGTAGAAATTTTCCATCATTTTTTCCATTTTACTGAAAGTCTGTGTCCTTTCACCAGCGAACTCCCCAGTCCTCCCTGAAAGAAAATGTTGATGTCTGCTTTTATTTTTATAAATGAAAATGAAAGTAACCCAAGAAACCTAAAAATAAAACCGCAGATTGTTCTAAGGAAGGAACCTGAGCTGGGTGTGGCAGGGGGGCAGAGCCCTCGCCTGGCCTCCTGAGGCCCTGGGTTCTGTCCCCAGCACCGTAGAAAACCAGTGAGAACAGACAGCAAATGAAACCTTTTGTGAATTTCAAGAAAAAAAGAAAATATACAGTTACAGAACCTTTAGAGATGAAGAAAAAAGCATAGCTGAGGATAATACACAAATACAGGCACAGGTGACAAAATGGAACCGTGCTGGCAAAGCGGAGGGGCTGAAGCCAGAGCCGTGGGAAACGCGAGTGCAGCAGATTGGTACTGCAGGGAGAGCCGCAGGCGCGGCGGAGCTGGCCCGCAGCTGAGTCTAACCACATCTTCAAGAAGCAGGTTCCTCTGTTGCAAAACCATGCTAGAGTAGATGAACTCATCTTCTGTAAAGATAATCACACCAGGACACCAAACAGGATGAGGCCAGCACAGGGCGCAGGTGTGTATTATAAATCAACAGCGCTTGGCTTTATTTTTATTTATTTTTTTCTTTGAGATAAGGTCTCATTGTGTAGTTCAGGCTGGCCTTGAACTCAGGGCGATCCTCCTGCCTCAGCCCAAGATTATAGCTATGTACCACCACGCAGGGCTATTGAACTTGTAGATAGATATGAGACCCCTAAGTGAGACATTGACTAGTTCATCCCGATGATGTGTTACTGCATGTCCAGGTAAACCAGTTGCATTACGGAAATGCAAGAATGTAGCTCCTGTCATGTAATAAATCATTTATGTTATTTCAGTGTATTAAGAAATGCATTTAGTATTCATGACTGAAATCCAAAAACTATGTGATAAATGGTAACAGCTTAGCAAGAGTGGATCAGAAGAAAGTTTGTTTTTCACGGATACGTAGAACCATAAAACATCCAACACCTTCATGGTGAACCACGCCACGTTCCGAGACCTGTCCACACCGCAGCGTTCAGGTCAGGTTGAAGCCACCTGTCTCCTGGAACACACACCATCACTTCCCCCGAAGGGGACCCTCAGGACTGCTTCCCCGAGCGCACAGAACGCGATCCTCGTCTGTACTCACCCGCCTCTGCAGGGGCTCGCAGGACCCTTGACCCGCAGTAACTGCTGCTTAGTGCCAAGCTGGGCCCCTTCTCCCTTGGACTCTCCACTTCTGACATTAACAAGGGAAGAAACTTCTGAAGGGATCGGAGGTCACTTGCTAGAAACCTCCATGAATAAGGTTCATCTCATCGTGAAATACGGGTGGAAGACGGGTAGCCTTGAACCTGAGTGTTTGACTAGTGAATTTCTTTGAAAGAGAGATTTAAGTAAACATTGAGAAACGGGACAGACACGTCTGTAATGCGGGATGTCCGAATGGTCTCCCGGAAAATTGTAGCAGTGAACAAAGGAAAAAACTACTAGAATGCTAGGTGGGTTTAAGTAGTGCTGCTGATTGCGAGAATAATAACGAAAATCAGCACGATTCCTATTTCATTTGCAATAGCCAGGGAGAAATGATCTCTTTAAAAACCCTCACGCATACATCAGCTGTAGGTGTAAGACGTTTGGGTAAACATCTTAAGCATGTAAGAGCTATGTGAATAAATCGTAAAGTTTCCCAAGTGACACAGAGATCAGAATAAAAGGAGATACGCACCATACTTCAGAGTAGGAAGATCCAGGCAAATCGCAGCACCCGTCACGTCTGCACTAGTCTGTAATTTCAACAGTGCCCTGGGCGGAATGTGAAGAGTCATGTTTGAAATTGATAAAATGGGCTGCAGTTCATCTGAAAGAGGTGGGAGTAGGAGAGACTTGCTGTGTCAGATGTTGGAACACCGAGCTTTATCACTGCAAAGGAATTAAGATGGTGTAATAGCGGCAGAAAGATAACTGCTCTGAGTTACCTAAACCCTTGTACAAATCCACCGTAACAAATGTGTCCTACAGCTGTGCGTGTGGAACTGCGACGCAAACTCCCGGGGAGGGCACGTGCCGATGGTGGCAGAAGTGCTGTGTCCTGTGTCCTCTTCAGTACAGGAGCACGGCAGTGGCCGTGATGGGCAACCACCTGTGCCCACGAGCCGCCAGCGGCAGGTGCAGGTCACTGAGGCAGACCCCGAGCTGAAACCAGCTGAGGTGTGGGTGAGGGTGCCCTGGCTCCCTCTGGTGATGTGGCCCCTGTGGGCATTTGGGTGGGACTTTTGGAAATTTTTTTTGAGAGAGAGCATCTTACTATGTAGCCCAGGCTGGCTTCAGACTTCTGAGTACTGGGATTACAGGCCTGCACCACCGCGCCGACCCAGGAGCAGGACTTCCAGGTGAGGTGGGCGTGTTACAGGTCACGGAGGCCAGGCTGGGGAGTGTGGGACCCTCGGCCCCTCCCTTGCTTTCCCATTTCTCCCAGCTGTGTTGGAAGCAGCTTCGCTCTGCCTTGCACACCTACTGTGCCTTGCTCACCCACTGCCATCTACGGCTTTGAAGCTGCAGAGGCCCAGCATGCACACAGCCCTGGGTTCAATCCTGAGTGACACACACAGTCATCTGTCCCAGAATGTGATATATTGGTGCGGAATTTCAAGCCCACAGCGAAAGAATGAGTTACTTTTTCTTTTTTTGCATTACTGAGAATTGAACCCAGGGCCTTCACATTGAACTACATTTCCAGCCCTTTTTATTTTTTTGTTTCGAGCCTGGGTTTTTCTAAGTCACTAAGTTGCAGTGCCAGCCTCAGAATTGGAATCTTCCTGCCTCAGCCTTCCAGAGCACTGGGATTACATACAAAATTTACCATCTTGACCATTTTTAAATGGTGTTAAATACATTCATAATGTTGTACAACCACCTCCACCATCTAGTTCTCTAACTTCTCATGTGGCAGAACTGAACCTGTACCTATAAGAAGCTCCCTACAGGCAGGAATTCGGCTCAGCACAGAGCTCTGGTCTAGCATGCATGCGGTCCTGGGTTTGATCCCCAGTGTGGGAAACAAGTAAAACAATACCAAAAAACTTTACACGAAAACCCCAGAAATCCCAAACTTGGAACTCTCCAGCCTGACACCCACACCATCATTCTCCTTCCTCTGATATGAACCTCACTGCTCTCAGGACCTCAGATAAGTGAACTCCTGTAGGATCTGGCCCTGTCACTTAGTATAATTTCCCCTGCTCCCTCTGCTGTGGTGCGGGTGGGGACCTCGTTCCTTTTTAAGGCTGCATACTATTCCACTGTAAGAAATGACCATGTTCCCCAACCCATCTGCCAAGGGACAGTGAGGTGGGCCAGTGGTTTAGCTGCTGTGAATGAGTTGAACACATTATTTCTTTCAGTCCCTGTTTCCAGTTATCTGCATACCTACCCAGAAGCAGAATCAATGGCTCCCAGTAGTGATTTTCTAGTGAGCTGCTGCCCACACTTCTTTCCCAAGCAGCCCCTGTTCAGCCTGCCCACAGGCGGCTCGTGGGCCTTCAGTCCTCCGAGTCCCGGCCAGGCCTTGCTTTTTTCTAGGCTTGCTGGTGGCAGCCATGCCCACGTGTGAGCGGTGCTGTCCCCTTGGCTGTGACCTGGGTCTCTGTCCTGAGTAGTGGTTCTCAGGGTGCCTGTGCTCACGTGGAGAAGTGTTGTTCAAGTTCTTTGCCTGCTCTCAGGGTGCTTCTCAGTGGTTGATGCTGTTCAGAGTTCTTCATGTAACCTGGATACCTAACTCTCCTCTGAATGATTCGTGAGTATTTTCTTTCATAGGTTATATTTTCACTTTCTTAAAGAACAAAAACTACAACTGTTGGCAAATCATTTGGAAGAAAGTTACTGAGGTTTGTTATACTCCACAATAAATTACATGCAGAAGAAAGAACTTACGCATACTTCTAAAAGCTCATGTATATATTTTATTTTTGTCTTTTTGGTGGGGCCCAGAATCGAATTCAGGGTCTCCTGCTTGCCAGGCAGGTGCTGCACCACTGAGCTAATGCCCTGCCTCTTTTGTCTTTTTGAGACAAGGTTTCTCTATGCAGTTTAGACTGGCTTTGAACTCACTTTGTAGCCCAGTTTAACCTCAAACTCACAGCAATCCTCCTGCCTCAGTCTCCTGAGTACTGGCAATCTTTTTTGTGTTTTTGAGACAGGGTCACAGGCCTCAAACTCACAGCAATCCTCCTGCTTTAGCCCCTTGAATGGATGTGTTATACCACATCTACCTAAAAGCTTGTATTCCTCATGTATATTTATAATATAGAGGAACAAAGTTGTAGTAGAGAAGTGTCGCTGTTTTTTCCTTTTTTTAATGTTTTGGTTCTTTGAGACAGAGTCTCACCATGTAGTTCAGACTGGCCTCGAACTCACAGCAGTCCTCCTGCTTCATCCTCCCAAGTGCTGAGATTACAGGTGTGCACCAGTACATCATATCTCTTTCTTTCTTTCTTTTTCTTTCTTTTTCTTTTCTTTTCTTTTCTTTTCTTTTCTTTCTTTCTTTCTCTTTCTTCTTTTTTTTTTTTTTTGGTACCAGGAATTAAACTCAGGACCTTGCACTTGCCAGGCAGGTGCTTATGCCACTGAGCTATATCTCTTGCCCTTTTTCTTTTTTACTTGAGAAGTTTTTTTTTTTTTTTTTTTTTTTTTTT
>NW_004955429.1:14380860-14386679 GCF_000276665.1 Chinchilla lanigera | reverse complement strand
TTTTTTTTTTTTTTTTTTTTTTTTTTTGTCTTCTTGTCTTTTTGAGATAGGGTCGCTATGCAGTTCAGGCTGGCCTTGAACTCACTTTGTAGCCCAGGCTGATCTTGAACTCACAACAATCCTCTTGCCTCAGCCTCCTGAGTGCTGGGATTACAGGCGTGTGCCACCACATCTGGTGAGAAGTTCTTCTTCAACAATACCTAGAAGTCAGAAAGAGGCAACTTTAGGCTTTACGAAGGGTAATCTTTTGTTACAGGTAGCATAATCAAAAGTGAAAGTTCTGATTCATTTTTACAAGGTCCAGGTGGGTTAATACAACACTGATTCTAAAAACATACACTGGCTGGACATGGTGGCGAATTTTTGAGGCCAGCCTGGGGGACAAAGTGAGTTCAAAGTCAGCCTGAAGTACTTAGTGAGACCCTGTCTCCAAAACACAAAACAAAACAGACAACAAGAAGCCCACACGTTGATCTTATAGCAGCTAGGAAGCTAAAATGATGTGTTTAACATATCAGACCTGGTGCTATAAGATACCATGAGGAGGAGGAGGACACTTAGGGACACGTGAGTAGTTTGGTTATAAGAAATCAGCCTGAACTCGGCGGACACCACCCTGGAGAGGCGTGTGTGGCCCGGGGCACACAGGAGGCCGCTGAAGGCCGGTGAAGGCTGAAGAAGTGAGTGTCCCAGCCTGGGTCCTGACCCGTGATGAAAGCCTATGAGGAACGAGGTCCCCTGTTGCGGTCCTCCCTCCGGGCGGAGGGTCTGGAATGTCCCGTCCACCTGGAGCCTTGCCCAGGCTGCGGGGCACGGGCCACCTGCGGGCTCTGGACCCCACCCGCTGCAGGGCCCCCGCGGTGTCCTTGTGACCTCCTGACGCCGGGGATGAGGCTGGCTTCTCCCTTCCTCACGTCTGCAGTGTCTCTGTGGCAGTGCTTGGAGCAGAACAGACCCCGTATCTCCCGGTGCCTGTTCATCTTGCTCCTGGCGGTTTGACCGCGCTGCTGTGGTAAACAGCACCTGGTGGGGCTGTGAGACACGGAAACAAGGAGATGGCACTTCTTCTGTTTCCCTTTGGTTTATGTTTGCAAGCCGTAACAGTTAGTTCACCCTGGGGCATTGCACATGTAGGCACCGTCTCTTACCTAGGCTCTGGTGTTGGAGAAGCCGGTTCTGAGGACAGGTGCGGCGACGCCCCTGAGACCTTGCAGGAAGCGCCCTGGATGGGGTGGAGCGTGGCCGGGGAGTCGGCCCCACTCCCGTGTCCCAGCTCATGATGTGCTTGCTTTCCGGTTTGTTGGTGTTCGATGGGGTTTTCCTCCCTGGAGAAGGCTGGGATCGTCTTTCTGTCCCAAATGATCGGAGGTGTCAGGGTGGCGTGACCTCGAGTGGACTGAGGTATTGTGGGCACGTCCCGACCACCCTGCTCTCAGGGTTCCAGAGACATCAGTATGGGCACAGTGGGCCCTGCTCAGGGCAGGCACCTGGCGTCACCACCTTGCTCACCACTTCTCTGTGTTGGGAACATTCAGGAAACGCTGTGCTATTTGAAATACACATTAGTTGCTGTCAACCCTGGTACCCAGCTCTTTACTACTGGCTTTATTTTTGTCCATCACTTGGACCTCCTTCCTTTACTTTCCTTCTCCTTCCCTTTGTCCCTTCTTGACTTGTTCCGGTTGTGGGAAGATTTTTCTCAACTTTTCTTTTTCTTCCTTTTTTTTCAACTTTTTCTTTGAGACAGGGTGTCACTCTGTTGCTTAGGCTAGTGTCAAATTCCTAGCCTCAACTGTATTTTCTAATTCTTGTATTAATTATCTTTAAAAATTTAAGCTGGACACAGTGGTGCATATCTTTAATCACAGCACAGGGGAAGCTAAGGCAGGAAGTTCACCCCATGAGGTTTTTTTTTGTTGTTGTTTGTTTGTTTTTTGTTTGTTTGTTTTTTTCTCCTGTACCGGGAACCGAACTCACGACCTTGTGCTTGCCAGGCAGGCGCTTTTGCCGCTGAGCTAAATCCCCAGCCCAAGGTTTTTTTTTTTTGAGAGAGGGTCTTGCTATGTAGTTCAGGCCAGTCTTGCAATCACTATGTAGCTCAGACTGGCCTTGAACTCATGGCAATCCTCCTGCCTCAGCCTCCCAAATACTGGGATTACAGGTGTGCACCACCACGCCTAGCCACTCCATGAATTTAAGACCAGCCTGGGCTACATAATGAGACCCTGTCTCAAAAAACAAACCCCAAACTGAAACAAAATTTCTTTCAGGTTTTACATTGTCCTATGGTTTTTGTTAAATATCACACCTGATTTCATGGATGCTACTGTTTCTCTGAGAAATTTGATATATTGAAAAATGCTTTTTTCTTCTCCTTGGATTGTCTGTGTTTTGAAGGTGGAGATGGTCCCCAGGCCCTAGGTCTGCTACGCGTGTGCTGCACCTGTGAGTGACGCCATGGGCGTCTCTGTGTCTGGTTGCTCTGTGGGGTTGATTTGGACTCTGTCTTCCATGGTAGTAGTTTTTCCCCGATGCCGGGTTGTGTGCTCAGGACTGCAGGCAGGGAAGAAGCGAGCAGGAGTGGAGCTGGTGCTCTGAGCTCCCCACCACTGCCCCCAGGGCCTTGGGCCGCAGAAGCCTGGTGCCGGCGTGGGTCTCGGAGCTCTCCGCATGCAGCCTAGCATGGGCTGTCCTGCTGGGTGGGGAGGTGTAATCTGTCCTCCACCCTAAGTTGGTGCTGGTAGAATGCGAGATCATGAGGTTGGGGTTTTTTTTTTTTGGTCTTTTTGAGACATTTGGCCTTGAGCTCACTTTGTAGGCCAGGCTGGTCTCGAACTTGCAGCAATCCTCCTGCCTCAGCCTCCCCAAGTGCTGGGATTACAAGCGTGCACTACCACGCCTGGCCAAGATCGTGAGGTTGAATCCCCAGCCATGGTCAACGCCACGCGTGTCCCCCACCCCACATTCATGCAGTTGGCCTGCAGTCACGATGTTCAATTTGCAAGATGGAGTGACCCACATGTCCCCGTGCCCTGCTCCTCTCCGTGTGGTGTTACGTACAGAGTGTGGGCTCTACCCCTCGTTGGAGCTTGAGCTCTTGGAGGGTTGGAATTGGTCTTGTTCACAGCCGTTGGAACAGGATTTGGCAGACAGTGACGGACTCTCACCGTGCGTCCCTGGGCCTCCCCCCGCTCCCTGGCAGCACCTGGGCTGCAGTGGTGACTTCGGCAGACGTGGCACTGGGCGTGAGCTTTTGCATAAACAGGTGATGTCTCAGACGCCCCTTCGGCACCCCTTTCTCTGGTGCGAACTGCGGTTTGGGGTTCGTCTTTTTATTCTCCATTTTTCTTAGTGGGACTAAAATCCCTGCTGGCTTCAGATGTGGTTCAAATTTGAGGATCCTGTGAAACTCGAAAATGTTGTTTTAATGCGAGGATTTAATCATTAAGGGTAAATTTGTTATTTTTCAAGCCTTTTACTTTTTTTTCGTGTGTGTGGAGTTGGCAGCATTAATAGTAATGTGACTGGCTGTTTGGGTGACTGGAGTCGCTCCCGTCAGGGTCGTCTTCGTGCTGCTGTCCTTGGGGATTAAGGATGGTGAGAGAGTGAGTGCTGGGCTTTAGCAAGGCGATTCAGCTGTCCTTCTAGAAAATACTATGTGTATGTGCGAGCATTAAGGCAAACAGCCACGGCGAAGCCTCTGTAGCGGGCTGGGGTGCCCTCAGCGGCAGAGCGCTCGGTTCATGTGCACAAAGCCCTGGGTTCGGTCCCCAGCACCGCAGAACAAAACAAGACGGGACGAGAGAGTCCTCAGGTGACTGATCTGTGCAGTTAACCAGTGACACGCGGCTCCGGAAACACTGCTGTGTTGCTCCCGAGTGACGATATTGCTTATTTTCTGGGTCAGTTTAAGTGAACTGGAACAATGCACGCTCTTTTGAAAACGGGGATTCCAAGATTCCTGTTTTCCAGATGACACTTTGGAGTCTAGAGTCTTCTCCCCACTTGTGACACTTCCTGACAAAGGCTTGTGGCGGGAGAATCCCCAGCCCTGGGAGGAGCTGGCCCTCAGCCTGTGGTTTTCATTTTTCTTTTTTTGAGGCGGAGTCTCCCTATATAGTCCAGGCTGGCTGTGAACTCACTATGTATCCTGGGCTGGCCTTAAACTCCTGGTGATCCTCCTGCCTCAGCCTCCCAAGTGCTGGGATTGTAGGAGTGCGCCACCACTCCTGGCCTCAGTGTGTTTTGCAGGTCTGAGGATCAGGGAGTCTGTTAATGTCTGAAATTTAATCCTGCTCTCCCACCCAGCCTTTTCCTTCTCACAGTTCCCCCTGTGCCCCGGGTGGAGCCCCAAGCATGTGTTCTACCACTGAGCTACACCCCTGCCCCCTTTCAATTTTGTGGCAAACTCTTAAGTTTCTCTGAGAAGTTGAACCTTCATTGTTTCCCTCCTGGAAAATCCTCAGTTTGTTTTCCTTTGCCCCACTGGGTCCCTGACTCTCAGGAATAAAAAGAATCCCTGGGCCACTGAGTAGCAGAGTTGCCGTTCTGGGTGGGGCTTGCGGCCGGCGGAGCAGACAGGCGAATGTGCCGCTTTAATTTCAGCTCTGAGCGGTAGGCCTCAGAATTCAGTGCAGTATCGGCCCTTTCTTTTTTAATCAAAATAGTAAGAGTTCCGCGTTCTCTTTCTCCTCTCCTAGAATCTTTTCTCGGTAGTGTTTCTTAGCTAAGTGTTTACAAGAGAGCTTTTCCTTCTCGGAACTGGCCCCCTCCTTTCTGTGGATTCTAAGCCGTAGCAGCAGGGAGAGAAGCTGCGTGGGCTTTGAGTGTCTCTTTACCTCTGTGAAGTAAGGCTCGGCTGCCAAGCCTGGGTCTCTGTGTCCTGGGCTGGAAAACGCAGGAGCCGGAGAAAGCGGTTGCCAAGCACCTTGTGGTGCGACAGCAGAGGAGGAGATGCGTCCCCTGCAGATGCTGGCCGGCCGGGTGAATACGGAGGCTTTGCAAACCCGGGTGTAACAGGAAGGAAGCCTGGGCTGAGGGTGGGGTTTGCTGTCTGTGCTCCAGGATAGTGAGTGACAGCGCAGGTCACTCACTATCACTTTTTAAACATAGAAAAGTGCCAGGGCAGTAGAATTTGCGGCAGAGAGGAAATAACCCCACTGTGTAAATAGACTCCTGTGCTTTCTGCTTCCTGAGCTCTTCTGACTTTGAGAATAAAATCTGAGAAAAATCAAGTTACTTCCTGGGTGTTTGAAAGATTTGTATATCCTGAATTCGTTTGAGGTCAACCTTCTGTATTGAAATTCTAGTTTCGGTGAATGTGGTGGTGCACACCTGTGATCCTAGCACTTGGGAGACTGAGGCGGGAGGATTGCCACAATTCAAGGCCAACCTGAACTGTGTAGCAAACCCCATCTCAGAAAAAATTTTTTTTGAAATTTTAGTTTTATAAATAACACTTTTGCCGGGTGTGGTGGTGCACATCTGTAATCCCAGCACTCGGGAGGCTGAGGCAGGAGGATCACTGTGAGTTCAAGGCTAGCCTGGGCTACACAGCAAGACCCTGTCTCCAAACAACAAAATGAAACAAACAAAAAAAAAAAAACAGCAAAAAAAAATAAGCCCATAAATAACATTTTTGTTTTGCAAAGAAAACTCACTCTTCTCTTTATAGGATGATGGTTTGATATCACCACAACATTTTAGAAAGTCCCAGATTTCTTGATGGTTTCCTAATTGTGAAGCTCTTTTGCATGACACTTTGTGCCACTGGGAATTGTAAAGAATTTAGGAACATTGCTGAAGGCGGGGGTGGGGGG
>NW_004955429.1:14364678-14380760 GCF_000276665.1 Chinchilla lanigera | reverse complement strand
GGTGGTGGTGGTGGTGGAGGGGAGCCCTCCACTGCTGTGAAGGCGATGAGCAGGTGGAGGAGGACATTTCGTCCACCAGGGGGCGCGGGAGCCGCCGGGGAGATTTGAGCATCTCCTGACACTGTTGACGGCTGAGCGGGAGAGATTGTAAAAATAGCCATCACTAGATTGGTGACTGGAGAGAATCTTGGCTGCGATTTTAGGCGGATAGCCTATCCTCTTTTTTTCAAAAATGCTAGGCATTTTCAAAACCTATTTTTAAGAGCCACATGGCTGGGATCCTGGGCTCAGAGCCAGGGTCTAGCTAGCTTCGTAGAATTTTCCCAGTGGAAGTAAAAAATAAGTACAATTTTAGGGCTGGGGATGTAGCTTATTGGTAGAGCATAGTACGCTTGAGGGCCCAAGCGCTGCAAGCCCCAGTACTATAGTAAAATGGAATAAAACAAAATAAAACAGTTTGAGACACTGCAGCCTCAGAGTGGGACCTTCTAGCCGGCCGGTCCTGCGAACACCAAGTTCCCGGGGTGTCCTGGACACTCAGAAACCTGGAAAGCCCCAGTCTGCCCTGGGATAAAAACGTTCCCGATTTTCACATTTTCTCAATGGACCTGGCAGAACAGTGTGGGAATATTTTTGTTGCAAACAAAAGTTAGCTCTGTACATCTCAACGCCTTGCCGCTTCATAAAGACAGTGTTTGTATCGAGGCCAGGCTGGAATCTCCCCAGGGTCGTGGCCCTGCCTCTGTCTCTCAGCTGTCTTTGTAGGGCACCCTTGGGGGCCCCGTCACCCACTCATTCCTTGCCAGTGACAGCGGAGAGGCCCAGGAGATGTTTGGTCTATATTTGTCTAAAAGAGACAGTGAGTTGTACATTATTACTCACGTGTGGCTCAGATCAGGAAGACACGGTGCGGTGTGAATGTTTCTGCTTTGTGATGCGTACGTCTTGCAGGGCCCTGGGCTCCAGGAGCTAGCAGCTCTGTCCCCGGCTGGAGACGTGCAGAGGGCCAGCATTTGGAACTGGAGGGAATCTAAGCTGTCCTCATTGTTCATCCAAAGAAACCCAAGTGCAGTGATGGGTGCTTGTAGTTCCAGCCCTCAAGAGGCTGAGGCAGGAGAATCACTGGGAGAACATAGCAAGGTGCTGTTGTTAAAGGTGGACAGAGAGAGAGAGAGAGAGGGGCAGATAAGCTGCAGTCTGTGAGCTGGAGTGGGGTTCAGGGGTAGAGCTCCTGGGTACTGGGTTTTGTCCCCAGAGCTGCAGATACGAACAGCTGAAGTCAGAGAGCAGATGGTCCTTCCCAAGGTCATCACACTGGGGAGTAGGACCAAGCTTTCCAGCGTCCACTTGAGGTTGCTCCCCACAAGTTCTTTGGCTTTGGGGTGTCTTCTCCGAGCACTGGCCATGCCTGGTGCTAGAGGTCTGAGGAGGGACTGTGGCCTGGTCGGGAGCCTGTTCCCCTGCTTTTGTCTGACCTGGGGACAGCACCGCTTTTGCTGTCCTGCACATAGGTGGTTGTCTCCAAGGTTACCTGGAGGCTGGGCTGCAGCGCGCGGGAGGCCTTGGATTCCCTCCCTGCCCTGTGAAGAAAACCAGAAGCTCTCCTGCGGGAAGTACGCTGGAGATCCTGCCCGAGACAGTTCAGAGTTGTCTTCCGGAAGGGTTGTAAAACGTGCCGAAATAATCCATTCTATCAGTATTCGAGCTTTGTTTTGGAACAGCCGTTGTCTTACCCATCTTCCTCTCCTTCTTAGTTACTTCCGTTCGAGTGGTGAGATGCTTCCTATAATTTTAATGACACCTTCTTCCAAGGGCAGTTTCTGTCCCTTGAGAGAATGCTATTGCAAAGAGGAGTGGTGGAAATTTTGAAGATTTCCAAAGGAGAATTTGAACAGAGGGTTTTCTGTCGTTGAGTTGCAGTTTTGAGCATATCTGTGCTTATTTATCCTGCACCATGTGCTGGGTGCCAGAGATCCGTGGCCCTGGTCCTGCAGCTGGGCTGGGACTGCCCGGGGGCACTCGGCTCCTGAGTAGCTCACAGAGGAGAGGCAGCCAGGGTCGGAGGCCTGGTGTCCGGACAGGGTCTCACAGGTGGGGAGGGAGGCAGCGTGAGTGCTGCACTGCGGGCAGATGCACACGGAGGGGTCACATGCTAAATTTCCTCAGGGGCTGGACAGTCCCCACGACCCAGGGACGCTATACACGCTCAAGACGTCTCGGGACAACCCGTCACCCCCGTTTATGGGGATGTGGGTGTAAACACACTCACTCCACTGCCGGGCATTTAAAATCAGCACTTGGCAGTTATGCACAGTGTACAACGCCTGGAAATGATGAGTGGCCGTTAGTGCGTTGTGCGGTCACCGTACGTTTTCTGGTCACTTTGGAGAGCACTCCTTTTACTTAGTACAGTGTTGTAGACAGGGGTGGTGCGCGGACCTGTGTGCGGTCCCTGCTGCTCAGGAGGCTGAGCCAAGAGGATCCCGGAGCCCAGGAGTTTGGGATGGGAGACACAGCAAGACCCTTGTCTCTTAAAAAAACAGCAACAGTAAGGTAGACTGTAAGCGTGGTGCAGCTTTGTCCTCTGGGGCTCTCCGTGCATCTTGATTGTGTCTGAGGGCCCCAGGGTGGTGACAGGCTCACCGAGGTGTCTCTCGATGCTGCTCTGTGCTAAGCGAGCTCGGGCAGGTCTGGAGGCAGCAGGAAAGGGGAGAGGGAGGTGCATGGGTGATGGAGGGGTGGGTGGCCCCTGAGTTCTGGGATCTGCGTCCCCGGGAGAGGGGCCATTCCTGTGGCGGCAATAGGCGTCACGGCCGAGTTCCCTTCTGCAGGAGCGCCTGCCGGGTGGCGCGTGTGTAAGTGGGAGGGGAGATGGCTGCGGTTCCTGTGTTTGTTGCTAGGGTGTCCAGGCTTCTTGGTGTGACTGCAAGAGGTGTGTGGTGAGAGGTGACGTGCTGAGGCCGTGGGAGCTCAATACCCCACTGTCACAAATAGATCTACTAGATGACATACCAGCAATGTAATATCAGAACTGAAGCAAACTTTTGAACAAAGGAACTTAGTAGATGTCCAGTGTCCCACCCTACAGCATCAGAATACACATTCTTCCCAACTGCCCACAGGACATTCTCCAAAACAGACTACGTACTCGCTCATAGAACATGCTTAAGTAAATGCGAAGGAACAGAAATTATCCCATGCATATTACCAGACCGTAGTGCAATGAAATTGGAAATCAAAGGCAGGAGAAATGACAAAAACTTCATGAAAGCATGGAAATTAAATAACACCTCCTGAACAAGCAATGGATCACAGATGAAATTAAAAAGGAAAAATTAAAAAAGAAGAAAATTAGACAGTTTTTACAACTAATGACAGTACAGCATACCGGAACTTGTGGGATGCAATGAAAGCAGTCATCCGAGGAAAATTTTAAGCAATAAATACCCATATCAGAAAAACAGAATGAGCTCAGACAACCTAATGTTGAACCTCAAGCTTCTAGAAAAAGAAGAGCAAGTCAAGCCTAAAAGTTCATACAAGGGTGGAAATCATGGTCAGAGACTAAGAAAACAATACAAAGGATCAGTGAATCCAAGAGTTGGTAGTTGGTTCTTAGAAAGATTAAATAAAATCGACAAACCCTGAGCCAACTTACCAAAAAAAGAAAACAGACTCAAATCCATGCAATTAGGAATAAAAATGGTGAAATCATGACAGACCCTGCAGAAATCCAGATTAGCAATACTGACTTTCGAAACCTGTATTCTAGTAAGTTGGAAAACATAGAAGAAATGGACAGATTTCTAGCTACGTATGAATTACCAAAGCTGAATGAAGAAGATATAAGAATTCTTAATAATCCAGTATCAGTCAGTGACATTGAAGATGTAGTTAAAAACCTACCTATAAGAAAAGCCCAGGCCCTGACCGATTCACTGTTGAATTCTACCAGAAATTGAAAGAAGACCTAATGCTGCTATTTCTCAAACTCTTTCAGGAAATTGAAAGGGAAGCACTACTCCCAAATTCATTCCTAGAAGCAAGCATTACCCTCATACCAAAACTAGGGAAGCCTCCAACCAGAAGAGAGGGCTACAGGCCAAACTATGTTCCCTGCTGAATATAGATGCCAAAATCCTCAAGGAGATACTGGCAAATACAATGTAGCAAAATCATCAAGATTATTGTAACGGTTGGTACATTGTGTCAACTTGAGAAGTTTAGGAGCTTAACTCAGCAAGTGGGGCCAGGGTCCGTCCTTTGTAAACATCCTGAGCTTGTGGAAGGGGAGGGCACAGAGATGGGGAGGGGGTGTAGCCAGCATACAATTTAAGGGAGGAAAAGCGGCTTGCTCTCTCTGCTTTTTCTATCTTGTTCTGCCTTGAAATGTTGCCTCAGTGGCAAGCCCCTCTGCCTTGCAACCAGCTGATTATGGGCTGAAACCTCCACAAACTGTGAGCTAAATAAACCTTTCCTTCCTCAGTTTTGGGCATCAGGTATTTTGTCTCAGCAAGGAGAAAAAAGTAACTAAGACAGTTATATACCATTACCAAGTGGGTTCACTGCAGGGATTCAGGCATAGTTCAGCTCATGCAAATCAGTAAATGTAATATACATCACAGCAACAGAGCCAAGAAGAAAAACCACATGAACATCTCAGTGGATGGAGGAAAAGCATTTGACAAAATCTCAACATCCATTCATGATAAAAACCCTACAGAAAATTGGAATAGTCTTTATCTTAATCTGATAAAAGCCATCTATAACAGTCCAACAGCCAACATCATACTAAATGGGCAAAACTTGAAAGCTTTTTCTCTAAAATCAGGAACAAGACAAGGATGTCCACTATAACTGCTCTTACTCAGTATAGCTCTGGAAACATTAGCCAGAGCAATTAGATAAGAGAAGGAAATAAAAGAAGTAAGGACAGGAAAGGAAGAAGTGAAATTATCATTACTTGTAAATGACATGATTCTCTACATAGAAGACCCCAAAAACTCCACCGAAAGACTTCTAGATTTAATAACCAAATAAAAATAACAAACTCACTGAGAAATTAGGGGAAACAACACCTTTCACAATGAAAACCCAAGAAAAGAAATACTTAGGAATCAATCTAACAGGAAGTAAAAGACCTTTACATTGAAAACTGCAATACTCTGAAAAAGGAAATTGAAAAGGATATCAGAAAATGAAAAGTTATCCCTTGCTCTTGGGTTGGAAGAACTAATACAGTGAAAATGGCCATGCTCCCAATATTGTTGTGCAGATTTAATGCAGTACAGATTTAATGCGGTCTCACTGAAAATACCAACAGTATATCTCACAGAATTAGAGAAAACAACCCTGAAATTCATTTGGAAGCAGAAGAGACCAATAATAGCAAAAGCAGTTCTGTGCAACAAAGGCAAGGCAGAAGCATCACAATTCTTGACTTGAAATTTTACTACAAATCTACTGTGGTTGTAAAAACAGTATGGTACTGGCAAAAAAACAGACCTGAGGACCAATGGGACAGACTAGGAGATGCAGACACAACTCCAAACCCATTTAGCCACCTTATCTTTGATGAAGGAGCCGAGCACTATCAGTGGAAGAAAGATGACCTCTTTATGAAATGGGAAAACTGGCTTTCCACATGCCAGGCCAAAACTAGGCCCGTACTTCTCACCAAGCACTGAGTTAAAATCGAAATGGATCAAAGATCTAAATATTACAACAGAAACACTAAATCAGCTGGAAGATCGGGTAGGGAGAACTCCTGAGGACACTGGTATAGGCAAGACTTTATGAACAAAACCTGACTGCACAGAAGATACCACAAATTACCAACAACTGGGATCTTGTCTTCTTAAAAAGTTTTCACAGCAAAAGAAACCACAAACAGTGAAGAGACAGCCCACAGTGTGGGAAAAAATATTTGCCAGCTGCTTCTCAAACAGTGGACTAATATCTAGATTATACAAAGAATTTTTAAAAAACTAGAGAGCCCCCTAATTTAAAGACCCAATCCAAAAATGGGCATCTTAAATGAACAAACGTGTCAGACCAGGAAGTAGAAATTGCAAATAAATATATGAGAAAATGTTTAACACACTGGTCATTGGAGAGATACAAATAAAATAGTGAGATTCCATCTTAATCGAGAAAGAATGGCTGTTATCAGAAAAATCAACCAATAACAAATGCTGAAGGGGCTGTGGGGCAAAAGGAACCCTTCCCCACTGTTGGTGGGAGTGTAGACTGGTGCAGCCACTGTGGAAATCAGTGTGGAGATTCCTCAAAAAACTAAAGCTAGAGATTGTTTGATCCAGCTATTCCCCTTTAATGGTATCTTCCCAGAAGAATTAAAGGCATCATACCACAGTGATATACATACACTCATGTTTATAGCAGCACAGTTTGTAATAGCTGAATCTTGGAAACAGCTCAGATGTCCATAAACTGATGAATGGATAATGAAGATGTGAGGTTTTTATACAGTGGAGTACTACTCTGCCATAAAGAAGGATAAGCCTCAGACATTTTTAGCTAAATGGATGCACCTTAAGTGAAATAAATCAGACACGTGTCAGTATCACCTGGTTTCTCTCGTGTGAGAAACCAAAAGGGTAAATAAGGACTAAAATGTATAATAGATACTGGGGAATGAGAAGGGAATGTTCACATGAGAAGGGGAATTAGGGACGAGGGAAAGGGAAAGGAGGAAAGGATAGAAAAAATGAGAAGACAGTAGAAGGAAAAAATGGAAACAAAGCTTTTGTAAATAAGCAGGGGAGAGGGGTTGAAGGGAGGGAAGGGAATGGGGGGGAGAAGAAAGCAGGTATGTCGTGTACAGGTGCAGATTCCTTATGCTGGATGTTAGTATGTATATCTAAATGCACCAATAAAACAAGAGGCCTAGCGAGGGCTTCCGTAGACCAGGTTTTTCGCTGGAGTCTGCCCCGAGGCTGTAGCTCAGGAGCACCCCGGGCAGGAGCAAGTGAGCAGCGCCGGTGTCCCGGCTGCAGATCTCGGTTGAGAGCCTGTCTGCTCCCTGCCCTGTGTGGTGAGCCTGTCTATCTGCTGTTGTTGCAGCCATGTGAAGTGAACGAAGAGCACAGAACGCAAACCACAGAGGACTGGCTGCGCCTACCAGGGGAGGGGCGCCTGGGAGTCTGTCCCTGCCAGCAGCATAGGCCCCTGTACACCCACTTTGGGAAACGTCCAGGCAGTGTCGACTTCAGCTGGGGGTCTGCTCCCGTGACCCGGCATTCCTGCCCCTCTGTGAATACCGTCCCACGGTGTGGCCCATAGCGTGGCGAGTGCTGCTGCCGCGGGCCATAGGAAGCTGGGCTCATAAAAACTCGATGCTGTGTTCTTCTCCACCTCATTTACTGGGTCTGGCACCACGCAACTTCCAGCTCTTCTCTAAGTCAAGCTGACTGTGAAAGGGCAGTGTGTGGAATGGATTTGGCAGCCAGGACAGCGCAGCTAGAGACACTCAGGAAGGAGGACTCCAGAGCTGCTGCAGAGCGTGGCGGGGCAATGGGAGCAGTGTGTTTGAGTGAGAGGGAAGATTTTGAGGGGGCTAATGGCACGTGGCTTTCACTGTATTAAAAGGTACTGTTGGCTGTTTTGGATCATACCCCATCGAGTGGAAGGAGCCAGTCACAGAAGAGTACCTGGCTCCCGCACGCATCTGCGTATCATAAGGAAGTGGGCAGGCTGCTGCTCTGCCAGGGGGGGGAGGGGGGTGTGCTTCTCCCCTGAACAACCCCCCTCCTACCTGAGCGTGGTTCAGGAGGCAGCGGGCGCCCATGATGCTGGGCTGCTCTGGGACCAGCTGGGAGCCCTGCCCCTTGCCTGTGACATTTCTCCTAGGGATTTCTTCACCATGGGTTTGTCCCAGTCACACTTGCAGGAACACGTCTGTAGGTACCGTGCGTGTATCGGAATCATTTTCCTAGGAAATATTCTTCGAATGGGATTCAGTGACCCTAAATGTTTGTAGGAATGAAAAGCAGTAAATAATAATTTTTTAGGCCCAAGGAAACACTCGTCGAGTGTATAAACCAGTGATTTTAAAATGAAATTACCGTGTTTTGCAAGAGATCGCTCTTTTCCTGGAAATGATAATGTGGTTAATGTTTCCTCACTCAGGACTGATTTGTTTAAAATATAATTCCTAGTCTCTACTTTATACAGAATATATGTAGATCTTTTAATTTTTAAATTAATTTATTGATTTTGATTTTGAGATAGGGTCTTGCTATGTAATTCAGGCTGCCTTTGAGCTCACTGTGTATCCCAGGCTGGCATGGAACACCTGGCAATCCTCCTGCCTCAGCTTCCTGAGGATACTTACATATACTTTTTTGGGGGCATTGTGGTTGGGACCCAGGGCTCCTTAGACCTTAACTGTCTCTTAGAGCAGTTTTCCTACTCAGTCATTTAATCAGTTGGATTTATTTGGTTTAGCTTTTGCAAAGTTTAGTAAGGGTTGAGCTGTGTTAAATTACATTTTCTGTGACTTCTAAAAATTAAATAAATGAAATACCGTACATATCAGGTGGTAATGGCCGGAGCTGCAGTTTTTGCTTTTGCAGTATTGCCTGTGCAGTTTGAAATTCGCCCCTAGAGGGGGGTGTTGTATTGAAAGTTTTAAGTCATTGAAGAACCATTTTAACTTTTAAGGAAACAATGCATTTATGCAAAATCTTAGTTTTATAGTAAATGATCTGGTGCCACTTGAGTGTGTCAGTTAACAAGACCATTTTATGAATGACAGAAGCTACGACAGCTCGGGGATAGTTGCTTCTGTGAAAAAACTGGACAAAATACTGCATGTTTCTCATGGTTTTCACTCTGAGCACCCCAGGTTGCAGGAATAAACAACATTTGGTGCCAGAGGGAGGCCTCCTGGCCCTGGTGAAAGCATGCAGCACAGAGAACCTCATGGGCTCCAGGTTTACATCTCTGGCTCCTGAGGGATTTGGGGGTTTTTTTTGTTCTTTTTTGTTTGTTTGTTTTTGTTTTTCCGGTACCGGGAATTGAACTCTCAACCTTGCGCTTGCCAGGTAGGCGCTTATGCTGCTGAGCTAGATCCCCAGCCCCTTCCTGAGGGATTTGAAATGCGTTTTGTTTTGCTTCCTCTAATTTGTGTGGTACGTTGCTGAAGACCTACTGTGTGCAGAGGCAGCCTTTCTGTTCAGTGTAGTCTGCGTTGTTTGAGAGTTGAGCACAGTGTAAACTCAAGCACGGTGGTATTGACAGCTTAATTCTAGTTCATGTTGGCCAGAGACGGGGGCTCAGCCAGGTCTCCTAAGGAATTTTCATTCTCTACAGCACTGATTTGTTTCTCTGGTGTCGGGGTTTAAACACAGGGCTTCAGAGATGCTAGGTAAGCTGTGTACCACTGTGCTACATCCCAGCCCTAAGCAATATTTAAAAAGTTTTAAGCTGGGCATGGTAGCACATGACTGTCATCTCAGCACTCAGGAGGCAGAGGCCGGAGGATCTCCAGGAGTTCGAGGCCAGCCTGAGGTGCATAGTGAGTTCCATTCCAGCCTGGAATACATAGCAAGACCCAGTCTCAAAAATAAAGTAAGTAAGTAAAAGCAAAGCAAGTTTGGTTTCTCAAGCCATCTTTCTTGTCCCTCAGCACAAGCTTTTAATTTAAACCCCAGGTGTCCAGCCTCAGGCTCAGCTGGCTGAGCTGCGTGGAGAGGGGTGATCTCTGGCTTCGTATAAAATGTAGTTTATGCACCTAACTCACAAAGCTTGTGTAATCCATAAACAAGAAAACTGCCATGTGTGCTTCCTCCTGACCGTGGCCCTTGCAGGCACCCGCATGTGGGCTTGGGGTTGAGGTGCAGTTTTCAGTCACGAAATAGAGTGGGCGCGGGCTGCGGGGCTCGTGCAGGTGGGTTTCCTTGGACCCAGGTCAGGTGCACCCCACCCCGTCTTCTACACAGGGTCCCACGGCCCCCCCCAGCATGCACAGTGGAGTCTCTGTGGGGCAGATCCACATGGCAGTGTTAGACGTCTGTGCCCTTGGGCCATGGGGCTCACTGTCCCCACCCAGCAACCTGGGAAGCCTGCTGGCCCCTTTCCTAAGCTAGGCTGGCACAGCAGTGAGCATTTGCCTGGCTGCAAGACCTAGGGTTGGAGCCTCAGTCCTACAAAACCTAACAACCGCAAACCCTTCCCCCTGCCTGCCTTTCCACAGCCTGGCTCTGCAGTGGGATCATCATGGAAGGTCTTGGTGACAGCAGCGCTGCTCAGGATCCAGGGGAACGTGCACGGAACAGAGGCGTGCTCTGGGGCTGCCCTTCCACAGAGAGCGCGTACATCCACCTTCCCGATACTGACAGCAAGCCCTAGCAAAGCTTATTTCCTTCGTCAGGGCCTATTTTACTATCCACCTATGAAGTTACAATGGTTTTTATTGAATATATGTCAAGGACATTAAAAAAACACCTTTAGCTGGGTGTGTGCTGGTACATGCCCGTAATCCCAGCACTGGGGAAGCTGAGGCCGGAGACTTACCATGAGTGCAAGCCAGCTTGGGCTCTACAGCCAGATCCTGTCTCCAATACATACATATGAACATACATACTAAAAAACAAGACTGGAATACATAGTGGGACCATGTATCAAAAAACTAAAACAAGTGCTCGCTTTGGCAGCATATATACTAAAATTGGAATGATGCAGAGAAGATTAGCATGGCCCCTCTACAAGGATGACAGGCAAATTTGTGAAACATTCCATATTTTTAGAAGTCAACCAATAACAACTGCTGGAGGGGCTATGGAAAAAGGAACCCTTTTCCACTGCTGGTGGGAGTGTAGACTGGTGCAACCACTGTAGAGATTCCTCAAAAATCAGTGTAGAGATTCCTCAAAAAAACTAGGACTAGAGGTCCTAGTCCCATTCAACTCAGCTGTGCCCCTCCTGGGTATTTTTCCAGAACTGAAAATGTACCACAGCGATATATGTGCATCCATGTTTATAGCAGCGTAATTTGTCATACATAGCTAAATCTTGGAAACAACCCAGATGCCCATCAACTGAGGAATGGATAAAAAAGATGTGGTGTTTTTATCCCATGGAGTACTACTCAGTTATACAGAAAGACAAACTTGAGGCTTTTATAGGTAAGTGGATGCAACTAGAGACCATACTCAGAAGTGGAATAAATCAGACTCACATGTGTAAACATCGTATTGTCTCCCCAGTGTAAGAACCTGAAAGTAAATAAAATCTGAAAGGTACAATACATATTATGAAAGGGAAAGAAACTGCTCAAAGGCAAGGAACAACTGGGATGGGGGAAAAGGAGAAAAGAAGGAAGGGAAAAATATATACACGTATATACACAGGATAGCTGGGGTAATTGTACTGCTGATTTCCGCTGGTCATTTGAAAGGAATAGTTAATGCTTAAAATTTTTTTTCTTCTTTTTAATTTTTTTGACCAATTTTGCATGTTTATATCTGATAATCTGAACAGCTAATTTGAAGACGACAATGTGCGATATAAAAACCATTGTTCAGTTCCTATCATCTTGTTTAGTAAAATTCTGTATCATTTCTAATTTTTTTTATTTTAATTATTTTTTATTCTCTTTAAAATAAAAAACACCAAGGAAACACCCCACCCTGGAAGAACAGCCCGGTACCCCTCAGCCCAGGAGGGGGCAGCTGTATCCACCGGGGTGGGAGAGACACGGCTCCGCGGGGCTCCTTGCACTTTGCGTGGCGGCAGAGATTCCTGTCAGACCCAGCACGGAGCCCTTGGCTCACCGCAGGGCTTAGGCAGGAGCATCTTGTGCGGGGGAATGTCTGGGGGAGTCCGGCATTTGGCTTTTATCTTGCAACTTGTGTGTCTAGTGATGTGTGTGTTCTATGCTGGGCATCGGCCCTCCCGCACACAGACAGACCTAGTGCAGTCCTGTGGTCACGGTGCAGTCGCTATGCTGAGGTTTGGACAGCTGCTGCTACTACTGTGTAATGTCATTAGTAAATGATAAAGAGAAAAGACATGCAAAGCTGGATATGGTGGTGCACGCCTATAATCTCGGCACTTGGGAGGCTGAGGTGGGAGGATCGCCTCAAGTTGGAGGCCAACCTGGACTACACAGAGAGTTCAAGGCCATGCTGAACTGCACGGGGAGACCCTGTCTCAAAAAACAACAAAAAAACACGCATGTACATGTGTACAGCTCTGAAAGTTTAGGGTCCTCCCTGTTGGTTTGCTCTTTAGGACAAATGCTTCAATCCTGCATGTCTAATTAAAAATTTGTATTTTAATTGTTTTTTGTTGTTAAACCTAAATCAAAAGGAGGTAGCATAGCTGGGTGAAGTGGTGCACACCTGTAGCCCCAGCTACATGAGAGGCTGAGGCAGGAGGATTGCTCGAACCCTTGAGCTGAGGTCAGCCTGGGCACCATGGCAGGCTCCTGACTCGGAAGGAAGACAAAATGCAATTTCATGCTATTTTAAAAGAAGACCTGTATGACCCACCTTTTCTGCCTTCCAGGGAATGTTTTCTTATGCTCCTTTTAGGAAAACAAGAGATGCCGTCATTATGTAAGGAGTATACTCCCTGTTGGCCAGTGAGAGGGACGGGGAATTCTGGCAATGCCTGCATCCAAAGATGAGCCTGTTACTCTCCCACTGGGCCTCCCGTCTTGTTAATGTGCACAGACTTCTGTAGATGCACGCATGTTCCTCAGGCTAAATTGGCCTACAGTGCATTCCCTTTATATCCTGTTTCTATTGTTTCCAGTTAACAGATGTAGTTCGGTTTTTACACAGCACATAGTTCAACATTCGCTCGTGCTGTTACATTTTGGAGGTTTGGTAACAGCTGCATAATGTTGTCATTGCCATACCAGTTTTAATACCTTCTTTTGTTTTTGGACTTCCAGGTTTTCTGGTTAGCAAGTTGTAAGCAATGGTATGAAGTGGGGTGTAGCTCAGCTGGAGAGTGTTTGCCTAGCCCAAGGGTGTCCCTAGCTCCATCCTGAGCACCACACATACACAGAAAGTGAATAAAACAAGATAAAGATGAGCTAGGTGTGGTGGCATGGACCTGTTGTCCCAGCTGTTTGGGAGGCTGAGGCAGGAGGATCGCTTGAACTCAGGAGTTTGAAGCCAGTCTAGACAACAGAATAAGACGGATCTCAAAAGAGAAAAAATAAAGGGGAGGAGTTGCACCAGGGAAAAGTAAAAAAACAGCATGATAAGCATCTCTATTTGGGACTTATTGTTTTGTTTTGCTGTGTTTTTGAGATAGAGTCTCTAGTTCAGGCTGGTCTTGAACTCACAGTGATCCTCCTGCCTCAGCAGCCTCCCAATTGCGGGAATTACCAGCATGCACCCGCACACCCAGCTTTTTTTATTTTTTATTTTGCTAAGTTGTGCAGACTGTCTTTGAATTTGTGATCCTCCTGATTCAGCCTCCCTTGATGCAGTTTTTAAATTTAAAATAAAAAGATAAATGAGCTCTTTCTACGTACTTAGTTGGGGGAAGGGGTAAGTTTAAAGCTTCCTTTCCCATTTCATTTAACTTTTCTTAATACTTTAATTACGAACATAGTACCTTAAGAGTGAATTTGAGAGGAATTGACATTTTTGAGTATTTGGGCTTGTTTAAAGGATAAGTTGCTCGTATCCTGAAGTACACTCAGAATCTAGATGGCGGCATAAGGACCTGTGGTCCCCCAAAGAAGTTCTTTTTCCCGTTTCTCACAGTTGTTGGAAGACGGGTATAGGTTGAATACCACTTACCCCAAATGCTCGGGACAGCAGTTCTGGGTTTTTTCAGATTCTGGGGTATCCGTGTGCGCACAATGAAATAACCCTGGGGCTGAGACCTGAGTTGTTTTTTTTTTTTGGTTCTGGGAATCAAACTCAGGACCTTGCTCTTGCCAGGCAGGCACTTGTGCCACTGAGTTACATCCCCGGCCCGAGACCTGAGTTTAAGCTTGTAGTTCATCTCTCTCTGTGTGTGTGTGTGTGTGTGTGTGTACACGTGTACTTTCTCGTGCACTGTATAGCCCAGGCTGGCCTTGCACAGGAAATCCTCCCCCCTCAGCCACAACCCGGCCCTTGTGTTGCTGACGGGGACGGGGGCGGCCAGTCCTTACGCCCCTCCGTGGCCTGCGCGGGGCTGGTACTGTGTAGCATCCCGGTCAGCGGGAAGGCGCTCATGGAGACACACACTGTCACTGGTGGGCTGGCAGTGGCGTTGAGTGACGAAGGGAAGTCACCAAATACTCCGCTCACGTCTTACAACCCTGCTGCCTGAATCATGTGCTTCAAGCACTGTTGGACTCCGGGATGTCTGAAGTGAAGCAGCTCAAGGCAGGTGTTTGAGAAGGGCCCCAGCACAGCTGTGCCTGCGAGCCACCGGGTCTTTAGAGCCTTCTGACCGCGCCCCCCCGCCCCCATCAGTTTGGGACCCAGCCTCGGCACCCACATTTTGTTTTGTTTTGGTTTATGGTTTTTTGAGTCAGGGTCTTGCCTGGTAGTCCAGACTGGCCTTGAACTCAACATGTAGTCCCAGGCTGGCCTCAACTTCATGGCGATCCTCCCACCTAGGATCTGCTTGTGAGGCATGGTTTTGTGATAGAACTTCGTGAAAGAACCGAGCCCAGCTCTGCAACTGTCAGTTGAATCTGAGTCAAGTTCCCAAAGACGCCAAGGTGAGGTGCGGTGTCAGGGTCCGTCCCAGCCCGCGCTCGCGCCCACCTTTGAGCATCGCAGTGACACCTGCGGGCACGGGTCTCCCAGCAGGGGACCCTGGAAACTGCGGGCTCAGAAGTCCTGGTCGGCACGATCGCCCCACGGCTCCTGCTGCAGCAGCGGTGATGGCCACAGAATCGGGGTCCTGTGAACCCACAGAAGTTAAAGCAGCCTGCCCACGGTGACCATTCCAGTGCAGCAGTTGCTGGATTTTTAAAACATAGGGTGTCCTGCAACCCTCCCTTCCTTCCCTCCGAGTCTGGAGGATTAGCACCTCAGGCCCGGCCTGCAGTCCCCTCACCCTCCCTCCTTCCTGTTTTTTTTTTTTTTTTTTTTTTTAACTCTTAAGGTTCTCTTATGGGAGACCATATTTTAAAAGTAGTCGAACTACCCAGCTCTTCCTGGCGTTTAGCCGTCTAGGCCTCAGTTTCCCCTGCTGTGAAAAGGTGACGTCATCCCTGCCCAGGCCCACCCCTCCGCGTGGGGTCAGGGGTTTGGAAAACCTTAAAAACACGGTGCCCGATAAATCCGTCTTAAGAACAAAAGAAACTGGAGGAAGAAAGCCCGGCGAGAGCGCTCTGGGCTTCCAGACTCCGGGTGAAGTAATACAAAAGTTAAGTTGCAGGAAAGTTTGCTTCCGCAGTGTTTTTTTTTTTTTTTTTTTTTTTTTTTTGGTACATTAAAAAAAACTCCCTGCTCCGCTCCTGAAAAAGAAACCCGCTGGCTCCCGCTCCCCTCCTCCCGTCCGCAGGGCGCCGCTTCCTGCGCGCCCCTCCCCCGGCGCGGGCTCCGGCGGCCGAGCAGGAGCCCGCGGCACAGTGAGCATGCTCGGCTCCCGGGCTGGGCGCCCCCGCCGCGCGCCCCGCGTGTCCGCGCAGTCGGCTCGCAGCGGGCTGTGAGCGCGGCTTTGTCCTGGGAAGCGGGCTCCGCGTTCTCCTTCCTCGCCGCTTCCCGCTGCCGGGATAGCCTCGCCGACGCTCCCGCCCGCTTTCCTCCGCCGCGGCGAGGCCCCGGGACGCGCGCCGGACGCCCGTCCCCCAGGAGGGGTCTGAGCCGGGTTTTGCGCGCGCCCTTTCTTTCTCTTTCAACTTCGCCGGACGCTGTCGGCTCCCGGGCCGGCCTCGGCGCCGAGCAGAGGCGGGAGGCAGCCGCCACCGGCGCGCAGCGTCCTCTCCGGGGGCGCGGGCGGAGAGCTGGTTTCCTCGCGCGCCGATAAATGCTGTTTATGAGGATGGACCTGTTGAACTTCCAGTACCTGGACAAGATGAACAACATCGGCATCCTCTGCTACGAAGGTACGGGCGGCCGGGGCCGGGGGCCTGGCCGGGGCCGGGGCGCGGG
>NW_004955429.1:14230761-14364403 GCF_000276665.1 Chinchilla lanigera | reverse complement strand
GGCGGCTCCCTCGCCGGACACTACGTGCGCGCCGGGGCCTTGGCAATGGCCCGCGGAGCCCGGCCGCGGGGTTCGGCCCGGCAGGCGCAGGGCCCTCTCTGTGGGGGCCCCAGGAACCGCGGGCGCCTCAGCTTCCTGATCCGGCGGGGCGCTTGCCGGGTTTTCTCCAGCGCAGCCTGGAGAAGAAAAGAAAGAAAAGAAAACGGCGATCAAAACTTGGGAGGGGGAAGCTGATTTGCTGCTGTTTTTCTTGTGCAGATACCAGGTCTGTTGCTACTCAGACTTGGAAACTTGTTTCCTTTTCCCTTTTGAGGAGAAAAGTCTCCAAAAGTAACCAGCTCTACAGATAAGGATCTTAAAGTTTTCTGGAAAGGGTGTTTATTGTTACTTTATAACTGGTTCAGTCGGAGAACTTCGGCGAACGCCTTTTTGGAATCTGCTGCCTCGGGAAGGCCCGCAGCCTGGAGTGGACTTGCTTCCTGTGGCGCTGACCGTTCTAGAACTTTTCCCCCCAGTGCACGGGAAATACAAACTTCTAAGGCAGTTTCTGTGGTATTGTCTTCGTCGACATGTAATTGGATGTTTCAGAAGCCAAGCGGAGTATAGGGAGCGATCAGCCCGAGCTAGGAGGGAGGCTCGCCGGGACATGCGCCCCACTTGGGCCGCGGAGGAAACCCGGGAGAGCCTGGCCGGGCCGGGCGATTTACGGTTGTGTCGTTGGTAAAGCCCCTCTCCCTTGGTATTCGGAAGGAAGCGACTTGGAGTTTGAGAGTTAAATGGATAAAGAATAGTAGGCTATCGTTGGGTTCCAACATCTGCTTCTCTTTTCCTTATTATGAAAGTTAACATTATTTTAACACCAAAATAAATACATCGGGTATGAAGAAAAAGCACAGCAAAATGTGTGCTGTGTCGAGCGAGTTGCTTGCCTCCTGGTGGTTTCCGCGGTGTAAACAGCACACACATCTGGGCTGACTTGCAAAGGGTGTTTGGAGATGGGCAGAACTCGGACCCGGGTTTTTTTTTTCTTTTTTCTTGGGTAAGAAGAGTAGGGCCACTTGCGGCTCTCGTAAATCCAGCGCGCTGAGAAGATTGGTTTTGAAGGTCTCAGCCCCTCAGCATTCCAGGGAAGGCATTTGGAAAATGGAATGCACGGTTGGTAGGCAACGAGATTCATTCAGGGCACAGACAGCTTCCTACCGCTTGCAGATCTGGGACAAGTGAATCAATCGTGTGACCCGTTAGCTTGAAAAATGAAGGTGTAGATGGTTCTTTTTATTTTCCAGGTCAGGTTTAAACCATTGGCCTTAATTGCTGCAGACACAGTTCCCCCTGGAAGGGACCATGTGACCTCGCTGCCTTTGTTCACTCTTTCTAGCAACTTCCCTGCAAGTGGGTCTTGTTGGCCAGTTACCTGCAGCAGCCCAGGTCTCCCTGAATCTCACTTGAGAACCCTCTCTCAATGCTATTTACTTCACGGTTCAGGGACAGAACCCAGAGCCTTGAGCTTGCTGAGCACCCTGGTGAGCTGCCCCCCAACAGAGCTGACCTGACTTGAGCTCATTTAATCGATTGAGGTGAGGATGCCCTGGTACCCTGTGGCCTGCAGGCGGAACTGGAGGGAACAAGGCATGGACAGACGCCCTGAGCAGGGCTGGAGTGGGAGAGGCCAGACCCAGGCTGGGAAGGCTGGGGGTTGACTGACTGCTGGACGCTGCTTGCTTCACGATAACCAGTGGATTATTGGGGGTTCGATGCTTTTGTTTGGGGACCTTATGGTCATTCACCCGTCCTCACCCCGCTGAGTGTTTCTATGGTTTCTGTTAGAAGCCCACTTTTCTCTTGTTGCCCCAAAAAAGTCATAGGCCGAACCCAGCCCTGGTTGCTTTTGAACACTGAGTGAGCTTTTGGGAGCCTCCTGAAGGCAGGACCTGTGTCCTGCTGCTCCCTGGGTCCTGGCTGGGCTCTGGAAGTGGCTTGGCAGGGAGGTGGAGGTCGGAGGTCAACTCCCAAACAACCACCAGAAGATAAATCCGCCTCCCTCCAATGGCAGCTGTGTCTGCTCGTGTATAATTTAGCACTTAATTATAGACTGCCTTGTCTTCTCTAATTACCTGATCACCTCGGGCTTTGCAAGGCCTCAGACATCATCTGATAGCTTTGCCTTGTTTTCGGGAGGAACCATGTCCGGAGCTGCTGTTCTGTTCTGGTTTATCCAGAGTTGGATGTAGAGTTGAGCTGAGGCAGGAGCACAGGGATTGGACTGTTCCGCTTCTGTCACCTGCACCTCTCCAGATGCCTGTATGTCTGTCTCCTTCACAAATCCTGCCTCTGGATGCTGGGACCTGCACAGCCACTTACAGGGACAATAATGACACCTAAGGTAGCCTCTGGCCCCTGACAGCCATTGTTGGACCAAGTTCCGATGTGGCTGGATAGTCTGAAAGAGCGTACCTGTTGCTGACTGCTCTCTCTGCTCCTTGGGGTCCCCAGGAGGAGGCCCAGATAATGACCTGGGGCCAAATCTGAGGTGCCGAGGGCTGTGACCGGAAGCTGTTGTTACTGACACTTTAATTATGGGTTCCTAGCTATCACAAGAGTGTGACTTGGTAGAGGGGCCTTCTTCATAGGCAGTGGTGTGGTTTATGTGGGGAGAAAGTAAGAATCAAGTGCGTATTGCGACCATCTAGCTGGATCCAGTCGCGGTCCGTGTCACCAGTGCCTGTGTCCACAGGTGGGGCGGAGACCCAGAGCCAGGGCTTCTCTTTTGTTCCTGCCTGCCACCTGGGTGTGGGAGGGAAACTGTGGGAGGAGCTGAGTGGAGGAAACAGCCCAGGTGAGGCCAGGCCTCTTCTGGTGGCTCCCTCTGCTGACAGGGGGTGACGGGAGGTGGAGCCCACAGAGTGGCGATGGGGCCGCCTCCTGCCCAGTGCCCGCCCCTCCGCCCCTTTGGGGCGGGTTGTTCGCTTAGCCCTGCATTCCCCTGGCTCCTGCTGAAGCAGATTTCTCTCCTTTCCTTCCTCTTGCGGTCTCTTGGACTCCCTGGCCTTCTCTTGTGGGGTGCCGGGGTGTGTTGCAGCCGCAAAGGTGCCGAGCACCCCGCTCAGGCTGTGAGGAGACCCTGGGCCCTGGCTGCCGCTCTGTTCCTGCCGGCTGCAAGGGTGCTGCAGAAAGCTGGATCCTGTGGTGGAGAAATTCAATCCAGATGGAGCATTCGCATGCACACAGATGTATAAAAACAGATTGGCGGGGAATGTCGCTGGCTCCCTCTGCTTCCTCCCTGTGTGTTTAATGCTTATTAATGATGATTTGTAGTTAATGGTATTTATGGGTCACATATTTAGCTCATGGTAATTATTGCGTGCGCAGTACCCAATAGTCCCCTGTGCCTTCCCTGTCCCTCTTCACCGCGGGTGCTTGCGCTGGTTCCGCTGAGTTCTGAGGACCTCCTTTTGTTTGCTTTGCTATCTTGCCTTCAATCTGCAGGCCCCCCTCCCCCAATTTTGAGGGTTGATTTAATTTCAGACCATTGTATATAGAATGTGTTTTAATTCTGACAATGTGAGTCACCGCTAGTTGAAAGAATGTTTATTTACCCTGGAGAAGATAGAAAATCTGTTCTTCAAACTCTACCTTCCCATGCTCTTAACATTTCACCCTTTGTTTGTAGAGATGTCTGTAAACAGAAGAAACTGAAATACACTGAGTAAGCGAGCAGAAGGACACAGTCCCACCCCTTCTGCTACCCAGCACCCTCACACTCAAACATCTGCGGAATGCCTGTCCGCAGCTGAGGAATGCGCGAGGGCCTCTCCGCTCCCTCTTGGCGTTGTTTGTTATGAAATACAGCATGCACAGAGCAAAGGGAGTTTGCAGTTAAAGAATGAACCACCTTGTCAGTACGGCCAGGTCAGGCCCCATGTGGAGGTGCATCCCAGACCCTTGGGAAGCCGAGGCAGGAGGATTCCCTTGAGTTTGAGACCAGACCAGAATCCTCCCAGTCCCAACAGCTCAAGTTGTAAGCTGTGTAATTCTAAGCAGAGGAGCCCCTCTTGGAGTAGGAATTACCCTGAATGTCATCTTTCTGCCCCTCCCATCCATCCATCCCAGGGATCTCATGCAGGCTGAGCTTGTGCTCTCCATGGAGCTCCAATCCCAGGCCTTTTCCTGTCTTTCTAAGTAAGATGTTATGACTCAGGAGGGAAGCCGCCTACCTTCCATGTGGGGGCGCCTGTCTCCTCCACCTGCTGCTCTGCTGTGTTAGCGGGAGCTCTGGCGGCTCCGCTCTGGACCAGTGGTTACGTGGTGCGTGCGTGGGGCTGTGGGTTCTGTCTCCTTGCCTCCTGCCTGCTTCCTGTGCGCTTTGGACCTGCAGGGCAGGGACTCGCATAGACGCCTACCTCGACTGGGGTCTGTGTGGTGACTTCACTGCCGCTTTAACGAGCCGTGAGTCTTGTTACAAGCTGGCCTTGTTGTGGTGGCAGTTCCTTTGGGTGTTACAGCAGGGACTTTTGGACAGAGAAAAAGCTTAAAGTGTAGCTCCCCTGTGCCAACAATGTCCTGCATTGTAGAGATGGCCGTTGGGGAGCCACAGGTCCTGAGAACAATAGCCTGCATTGTGAAGGACAGCAATTCTCCCTAGGTGCTGCTCTTGATTTTGATTTTCTGTCTGTTTTGCTTGAGAACAGCTGCCTGTTAATTCTCCTTGGCGGATGGATTGTAGCAGAGTGAACGCAGGAGCGCTCTGCCCGGCCCTCGCGGGGCGCTCACCCCTTACCCAGCTGGGGCGGCCTGGCTTTCCTCCCTGATAGTGGCGGCCATGGGAGGACGACTGCCAATTCCTGGACGCTTTCCCCTTTTCAAAATAAACACTTCTTCCAGGAGACGGCAGTGCTCCTAAAGTGACATGGGATGGGTTTATAATTTCATGTTAACGTCAGCGGCTTTTTCCTCTCCCCCGGTCCTTGCATTCTTACCAGGCGTGACCTTAGGTGGTTTCTCTTCTGCACAGCTGATGAACTGTTGGCCGACCCCACAGAGAACTCTTGTTTTATTTTTCTGCTAAAAAGCTGCCACCTGGTTGCTAACCCTTAACATCCCCCAGGAGAGTGACGGGTGCCCAGGGATCCGCACGTGCCGCTGCACCGGCCTTAAAGTTCTGTGCGCAGAGGGTAATATGGAGGGAAAAGTTTCCTCCTCGGCCAAACCTGTGTGAGAGCACACGGCCCTGTTCTGCTGCGTGAACGGCGGGAGCACTGGAGACTGTGCCCTGAAGGATGGTGTGCGGGCCGGGAGGTAGAGACCCTGCCGGGGTATTTGAATCAGCGTATGCCAAGTGCCAGCTCCGTTCTGCTCGTCCAGTGCAGAGAGGACCCTGCGGCTGACCACCAAGTGGCCTTGCTTCCCCACCTGCAGCCTCTGCCGGGCCTCCTCCCCTGGGCTCTGGAGAGCACCGGAGCCTCACTTCGATCCTTCCTGTCAACCTCCTGCTTCCTCCTCTTGATGTACGCATGCTCAAGGCCTCCTAGTTGAAAACAGAGAAGAGCTCTTCCCAAGACCTCCTTCCTGTTCCCCTCCAGCTGCTTCCCTGTCTTTTCCTCCCCAGCCCAGTTACTGAACAAGGGTCACCTCATGTCTGCTTCCCTTCTGCCAATTTTCTCCTTGATCTGCTGTCATCTGATTTAAATTTTTTAGTTTGTTTTTGAGACCTGGGTGTAGTGGTGCATGCCTGTAATGCTAGCACTGGGGAGGCTGAGGCAGAAGGATCTCTGCATTGTCAAGGCCAGCCTGAACTACATAGTGAGTTCAAGACCAGCGTAAATTACATAGCAAGATCTTGTCTCCAAAAAAATTTTGTTTTTGATTAACAACATGTCATAATTGGGTTGAGTGTTACATTTTAATACACAAATGTTAACGAGGTTTCTGCTCCTGCAACTATGCTGAAATTGCTCTGGACAAAGTGACATCCCACTGGGAGTTCAGTGGATTTGCTTCAGGGCGCCTCTGCCTTGTGATGCAGAGTCCTTCCATATTGTGGTTTTAGTTTTTATTTTAAAGAGGAAAAAAAAAAAGACAAAATTTTAAAACAAGATAATAAGGGGGTAACAATGGTTAATACATTGGGTATTGTTATCTTTAAATCAGTTACCCAGAGTAAAAGGTACTGGCATTTAATTGTCCAAGCAATATTAGAACAAATCGTTCTTTTCAAGAAAGTAGGATAAATGGGTAGTATAACTGTCTTAACTTGCTTTTCCCTTCTTTTCTCCACTCCTCCATCCCAGTTTCTCTTTCCTTTTGATGTTTCTTCCCATTATATATTTTTTGTACATTTTGGATCTTATTTACTCTTTTTTTTTTTTTGGTTTTTCTCCGGTACCGGGAACCGAACTCACGACCTTGCGCTTGCCAGGCAGGCGCTTTTGCCGCTGAGCTAAATCCCCAGCCCCCCCCCCCCTTTTTTTTTTTTTTTGAGACAAGGTCTCGCTGTGTAGTTCAGGCTGCCCTTGAACTCACTATATAGCCCAGGCTGGCCTCAAACTTGTGATGACCCACCTGCCCCAGCCTCCTGCGTGCTGGGATTACAGCCAAGTGCCACCTTGCCTGGCCTTGCTCTCTTAGCTTCTCACACTAGGGAGACAATACAATGTTTACACAGGTGTGTCTGGTAAATTTCACTTATAAGTATGGTCTCTAGTTTATCCTTTTTTTTTTTTTTTTGAGTGCCAGGAATTGAACTCAGGACCTTGTGCATACCAGGCAGGCACTGTGCCACTGAGCTAAATCCCCAGCCCTAGTTTATCCTTCTTCGTGGCTTAGTAGTAGTCCATTGTATAAAAAGATCACATCTTTTTATCCATTCCTTGGTTGATGGACATTTGGGTTGTTTCCAAGATCTAGCTATTACAAATTGTGCTGCTATAAACATGGACACACATATATCACTGTTTTTGATTCTTTTGGGAAGATACCTAGAAGGGGAATAGCTTGGTTGAATGGGACCTCCAATCCTAGTTTATTTGAGGAATCTCCACACTGATTTCCACAGTGGTTGCACCAGTCTATACCCCCACCAACAGTGGAGAAGGGTTCCCTTTTCCCCACAGCCCCTCCAACATTTGATACTGGTTGATTTCTTGATAATCGCTTTTTTTTCTGGGGTGAGATCTCGGCTTTGTTTTAATTTGCATCTCTTGAATGACCAGTGTTGTTGAACATTTTTTCATATATTTGCTGTTTGTATTTCTTCTTCTGAGAAGTGTGTATTTATCTCCAATGCCCATTTGGATTGGGTCTTTAAAGTAAGGAGGTCTGATTTTTTGAGTTCTTTATATGTACTCCATAGTAATCCTTTGTCTGAGGAATGGCAGGCAAACTTTTTTTCCCACATTGTGGATTGTCTCTTCACTCTGTTGGTGGTTTCTGTTGCTATGCAAAAATGTTTTAATAAGATGAGATCAGGGCCGGGAGTACAGCTCATCAGTACAAGCACCTGCCTGGCAAGTGCAAGGTCCTGAGTTCGATTCATGGTACCAAAAAAAAAAAAAAGATGAGATCCCAGTTGATTCTATGTGATAGTTACTGTGCAGTCTGGGTTTTATTCATAAAGTCTTTGCTTGCATCAGTATCTTCAAGGGTTTTACCTATTCTTCCAGCAGATTGTTTCTGGGTTTTTTTTCTGCATCTTCTAATCTGTTCCATTGATCTTCCAGTCTGTGTTTTTGCCAATGCCATGCTGTTTTTATCATAGTAGCTTTATAGTATAATTTCAAGTCAGGGATTGTGATGCCCCTGCTTGCCTTTGTTGTCCAGAATTGCCTTTGCTATTCTAGGTCTCTTCTGGTTCCAAATGAGTTTAAGGATTATTTTCTCTAACTCTGTGAGATACAATTGGAATTGTATTAAATCTGTGTAACAGTTTTGGAAATATGGCCATTTTCACTGTATTAGTTCTTCCTACCCAAGGGCAAGGGATATCTTTCCATTCTCTGATATCCTCTGTAATCTCCTTTTTCAGAGTACTGTAGTTTTCAATGTAGAGGACTTTTGCATCCTTTGTTAGATTGATTCCTAGGCATTTCATTTTTTTGGGTGCTATTATGAAATGTGTTGTTTCCCTAATTTCTCTCTTCATGTTTATTATTAGTGTACAGGAAGGCTGTTGATTTTTGAGTGCTGACTTTGTATCCAGCTGTGCTACTGAATTTGCTTACTAAATCAGGCAGTGTTATAGTGGAGTTTTTGTGGTCTTCTATGGAGAGTCTCATGTCATCTGCAAATAATGATAATTTCACTTTTTCCTTTCCTATCCTTATTCCTTTTATTTCTTTCTCTTGTCTATTGCTCTGGCTAATGTTTCCAGAGCTATACTGAGTAAGAATAGTTATAGTGGACATCCTTGTTTTGTTCCTGACTTTAGAGAGAAAGCTTTCAGTTTTTGTCCATTTAGTATGATGTTGGCTGTTGGATTGTCATAGGTAGCTTTTATCAGATTAAGATAAAGACCATCTATTCCAATTTTCTGTAGGTTTTTTTTTTTTTTTTAATCTTAAATGGATGTTGGATTTTGTCAAATGCTTTTTCTTCATCCACTGAGATGATCATATGATTTTTGTCCTTGGCTCTGTTAACATTTATTGATTTGTGTGTGTTGAGCCATCCCTGAATCCCTGGGATGCATCCTGCTTGGTCATGATGTATAATCTTGATGATTTGCTGCATTCTGTTTGCCAGTATCTTATTGAGGAGTTTTGCATCTGTGTTCATTAGGGGGATTGGCCTGTAATATTTCTTAGTTGATTCTTTCTCTGATGTAAGGGTAATGCTTGCTTTCAGGAATGAATTTGGGAGTATTGCGTCCCTTTCAATTTCATTAAAGAGTTTGAGAAGTAGTGGTATTAGGTCTTCTGTAAATTTATTGTAGAATTCAACAGTGAATCCCTCAGGGCCTGAGCTTTTCTTTGTTGGTAGGTTGTTAATTACATCTTCAATGTCATTGGATTATTGAGAATTTTTATATTTTCTTTATTCAGCTTTGGTAATTCATGTGTATCTAGGAATCTGTCCATTTTGTCTGCATTTTACATCTTATTCAATACAAGTTTTTAAAGTAGGTACAGATGATCTTCTAAATTTCTGCAAGGTCTGTTGTGATTTTACCCTTTTTATTCCTAATTGCATGGATTTGAGTCTTTTTTCCTTTTTTTGATAGAGTTGGGGCTATAAGCTTGTTGATTTTATTTAATCTTTCAAAGAACCAACTCTTCAATTCATGGATTCTTTGTATTTTTTTTTTTAGTCTCCATTACATTAATTTCTGCTCTGACCTTTATAATTTCCTCCCTTGTAGGTGTTTTTGCCTTAGCCTGCTGTTCTTTTTCTAGAGGTTTGAGGTTGAACATTATGTTGTTTATTTGTGCTTGCTCTGTTTTCCTGATATGGGTTTTCACTGCTATAAATTTCCCTCGTAGAACTGCTTTCGCTGTGTCCCATACGTTCTGGTATGTTGTATTGTCATTATCATTTAATTGTAGAAACTCTAAAGTTTCTTCTTTAATTTTATCCTTGACCCTTTGGTTGTTCAGGAAGGTGCTATTTAATTTCCATGTACTTAAGAAGTTCTTGTGGTTTCTTTTGCCATTGATTTCCAGTTTCATTGCACTATGGTCTGATAATATGCATGGGATAATTTCATTTCCTTTGCATTTACTTAAGCATGTTCTATGAACTAGTATGTGGTCTGTTTTGGAGAACATCCCATGTGCAGCTGAGAAGAATGTGTATTCTGATGTTGTGGGGTAGAACACTGTAGACATTAGTAAGTCCATTTGTTCAAAAGTTCAGTTCTAATATTTCATTGTTGATCTGTCTTTTTGTGACAGTGGGGTATTGAGATTTTCCTAATACAATTGTATTAGTGCTTATTTGATTTTTCATGTCTGTTAATGTTTGTTTTATATAGTTGGGTGCATTGGTATTTTTTGCATATATATTTATGATGGTTATCTCTTCCTTTTGGATTGCTCCCTTCACAAGGATGTAGTGACCTTGTTTGTCTCTCTTAATCAGTCTTGGCTTGAAATTGACTTCGTCTGCAAATAGAATAGCTACCTTGCTTTTTTCAGGGCTCTTGTGGTGTGGAGTATTATTTTCCATCCTTTGACTTTAAGTCTATGAATTTCTTTTTGAATTAAAACATGTTTCTTGTATGCAGTATATTGTTGGTTCTTGCTTCTTGATCCATTGTTCTAGTCTATGTCTTTTGATTGGTGAATTGAGACCATTAACTTGGATGGATATAACTGATATGTATTGACTTATCTTTGTCATGTTATTTTCCTGTTTTTGGCCCCCTTCTTTTTTTCCTCCTGTGATTTAATTGTTTGTCTTGCCTGGTAGATTCCTTCTATTGGGTTTCATAGAGTTATCGTCCTTGTTATTTTTTTCTAGAATGTCCTTCAAAACATTTTAGAGTGCTGGTTTGGTGATCATAAATTTCCTCAGATGTTCCTTTTCATGGAAATATCTTATTTCTCCATCAGTTTTGAAAGATGGTTTTGTGGGGTACATCAATCTGGGTTCAAAGTTGTTTTCATTCACAATTTGAAATACTTCACTCCAAGCTCTCTTTGACTTGAGGGCTTGTGCTGAGAAACTAGTTGTGATTCTGATGGACTTTCCTTTATAGGTGATTTGTTTCTCTTCCCTACTAGCTTTTAATCTTGTCTTCTGTTGAATTTCTGAAATCTTGACTATGATATGCCTGGCTATAGATTTTTTTTTGATCATGGTTAATTGGAGTTCTATATGCCTCACTTATCCTGTATGTCAGATTTTCTTTCTCTACCAGGGAAGTTTTGTGCCAAGATGTCTATGAACAGTGTTTTTATATCATTTGTTCAATCTCCTTTTTCATTGACTCCAATCAGTCTTAAGTTATTCTTTGCCTTACCTAGCGGCTGCTGTAATGATTTCTCATAGTCCCTTGCTGTTTTTAAGATATCTTTCTTTTTGTAGTCACTAACTGCAAGCCTGTCTTCTGTGTCTGAGATCATGTCCTCACATTGGCTTAATCTGCTGTAGATACTTTCAAGGGAATTTTATTCTCCTGGACATCTGCTTTAATCTGCTCTATAGATTCCATTTCTTTTCTCTGCTGAGCATTCATGGCTTCTATTATTTTATTAAGTTCTGCTAGTTTTTTGTATGTGCATATCTGCAGTTATCTGAGAAATTATTTCTGATTTGAATTTTTCTAGAGCCTCATCCAGTTCCTTTGCTGTTAGCACTTCAGAGAGGCCAGGTGGGTGGCTTTTGCATTGTCCCACCTTATTGCCCCCTGGGTTTGCCTTTGGTGAACTGGATGTCTGGGGTTGCACCTTGTTTAAGTGTCTTCTCATTTTCTTTTCTCTTTTAAATTTAATTCCTGAGGTGATGCTTGTAAATTGTCTGTGGTGGGTTACTTTATTGCTAGTGTTTAGAACCCTTAGGAAATGACTAGTTCTCCGAGGTATCTTCCAGGTGTAGCTGGTTTTTGAGCCTGTTGCAAGATCCTACCTCTTCAATTTGTTGGGGAGGGGAAGTTGCTGCCTGTTTGGCTGAGCCCCCGGTTCTTTGGCCCTGTGCCACAGTATTTTCTGTGACCTTAGTCAGTGTCTGCCTTAGAGTACCAGGAAGAACAGCTGTTTAGAATAGTTAACGTCACTTTTGGTTATAGTGGTATCATCAGCAAGGATAATAGCACCAAACACAGCCTAGAAAATGAGAAACTGAGCTAACCATTAATTTGCTTCCTTTAGTCCTATGAACTAGATTTGAGGTTATATAATAAAATATAAAACAAACCAGAAAATTATATGTGGTATACAAGTCCTTAATATGTCAATTTTGCCCTCAGGGATTAAAATTTAAAGTGGATTAGGAAGAAAATAGAGAAGGGGAAGAAGAGGAAGAAATTAGAGGTGAGGCTGGAGGTCAAAGGGGGCTCATGCTAACTTTGGGAAACTAGTGTAGAAAACTGGAGGGAAAGAGAGAATCCTCAGAGAGGTTAGAAACCATGTCCACACATGTAAAAACAAGACCAAACAATGGAGAAAAATACAAAAAGAAAACTACAGCAGAAAACAAATGAGAGAGACAAAGAGAGAGAAAAAGGGAGGGAGAGAGAGAAACTCCACTTCCAGATTTGTCTCTGCTGTCACTGGTAGACAATGTTGGAGACAGAGTCCCAGTCTGTGTTGATTTATCCCAGCAGGGAAGCAGCAGCTTTTTGGCAGGGTAGTGGATAATCTCAGCGAGCCTGCACCTTCTGGCTGAGACCAGACTCATTCAGCCTGCAACCATCAGCACACTTTCCTTGGGCCTGAGCCCAGCTGGGAGCCGCTAGATGGAGCCAGCAGCCGCTTGGAGTTCTGAGCTCAGTTGTCCCCTTTCCAAGATGGTTCCCAGCCAATCATTCTCTCTTGCACGGGACAACTGAACACTCAGCACTCACCACCAGCGAGTGCAGTCCTTAACATCCACCGCTGCCCTCTACTGCTACATGTCTCTGTGGAGGCCTCTGGGGTCACCAGCAGTCACTGTGTGTCCACAGGTCTCAGTCACTTCTCTCATGCATTGAGTCCCATCTCAAGGAGAGGGCTCCGTTGGGTACCTCCTCCTCCTCCTTCAATGAAATTTCTATCTTCGCTCACCCTGTGGACTTTAAACTTGTGCTTCAGATCTTTCCTGGGTCCAGTGGACCTGCTTCCTTCCTTCCCTCTTGTCCTCCTCATGTTGGTATATTCCAGTGTCTGGGTGGCAAGTCTCAGAGAGGCTCCTGCTCTGCTGCTTACCACTCCGCCGGTGATTCTCTTGGTGCTCCCCCAGTGATTCTTCCATACTCTTTTGACTCCTGCTTGGCTCTGATCCTAACTCAGTGCCTTCCGAGGCAGTGCAGTCAGTGCAGGGGTGGAGGGTAGAGGGATGAAGCAGGTCGGTGAGAATTAAAGACTGACTGTTATCACTACTTGAGAACTGGTGGAGAGGGCTTAGAACAGCAGGAGTGTTCACTTGCTGCTTGGGCTCAGCCGGGAAGGGTGGTCCCCAGTGAGGAGAGGAGTGGGTCGGTCATGAGGTCTCCGAGAGGGTGGGCAGGGCCTGGTGCTAGGAAGGTCATCAGGTACCCACTTCTATGGTGGATGATAGCTCAGCCTGTGTTTTAGTCACTTTCTTGTCACTGGGACACAGTAACTGATACCCACAACTCCAAGAAAGGTCTATTTAGACTCACAATTTGTAGGGACCATAGTCAGCTGACTCCAAGGCAGAGGGGCCTGGTGGAGGAGAGCTGCTCATGGCGTGGCACACTGGAAGTAGACAGGAATCAAGGGAGGAGGAGGGAGGTAGACCTTTCCAGGCCACGACCCCAGTCACCCACTTCCTCCCTCCAGACTTCACCTCCCAACATCACATTCAGCCATAACCTCAGCAGTGGTCTCATCCATTGTGATTGCCTCACCTCCATGATCCAGTCACTTTCCCAAAACCCCACCTAGGAGCAGATGAGGCTTTTGGGGGACATCCAGCGCTAAGCCGTAATGGGAAGACAATAAGTGGCCCAGGTTCCGTGGTGAGGATGTGGGCTTAGTTTCTGATTTTTTTGTGAGTCAGGGTCTCACTGTGTCATTCAGGCTGCCCCTGAACTGGTGGCGATCCACCTGTCTCAGCCTCTCAGGTGCACTACCACACTTGAAAGGATCCTTGAGATTTCATAGTTACGTTTTTCTAGCACCTAGAGAAATCACTGCCTATGATATTAATTTGGGATAGAAAATGCACATTGCACTGGGCAAAGATGCATCACCCAGGAGCAAAGGATCACATAGCTGGTCTTTCAGTCTCTTAATTTGCTGTTACTAAACTACACTGATAACTGGCTCCTGCCTCTAATCATGTCCCCTCTCGGCCTCCATCCATGGCAGTATGGATTGCCACACACATCCCCACACACACACTCTCCCTCCCCTTCAGCCTCATGTCTCACCATTGGCTGTCCCACCCTCAATCAGATTGCTTCCTGCTTCTCTCTGAGGTGCCCCCACCCTTTTCCCTGGGCTCGTGTGTTAGTCTTAGGTACCAGGTTCCTTCTCGTCTATGTTAGGGCAGTGCTTGCCCATGAGGCAGGGTCTCTCTGAGTTGCCCAGGCTGACCTTTCCCTTGGCATCCTCCTCCTTCAGCCTCTTGAGTAGCTGAAAGAGCTTCTATCAAGAAGTGACTATCCATCCCATTCCTTCTCAGCAGACTTAGGTGCTTGTATTTTCATGGCATGCCATGCATGTTTCTTTTTTTTTTTTTTTTTTTTTTTTTTTTTTTTCCAGTACCGGGAACCGAACTCACGACCTTGCACTTGCCAGGTAGGCGCTTTGCTGCTGAGCTAAATCCCCAGCCCGCCATGCATGTTTCTGCAGCAGTCTTGATCTCATGTTGCTCATGTGTCTGCCCTACTGTCATTTCTGAGAAGGTAGGATTTTTGTCTGTCAAATCTTTATTAGAACCAAGAAAAGCCAGGCGTGGTGGAACAGCAGGCATGGTGGCACACATCTGTCATCCCATTTTCAGGAGGCTGAGGCAGGAAGAGCACCAAGAGCTTAAGGCCAGCCTAAACTATATAGCAAGACCCTGTCTCTAAAAAACAAACCAAAATGAAAAACCCCAAGCAAGTGGTCTTGGTTTATTAATGAATCCACTAGGGTCTTTTCATTAAAGACAGAGAAACACTGAAACTGGGTGACCAGCCTCAAAGATAGGTAGTGGTAGTCTAAGTGAACTTTTTAAGTCTTAGAAAGTTCTCAGAGGAAGGGAGACAGTTAAGGAGAGGAGAGTGGAAATGAGGAAGCAAGTCTCTGAGGCCCCAGCAGGCTGGTTGGTGGGTGTGCTGCCGTCCCTCCCTGCCCGGTTCCTGGCCTCGGACTGTCTGTTCTGGGAGCTCCTGCACCAGGCGCTGCTGTGTGTGTTGGGAACGAGACAGCAAGGGCTTGGCTTTGGGGGTCACAGCGAGACCATGTGTCAAAAACAAAACAGGAAAGAACAGTTATGCCCAGACTTGAAAAGTCCCTGCTTTTACTTTCTTTCTTTCTTCTCTTTTTCTTTCTTTTTTTTTTTTTTTTTGTCTTTTTGAGACAAGGTCTCACTATGCAGTTCAGGCTGGCCTTGAGCTCACTTTGTAGCCCAGGCTGGTCTTGAACTTGCAGCAGTCCTCCTGCCTCAGCCTCCTGAGTGCTGGGATTACGGATGTGTGCCACCACACACAGCTCCTGCTTTCATTTTGAAACCTGAGAATATTGGTGTGAGTGGATGATTTATTTCTCTTCCGAGTCCTTTTCCGTGGGGCCCGCACCTTGGGGTCTTCTGTCCGGCTGCTTAACTATACTCAGGGCCACTCTGCCCACCCCCCCGCGCCCCCACCTCCGGGGTTCTCTTGGAACCACAGCATCAGCCTGGTGTGGTGAAAAGGCTACAGGATTCCTTGGGTACTGGCAGCAGGGAAATCCATTTAGATCTGGTCTTCACCCACCCAGGGCAGACCTCAAGAGATCGCCTCAGCAGAGAGATCCTGGCATGAATGGTGAGGCCAAGTAAGATGCAGGCTTGGGCTAGGGTTTTCTACCTGTCCCTTTGGTTTTATTTTCTTTTTCCTTTTGCCTCCTTTTTCCTTCCCCTGCCTCCTCCAACTCCCCCTACACTTCTGTTGCTTTTTGAGACAGGGTCTCACTCTGTAGCCCCGGCTGACCTCAAACTTGTGGCAGTCCTCCTGCCTCAGCCTCCTGAGTGTGGGGACTGCAGGTGTGTACCGCCATGCCCGACTTAGTTTTTTTTTTTTTCAAGGCAACAGTCAGTTACAGGGACTGTTCAGAGTGGGTTGGTCCCATCCCATGGAATCACATAAGCACCCAGAGCTTATCTGTTTTTTTAGGGCCAGCATTTGGAGAAGTAAGGTTCCAGTTTTTTTTATTTTTGTTTTTAGTACTGGCAGTCGAACTCGACCTTCCTCTTGCCAGGCAGGCGCTGTGCCACTGAGCTACAGCCCTGGTTTCCATTTTTTGAATTTGCATTTTTTTGTTTTGTTTTGTTTTTTTCCGGTACCGGGACCCAAACTCATGACCTTCCTCTTGCCAGGCAGGCGCTGTGCCGCTGAGCTAAATCCCCAGCCCTTGAATTTGCTTTTAATAGTTCACACCGTTTGGTCTGGGTTGAGGGCCCTGACCTGGATATAGGACCCCCCAAAGCTTGCGAGTGCTCTGTCGCCCGGCAGCACCCTTGTCCCCCACGTGGCCTTTGTCTGGACTCCCAGAGTTGCGCGGTGGCTTTGCCTGGTCTGGAGCTTTGTCACTTGCGCCCAGCACCTGCCCTCGGCACAGTGTGTTTGAAATCCGTCCGTGTTGCTGCACGGCCCAGTGGTTGACCTGTGGTGGTGTTAACGCTGCTCACAGGACTGGAGTACAGTTTCCGATCTCTTCCAAGGTTGAGGGACATTTGAGCTTTGCGCCAGACATTTATTATGATAAAATTGACACAGTATAAACGTAGTATTGTAGGGCCAAGCATGGTGTTGCATACCTATAATCCCAGTGTTTGGGAGGCTGAGGCAGGAGGATCACTGCAAGTGTGAGACCAACCTGGGCTTCCATAGTCCAAGGCCAGCTTGGGCTACAGAGCAAGACCTTGTCTAAAAAAAAAAAGGGCACCATTTTAGCCATTTGTAGTTGTAGTTGAGTTTTTCCCACCACTGGGGAACAAGCTGTAGATGCGGAACAAGCTGTGGACATACACACTCCTTTCTCTGGGGTGCCTTGGCCGCCCCATCTGCCTCCACTCCTTGGCAAGGACTTGGAGTCTCGTCGATTTGCACCTGGCTGGGGAGTTGCGGGTGCATCAGGCTGTGGTCGGACGCTGCTGAGTGGGGCCATGTGAGAAGACACAGCTGTGTCCGCTGAGCTTGGCACCCGAGCGGGAGGGCGGCCTGCAGCGTTCCGCGCCTCATTTCGGAGCAGAGGTGGTGAGACCGGTGTTCTCGGAGGACAGCTGCCTCTGCAGACAGGCAGCAGCGGGGCCGCTGGCGTGGAAGCCCGTGGGCGGCCTGGTCCGGGGCTGTGAGGAAGCAGTGCCATGGCAGAGAAGGTTCTGTTTTGGGAACAGCTTCCTGTAGCGCAGTGTGGTTTTGCTTTATTTGTTTGGTAATGATTCACCTAACCACCAGCCTGTGAAAATGAAGACCCAGGGTCACACTTTCTTCGCCTCAGGGTTTTTTCTGTTTTGAGACAGGGTCTCACTATGCAGCCCGAGATGGCCTGGAACTCACCGAGATCCTCCTGCCTCAGCCTCTTGGAGTGCTAGGATCACAGGTGTGCGCCACCAGGCCCATTAGCATTGCCCAACTCATGCTCTTCTTTGCCGGGAGATGTGTCCTTCCCGCTGTCCCGCCCCTTCCATCTCCCCAGTGAGACTTTCCCTAACACAGGAATTTACCCTGTGACACAGTGCCCAGCAAGATGTGCTGTTTCCCAGCGTGCCCCTGCCCCTCCCCCGCTCCTGAATTGCTCTGGAGCTTCTCATCTCTGGCCTCACTCGGCCACCCTGTCATCTGGACCTTGTCTTTAATAGACTGGTAGCAGCAAACAGTCACCACTGGAACATCTGAGAGACCTTGGAGAGGACGTGGTCCCCCCACCCTGTGGGGCTCTTAGGACCCTGTCATGGGAAGGACCTGAGCCCGGGGCGCACGTCCACAGTGGTGGCGCTCCCGGAGCCCCGACTGGACAGCACACGGGGCTGTCTGCAGCAGGCCGCCAGCAGGCCCGGACGTCCCGGCAGCCAGTGCCATTTCCTCGGGACTAAGGGTGTGTGAGGACGTGGGGGGGTGTTTTGAAAACGATAGACTCTGGTTCCACTGTCACACGTGCACGTGCACGCTCACTGCGCCGTCTGGAGTGCGGCTGCCCCAGTCGCCAGGCGCCTGCCCCACCGTGGGCCCCTCCCCGAGCACCTGCCACTCTGTGCGCGCAGCCGGACAAGGGTGAGGAGCAAGGTCCCGGGACCCGCCGGGAAGGGGCTGCTGCCGGCTTTGGCTCTCCCTGCTTCTGTGTCTCACGGTGGCTGGCTGTGGCGCTTTGGCTGCAGCCCCTTGCATCACTTGGGGGTGGTGTGCGTGCCACCCATGCCGTGGTGAGGGCTCCTGCTGCCTCTGTGGGTGTGGAGTGTGGTTCGGGAACGGTCCTTGGGCCCTGGGTCATCTTCTGCTTGTGAAGGTTGTGCAGGCTCAGATGGAAGTGAACACACGTTGTGCCCTTCTCTGCCCAGGCCCTGTCCTTTCAGCAACCAGAGGACACAGAGCGACCTCAGCAGTGGGTGACGTTGGTCCTCAGGCAGGTGCTCGTGGTGCTTTGACTTAGCGTTGTGTTTGCGTCTGTCCTCGCGCGTCTTGTGTGTACATGGGTTACCCCCCGGTCATTTCTTGGGGTTCAGAAAAATTTCCTGTTCCTGTTCAACCCACCTTCTGTCTCTGGTGCCCCCTGAAGGGCTGTGACAGGCACTTGGCTAGTTACTGTGGAGCCGAGGGCTTTCTGGGAAGCAGGTCAGAGAATGAGCCCCACGTCCACACACTCGCCCAGGGCTGCTCTGTTTCTACTTAGTTTTTATTCTTTTTTGGTGGTGAGTTTTGTGTTTTTTTGTTTTGTTTTCGACAGGGTCTTGCTATAAAGTTCAGGCTGACCTTGAATGTGCTTGGTTGCCGAGGCTGGCCCCTAAATCATGGCAGTCCTCCTGCCTCAGCCTCCCAAGTGCTGCGATTACAAGCATGCACCATCTGTTGTACTTTTAAAGTAGAATATTGTGTTTTAATTTAGTGGTTTTAATAGGTTTGCCGATTCAAAATTCACATATTGCACAGGTGATCATTTCAGGTTTTTAAGTCGTGGCTTATTTTCCATGGTGCTGGGGATGGAAGTGTATGTGAGGCAGCTGCTTTACTCTGAACCACACGCCCCTCCCTGGCCTGTGGGTGTTAGTGCGTGTGCAGAACTATATGGCCATCACCACCATCTAAGTTAGCATTTTCTTCACCCACCAAAATGCACCCTGTTGTCAGGAGCAGGCCCCTCCCTCCTGCTGATCCCTGGTGGCCACTCTACTTTCTGTCCTACAGATCTGCTTGTTCTGGGCATTTCTTGTAAGCACAATCGTATGATGCATGATCTTTTGTGACTGGCAGCTTCCATTTACCAAAAGGAAAGATCTTTTTTTTTATGTTGTGGTACACAGCAGTACTTACTTTTTTTTTTTTTTTTTTTTTTTTTTTGGTACTTGGAATTGAACTCAGGACCTCACACTTGCCCTGCAGGCACTATGCCACTGAGCTGTATTCCTGGCCCAATACTTATTCCCTTTTTGCTGAGTAGTTTTCTTGTATGGACATACCACAATTGATTTATCCAAAATATTTTTTTTTTGAAGGATTAGCTTGTGGATAGTACCTGGGCTGAATAGTTTGTTACTGTGGTCAGTTTTGTTTTGTTGAGTTATGGTTTGACTTTGTAGTCCAAGTTGGCCTTAAACTCATAGTGATCCTCCTACCTCAGCCTCCCAAGTGCTGGGATCACAGGCATAGACCACCATGCCCACTTTGGGCTGAGCAATTACAGAGACTACATGTCCTGTACACCTGTGACAAAGCAAGAGAAAAATATGCCATTGGTTTGCTGATTTTTGCTTGATTCTCAGAAAGTGAAAAAGTACCTGTGGTGTAAGCCCTGTGGAGTGATATTCACAGTTTGTATTCAGTATCTGAGCGGCATTTTCTGTTCAGTGACTGCTGTCCAGTTTCAGATGGATACATAGGATATCTGGTTTGAAAATGTGAAAATCATGTCAGAGACTTAACTCAGTGTCATTCCTAGGCCTCAGCAGATCATAGTGTAAGCACTGTGTGGTTCTGTTACCAGTTGTTACAGAGTCAGTTACAGCAGGATGCCGGGGGCTAGAAATACTGCTGGGAAACCTACTCAGAGGGTTTAAATGAGACAGACAGCCAGCAGTGGATTCTCTGCCACCTCTAGTGACATCTAGTTATGGTGCATGGTCTGTGCCCTTTGGTGAGCAGCCAGGACAGAGGAAAACGCCTCTGATACTGTTGGTGGCAGAAACCTTTAAAAGTAAACATCTCACGTTTTTCTGAATGTTTTTGAATCAGCTTTCCATCACTGTCACACAGTAACTGAGGTCAGTTTAGTAAGAGGAAGGTTTTGATCTGGCTCACGGTTTCCGACGTTGCAGTCCGTGGTTGCTTGGCCCTGTCACTTTGGGTCTGTGGTGGTATTATAGACAGCTGAGTTAGCTAGAAGTACAGCCAGTCAGACAGGGCTAGGCCCCGGAGAGAATCAGTGCAAAAGGTGAGAACACATCAAAACTGTGGCTAGAGGCATATCTAAATCTAAAAAAGATGTAAGTCACAATGGCCAGGTACACATACTGTCCTAAGGGATAAACAGATTGAGATTGTTGGTATCACCCTTTTGAGATTTCCTGTACAAACAGACCATTATCTCATTGGGGTGGGCCATCCTCTCCCACCCACTAAGACTAAGACAAGACTAAAGACAAGACTAAGACTGTAGATTATGGACTGAGGTTAATGATGTCATCCTTATGCCCTAGCTACTAATTGGCTCAGTATTAGCCAAGCCGCTATTCTTGTGATCTTACTGGTTGATCACAGTGTTGACCCACGTTGTACCCAACCTGTGATTTTGCTCTATAAAACTTTCTCTGAGACATGGGCTCATTGACAGCCCATTTGGAACCCTCCTGTCTCTCAGGAGCTATTTCTGTTCCACATTCCTGTTCCCAAATAAATTTCCTGCTCTTAACCTTGCTCCTTAGAATTCTTTCTTTGATGTTGGGGAACGTGAACTCGGCATCTGTGACTCCTGGCAGGTTAGGAAATACACACCTCTCTGTCTGGGCAGCAGGAGTGGTGGGAGCGTGTGGCAGGGAGCCTGTGGCTGAGAAGTAGGGACGGGAAGGGGCGGATCCTCGCAGCCTCTTCTGTCACACCCCAGTGGCTTCACTTCCTCCCACCCGGCTCACCTCGTAAAAGATTCCAGCACCTCCCAGTACCCTCAGGGCCTGAGCGACACTTATCCAACCATAGGTCTTGAAATTATGTTATTTTTTTGTTTTGTAAATGTTTGTAAATATCGATAAAAAGCAGTGTTTGTTTTTGCAGTGCTAGGGAATGAGGCATCTCACAAGGTGGCCCCTCCCAGGGCGCTGGACTCCATCCTACCTCTGGCAGTCCTTTTCTCCCCAGGTTACCTGTGGGAGGGTCCCGGGGGTAGGGGGGAGTCCCAGGGCCTGGGGCCCTCGCTGGGTGATGCCTGCTGTTGAGCTTTGCTTGTTGTTTTTCTCGCTGGGGATGGAAGCCAGGTCCTCCCGGTCCTAGTGTGCGCGCAGCCTCTGAGCTGCGAAGCCTGGAAGTCCCCTCCGGCAAGTTGAGACCAGTGTCTGCGCTGAGCTCTTGTTCCTGTCCCTGCCCCTCTGTTCTCTAGACTGAGAAATGCACAAGTTGGTAGTTGCAGATGTTCCTTGTGAACCTGAGTCAAAGCTTTTGAGGGAATGAGTTGTTTGGTTCGCCTAAGACGTGGACAATGGCTTGACAACTTAGGCCTTGTATGATCTGTAAGTCAGTGTATGGAAAAGTCTTTTCCATATGGGGAAACCAGTCAGATAGGCAAAGGTCACCCAGCTAAGTTCTGATCTCGGCAGAGGTGAACGTTTAGGATAGACACACACACCTTTGTCTGAAATAGAGGTGCTCTCCCGAGGCAGCTTGTAGCCCCTTCACTTATTGTGGTCCCTGACCCAGATCTCTCTCGGGGACCTTGGCTCACCTGGCGTGGCTTGAGCAGAGGTGAGAGCGCCGATCACCCCAGTTGACGCAACCCCCAGCCCGGCTTCATCTTAGTACCTGTAAGCTTTGCAAGTGGGAGGCACTTGAGGTACGTAGAGAAGCCCTGGGAAGCCAACGTGGTGGGGCCTGGGGTTCCCTGGGCCCGGCCTCAGTCGGGAATGTGCAGCTTATGTTGGCCTCTCAGGTTGTAATGAGGTGGGCCAGGAGCTACTGCTAGGAAAGCTGTGAAGGGGGAGTGGGAACTTCCAAGGGGCGGGAGGGCACCCAAGACCCCTGAGTGCTCTGCTCAGCCGCTTGGGAGTGTTCAGACCCCGGGGAGGCTTCAGCTTGAGCTCGTCTCCCCACTCTTAGGAATATATTGTCTCACGAAGCTGGTCACAGCTGGATGGTCACAGACATACTCAGTATGGGCAAGTTCCAGAAAAGCCCCAGACATAGGATGGGAATTTCTGTCCTGCGTATGTCTGCTTTTAACTCTTTGCTGAAAAGAAGATTTTTTACTCCTTTTGTTTTATGCACTTTTTTGTCTGTTTTTGAGACAGGATCTCACTATGTGGCCCAGGTTGGTCTCAAACTCATGGTCACCCTCCTGCATCAGCCTCCTGAGTGCTGGAATTGCACTTCCGTTGCAGCATGTGGGCAGCACGCAGACTTGGTCCCCTCAGCGACATCTCGTGTTGTCTGTGTGTGGGTTTAGGTGGAGGTGGGGGCTGGGCAGGAGCTGGTGACTGCTGAAGGGCTGGGCGCTTGCGCCAATGCATGGTCTTAAGTGGTAGCACCCAAATGAGGACGAGAGGAGGAGTGTGCGTGGGGCCTTGCCACTCTCAGTCCCGCAGGTGGGAGCCACCCAGCTGTGACGTCTGTGGCATGAGGGGACATCCGTGACGTGAGGGAACATCCGTGACCTGAGGGGCTGCTCGTGCCGTGGCACCATGGGCCCAGGGCGAGGGGTTCGTGGCGCAGAGAATAAGGAGCCTGGAGAAGCAGTCGTGATGTGGGAAATTCGGAGGTTGCAACCACTCAGCCATTAATTTGCCGCAAGTTAATGGAGTCTAGTAGGCCCCCTATGAAACCGTTTCACTTTTGCTTTATTTCTTCATTAGTCTGATTCCCATCAGCAGTGAGTCAGGGCTGCAGCAGTTTAAGAGCGTGCTGGTGTGGGAGCCGTCGTCACAGCCGCTGTCAGCGTGGCCTTAGAGCAGTGAAGTTGGCAGGACACACGGAGGTTCTGCCATCCATTAACAGCGTCACAGCGCGCTTGTTTTGTGAAGCTGTTCACAGCAGGCTTCGGGAAGGTGCCTGGGCTTCAGAGGGGGCGCAGCGCCGAGGGTGCACGTGGGTGTTGCTCATTATCGAGGCCTTGGCTGCCCAGGCGCCCCGTGGTGCCCAGGTGGAGTCGCTGGAGCCTCCTCGTGCACAGGTGCGTGCCCAGAGCAGGGTGGAAGGGGGTTTGGGAAGGACATCTGCGGTCCAGTTCATGGTCCGAGCAGAGAAGGCGGGAGCGTTAGAGTTAGAGCCTTTTGTTCCGGGGTCCAAGGCCTGGGTAACCAGTAATGGCTTGGAATGCAAAGACAGCTCATGGGACTGGAGAATCTTTGTGCAGATTCCCGATCCCAGGACCAGGCTTGCATGCAGAATACATAAAAAACTCTCAGAATTCAGTAAATAAAGCATTGGAGTAGCCATTTCTTAGCACAAGACACACAGCAGGCTGGTAGCCACACAAGGAGCTTCTTCTGCATCATTCGCCACCCGGAAAGGCAAACGGGGGCTCCAGTGAGATCGCCGCACCCACGGGCTCCTCCAGGAAAGGTGCAGCAGGCGGTGGTGAGGCTGCAGGGCCTGGAGCCTCGACTTCGATGGGGTCATGAGATGGCACTTTGGAAACTGCCGGGACAGTTCCTCAGCATATTTGACCTGGAGTCACCATTTGACCTAGCCGTCCCAACTAGCACATGCCCCAGAGAATTAAAGGTGTCCCTGCAAAAGCTCGTCTTCCAGGGTCCATAGTAGCATTATTCATATGGGTAGAAGCCAAAAAGAAGACTCAGCCAGCCGGGGATATAGCTCAGCAGCATAAGTGCTTGCCTGGCAAGCCTGAGGTCATGAGTTTGATTCCTGGCACAAAAAAAAACTCAGCCAGGTGCCCAACGCTGGCGAGCGGGCGGGCGCACGCAGAGTACCTGTCCGAGGGCCGCTGCACCGCCTCGCGTCTCGGCAGCGTGGACCCCGAGCGGCACAGACTGTCGAGACGCGCGCCCCCCAGCTGACTGGTTGAGCTCGGCTGCCCCTCGTGTCCAGCCGCAGGGAGGCTGGAGTGGCCATGCGGTGGCGCGCTGCTTCCTGGGAGGAGGAAGCCCCTGGAGTGCTCTGGAGCACCTTGGCACGGACGCTTGAAATCAGTGAGCTGGGCGTCACCTGAAGGGGGCCACCATCCAGCGCGGGCCCAGGCTGCTAATTTGGGGTTGCACACGTTGTTATTCACGTCATTCGTTCTGAAATTTGGAGATCCAGAGTGGGAAACACTGGTTCTTCGCCAAGTTCTCTGTGTACGCAGTAGTTTACGTTGAAACACAGGGCGGAGTAGCAGCTCGGAGGAGGACCGAGGACCCTGACCAGGGCCCCTGGGGTCATTCCCTGCCTGGGCCTGGGGGCCGTGTACCTGGCTGCTCCCGCAGGGGCGGTGTCCTTCGCCTTACCATCCTGAAGAGGGTGGCCGAGTACCAGGTGTGAGCTCGGTCGGGAATTCTAGTTGTCTCCACAGAAGAAACTGAACGAGGGGTGGGGACGGGGTTCCGGGCGGAGCGGGCCGCACCTGTGACCATGCCTCTGTGCAGCTGGAAGGATGGCACTGGTTCCTGACAGTCCCCCCTCTTGAGACAGCCTAGATTTGCATGCAGCAGGATTTGCATACAGAGCTGTGAGTCTGAGGGGAGGCAGGTAGAGGCAGGAGTGGCCTCAGCTGCTCCTGAGTCCTTGACTGAAGAGCATCGATGCAAGTGTTTACCACCAGGCACCAGGTGCTTGTTCAGCCTGCAGGATTTTGTTCCCTGGCAAACTCCTACCCACCTCTATGATCAAAGTCCATTCTGTTAAACCCCTCCCAGGGTCATAGAAATTGAAGGTGTCATCCCTGGAGCCAGACCCTCTGTGTGCCCCTCCCCAGCTATTTTGGCCTCCATTTTCTCCTCTGTAAAGCAAAATACTATGGATCAGCTCCCAGAACACCTGCAGACACCGCCTGTTACCCATGATGCTTAATTTCAATCGGAGTCCTGCCCCCCCCCCCCCAACCCCGGTGCCTCTGCGCTTGCCAGCTGCTGCAAATCGTGACTCCCAGGGGAGCCTAGTGTGGCCCAAACTCTAGCTAAGACGCCATTCGTGGCAAGGAGGCTAGCGCTAAGGGCCCCTCGTTCTGGGAGGTCTTTCCTACCTGCGGCGCTCACGTGGGCCCTGAGGCCCCTGGGTGCCGACTTGTATGTGCTGAGCTCCTTGTGGTGTGAGTGTGGCTGGGGTGGGGTCAGGGGTTCCGTGCTGTCCTGTGTGCTGTGGTCCTGCCCTGAGTTGGACAGCAGGGGACAAGGCTTCCTGCCGTGTCCCAGTCCGCACTTGCTGTGGGCAGGGGGAGGAGCTGTGGGCGCCTCGGCTGTTTCAGACATGCCAGCAGCCCTTGAACCTATTCTTCTTTCATTTTCCTTAGTTGGTATTGTCACGTTCATGGGCACAGCGGGCACCGCCGTGTTCTGGGCTTGCTGTGGGCCCTGCGAGGCCGGGCTGAAGTGGCTGGCTCCGTCTACCAGGCTGCCCTGCTCCCCCCGCCGCACCTTTGAAGCCGCGGCAGCTTTCATCTCCGCTACTTTCCCCTAAAGACAGCTGGGCCTTTGATCAGCCGCTTCCTCCTCGGCCTGGGGTGTGTGAGGTGGCCGCTTCCTGTCGTGAGCTCGCCCTGGGCCCTGGCCGATCTCACTGCAGAATTTGCCTGCAGGGTAAGCTGAACAGAGGAAGCAGAAAGGAAAAGGCAGCAGTAGCACCCCCCACCTTGTGTCGCAGGGTTTGGGGGGCCCGTCACCTGCATGTGACATGCTGACTGTGGCTGTCACCTGGGGTCACATCCTGGTCTCCGTGCGGGTAGATTTCCCAGGTTCTGTTACCCTTTTTGCTTTAGTAATGCTCTCTTTTCTTGGAACTCAAAGGAGGCAGAATGTTCTCTCTGCCTGGGCCTCATTTCCACAGGAGGATCTGAGGGTCTGGGGGCCGAGTCTGCAGTGGCCTGATCATGGCTGGACTGTGGCTTGGAGGCCAGGCTTCCTGGCCCGACCCGGCTCAGCTCCGAGAAGAAAGCAGCTCACAGACCCCCGGGTCTTTGCGTATGCGGCCATTTTCCTAGATAAGAAATGAAAATACGTTCTGATGCGTAGTCATTCTTATATATCCAGACGTTCCTCACTTAACCCCGAGCTTTGTCCCTGCGAAGGGGTCGGTCGTTAAATGAATTGGCTGCTAACTGAGGAATTGTGTATAGTACGGACCCGACAACGTTCAGAACAAAGAAATGGTCAAAGGAAACTGCACCTTGATGACTTTGCTTTTATTTGCGTAACTCTTACATGCAGCACTGTAATCTGTGACAATGTAAAACTGCAGTACTGTACCGTACAATAAGCAGAAATTACAGTACTGTAAAACAAGGTGTACTGCCCAAAGAATAGACATTGAGGCTCTATAAACAAAATATATGGACCTGTACCCCAAAAATCCAAGTGGTAAGTCTGCGCAGTGGGTTGTGTGTTGTAATGGTTGTTAAACAGGAAGGTTGATAAGCGACTCTGCATATGCAGCAAGCTGTTTGCCCCTCCAGTTCATCTCCAGTGAGTGTTTAATACTCTGAAAGCGCTCAGCGTACTTTGTTTTAAGAGGTAGGGTCTTACTGTGTTGCCCAGCCTGGCTTCTAGCTCTTGGGCTCCTATGATCCTCCTGCCTCAGCCTCTCAATAGCCAGGACTATAGGTGCACACCACCACACTCAACTTAATCAGCATGCTGTTAGGCTTTAAGTTAGCCCGTTAGGGTTTTTTGTTGTTGCTGCAGAATGCAAACATCTTTTAGTAACAGTTTGTGTAAACTGTCGTGAAAGGACTAAAATACACCACAGACGGTGGAAAAACGTGGCACTGGCCCATTTAATGGAGAACGCCATGTCGTGATTTCTCAGAATTGGTTTATTTTAGTATAGATTTCATTTGTGACAGTGATGAAGGTGTGGATGTGGCCTGCATGTGTGGGGTGCTGCTGCTGTCCCATCGGGTGCCGCCGCACCCCTCCCTCAGGAGTCGCCCTGGTCTTCTCCCCTTGGGGCTCCCGCTGTCTCTTACTATACTTACTCCCCTGGCTTGTTTCTGCCTCTGTGGGAGATTGGGTTCCTGGGGCGACACTTTTTCCCTCAGGGTCTGGACTTGCGTGTACCTCAGAGAGCAAGGTTGCCTGTTCACTTTCGGGATGGGGTTGGTAGCAGACTGGATGGTGTAAGGAAATCTAGCTTAGAGACTGGAGCTGCACTCTTGATGTCCCGAGGACTCTGGCATAAGCTCAGCCCACGCAGAAGGTATCTGGAGTCTTCCATTTTTCTAGGTTTTTGGTTTCCTGACACATGGACTTGCAGTAGAGTTCAGAATAGTCGGGAGCTTGCTATTTTCTGGTGTCAATCCTCCTGCCTCAGCCTCCCGTGTACTTTCATCACAGGGTGCGGCGTGGCTCCTGGCTGAAGTTTTCCATATGTAACACCAGGGCAGAACTCTGCGCTGCCTTGGGCTGTCACCCTGCGGTGGACCTCCGTGGTGGGATTGTGCAGGGAAGAGAGATAATATTGCCCAACAGGATGTCCCCCCACCTCCCAGTTTCCCGCACCGGGGACCATGCTTGGGCCTGTGGCCACTGTAAGCCGCCGCCACGCCTTACCAGGGCCGTGCCTGGGGCTGCGAGTCTTGAGTCCTGAGGGTCTGAATTCTCTGAGTGCGGTCCAGGGAGGGCGCCAGTGCGCTGAGCAGCACCCCCTGTGACTTCCTCACAGGGCAGCGTTGCTCACAGCGGCCAGGTGGCCGTGGGCTTGTCCCTTGTCCGTGAGTTGTGTGAGCGCATCAGCGCCTGGACAGCCTCCAAGCGCTCTGACAACTCCTCCTCAGCCGCCGGGGCCACCTTGTTGGTTCTCAGGATTCTCACCCAGAGCCCGAGAGGGGATTGCAGACACAGAGGCGCCACGAGATGCGGTGACCGTCAGGAGCAGCCGCGTTTGTGACTCGGAAGCCTGCTTCTTGCCGCCTCACCCGCCTTTGGGCTGGCGCTGCCTGGGTGGGGACAGGACCAGGGTGCTCGGTGACGGCAGGCCGGGCACAGTGACCACCCCGCAGACGCCGCACACCCAGGGCTCAGCGCCACTCGAGACGGGCAAGGAAGTTCCTTTGTGAGGCCTGGAGCCTCCGCCCCTGCAGACTCCCTCCTGGTCAGGTGTGGCCTTAGCGCCCCGCCTTTCCTGGGCAGTGGCTCGGGGAGGGTATTTCCTTTGATATTTTTACCCAAGTGCTGACGTCTGAAAGAGGCCGCAGCGCTTCCTCCCAGCCTCACGGCTGGGGGCTTGGGGCCTTGGAAGGCTGGCGCCTTCCCGCTCGCCCACGTGTGCAGAGCTCTGCGGGCGGGAGGCGCCATACCGCAGCTCCCTCTTCCCTCGTCGTGTCCCAGGAGGCGTCTGTGCCAGGCGCGGAGCCTGCTCTTAGCCAGGTCTCCGTGCACCTACGCTTGGCTCAGGCTGTAGAGCCCCCTTCTCGTGGGGTCGGGGCCGTGTCAGGGTGTGCACAGGGTGTTGAGAATACAGACACCTTATGATTTCCCAGCACATGGGACCTGCAGGGGTGCGGATGTGCACACCCTCACCCAGCGATGACCCCTGCCTGCTGTGCCAGGACCTGTAAAGTGGTGGGACAGGCGACTCTGCCGTCACCGCTGGATACCAGGGCACCGGGAGGTCGTTGGTCCCTTCGAACACCCATTACCGTTTAGGAAGCTTCAGCCTAGCCTGTGGCCTCCTCAGCCTCACCACAGCCTGACACGTCCTCTGTGCTGAAATGACAGGGACAGCAGGACGCAGTGGAACGCGCACCTGCACACTCCTCCTTGTAATCCCCATTCACGGCATTACAGCCTGTCTAGTCCCACTGGTGACTCAGTCGGGAAATAAGATGATGGGCTTTTCTTTAATCCCACAGATGACAAAAGACTTCGCTGTGTTTGTTTTGAGACAAGGTCTCACTCTAGTCAGGCTGGCCTTGAACTCACTGTGTAGCCCAGGCTGGCCTCAAACCCATGGCAATCCTCCTGCCTCAGCCTCAAGTGCTAGGATTACAAGCATGCGCCACCATGGCTGGTGACAAAATGATTTCAAGCAGTACACAAATTGTAGTTAAATGAATGACAATGGATGTGATTTTTTTTTTTATTATTCAAAATACATTTAGTGCTTTTTGATATTCAAATTAGCCTTTGTTCATCAACACTAGTATAGGAGCATAAGGGTGTTGAGAATACAGACACCTTATGATTTCCTTGTTTTTTTTTCTTCTTATTGTGCTGTTTGCTGACCCCTATGGAATTAGAGGCATTCCCCCTGATGGGACTTTTGACGCCACCCAGTCCCTCAGTGCCCGTAGTGTCCACAGGCCACACCCTAGACCCTGAACACCTTCCAGGTTCATGGGCGGGGTCTGCCCTCCCTCTGCAGTGAGGACCGAGCCAGATGGCCGGCCCCACCGACCCCAGGCCCCCGCCTGGCTGACGGATGTGTCTGGCTGGGGCTCGGCCTTTCTGTCCGTGCCGCCCCTCTGTCCTCCCTGGGCCCTGCGGCTCCTGTGAGGACGCGGCCTGGTGATTTGGTCGCCGCCCCTGCCAGGTGGGGAGACGGAGCTGAGGACGCGCTTTACTGTGCTGCTTGTGCCGTCTGGGTTCTGGGCTGTGCCCTGCGCTCTCTTGCTTTCTGCTCTGCCCTCCGTGCAGCCCTCAGCTAGGCCCTCACTGTCCCACGCTCTGGAGGTCTTGGCGTGCAGTGGCCGCGTGTCTCCAGGGCCCTCTGTGTGCCTTTGTCCCTCTCAGAGGGGTGCAGTCTTGTGGGGTGAGACGCCGTCCCTTAGACCTCCATAGAGACGCTCTCTGCAGACAGGGCAGGGCCTCAGCGTGCGCATTGTGGGGGCACAGCTCAGCCCAGAGCCGTGCCCTCTGCCTCTGACCTCAGAGCCCGTGGTCTGCACCCCAGGCCCCGGCCCTGTGACCTCAGCCCCAAGACCTGGTGTCCCAGCTGCAAGGTGTGCGCAGGTCTCCCCTGCCCCATTCTGGGTACCCTAGAAAACGCCGGGTGACCGAGTGGGTGTGTCCGTGTGTGGAAATGGAATATCCTGGCAGGAGATGCGGAGAGGGTCCCGAGCCAAGTGCCTGGCCTTCTCCTCAAGATGGGGCGGTTCCAGCTCTCCGCCTCTGCGTGTCGCCCTCCTTCAGCGCAGCGCCAGTGCGCCGTGCGCCCTGTCCCCGGTCCTGCAGGCTCAGAGCCGGGGCTCCCCGAGAGCCGCAGCGTGCGCTGCTTGGTGTCGTGGCCAAGGGCCCTGGTCACTCCTGTGGCCCGCTCCGGCTGCCTCTGTTCCACTGTGCTGCCCCACAGCCCCCTGGGAGAAGGATGCGAAGGGTGAACCAGTGTGGGGCCGGCCACGAGCCACGCCGCGTGGACGAGATTCACGTTGCTGTATCTGTCCCAGCTGCTGTCCCTCGATAGCGCGGTGTCACTGGAGCAATGAATCGGCTTCAGCCCTGCACGGCTTGGTGCGGTGGGGCGGGTGGTGAACTCCAATGCCACTCTTCTGTCAGGGTCCTCGACGTGGGCCCAAGAGCGTGGGCAGTGGTCACACAGGAGCCCCAGCGGCTGCGTGGCCGTCAGCTGGCCTGGCCAGCCAAGCTGTGCTTTCTGTCTCAGATTTCGGTTCAGACACCGCAGATGGATGTGGCGGGGGGGAATGTAAAGCCTCTGTTGGGCAGAGCTGTGGCGATGTCATCAAAACCTGTCCTTGACGTGTTCCTGCCAGCGTGTACCACCAGAGCCTCAGAGCTGGCTGGCAGCGGGACATAGGAAGCAGGGCTCTGCCTGACTGTGTTAAAAGAGTGAGCTGGGTGTGGGGGGCACATATACTGCCTGTAATCCCAGAACTCTGAGAGGCTGGGGCGGGAAGGTCACAAGTTGGAGCCTGGAGAAGTTAGCTGCTTAGTGAGATCCTGTCTCAAAAAATGGCTCGGGACGGAGCTGAGTGCAAAGGCCCTGAGGTCAATCATCCCCAGTGCCACACACAAAAAAGAAAAAGTTTGTGGTGCAGCTTTACTCCTCTGTTGCAGGAAGAAGTTGTTTGTTCACCTTGGGGCTGTTGGCTGCGTCTCCAGAAATGGCTGTTTGGATAAACATCCCCTCTTCCTGCCGTCGTGTGCAGTGTGGTCACTCTGCCTGTCCAGCTGGCTGTGTGCCGAGTGAGGGCCGGGTGCTGTGCTGCCCCCTTTGTCCTGGGAGGGGCTTCTTCCTCGGTGGAGGCCGTGGCCACACTTGTCCTGTTGGGTCCAGTCTAACCTGCGTCCCGGTCACCTGGGTCCCCCGGCTCTTCCCTGCTTTCTGGTGGTGTTGAGCCTAGGAGTGTCCTGGGTCTTCACTGAAATGTCCTCAGGCACGAGGTGCTGGTGGTTAGCGAATCCTCACTATTTCTGTTAGTTAATAGGACCTGGTGGAATATCTTTTGTTTTCCTCCTACTGTGTCCAAGGTCAAGGTCCCTGATCTTTTTGGTACCAGGGATTGGTTTCGAGGAAGACCATTTTTCAGACAGTGAGACGTGTGGGGGTGGGGCGTGGGGTGATTCAAGTGCATGACCTTTATAGTGCGCTTCATTACCATTGCATTGTGGTATACAATGAATTGATTCTGTAACTCACTGTAATGTAAGCAGTGGCGCCCTGGAGCTTGTTTTCTGGTAACTGGACCGTCCTGTCTGGGGGCGATGGGAAACAGTGACCCCCCAAGTGTGTTGTTCATGGTTTATCTACCCTGTAGTCCTGTTTTGTATTCCTCTCACTGCAGAAAATCTTGATTCAGAAAGACAGCATGTTGGAAGTGGCAGCAGGCTGTTCATTGCTGTTGTGAGAATCTCAGGGTGCCCTGCCTTGCCTTTAATCCAGAAGGCATGGAGATTTCAAGATGTCTCAGATACTTTGAAGGCCACCGTCGCTTGCATATTCACACACAGGTCACAGATCCAGTCTTTCCCGGTTTGGAGGCCTTTTGTGGTTGGGAAGTAACGCTCAAAATGTTTGGAAGGCTGGGGTAGGTGAGCATCAGCTGGGGAAAAGAAGGCCCTGGCTCAGGGTCTTTCAAAACCTTTGCTAGTATTTGAAATGTGTCAGAATCCTAGTGTTCCCTCATCACTCCTATACTTTCCATGTTGGCTTTGAATGCAGACACTTTATCTGCCAACTTGAACACAGTTGTTATTCCAAAGTGACAGAGTGAATTGTTAAGTAAGTTGAGTAATTGAGTTGTTAAATAAGTTGAATGTGTCACACGAGTAAAGAAGTTTTGTGGCCCATTCTGTGTCACTGAAATGTGCTGCTAGTAGTGACTTTTCTTTTTTTAAATATCTGGAGCAGCTCTTACAAGAATTCAAACTCTGGCCTAGCCAGTGATCTACCTGTAGATAGCCATGTCACTTCTGTATGTATGAGAAGGCGCATGTGCTCTGTATCCATGTCAGGGCTGTGTGATAGACGTGCGTTTAAGGGCATATACTTTAACATGGCTGATAATTTTAGTTGCATCTTACAGCACGTTAAGTGCAGGTGGCATTTTTCAGCAAGCCGGCCAGCATCTCTGTGGGTGACAGAGCGTATAGACTCACATTCAGAAATGACCTCTTTGACTCAAGTAATGAAGCCAGAGAGCCGTGCAGTCCTAGCAGACTATCTGTAAACCAACACAGGAGCACCAGCTCGGGTTTTCTGCAGCTGGGTGTTGGTCAGCAGCAAAGTCCATGTAACACATCCCTCACGCACATCCTCCTGAAAAATGCCCGGCACAGAGCCAAGCAGTGTTGCCTTGTTGTCAGCCTCGGTAGATTCATTCACCGGAATCGCATACAGCGGTGACTCTCCAAGCGCTGTGCCTCAGTGTCCTCTGCTGTCCCATCATTTCACCTTAGTGACAGTGCTGGCCGGAGGACGAACACGTGCCACCGTTTGCACCGCAGCCTCTCCTGATGTTCATGACAGATGTCCTGAGCGGCAGGCAGGACCGACTCTTCAACCGAAAAGGGCTTCTTAGCTTTAGCTGTCACTGTAACCATGGATCTCTTGCTGCAGACGTGTTGGATGATGTGGTGGCCTTCAGGATTGCTTGTGTACTTTATATTTGTGGTTTTAATCCTTTAGAATAACTCCGGAGGCTCGTCCTTCAACGCGCAGTGCCGGGTCTCCATGAGGTGAGCAGTTTTGAAGGTTTCATGGCACCTTTGCACAGCTGGTCACTGTATATTCTATAAAGCAGGCCTGGGGAATGTGAGCCACCTGTTGTGACGAACCTGTAGTTTACACATGGCTCTTGTTGTTTTCTTTTAGTCGCAGCTCTCTTTTTGTTGGCTTATCAGGGTCTTCTGCGCCTCATCACAGGCTCCTTCCCCCTTCCCAAAGCAGCTCTCCGGTAGTGTTTGTTCTGTACTCACTTTGGTTTGGGTTAGCTGTGGGCTTCCCGAACTATGACGGAGACGAGTGTGCAGTGTGAGAAAGAGGCAAGAAGGGCGTGGTGAACGCAGTAACGAGCAGGCTCTGCACAGACTGTCTGACTCTGACTTACAGCTGTCACCGGAGTCAGTTGTACACAGTGAAGTACAGAACTCACTGGTCACTATAAATCCTGCCACCAGGTGCAGCTTCATTGCCACTGCCGCTCCCTGATGAGGCTCTGATCGGAGTCTGTAAGGGGCGGGGCTGCTTTATTGTGATATCCCTGGAGTTAACCCTCCCTGCTGATGTTCCTCTGTATCCGTAGCCACTCCCCGGCGCTAGCATCATCGCCTCAGCTCCATCTCAGACCTTCGCATAAAGTTCTCATAAAGAGCTCACAGCCTGGATCCCCTGCATGTACGTGCGCCCGTGAGGGTCTGTTTTTGAGGCAGAGCCGAAGTTGCTGGATGTACAGAGGAAACTTCCCTTTGCCAGCTACTTCCCGGCACCTGCTGTGGGGCTCTGGTCCACCAGGTGGGGACAGTACCACTCCAGGGGGGACCCTGATGTAGAGCATGTTTCTCACAAGTTTCATAAGTGTCTGTCAAACAGCAGAAAGGGAAGACTGAACTTGAAAAGACATAAAGACCCTCAGGGCTAAGGCAGGCCTCCCAGACCCTCATACAAACAAAGAGAGCGAGGTTAAAGAGACAAGTGCTGGCCAGGCATGGTGGCATCTGCTGTCCCCACTGCTCAGAGGCTGAGGCAGGAGCCTCAGATGTTTGAGGCCACCCTGGGCAGCGTAGCAAGACTCTGTTGCAAAAGCCAACCCGCCAGCACATACAGTGCTGCCCTGGAGGCCATGTGTTTAGGTTCTGTGTCAAATCATTCTGAGAGGAACACTTAGGTCCATTCAGAAGGAACCAGCCCTGTCCTTTAAATCATGTCATTTGAGCGCCAGGGCACCTCAGTGTGACCAGGCTGGTGGGGTTGGAGGTGAAGGGCTTGGACCCTTTGAGGTGAGGGCACCGCACACGGGATTCTAAATGCTGTTACACCAGCACCGTTAGCGCATCAGAAAGATGTGTGATTTTCTTTTTCCTTTCTAGTAAGTCTTTTCATTGAAATAAATATATGATGATTCTTGCATATGTTTGGGAAAATTCTTTATTTTCACCTGAGATGGGAGATTTAAAGAAGATTGTTGTTCTGTATATTGGAAATGCCACCATGACTAAAAAACAGGTAACAAATTTTGGTATATACCAGGCATTTTTCTTCCAGTAAAACATGCCTAGATAAAATTATTAAAAGTGCTGCCCTGGAGGCCATGTGTTTAGGTTCTGTGTCAAATCATTCTGAGAGGAACACTTAGGTCCATTCAGAAGGAACCAGCCCTGTCCTTTAAATCATGTCATTTGAGCGCCAGGGCACCTGGGGCCAGCAGATGCCACCATGCCTGGCCAGCACTTGTCTCTTTAACCTCGGTCTCTTCGTTTGTATGAGGCTCTGGGAGGCCTGCCTTAGCCCCCACACTGGGCACGGTGGTGCCTGCCTGGCTGTGCCCGAGCTATAATTGCAACACTCTGAGAGGCTGAGGCAGGAGGATGACAAGTTTGAGCCCTGCCTGGGTAACTTAATGACTTAGCGAGGGGCCATCTCAAGAAATGAATGAGTGAATATTAATTTTAAAAGGGGGCTGAGGGTCTAGCTCAAAGGCCCTGAGTTTGGGTCAGTCTGAAGTACTGCGCAAAAAAAAAATTATGAATAGGCCAAATACATTTTAAAATAGAACTTCTTTAAGTTTTGACTGTAAGTTTAAAAACGTTAAACACAACTGTAGTTAAGCCAACTTGAGAAACTTAAAAAATACTGGATAACTCAGCTCAAATCTCACTTCTGTTTATATTTGAAAAAGAAAGGTAATCCTTTCTCCGTTTATAAATTGCTGGGCCATTGTGATGATCAGAATACGAAATCTCACGAGACCCCCGCCCGTGGGCTCTTTTGGTGGGGTCTGTCTCTGCGCCTGTCCTCATCTCCTGGCTGAACGAGTTGCTCGCTCTGCTTTCCTGAGAGCCCTCAGAAAAGAGCCCTCAGCACCTAGGAATCAGTGAATCCGGTTCCTAAGCACCCTCAGCGGCTCTCAGACATGACATCTTTTTAATTTAATACCTAAAGGTCAAAAAATTGTCCACCTTGAGAGCTGTAACGGCAATGACAGAGGTTTGTGTTTAGTTCAGGGCAAACTCAAGGGTGCTTGTTCTTATTTAACAGTGATATGTGAAAAGCCTGAGCGAGACAAGGATGTAGTAATATTGAGGTCTTTGGTCACCTCCTTATAAATATGTTCTTACTGGGGAGGCAGGTCATGTCCTTACAGGGAGGACACAGCCAGTCTGTAATTCACCCACTTGAAGCTCACACTTCCAGGTGTGTGGTCGGGAGCTGTGTGGCTTTGATCAGAATCAACTGTAGAACATTTTCATAGAACCCAGAAGACACCAGCGCCCACTGGCTGTCACTTCCTGTTTCCTGTCCAGCCCCTGGCGTGTGACCTGCTGTCCGTCGTAATGGTTTTGCTTGCTCTAGACTTGTCACAGTTTGTGGCTGTTACCTCTGGCTTTGGGGACTCACCGTCCTGGTTTCCAGGTCCACCCCTGCCGTAATGTGGTCACTGCACTGTCCCATTGTTGGGCTGAGTAACGATGCCCCCTCACTTGGGGACACACTTCCCTGTCCACTGCTCTGGCGTGTGCAGAGGTGAGAGCAGGCTGCGAGGTGAGCCCTCCTGAGGGACTGCCAGACTCTTCCTCCTTGCCTGTGCCACTTTCTGCTCCTCGCCCTCCTCGCCAGCGTGAGTTTGAGCCGTCCTGGTGGGTGGGCTGCGGCGCCTCAGGGTGGGGCCCATTGGGTCCTCCTTGGGGCTGAGGATACAGGAGTCTTCCCCAGACTCGCTGGCCACGTGCATATCTTTGAAGAAATGTCTGCTCAGGTCGCTTCCACCTTTTTCATTGGGCTTTTTCTTTTCGAGTTGCAAGAGTTTTTTGTATAAATACTTAAGTAGAGCTTTTAAAATTCCTTACTCCATGCCAACTTTGACTTTTAACGAAACCTAAAGGGCAGCAGCCTGCCTGTCCCGCCCCGGTACCCTTCCATGCCATTGCCGCCTTGCGACCAGGGACAGTGTGGTGGCAGCGACCCTGTGGCCCGTTCCGGAAGGGAGGCGCCAGACGGCGAAACTTCGAGCTTTCAGTGGTAACAACCTGCTGCAGCCTGCGCGCCGTCCTTTCGCTGCCACTGTCCTCGAGTCTACCTTAACTTCTAGGGGTGAAATGTAGGCCTCCAGGAGGGACAGCACGGGGCCTGCTGCCGGGCGGTCGCTGGAGACGGGGTGGGTGTAGGGCCAGGCTGCAGGACGGTCGCAGAGGTGCTGCCTGCTGTGTTTCCGTCCTGGGACTGATGCTCTTCCGAAGACAAAGCAGCCGGGGTGAGGAGACTGGTTTCCTAACTCGTCTGACTGCGGGAACGCCCTTCGAGGTTCGTGCCCTGGTCTCCCTGTGGGTGCTGGAGGTGACACAGGAATGGCTTCTTGGCGGATGGATGCTGAGTGGCTCCTAGGTCCCTGACTCACTGCTGGGAGACGTGGCACTAGCACTGATCTCCGGTCCCTTCTCCCTGGAGAGCCATGGGAGACGCTCACACCACATCCCATCCCTGTTGCTGTCCTGGTGAGGAAAAGCCAAGCTGGGGACACATTTTGACCCCCAGACCTGAGGGTGTGGCTTGACTGAGCAGCACCCCCATCCCGAAATCTTTGTTTTCTGAGGGCTCCTATGGGCGCTCTTCTTTCTCTGTAGCAGAGACTCACTGTTTATCCCCCAGTACTGGGGATTGAACCCAGGCCTTTCACACTGAGTCACATCCCCAGCCTGTTTTTGTTTAATGTTGACACAGAATCTTGCTAAATTGCTAAATTACCCAGGCTGGACTCAAGCTTCTGATCCTCCTGCCTCAGCCTCCTGAATGCTGGAATCATAGGTATGTGCCACCATACCGAGTTTATTCTAAAATGATTACAAGTTATTACAAAATAACAAACTTATCATGAATAATTTCTAACTTATCAAGGTATCGAGATTAGCTCTGCTTTGTTTTTTAAAGTCAGAAGTTACTAAATTCGGAAGTAGAGGCCGCCTGGGACCATTCCTTACCTGAACACAGCTGGCCGGCATTGGGCTTATGTTTTAGGTATTCCTTTTAAAATGGAAAGTTCCAGTTTGCTTTGGGGCCAGAATCCTTAAAAGAAACCCAGCCTGGAGGTGTGTTGCGGGTCAGTGTATATTTGTGAGCTTGTATCTTGCTGACTAAACTGGCAGAGTTTCTGTTTTTCCTGGTAAATACTCAGAAGGCCTGCACTCCACCCGCCCCCAAGCCTAACAAAATCCTGTTTGTCGTATGGACGTGAAGTAAATGACTGCTACAACTGTCGGGGGCCTGTGACGACAGGAGAGTGAGCGGAGGCAGACAGAGGGTTCTTTTTGGGTTGGTCTCCTTCTGACTCAAGTGCAGGCTGTGGCCAGGGGACCGAGGGTGGCTGGGGCTCAGAGACGGCGTGAATCACACAAGCGAAGGGTTCTTATTTGTGGGAAATGGAGGTGCTGTCCTACAGGACTTAGAAAGTGTGGGTTTTTTCTTGAGGTAATTATGACTCTTGTTTGTGAACGTTAGATGACACGAAGCTCTATTAAGAAAGCTCACGCTGATTTTCATTCCTCATGAGGTGTAAAGCCATAAACCTGTACAAAACCTTTTTATGAAAAATACCAAGAAGTTCAATTGGAACCCCAGCCAAGCCTGGTGGTACCCCTGGAATCCCAGCACCTGGGAGGCTGAGGCAGGAGGATAGGGAGTTCCAAGCCAGCCTTGGCCCATTTTAAGACCCTGTCTTAAAAGCTCAGCTGAATGAATGAATCCTGACCTGAGGGTCTACCTTTGAAACCTGTTTTGAGAACTGTACCTATATATTACGCTGTGGCAAATTGCTTGTTGAAACTTTCGTGCTGATCTTTTTCACATACCGTTTTTAGTAAGAATAAGACGTTTATTCCTCGTTAAACAATGCATTTTTATTCCTTTTAACTCCAGGAGGAAATGTGAACTGTTAGCCCATATATTTTCCTCATTCTTTAGAAAGAAAATAACATAACAGAAACAGCACACAGGAAAGGCAGGGAGGCCAGGTGTGGGGCGGGGCGTTCCAACCTGCCCAGCAAAGGCTTTTCACGTTCTAAGTGAACTTCTCAGACTGTTGGTGGTGGATACTGGTTTTCTCCCCTCTGTTGTTCCATTACAACTTTACATCTTAAACTGTGCCCCGAAGAGGGACAGGGCTTGAAGACCACGTTGCCCATGTCGCCTGGCGGGGACACGCCCCAGACCGTGTTCGCGGTTGGCCGGGTCACCGTCCCGCTGCTGAAAACTTTCCACTGGGAGTAGCTTTGCAAGGGCCCGAGCTGGCGGGTGGGCAGGGAGCCCGGGGGCTGGGATGGGGCCACTTCTCCCGCCTGCTGACTGCGGCCTCATCTCTTTTTGCGTAGGTGAAGCTGCTCTCCGGGGAGAACCCAGGATGCAGACCCTGCCGGTGGCCTCTGCCCTCAGCAGCCACCGCACCGGCCCGCCCCCCATCAGCCCCAGCAAGAGAAAGTTTAGCCTGGAACCGGGGGACGAGGACCTCGACTGTGAAGCTGACCACGTCGCCAAGATGGGCCGCATCTTCAGCCCCCACCTGTAAGTCCCTGCTTTGCTCCATGCGGGACTGGTGTCCCTGCAGCTTCTGCCTGTGATGAAGTTGTCATCTCCTGAGGTCCTGATGTGAAGCTGTGACCCGAGGCCCGGAGGGGCTCACCTGACTTTACAGCCCGTGGAGACAGGAGTCTCCCTTCTCCCATCCCGTGGGACGCAGTGTGTCTCCCTCAAGTGGACGTTGCCCACAGATCCTGGGGGCCGTTGTCCTCCGTGTGCACTGACGGCGACTGTCCTCAGGGCCCTCTGTGTGTCCCTGAGCTGGCAGGTGAGGTCTGCCGTGCAGACCCCGGTGGCCTTGTCACTCAGGCGTGGACCGTGCACAGCGTGAGAGCGCTTTCTCCCCAGCGCCTTGTGAGGCGGACCTGGGGCTTCCTGAGAGGTGGGACCGCAGGCTGGTCGTGCTTTGGTGGCACGTCCGTGCTGACTGGAGCCGAGGCCGTAGTTGCAGGCATCTTAGTGCCGGGAGACTGGGCCATGGGTCCTCAGTCAGCCACCAACAGGGGCTGGAGCTGCATCTGGACTTGGGCCTTTCAGCTCTCTGGGCCTCGGTTTCCTCAGTTGTGAACCCAAGGTCTCTGCATGTGGCCTGCTTCTGTTTGAGCGCTGCCCCTCGCTCCACCTTTCAACACCCACCTCACCCCCAGCACGCAGGACTTTCCCCACGGGTTCCCAGGTATGGGAGCAGTGGGCTCGTGTGTCTTAGAAAGAAAGGGCCTGCTCCCGTGTCCGCTTGAGTTCCCCTCGAACATAGATGTGAGGGTGCCCGCTGGCCCCCGACCCACCCTGCCGCGTCCTGCCTCGTTCTGTCCTGTCCTATCCCGTCCCATCCCAGGGACGCCGCGCGCCAGCCTCGCAGGAAGGTGCAGCCCGGGCCCTGCCTGGAGGCGGAGGCTCCACAGCTGGCAGCGGCTGTGTCCTCGCATTCCTCGCGTTCCGATCTGCCTGGCTCGTGGTGTGCAGTCATGAGACACTGACAGAGGTATTTATCCTCAGATAAATCACTGCAGTGTTAGTCACAGGCTGAGCCTGCAGCCTGCAGCCCTGGAATCTGCTCCATCAGGAATCTGGCGGCCTGCAGAACAATGAGCTCTCGCAGGCCCGGAGGCCGCTGCGGTCCGGCCAGCCTCCTCCCAAGGCTGGACTTTGTTCTTCTGTTACTGGGAATTTCTTACTCCCATCCCATCCCTGTCTCCCGAGCCCAGAGCTTTTTGTTTGTTTATTTTTGAAGGAAGCGGGGAGGGGAGCCTCGCAGCACTGTGGCTCCTGGTCAGGCTGTGGTTCTGGTCAGGCAGTCCTGCTGCAGGGCCCCGGCTGGGCACTCCTAGCTGTGAGGACAGCAGGCCCCCAGGGCATGGCTTGGGAGCCCAGGGTGTGAGTGTGGCCTGGAAGCCCAGGTCTCCCGAGGCACTATTAACGGTGTTGACGGAATGAAGTTTTGTGTGCAGCTCCTGCTCACCATTATCTGGTGGGGCTTTGGGAATGTACAATCAGCAGCACCCACATTCTGCCAACTCCCAGCAGCACAGGGGGTTTTCCTGCTGTTTATTGTGGTAAAAGACACATGATAACGTGTGTCATCAGAAATTTTGGGGTGGGGGTTGAATACAGGGCCTTTACATTGAGCACCATCCCCAACTCTTTTTTATTATTTTTTTTACAAATTTTTTTTGGGGGGGGTACCGGGAATCGAACTCAGGACCTTGCACTTGCCAGGCAGGTGCTTACCCTTCTTTATTTTTTGAGACAGGGTTTTGCCAAGTCACTAAGTTGCCCAGGTTGGGTTTGAATTTGTGATCCTCCTGCCTCAGCCTCCTGACTGTTGGATTACAGGTGTGCACCACGCCTGGCTCACTGTGAGCATTCAAGTGTAGAGCTTGGGAGAGTGTCTGAACTGTGGGGTGGCGAAATGATTGGTGCCCCTTGCTGGTTGCGATAGGGATCCGTGTCAGCGACGTTGGCCCAGTGCCTGCCTGTTTCCTAGGAGCCCGGTGACGGACTCGGTGTCCCCTGCTTGCTGGCGTTGTGGGGTGCACCTAAGTGCTGTTGTTCAGGTTGATGAACTGTTCCCTGCTCGAGCTTTAGCAGCTCCTCGCTTTTTATTTCAGATGTCTAAGCAGTTCTCTGTAATACATATGGGCTCATAGCGAGCGGGCCAAGAACAGCCCTAGCGCCTTTGTCCCCAGAAAGAGAAAATGAGGATTTGTTCCAGCTATGCAGTGAAAGTGTGTTTATTTCTCACGAAAGAAATCAAAGTCCTGGACGGGGACGCTGTTGAGCCATAGTTTCAGCAGCTGGCGAAGAGGGAGCTCAAAGCGGCAGGTTTTGGTGGTGTTCTCTGTCACCCTCGCGTGGGCATGGGTCAGGGCCACTTGGCATGGTGTGGGGAGGGAAGTGGTTTTCCAGCTCCTGCAAGGTGGGCACGGCGGGCCGCTGGGCCCTCACACCTGCCCTTTACATCGGGGTCACTCGAGCTTGTTTGTGACGTTCTTACTAACGTGGCGACCCGGAGAGACAGGTGTCTTAAGACGGGTGTGGCATGGTCCGGGTGTACTTGGGAGCTGACAAGTCCTCCGTCTGTCCCGGCGGAAGCGGGTGGCTGAGGGGCTGTGCAGGAGTGGGGCTCCTTTCTGGAAATGTCCCAAGGCAATCTTTTCTCCTGGCCGTGCTCATCACCCCTCACATGTCCCCGGGGCCCCAGCTCTGTGTGTGCCCTTCAGCGGCGCCCGTACCCTGTTCCTTTCCCGTGCTGTTCGGTTGTTGGTGACGGTGTTTCTGTTCGGTGGCAGCCCAGCTTCCCGGGGCCCATCCTCTAACCCACTGCCTGGCCAGAGTAGCTGCGTGCCCGGCAGGGCTGGTTCCTGCCCTGGGGAGTGGCACCTAGCAGCGTAGTATCACGTGGTACTTTCCTGTCAGTGTGCTGTCACCGCTCCTGGATGTGGGTTGTCTCCTATGCGACCGGAGCCTGCTGCAGGATTTACATTTACACGCAGCCCCAGCATGGGACGGGGCGCAGCTCCCTGATGCGCCCTTGCCTCACCCTCCCCAGACCATGGGTCCCAACCCTGGCTCTGCAAGATAAAAAATCCAGTCAAACAGAATTAGAAGTCTCCGTCATCATGGTACCAGCCACATTCCAGAGTCACTGGCCACCCACAGTGGAGGCGGCAGTGGCGGTGCTGGACCGCGCAGCCCCAGGCTGCAGTGGCATCGCAGGGGCACCACGGCCGGTTCTCCACCGGGGGACGGGGAAGCCAGGAGATCCAGCAGCCCTCTGGCTGTGGCCGACCCTGTGAGCTTGCTGTGCGCCCGTCCCTGCTTGCATCTCTGCCCCCCGGTGAGACTGCCCAGTGCCACGCGCCTGGCCTGTCCTTGAGCGTGTGTCTCCAAATTGCTGCGTGCCCAGCGCTCTGACACATGCTGAAGAGCTCGGCGCTGTTTGCAGTTAACGTTTCCCCTGGTCCGGGTGTATTAGTTAAGGGTACTGAGCTCCTTGGTGACTCGCGCTTCCCCAGCCAGCACCGTTATTTATTCCGTGTCTCCTCGCCTTGAGTTTAGCTTTTTCCCTGCCTTGTGGATTAAATTTTGTTTTTTGAAGATGGAGGACATTGACATGCTTCCAGATGCCAAACCACTAAAGCATGCTTGGTGCTTGGCGTCTCTGTCCCTCCCAATGGGGCGTCCTCCAGGTCTTTCCTTCTGGTGACTGGAGCCCAGGCTTGAATGCTTTGTTCCCCCTTCTTCCTCGAGCACAAGCCACCCTGCTTGGTGTTTCCATTTGGTGGTACATGGTGGAAAGTGTCAGCCAGCTCCCCAGCCCTGTTCATGGCTGCATAGTACTCCGTCACTTTCTGGGCCAGAGTTCATTTGGTAGCCCCTGTTGTCCTTGCCTGGAGGTAATTAGAGCAGTGATGCTGAGATGGCAACCTTGTGGAGTCAGGGTTTCTCACGGACGTAACATCGAAAGCAGGCGAGGCAGTAGATGCAGGTGCTCAGGGGCTATGTGTTGGCTTGCAGGAGCCTGCGTTGGGGCTGTGAGGTTGGGGGGGTTTCCCATTTGGGTACACACTCGCAGAGACCGTGCCTTGGCCCCGGCGTGGGGTGGAGCTCACAGGTGCTGGCCTCATCATGGCAGCTGTGCAGGCCCCTTGGCTACCTGAGTGTCCCCTTCCACCCACCCCTTTGGCAGGCTCGTCCCCACGGGGTGACTGGGAGGTAGGGAGAGGCGGTGAGACCCAGGCCGGAGAATGGAAATCGCACGCCGGCTGCCGATGCAAACCTGAGGGAGGGGTGTGAGCTTGGTAGGGTTCCGGGTTCCCTCTAGGTTTTGTTTCCGTGCTGCGGTGCGGGTGACCTGAGCGGCACCTCTGACGCTGGGGATGAGCTGTAGTTTTGGAGACCCCTGTGCTGCCCCTTGGCGGCTAGACCATCGTCCCTTGGGTGGCCCCGTCTCTCTCCGACCTTTCGATGGAGACGCATGTGGCCGTGAGGGAAACAGCCCTCGATTCGAATTAAGTCTGCATCTGGGAGACAGTGCCTTGGTCCTGCTGGTCCCTGGATGTGGCGAGGTGATGGGGTCCGCTGTGTAGACAGGCGGCCTGGTCCTGCGTCCCAGGCAGCCCCAGAGAGGAGCGGACAGCCGATGTGTATCCCTGGCCTCCAGCGGCCCAGGCGCCATCACACAGTGCCAGACAGTATGGGTGTGCGCCAGGGAAGGGGAGGAGACGGTCCTGAGGTCCCTGGCTACCAGGGACAGTTCCCTGCCGGGGCTCGGGAGGCCGGGCTGCTGCCTGGCCACCCACAGAGGCCTGGTGAGGCATCTTGGACAGGCGGGATCCCTCTAGGAACAAACAGGGTTCCCTCTGGTTTGGGGGTTTTTCAGTGCTGGGCATGGGACCCAGGGCCTGTGTGTGCTGGGCAAATGCTCACCACTGAGCTGTGCCCCTCAGCCCCGAACAAGCCTTCTGTGTGCCAGAGAAGAGCAATTTTCAATCAGTGGCACAAGCCAACGGTAACTTTAGCCTAAAAGATTGAAACTGGGGCTTCTGTATGCATGTTTGTTGTCCTGGGGATTGAACCCAGGGGGTTCTATCACTGACCGTGGTTCCAGAAGTGTAGTTTTTATTTTGAGAAAGAGTCTCCCTAAGTTGCCCAGGCTCTACTTAAACTTGTGTTCCTCCTGCCTCAGCCTCCCAAGAAGTTGGGATTGTAGGCCTGTGACAGCACACCCAGTGAAACTGGAATGTTTCATCATTTGCTTTAAATAATGACTTTTTTTTCCCTTTTTCTCCAGATTTGATAAATTAGAGATGGCTGAATAGACTCCCTCAGACGCTGTCCTTTCCCCCTCCTGGGCACAGTGCCCGCCGGGAGGGAGCCCAGCCTTCTCCTCTCCACCTTCACGCGCATCTCGCTCTGCTCCCAGAGTGCTCTGGGACCGAGAGGCTTCTCCAGCCTTAGCTGCAGTTTCCCTGTGTGACTAACACAGAAACCGAGGTATCGGGAGCCTCTCTGCCGCCGCCCCCCTTCCAGGGCCTGCGCGGATCAGTAGGACCCGGAGAGCCCTGGTCCGTTGCGGCGCCGGCCGCAGGTGGATCGCCGCCCCGCGTCAGCCGTGTGCGTGGCCGTCCTGCCGCCGGAGCGTGGTGCCTTTAAGCGGAGGTCGCGGGCCTGCCCGGGTTGTGTGGCTTTCTTGTTTGTGGGGCTGGAGGCCTTTTCTTGTTTTCACAGTTGAGCAGGGAACAAAGGCCTCCTTGTCCCTGGCGCCCAGGGCGCTGACATCAGCCCTTTCCCGGCAGCGCCACCCGGCCCGGTCCGTGCAGAGGGGACAGCAGCGGTGGGTCACCCTCCTGCTCCTCGGAGATGTGTGGGCCGGGCTCAGAGGGCCGGGCCGAGCAGCGTTCTGCCTTTGTGGGCTCGCAGCCTGTAGTCCCGATGTGCTGGCCGTGAGGGTGGGGCCGCTGGGCAGGCACAGAGCACTTGCCCCAGCTCCAGCAGGGCTGGGGAAGCCAGGTGCGCCCCGCCCGCCAAGGAGGCGACGCAGGGCTCTGCCGCTTTCCCTGGCCCTGTGGGCTGCTGGGATAAGGAGCCTGTTTCCAGGATGCTGCCTCTGGGCTGGGACAGCAGTGAGCTTGGCACTGCGCGACATCATGATGGTCCCTCCCGGGAGCAGAGCAGGCTCCCCGACAGCTCATAAAGTGCGCCCCTTCGCCCAGCAGGTTGGGGGCCAGCAGGACAGTGCCGAGAAGTGGCCTTGGTGGGTACCTGTGGCTGTTTCCTGGTCCTCTAGACCTGGCCTGTGAGGCCACGTGTGCCACCCCACGCTGGTGGCTTCCCAAGCCCCAGTTCTGTGACTGGGGTACCGTGGCAGCGCTTCGCTCAGCTTTGCTGCGTCTCTTGAGTTGTGACACGCAGGCTCTCTCTCTGCTGTCTCACGCTGAAATCTAACCTGAATGTCTCTGGAGCATAATGAGAGGACCTGAAGCTGCCGTGGCGCCTGGTGCCACGCAGACCCGGGGCCCAGACTCGGTTTTTCTGTTTTGTTTTGTTTTTAGTACCGGCAATCGAACTCAGGACCTTGTGCTTGCCAGGCAGGCATTGTGCCCCTGAGCTGTATATTCCCAGCCCAAGACTCTGGCCAGGCTCCTGCACCGGCAGAGGCAGCGTGCTGCGGCCTGTACGAGGAAGCCGGCCTTGTTGCCGTCCCCTCCTCCAGCCGTTCCCTCTGCGCCCCTTCCCGAGGTGGGTCAGGTCCTCGCAGACACCGGCCTGTGCGAAGCGCAAGGAGCTGAGCAGCTCTCGGCAGGCACAGCCTCTGGATGGGAGTCTGGTGCTGCACTCGCATCACCCCCAAGTTGCCCGGGTTACTGAGCTGACAGGGAATGGTTATGGCCTTGCTGGGCCTCTCGCCAGCTCCTTAGCTGCACCCAGTGGCTGAGTGCCCCGTCACGGCTGTCCCTGCAAGGTGCTCCGAGAAGCAGGTCCTCGCTGATCAGAGCTGGCGAGCGCGTGCCGCTTTCTCCTCGGCGCGTCCAGGCTGCGGCCGATCCGTGCACAGGAGCACCGTGCAGCCCAGAGGCTCTGGCGTCAGGAGCCACGGAGTCAGGTGTGGACCAAATTGTGTCCCCTCAAAATGCGATTGTGAGCCCTGAGCCTGCTGCGACGGCTTTGAGGCCTGGTGAGGGTTAGAGGGGGTCGTGAGCAGGCCGGGTCTGGTGGGGTCAGTGCCCTCGTAAGAAGGGACACAGTGCTGTCTTCCCGCCGTAGAGAAGGACGTGCTGTGAAGGTGGCCAGGTGCTGGCCAGGAAGAGTGCCTCGCTGGGCACCCGCCATGCTGGACCCGACCTCAGAGCTCCAGCCTTGGGGCTGCGAGAAGAAGCCCCGTTTATGCCGCACAGGGAGGGCGGCCTTGGTCCCTTTATCGGGAGCCTGGTCTTTGCCAGGCCATCTTCAGGGCAGACTCGTCTCCCGAGTGCAGCCTCGCCGCATGCCTCGCAGTTCTGTCATCGTAAGCTTTTGGTTGGCTCTCAGCTGCACGGTGCTTCTGTGCACGGATCGGCCGCAGCCTGGACGCGCCAACCAGAAACCAGGTACACGCTTCCCCAGCTCTGACCGGGAAAGACCTGCTTCTCAGCGCGCCTTGGAAGGACGGCAGGGACTCGGTGCCTGGGTGCAGCTCAGGAGGTGGCTCACGGGCCAGGCAGCGCCGTAACGTTCCTTGACTCCCTGGGTCTGGGGCTGTGGAATGCCGCTGTCGTTGGTAGGGCCTTCAGGGAAATTCCCTGGGGCCAGCAAAGTGGGGACAGGTGGGGGCCTGTTCCCCCTCGCTCCATGTTGGGTCTCCTCTCTCTGCTTCTCCTGCCCCGCTCTCTACCTGCCCTTGGGCCGCCCGATCCCTTTCTTGCTTCGTTGGGTCCCCTGCTGCTTTTGTCACCAGCATCTTTCAAGATCTTTCAGAGACTCATTGTCTTAACCTGGTTGTCACTGTATAACGGTACCCTGGGTGGCACAGTTTATTAAGAGAAGTTCATTCAGCTGGCATTTCTTGAGGCTGGAGGTTCAAGATCAGTGGCTGCAGGTAACGCGGGTATCTTGCTGTGTCATAACGTGGTGGAGGGGCGAAGGGCAAGCAGGGATGAGGAGGGGCTCAAGGCCGCTCTCATGAGAATCAGCGCATTCCCGTGAGAGCCAGTGCAGTCTCTGCAGAGAGACATTAATGCCAGCACAGGCCTCCCTCCACCCAGCACCGCCACATCTGCAGTCAGGTGTCAGCGTGCACTTTAGTGGGACAAGCCAGACCGAAGTGTGGACATCACAGCCACCCTCCCAGGTGCTGCCCCCTCGTTGTAGCCCGTCTCATGTCCTGTGTGAGCTCATGGCATGATTGACCACTGGAGGTTGATGGTTGTTGCATCTTTTTTTTTTTTTTTTTTGGTTTTTCTCCGGTACCGGGAACCGAACTCACGACCTTGCGCTTGCCAGGCAGGCGCTTTGCCACTGAGCTAAATCCCCAGCCCTGGTTGTTGCATCTTTATCTCTGGCTGAAATCACCCGGAGGCCCGCCCTCTTCACACTAAGCACTGCCTCGCCAGAACTGGTTTTAACAACTCTTTTCATCTATATGTAGCCAAGCCTGCCTTGCGTAATTGCTTTCTCATTGCTGGGACACGATGCTGGACACTGCCAAGGGAAAAGAGAGGTTTATTTGACTTACAGTTCCGGTGAGTTCAGTCTGTGGCCAGCTGGCTTCAAGACAGAACGGACATGGAGGCAAGGCCTCGTGGAGGAAAGCCGCTCACCTCATGGTGGCCGAGAAATAGCTCAAAGGGAGTTGCTGGGGACAAGAGCACACCCTTCCAAGTGACAGACCAGGTGATCCACCTCTCCCAACTGGCCCCTCCTCCGTGCAGTACTCTCCATGGATGAACCTGCTGATGAGCACAAGCTCCGTGACCCTGTCTCTGAATGCAAGACTTTTGGGGGACACTTTAGAGCTAAACTTAACAGTCCCCATGTCCGTGGTGGGCATAGCTCTCTTTGCATTTGCCTTGGGATGTGCCCTGTGGGGAAGCTGAAGAATTCTAGGTGCAAGTGTGGCAGTGGGATGCACGCCCACGTGACACAGGGAGGTGTATAGGGTTGGTGCGTGCAGGAGAGGAGGTGGCAGAGGATCAGAGCCTGAGCCCCTGCAGCATGTGACAGAAATCGTAGTTCCCGGCTGCCACGAGATGCCTCAGGTGCCCTTTGCTTGCAACTCTGTCACTGTCCCAGAGGGGCCCCCAGCCAGCAAGTCTGTCCCTTTGCATGCTGCCGGCTACCTTTTCTCTCTCCTGCTGAACGAGCCCTTGGTCTCAGGGTTCTTGTAAATAATTCACTCAGCACTCTGGGGAAGGTTCTTGACTGGAAACGGGGGGTTTGTGTGTGTGTCGGGGGCCTTTGATGCAGAATCGCGACACCGCCAGCATCTTCGGGTTGGTGTGACTCACTCCTTAGTGGCGCGCTGGTTGGCAGGTGGTGGCCGTGCAGGGTCTGTGAAGGTGACGGAATGGGGAGCCTGGAGCTGCTCCACAAGTCGCCCGTGCCCGGGGAGGGCCGAGGTCACTCCAGCCAGAGGCACGACGCGCAGCCCTCTCAAGATCCTGTGACTGCCTCCTTTTTTCCATTTTCAAGAATTGGTTGTTCAACTTGCTTCTTTCACTTCCAAGAACCACCACAGTTTCCTTCCAGTAAATTCCCCCTTTATCTGACGCTAAGTGGCCATGTTGTCTGTTGCTTGGAATCAGGACGCGCGAACAAATGCTGATCTTTGGACAGCTTTCAGGGTCTCACAGTCGCTCACGCAACTCGACTGTCTCCACCCTTGTTCATAAATCACACGGTCCTTTCCGGGAGGAGGAGTTTCGGGGTCTGAGGGCAGCGTTTCTGTTCTCTGGTGGCTTCTGCCGGCCCAGGGTCCTGGTGGAGCAGCTCACGTTCCCACCTGAGGCTGTGGGCACCGCCGCTTGCTCAGCACCACCCCAAGGTGCCCGCTGCCTCTCTTTAATTTTCACTAGTCTCACAGAGGAATCACTGTTTCGCTGAGTGTTGTCTTCATCTTTACTGAGGAACTTGAATGATGTTTTTGTATGCTCTTTGGCCATACAGACTCGGGCTTTTGTAACTATCGCCTGGTTTATACCTGTTCTTTAGAAAGTTAGGGTGTTGCTCCTCTTGCTGTTGATACGGTAAAGGTGTCCGTAGTACGGATCTTGTGTTGGCTGTGTTAGCAAAATAACGGATGTGATTTGCTTTTCAACTTTATGGTACTTTCGGAATGTAGATTTTTTTTTTATTCTTTTTTTGACTTGGAGGTGTTCGGATCTTCAGTGGAAAAGCCTGCTGTGGAAGGGACTGGCAGACCGTGTCGCGTGACACCTAGTGCTTGTGACGGAGTAGGGGGCGAGAACCCTGCTGTCCCTGTAGCCTGCAGCTCCTGCTGCCAGCCTGGAGCGGGTGGGGGCTGGGCCTGGGAAGGCGGCGGCCGCAGAGATGGTTACAGCTGAGGAGCAGGGCCAGGACACCGGCCACCCGCATCCTGCCGAGGAGCAGGGCCCATGCGTGCAGCCCAGTGTCCCTGGCTTCTGTCCTCTCCCCTGTCCCCTCATGGACAGTTCCAGTCTCTTCCTGGTACCATTAGTAACCTCTGAAGGGAGAAGTTGAAACTCTGCTTTTATTTAACCAGCTTACCAGATGTTTCCTGTGGCTTGACAGATGCAGCACTTACTAGAAAGTTACACTCGTGAGGTTTGCAGTGCTGTGGACACTGTTGCTATAGACACTGCGTGGGCAGGACGTGGAAGACGCTGTGCGTGTCATTCGGGCGCTGATCGGGTTTTCCCCAGAGCGGACATGCTCCTGCCTTCTCTCCTGCACCGCTGGGCCCGGTGTAGAGGAGAGGGTGACGGGCTGATCAGAGCCGGGCGCCTCGGTTGGTGTCACCAGGGTCGCAGCTCAGGTGTGGGGCAGGTAGGAACTTGTGAGCAGCTCCCTGGCTCCCTGGCCTCTGCCTCTGTGGGCTGCCTGGCGCCAGGATCTGGCTTGAAATCTGCAGACTGGGCAGCTTTCTGAGCCCAGCTCAGGCTCCTGTGAGGCTGAGGCAGGCTGTGGCTTTGTCTTGGTGCCTGCGGTCAGCACTGCCCAGCCCACAGAGCTGTGAGTGCTGTGTGGGAGACGGAAGGACGGCGCCCCTGCAGCACCCAGGTGGCCTGCTGGAGGGAAGGGGCCCCTGAGGTCCCTGCTCCTCCTTTCCTTCCTGCCCAGCCGGCTCCTCCTGGGTTTTGTTCAGCGCATTTTCAAGTTTCATAAAAGCCTCCAGTTGTGGAAGACGCAGAAACAAAGGCGGAGGAAATCGCTGGCCTTGACTGACAGCAGCTCCATTTTCTCACAAAGTGGAACTGTAGCGATGCGTGTAACGTTCTGGCAAGCCGCCCCTGTAAGCAGCCCCTCCCAGCTCTTGCCAGCCTCCCCTGGGCCAGGGAGCTGCCCCTGCCCTAGGCCTTCCTTGTGGGGACTCTTATTCTGGCGGGGCGTCGCCTGGCGGGGCCCTGGCTGCCAAGTCCCAGTCCCAGTCCGCTGCTTTCTGGGAGGAGGGAGGAGGCGGCGGCCGCCCCTTGCTCCTTGGCAATGATTAAAGCGAGGTTAGTGCGAAGCCTTTCATTTCGCTGCCTTCTCCTGCCTTTTCCAAACCAGATGGCAGCTCTCTGTTCAGCTGGGATTAATTTAAAGCTGGGCGTGGTGGTGCCGAGGACGCGCTCAGCGGGGACGGTGGTGACCGCCCTCTCTGTGCTGCCCCTCTGTACCCGGCTGCGTCCTCCGGGATGGGCGCGTGGACGTCATGGCCCGTGTGATGGTGAGCGGGTCGCTGCAGGTGGCGGCTGTCACTGGGGCCCACGGTGGGGTCAGGGCTGTGCAGCTGCCAGGCCCGCCTCCCGCAGGAGGGGTGTTTCCCAGGTAACATGGGTCCTTAAAGAAAACGACAGGAGTCGGACGCTTGGCCGCAGCAGTGGGTGCGGAGGTCATGACCTGGGGTCCGTGGCTGTGAAGTGCCCTCGGCTGGGCCTCTCCCCAGGCGTGGTGCACGGAGGCCCTGATCACACTGTCTGCCCGCCCGCTCCCCCGCCTGCTTGGGTCGGCTGCCCGGAGGCCGGGGCCCAGGTGTGGGGTGCGTCATGCAGGGCAGCGGGTAGGTGTCTGACACCTGGCGTGGTGCGCGTGCCCGCAGCCCCAGCACTCGGGAGGCCAAGGCCAGCCTGGGCCGAGAACCCTCAAAGACAAGGAAAGTGATCCTAGCACCTGTACCATCTGCATGACCCTGGAGGGTTGTGCAGGCAAAATAGTAAGTCTGTTGTGAAAAGACCAGCGCTACAGGCTTGTGTCACGGAGGACCCAGAACAGGTCACTCGCAGATGCTGAGAGGCACCAGGGCCCGAGAGGAGAGCACGGCCCGAGTGTCTCACAGGGACGGAGTGGCAGTCTGGGCGCAGGAAGCGGTCCTGGGCGTGGCCAGTGGTGACTCGAGGTTTACACAGCAGTGTGGGTGTGGTGCCACCTGATGAGCCTGTAATCCTAGCTGCTCAGGAGGCTGAGGCAGGAGGGCCATGAATTCAGTGGCAGCCAGGACTACTCAGGTGAGACCCTGCCTCAAAAAATAAAAACAGCTAGGGTGCAGCTGTTGCAGAGCTCACCAGGCACATGTGGGCCCAGGGTTCCATCCCCTTACTGCCCCTGCCCCTCCCCAAACAGGAAAAAGGCAGACCTTTATGTACACTTATGTGTACTTAACCACAGCATAGAGACATTTTAAAGATGCAGGACTGACACCAAGTTCAGCTCATCTGGAGGGTGGCGTGAGCTGTACGGCGGTGGCGCTCCGGTGGGTGGTGCCCCCGTCTTGCGTGGGTCAGTGGAGGTGGCCCTCTGGACGCTCCAGGGGTTTGCAGAGCCTCAGCTGAGTGGGGGTGGACGCTGCTCAGGGTCCCTCCCTCCCCGTCCCCGCCCCTGCTACCGCTCTGTGCTAGGCTGTGGGCCGGGAAGAGAGGGGATCAGGGCCCGGGACTCTCTTTGGTGCTGGCAGTGCTACTCGGAGCACCCAGGGGCGCTCACTGTGATGTCTTCACCGGGTCTGAAAAGTGGGATAGTTTAGCAATGGTTCTGTAACTCAGAGAAAAGGAAGCCGGCCGTCAGGACCGTTTGAACCTTGCTTTAAGAATAGACGTGGTGAAGTCCGGTACCTGCCCCACCAGTTGTCAGGATGTTAGTAGCCCTTTTAGGCACCTAGGTGTCTTCAAAATAATCTTTCCTTCAAATGACTTAGATCTTATTTCTCTGCCATCTATATTTTTAAAACTAGCTAATCCTTTCCTCTATTTTCGGGTAAGCTGAGAATTCAGCTGGACCTGCCAGTAAATCGTTACTAGGGTAACAATTACTCTAAATGCTGTGTGGATGCGCTGCATGGTCTGCCCACAGATGCCACATCCTTTAAAGAGTATATTACTGGATTTGGTGGCACATGCCTGTAATCAGAGCACTCAGGAAGCTGAGGCAGGAAGATCTCTCCAGTTCGAGGCCAGCCTGGGCGGCTACATAGTGAGACCCTGTCTCAAAAAAAAAAAAAAAAGAAAAGATAGCTACCTCAAGATCTTTTATTAGCTGGTTGTGGTGGTGAACACCTGTAATCCCAGCACTCACGAGGCTGAGGCAGGAAGATCCCTGTGAGTTGGAGGCCAGCGTGGGCTACATAGCACAGGGTCAGTCTACACTACAGAGTGAAAGCCTGTCTGAAACTTTCCCCCCCAAAATCTTTTATTAGGTGAAGATTTCATCACTTTATCCTCAATGCTTAAATTAGAAGAGTTGTATCATAATTTCATGGCTGGTTTTGTTGTTTGCAGTTTGTGGGGTCAGGGGAGAAGGTTAAATTATTTAAAAAATCAGCGTTGGACTTGTTTAAGGCTGACTCAGTTTGTGGAATCGGAGGTTCTCCTCCAGTATGGAAAGTTCACGACGTCATCTGGGACTGTTGACTACCGGCTCGGAGGAGACGTGCTGTGGGGGAGGGGCGGTACAGCGGGCTGCACGGGAGGGGGCGCTGCCGTGTGCCACGTGCGCGTGTGTGACATCGGTGTGGGAGTTCAGCCTGCACGGGGTCACACGCAGAGGACAAGGGCCAGGAGGCTTCTGTTGGCGGTGCACCTTCACTGTGGCGTGGGTGCCAGCGTGACTTGGCCTCTGGCTCTGTGGCCCCGCCACTTTCCTCCTCCCTGGGACAGAATAGCAGATCCCTGCACCTTGAAGGAGAAGTTGGTTTTGGCTGGCGTTTCACGAGTCCCTAGTCCTTGCGAGGCAGAAGGGTCTGGGGTGGGCCCTGCTTGAGGCATGGCGGACAGCAAGGGCGTGAAGGGAGAGGCTGCCCCTTGCAGGGTCTTCCCGTGCAGCCTGTGCGCCCTGGTTTCTGGCAGAGATGTGCCACTGTGGATGCCCAGGCTGGTCTCGAACTCGCAACGATCCTCCTTGTTTCTTTTTAAGGCAGGCGTCCTCGACAGGGGCTCGTATCGCAGCCTTTTGATGCAGATTGTGTTGACAGCCAGGACCGAAGGTGGCCAGGACAGCGGCGTGTGGCTTGCGGTGCCCCTCGCCTCTCTGTGGCGCTGGCACTGCACGGCCCGCTGTTGTCGACCTCGGGGTTTCCAAGCTTCTCTCTCGGGCTAAGACAGAGCTCCCAGTGTCCTCAGTGAACGATGGGTCCTAAGTAGTTTCCAGCGATTTGCTGCAGATGTGCAGAGGCACGCCCCCCGCTCCGCGCATCTGAGCTTCAGACACGGACGGGCTGGGGGTGTCGGGGACGCAGCGCGGCAGGCGGGGCACAGGCCCCCGAAGCTCCTTCCACACCAGTCCCGTTGGGCACTTGGATCGGTCGCTGGGTCCTCGAGGTTTCCCTGGCCCCCGGGTAGATGGCCTTCGGCTCCCTGAGCTGCTCTGTCATCTTCCAGTCCGTCGGCGCTGGCTGCACCCAAGAATTCCCTGACTCCGTACGATGATGGCGTGCCCCGCGCTGGGGTGCACACCCGTGGGCACCGCCGAGTCCCTTCTGCTGTGGCTTCGCCCAGCCTGTGCCTGGCAGAGGTGGGGCCCAGAGTAGGGGTCCTGAGCGAAGAAGCCTTCGCTGGGCTTTGAGTGGCCGCTCCTGGTCTTCACCCCTTTCTCTAGCGTGTGTCCCAGCTGTCGTGCCCCACCCCTAAAGACGGCAAAGCCAGTCCCCATTCACAGATGCTGACGTTGCTCGGCAGAGGGGAAGATGGTCTCCGAGGGTTGGTCGTGTCCCCGGCAGACGGGGCAGCTCAGATCCTGAAAACGTAATGTTTCCCGTCCCTTCGCCACTTCGACGACTGTGCCTAATGCCAAAAGTCTGCAAGCGGTTGCAGTTTTTAGAACTCTCATTCATTGAGAGGATACATAATGACAAAAACAACTACAGATTCAGTAGCAGTGTGAATGTTAAATTAGTTTATACTTTATTAATCTCAGCAGTGTCCATTCACGCTTGTGTGCATGTGTGCAGCACATGATTGGACATCTGGGGACGAGGTGTGCTGGGCATGTGGACCCCAGCCTCCCAGCCAGCAGGTGGAGACTCCCGCTTCTTGGTGACAGTGGCCAACGGGGAGGGCACACAGGTTGACCCACATTCAAACCTGCTTCCCGTCTTGTCGAGGCTGCTGATGGAAGCACACAGGGCCCAGTGTAGTCAGGGAAAACCAAACCAGTACCTTGCTTGCCGGGGGAGCAGCCCGGAAGTGAGCCCAGCCCCTAGGCACCTGGAGGAGCCCACTGTGCTAGTGCAGCGTGGGCGGCCGCTGGCAGGGGCTGGCCCTGGACTTCTCTGCCTTACGCCTCTATCAGGGAAACCTGACTTCTGGAATTCTGGCCCACTGTGAGGAGCAAGGGGAAAAAGGCTGCCTCCCTTAATGGGGGTACTCAGGGCAGGCTTGAGCTTCCTGGCAGCCAGGGTACTGGAACCAGGTCTGAGGACTGTCCTGGAGGCCCACATCACATCTGAAAGCAGTGTTCACAGTAAAGATACGGAATCACCAGACAGGAATGAAGTGACTTACAGGGTGTTGTAAATTAAAATCGTTCATTTATTCATTCATTCATTCTTTTATAGAGAAGGTCTTGCTATGTGGTTCAGACTGGCCTTGAACTCACAGCAATCCTCCCGCCTCAGCCTCCCGAGTGCTGGGATCACAGGTGTTTACCATTTAGCACCAGTGTTTTCTTTCTTGAAGCTTCCGCCTGAGGGAGCTGGAAGTGTCCCGAGCACGAGCAGTGTGGGGGCTGGGAACTCGCTGGGCCCCACCATGCAACTGTGGCGTGACTGTGCTCAGGCAGCGGGGAGATTTTCCTGCGCTCCTCCGGGCTCCTGGAGAAGGATGGGCATCACAGGAGACACAGGTGGCAGCTGAGGTGCTGGGGGGCCCACGGGCAGTGGCCATGGAGGACACTATCACCCAGTGGAGACTGGGGGTACAAGGTGACAGTGCAGACTGGGCGGTCCCTCTGCGGGCTATGGGGGGCAGCTCTGGCCTGTTCTGCCTCTGGGACCCCCAGGCCACCAAGTCCCCCTGCCTCTGCACACTGGCTCATGGGCCCACCTTCCTGGCCCAGAGCTTTGTTTCAGGTGGCCCGGGCCAGCACTTCCTGTCCAGAACTGGCACCGAGCAGGGCGGGTCCCCAGCAGAATGTCCTGGGGACGCACTCCAGCGCTTTACTGCCTCCTTGGGAAGCCGCAACCTGCTCATAGGGAGGCGTGGTGGGCCTGGTTTGGGGTGCAGGGGACGCTGAGCCCAGGGAGGCCGCAGCGAGGCGGGGGGATAACTGACAGGAGGGGACGTTGCGCTGCTGTTCAGGCCCACGCTTTAAATGCTTCTTGAATTCTTCCTGAAAGCAGATCTGTCCCGCTGGTCATTTCCTCTGAAACGTCCGGCGCCCTTTCATTCCTGCGGGTGCTGCTCACTGCACAGCTTTGCTGCTGGGAGCAGGTTTGCTTTTCCCCAAACACTGGCACTTTCTCGTTTTGGTTTTGGGAGACAGGGTCTCGCGTTGTAGTCTAGGCTGTCCTTGAACCCTCAGTGATCCTCCTGCTTCAGCCTCCTGCGAGCTGGGATTACAGACATTTACCACCGTGCCGCGCACACTGTGGACGTGTTTCTCTCAGAGGTTGCTCCGGAACAGGTGGCCTGTGTCCCCAGAAGGCTCTGTCCTGGACCAGGCGTACCGGCCCCGCCCCTGCTCCTGCTCCTGCCCCTGCCTGCAGGGGTTTTCTCCCGAGTCCTGGCCGCGGCAGCACTCCTGACACGGAGCCCCTCGGCCCAGTGAGTGTCCGTGCGCTTGTCCCTGTGCTGCCGCAGGGTGCGTGTGGTTCGGGTCCCTGTCCCCGGAGCGTGTGACACGCTGGGAAGCGCTGAGGTTGGGTGTGATTCACGGAGGCGGTGACGGGGAGAACAGTCTCTCTGAGCTCCGGGAAGCAGTGGGACGAGCTGGAAATGTGAGTAATGTATAATTTCACTAAAATTGCTGCCCAGGTCTCGGGACCTTCTGTTTCTCAGGGTCTGCTGGCTCCGTGACGCCGGCGGCACCGTGTTCCCGCGCAGTTTCTGCCTGGTGTGGGGCCAGGCGGGAGCACCGTGACACCAGTGTGGGATGGCGGCCCCTGACACCCTCTGGGCATGGCTTTCCTTGGTGACACCTTTCAGACTCGCGGTTGGGTACTCTGCGTGGGCAGTGGGTGTGGGGCATCCGTGACCTTGGCAGCGGGGGTTCGGCCTGTGCCTTTTGTCACCGGCGTCTGTAGGGTCCTTGCCAGCTGCGGCCCCTCCCCGGGCTTCCTGTCCCTGCTGGAATGTCAGCACCGCGTCTCACTCTAGTTGTCACACGATCAGGGCTCAGTTAACACTGGCTGAGTAAACAGAAGCCTGCCCGGCACCCTGGGCCCGAGCAGCTCCTCTCAGCGAAGGCATCCTGGGTGCTGGGCAGGCTGGGCTCCGTGATGTGTCCGGGAGAGTTCAGTCAGAAAGCAAACTTCGTTTTTCTCCAAACTGGAAGGAACTAACTCTCAGCACGTGTGAGAACGTGCTGAGAAACGGTTGAGGTGTCACACCCAGCTAGGTGAGAGCCGGGGGTGTGAGCCCCGGAGGCCTCGAGTGCGCAAACGCGTCTCAGGCCTGCAGTCGCTGCGGAGGAGCAGTGCGCGCACGCTGGTGTCCACGCGGGGGAGGAGGAGTCTTTTGCACTGTCCTCTGGGCATCGCCGGGACGAGTGGCATGCAGGGGACCCACTGTCTAAACAGGCAGAACATCCTCCCCCAGGGTTGTCTTCGCGGGATAGATGTTTATTTCTCGGCTGCTCTGAAGGTATTCCGTGCGGTCAGCCGGAGAACAGAACCATAGCGCCGTGTCCCGTGCCCGTCACCCCGAGTGGAGCCCCGAGTGTGGGGCTGCCCGGGTGCTACTCCATGCTGGCCCTGCACCTGCAGGCCCAGGACCGTCTGTGCAGGCGGCTGCCCGCGGGCTGACGGGGCCTGTGTCTGCCTGCCCGTGTCTCGTCCCTGCTTCGGGGTCACCGTGTGCTGTGCGCACAGGCAGGGAGGGGACGCCGCCTCCATGAGAAGTGTGCGATTCTTAGGGAACAGGCCCAGAGGTCTTCGTCTGCCACAGTGTGATTTGAAAGACTAGATGCAGGTCGTGGAGACAGAGGCCCTGGTGCCAGAGGACGCGGTGCACCGGAGGGAGGGACCCGAGGCTGAATAGGTGGGGTCACGGGGTCCATGTGACGGGCGCAGAGCCCCGAGGTGCCCTGTGGGTCCGCCCTGAGCAGGGGCCGTGCGGGAAGCGGGAGGTGGGGTTGCTGACCACAGTGGAAGGCTCTGGGCGCGTGGAGGTGGGACCCGCCTGTGGGAACGGTGCCCCGCCTGGGGTCCCTTGGCCAGGGCTCCCCTCCTAAGGGCTCGTTGCTTTCTTCCAGGAACAAGACCAGCAATGGAGACTGCCGCAAGGACCCCCGGGAGCACAGCCGCAGCCCCATCGAGCGAGCCGTGGCCCCCACCATGGGCCTGCACGGCGGCCACCTGTACAGCTCCCTGCCCAGCCTCGGCGTGGAGCAGCCGCTCGCCCTGACCAAGAGCAGCGGGGACACCGGCAGGGCGGCTGGCCTCTCACCCACACTCACGCCCGTGGAGCGGCAGCAGGTACGCGCGCACGGGTGGCGGGGCACCTTGGGCTGGTCCCTGTGGGGGGCTCTTTGCTTTGGGCTGGAATCTTTTCAGCGCGAGCTGATCAGAGGCCTGGGACTGGCACATAGTAACAGAAAATGGGGAAATTATTATAATAGTTGCTCGGTAGAAAAATCCCTTTTGAAAAATGAGGTTTTTGGGGGACCTCACAGTACAGGAAGGCCTGGTGGCTGTGGCAAGAAGCCAGCGTGGACAGTGGCGGGGCTGCCAGGGCGCAGGGGTCCCTGCCAGGTTCGGGGTGGGCAGCGGCACAGGCTGCTGTGACGTGGTGTCACTGCCCTGTGTATGCGCACGGTGCTCTCCACTTGGAGCTCGTGGCCAGGCGCCCTGCTGAGGGTACGAGGGTGGCCCCACACCGAGCCCTGCGCTCCAGAAGCTCGGGGAGTGACGCGTGAAAAAGGTGCAAAGACGCCGGAGGGCGGAGGCCACAGCGAGAGGCAGGCCGCACCCTTGGGGCCGTGTGGCAGGAGCGGCCTCCTCCTGGCACTGGCAGCCGGGCGTGGCTCCAGGCCCACGTCAGAGGCGGTGTGCAGGGCTGCGGGGACGCAGAGGGAGAGCAGCCGCCTGTGTGGCGTGTCCTGGGGGCTGCCGGGTTGCCTGGGGCCAAGTCCCTGGCTGTGCTGTCACACAGTGGGGACAGCGTGGGCAGAGCGCCCAGCACGTGACAGCAGAGTCAGGGTCGGTCCAGGCTGAGTCCTTGTGGCTGAGGCCAGGAGGGGCCCCGAGCTTGGGCCTTCAGTGGCCTCGTCCCTCTGGACGGTGCTGACCCGGGGGCTGGGCATCCCCCAAGCTCCTGGACACCCTCTTTGGCAAGGCCCCCCACTCTGACCTCTGCTGGTCAGGACTCCAGGAGGGAGGAGGAGACAGATGCCAGCTCAAGCTGCCCCAGGAGGCTGCAGAGGCCAGAGGTGTTTGAGGGACACCATGTGGAGGTGACAGGAGGGAGCGAGATGGCGGCAGCCGGACCGGGTGGGGGCTGCGGCGTCTCATCTTGGTCACAACAGGAAGGAGCCAGCTTGAGCTGGTTTTGCTACAGGCAGAACCCTGCGGCCTACTGGGAAGGGCCCAGAGGGACCTAGAGGTCCTGTGGGATCCAAGAGCACCTGGGCCCGCAGTAGCAGGAGCGGGCGTCCCTCCTGCCACCTTGTGACTTAGTCCCTGGTGCCCAGCGCTTGTCCTGGCCCCTCGCTGGCCCCAATGCCATGAGCAGGGGTCACGCTCCAGAGAGGACAGTGCAGGGGAGGGTAGCACTGGGGACACAGTGCCATGGCCCTGTGTGCGCTAAAGCGCTGACGCCTCTTCCTGCAGAACCGGCCCTCGGTGATCACCTGCGCCTCAGCGGGCGCCCGCAACTGCAACCTCTCGCACTGCCCCGTCGCGCACAGCGGCTGCGCCGCGCCCGGGCCCGCCAGCTACCGGAGACCACCCAGCAGTGAGTGTCCCTGCCGCCCGTGCCGCCTCACTCTGGAGCGCATCCTTCGTCCCTGGCCGGCAGCGGGTGGGGAGACACGCGTGGGTGGGGCCCGCTGTTCTGAGTGTCACTGGCCAGGGCAGCAGGTGCCTAAAACGTGACCTGCCCTCGTTTCCCCTGCAGCCGCCCCTGCCTGCGACCCCGTGGTGGAGGAGCACTTCCGCCGGAGCCTGGGCAAGAACTACCAGGAGCCGGAGCCGGTGCCCAACTCCGTGTCCATCACCGGCTCTGTGGATGACCACTTCGCCAAAGCCCTGGGTGATACGTGGCTGCAGATCAAGGCGGCCAAGGACGGAGCGTCCAGCAGCCCCGAGTCAGCCTCACGTCGGGGCCAGCCAGCCAGCCCCTCCGCCCACATGGTCAGCCACGGCCACTCCCCGTCCGTGGTCTCCTGAGGGCACTCGGCACCACGCCTGTCTGCATGGTTTGCCTGAGCTTTGAACAGTCAGTACTTTAAAAAAAAAAAAAAAAAAAAAAATCCTGGGGTGGGCGGGGGGAGGGGCGGGGCGGTCTGTCCACAAACCCGTGCTGTGGGGTTCTGTGCTCTTCTGTCTCATACTTGCGTGACGTCCTCACGAGGGGCCCTCAACGTGCCAGGAGGCGGCGCGCGGGTCGGCGGGCGTGCTCTGTGGCGCTTGTTTCCTGCCTTGGTTACCAAAGAAACCTCTGGCACAGTGTGCGGCCGGTCAGGACTCCAGCGTCCTCAGCCACAAGCCATGATGACTTCGGGGGTCCCGGCACTCTGTGCCCTTCTCGTGTGCTTCCCGAGGCCCGGGGTGTGTGCGCGTGTGTGTGCGTGTGTATACTTGAAGAGAAGCGTGCTGTCTGATTTGCACTATTGGGGGACGGAGGCTCTGCCTGGCAGCTGCCGCAGGACACTGGCACCCTGAGGGCAAGGTGCTGGGACCGCAGGGCGGCCGCTCCCAGCCGTACACGTTGGGGTGCAGTGAGGTTAGAGGAGCTTGGGGTGCCGCACAGGCTGCAGTCTTCTCTAGATTCGGGGCTGCACCTGGGTCACAGGCGCCGCCGCACGGGCATTCACCCTCTGGGATCACTGCAGCTGTCAGAGCCTGACGTCGAGGACGCCGTAGTGCTTTAAAGAGGACTCGTGTTTTAACGGAGAAAAAATAGCTGGTTTCTATTAATTGTATAGACACTAAGCAGCCCAGAGTACTTACGGCTTCTTTTCAGAGCTAGTTTGTCAGTCCCAGACCTAGATCTCCCTACTGCTGGTACAGTTGTACTCTGAGCTCTGTGTTTGATCCTCTACCCACAAGGAGCGCGGGCGCCGCACCTGGCAGGCAGCGGGCAGTGGCGGGAGCAGGCGTGGGCTGCAGGTGGCCAGCACCACTGCCCCTGGGATCCCCCCTACCTGGTGACGCCCCCCCGGGGACCCGGATGGTGTCTCCCAGCTCCCCGGGCGCAGCCTGCTCCCCGGGCTGACCGCAGATGGCTGTCGATGCGCACCGTGTTCTGTGTGCTTCTGGTGCGTGGGGCCAAGGCCGTGTACATTCCTGACTTTACCCAGTTACGACTGCATTTATCGTCTGCCATATTCACAGCTACTAACTAGACATTAGAAGCACCCGAGACAGGGCTGTGGGTGTCCCACAGCCGCTCCTCCTCTTGGTCAGTGAGCGTTTCTGTCCCCACCCCAGGGGTCTGTGTCAGCCTGGCCCTCCAGGGGACTCGAGACGTCACCTGATTGGGTGACACGGGCGTGGCCACCTCAACTGTGAGGTCTGAGGGCACAGGCGCCCTGAGCCAGCTCGCAGTAGGCGAGACGCCCGGCCCGCTGTTGGGTTTGGGACGTTGGGTGGGAGGGCTGGGTCTGGCTCTTGTGGTTAAGCTGGTCAGGCTGCTGCTGGCCTTCACGGAGTAGAAGGAAGTCCTCCTCCAGCCCCAGCCACTCCCACTGGACCGGGCTTCCACGCTTTGGCATTCAGGCCCCTGTATTTTCTGTAGGAAAAAAAATCATTGAGAACACTTTTTTTATATAGGTAACTTTAAGACCATCATTACGCTGTGCGTAAAGAATGTACAGAGAAATTTGTAGGTATTTTTTGAAGAACAATTAATTTGTTAATGATATGTAGCTATTTAATTTTTCCCTTTCCTATCATAATCATTCATTTTTTTTTGTTGTTGTCGTTTGGAAAAAAAAGTTGATCTTTTTTTTGGTCGTGGATGTGTCCGTAAACGTGCAGGAACACAGGTACTCTGAGACCACCATCCGCATCATAGCCACACGTTTGTTACTGCTACAGGCTACTGAGCGCGGGCCAGAGCCGCCGCCGCGGACCCTTCCTCGGCCAGTGAGTGGGCGCCGCTTGGGGACGGTGGTGCTGGTGGCCGGGTCCCCGCGCCAACCTATCTGGGATAGGCCGTCCCCCAGACCCGGGTCGTCCGCGGCGCGTTCTGACTCCTCTGATATGTGTAAATCTGTAATATACCATTCTCTGTGGCCTGTTTTTCCTGGAAGAAGAAAAAAAAAAAAGGTTTGGCAGGCCATCTTTTTTTTGTACTTAAAAGTAGCCTTAAGAACAATAATAAAGTGCTCTTAAACCACAGGCTGGCTGTGTGTGTGGCTCTCGAGTCCAGGGGCGGCGGGGCGATGGCCCTGAGCTGCCTGGTGTGAGCAGGAGGAGGGGGCTTCAGCCTCCACTGTCTCTGCTGGGAGACGCGGCTCTAGACTTGACTGACTCTGAGATGTGCTGAAGCCGCCAGGATGGAAGTGTGGAAGGAACGGGCACGTCCAGTGCCAGGCAGGCAGCCCCGTGCACCCAGGGCCGCCTCTTGAGCAGGACACAGCCCAGGTCAGGCCAAGATGTTCAGGAGCCACTTGGGCACCCCGTGCCCCCCGCAACAAGGTGGCCCCTGTTGCACAGGCAGCCTGGCCAACCCACCTCACCCCCAGCTTCCACCTACAGGTGAGGTTAGAAGAGCCCAGGGACATGGGTGCTGCCTCCAGTGTGGACACCCCTGGGGGCCTGACCCTGTGACACAGAAAAAACGGCACGTGGAGGGGCTGCGCCCAAGGGCTGTGGTGCCAAAGCTGAGGTTATTATTGCAGGCAGGACGGGCAGGACGTGGGATGGGGTGAGGGTCCTGGTCCTCGGGCTTGGGGCGGGGACGCGCAGGCCTGGAGTCACCCGTCCCGGCTGCTGTCCTGCCCCAGCGCGCCTCAGCGGTGGTCTCAGAGGGTCTCCTCGTCGCTCATGTCCCAGATCTGCATGGAGAAAGGGAAAGCGTCAGCCCAGCTGCCGGCTGGGCCCCCGGACGTGGTGGAGCTACAGCTGCCTCGACCACAGGAGCAAGGGCCCCGCCTGCAGGACAGGGCGCCGGACCCCGTGCCCGGTGCTGCAGCTGCTGCAGGCCTGAGGCAGGGCTGTGGGGGCGCTGCCTGCTCTGAACTGCAGTCCACTGTCTGCCAGACAGACCCAGGGATCTGGCTACGGCCCGGTACCCCTGCCAGTGTGTCCCTGGGGAGCCGGCCCGAGGGTGTTAACGAGGTACTACAGGGCAGGGAGGGACAGCTCCTTCCGGAGACCCTGCGCAGACCCCTTGCCCACCCTCAGAGGTGCCGCAGCTGTACAGCAGGTCCAGGCCCTGTAGCCAGAGCTCCCCCTGGACTTTGGCTGCAGACCTTCCCGATTTCCAGAACCGGCTCCCACAGGCCGGCCCGGCCCGGCCGGAGGAGCGCAGGGACAGTGTGCTCGCGGGGAGGCGGCCCCAGGTCAGCACGCGGCCTGGCTTCCAAGTCCCCGCGTGGAAGGTAAACTAGGGAAGAAGGACCCTCCGGCCCGAGCTGAGTGGTGGCAGGCGTCCCTGTCAGCCCCGGACCCCAGGCTCGGGCAGCGCCTCCACGGTTCAGCCAGGTGCGGGGGCCCAAGGCTCTTCCCCAGCAGAACACAGCCCCAGGCGCTACTGCGTGGGGCCCAGTGTTTACAACTCCAGGCCTGATCTTCTGGCTCTGGAGGTCTAACGGGGGAACGGAACCACTAAAGCAGTGACGGCGAATCTTCTAGAGCTTTCAGTGACACGGCCCGCTGCGGCACACGCGCCTTTGGTTTGCCACCACTGCGCTAGAGCGTTGGCTGGCGTAGTTCAGCCGGACACATTTCTGCAGCCCTTCCTGGGCCCCACGCTGTGTGGCCCTAACACAAACGCCCCCTCCTTCACGCCTCACAGGCAAACAAGCTCAGAGCTAGCGTGGCTTCCCTGGGCCACACAGCAAGCAGGCTGCAGGTCCAGAAGCACAGGAGTGGAAAAGGAAGGGGCTGTGGTAGGAGACCCAGGGTGTGAGTGCTGGGGCCTGCGGTCTCTAGGGCTTCCCCTGCCGCTCACAGGAGCCACCAGCTAGAGCAGGACTGGTGCCAGGGAGCGATGCTCTCTGTGAATGGGCGGCCAGGGTCGTGTGCAGGACTGTAGGGGGCATCCGGTGACCCTGTCCCTCTCGTCACCCGCTGACTCAGACCTTGGCCCTGGAGAGTGGTGTCCTGCCCTGTGGAGCCTCTGGGGACCTGGCTGGCCCCTGTACAGCCATGTACTCCCAGGTCACTTGCTGGGTGGGGGCTGCCAGCACTGCCTGGGCCGTGCACAGGACTCGGGGACACCCAGAGCACTGACTAGCACAACCCTGGTTCCAGAACCTGTTCCCTGGACAGGGAGCGGGCAGCCTGACCTCCCCCTTTGTAGGGCACAAGCAGCAGCAGCAGGCTTCTCTTAAAACATCAGGAGCCCAGGCCTCGTCTCCTGGACCCCGGGCTTGGGGTGAGAGCAGCTGCAGATACCCCCTTACTGGGTGAAACTTGCAGGACCCTGGCGAGGGTTGCTTAGGATGCTGACACTCGGCTGGCGCGATGAGAAGCACCGCCACGCAAAGGCATGGATGGGACCGCAGGTTTCCAGAGAAGAGATCTGCCAGTGTCCATCCTCTAAGGAAGGAACAAACGATGTCCTTTACACACAATACACAGCACACCTAGAAACGCCCAGAAAACAAACATTGGGATGAATACAGACAAAATCGAACACTTTCCTTAAGTCAGCAAGATATAAAATGAATGAGTTCCAGCCCCCTGTGTACAAACAGCGTCAGCCAGCAGCAGAGCGAGATGAGCCTTTGGTAAGAGCAGTAAAAGAGAGAGACTGCCAGGGAAAAACAAACCTTCAAAGCGTCCCTCACAGATCCTCCAACTCAGGAGAGACTGAGTGAAATGCAGCAAAGGATGCTGGTAGCAGGTGATACAAAATCAGCACATCAGCTTTTCCCAAGTGAATATACAGATTGAACACAATCTCCTGTTTTGAAAATCAACAGGCATCTTTTCTGGCTCTGAAGTGTCTGTGGAAATAGGGTGTCCCGGAGCAGGGAGAAAGGCCGTGAGGCGCCCTGCTCCACCCTTCTGACATCTCCAGCTTGGCATGGGGGCTCCTAACTCAGAGGGCGGTGCTGCCATGGCAACAGCAGCAGCCCAGGGAAGAGAGGGAACCCAGAGCAGGAGGGTAGAGTCCAAGCATGGGAGGAGATCTAGAATTTAACAATAAAGGTGTACGGCCTGAGATCTCGGTGACTAACATGAGTTTTCTAGTGTGTGGTACAGGGACAACTGCAGTGTCACTTGAAACAAGGTAAAATCGATTCTGTGCTTTATACTGTGCGCCAGAATCAATTCCAAACAGAACGTCATCTCGCGGTGAGAGAAATGCAGCCATGAGCAGTCACGGGTGCGTGCCTCTACCCACGGGGAAGCCTGCGGCCCCAAATCCGTAATGGAACGATGTGCTGGACTCTGCAAACACCCACGCGTGCAATTTTACAGGAAAAACACCAGGAAAAGCAAGAAGATGGAAGAGACTGCAGCACGCAGGACCCCTGCAGGGCCGCTACTCTCCCCAGCACAGAGCTCTTAGAAACCAGTAGGAGAAAGACCAATAAAGCAACTAAGAATGTAGGGCAACCATGTGGGCATGCGCCGAAATAGATGGGCAGGTGCCCTTCAAAGGAGAGCACGTTCTCAGGGCAAAAAAAGAAAAACGTCTGATCGACATTTTATAGACTTTTAAGTGCCCGGTTTGTGAAAGACACCGCTGTAAAGAAAAGGAAGTTAGAAACGAGAAAGTATCTGTACATAAATACACTGTGCCCATCACATATAAACAGTTACTCTCTTAACAAAGAAACAAGCAAAGGAATACAAGTCAAAGCTAAACCGGTTTCATCTCCTCCTGGCCGGAATGGTGACCATCAAGAATACGAAAAACGAGATCATCATTTTGAGCCAAAGAAGCCAGACTCACGAGTACCACACTCTCTAATGTATGGAATCTACAAAGAGGACAAGAGAATGAAGGAGACTCTTGCTAGATGAGGAGGAGGAAATGGGGGCTGTGAGGTGGGGAATGGGTGAAATGACTGTGATTGAAATCCACGAACCGACTCCCCCCAAAGAATGTGACGTTTGGGGGAGGGTGGGCCAGAGGTGACAAGTATGTTCTGTGCGTGTACAAATCTGCCAAAACGCAGCTCCTCTGTGTAACCAATATGCACTAATAAACGTGAGGGGAGAAAGAAGCGAACTCGTTTGGATGAGGATTTAAACACAGCTTTCGTACTGGAGGAAATACAGTGGCCGGGAAGACCCAGAAACAGTCCGCAGGCAGTGTGAACCGAGCCACACGGGCACCACCCTTCAGAGGAGCTGGGCAACAGTGAGGGGCCGGGTAGGCGGCACCAGGATCCCGGAGGGTGTGGAGCTGCCAGAGGCGCACACAGCTAAACGCGGACCAGCCACGCCACTCCCATCCGCCCATGCCCCTGAGAGGTGGGCAAGACTGCTCCTGCGCCTTTGTTCCCAGCGGGCACAAACGAACTCTCTCCCGTGTGCATCTGCAGGAAACAGGAAGTCAGCTTGAACAGCTACACAATGGGCTCACAGTTGGACCTGGTGCGTCCCTCCCCGGCCCGTGTGTTACAGGCTCGGTTCCCAGCGTGGCACTGGGGGAGGTGGTAGGATCTAGAAGCGAAGCCCAGAGCGGGTCCTGCAGTCTGTGGGGTTTTGGCCTTGCAGGGGACACTGGGACCCCGCCCCTGCCTCTTCCTGCCTTTCTGCCCTGTGTGAGTGTTGGGTTCTGCTCCCCGCGCACGCTCCACAGTGACGTGCTGCTCCCCATGGACCAAGAGCAACAGAGCCAACCCCCCAGAGCTGCAAGCCACGGCGGCCCTTTCCTCCACGCGCACGGGGCATCTCAGGTTGGTGCCGGAACTAACACCAAGGGACGCACGAGTGACGTGTGCAGCCAGGGAGGACGGTGAGGCTGGCGGCGGAGCGGAGTCAACTGCGCACTGGAGACCTGGCTGGTGCCGCCAGGAGCCGGAGCGCAGGCCCAGGGTGAGCTGCTGGGCAGTTGCGGGCACTCAGCACACACAGTGTCTCTCAGAACTGCGAGCGCACCGTGAATGTCTGCAAGGAAAGAGGCGGACACGAAAGGCGCGGCCCTGCACCGGCTCGCTTGTATCCCTCCCCGGAAAACTAGGTACAGTGACAAAAAGGCCACTAGGTCTCACAACCCAGCAAGTGGTGCCCTTCAGGTCTACAAACTACATCTCAGAAAAGCTGATTTTTTTCCCCCTAAAATCTACACTGAGATACCATCATCTTACCCATCAGATGGGCAAAAATCCCACAGCCTGACTACAGCCCCCCGTGAGTATGCGGGAAACGGTCCCTGCGCCCGTCACCGGCCACAGGCCGGGCAGCACCCACAGAGGCCAACGGGGTCGTTTCCAACAGTTACTTGGGCCCTAAACTGTGCCCCCCAGGAGTCGTTCTGAGGACTCCCCCCACCACGCAGAGGTCATTGTTCAGGAGAGGGCAGGGCACAGGGACGGAGGCTCCCACTCACCCCGAAGCCATGCTCGGGAGGCGGGGGAGGCCCATCACAGGGCGTAGCCAGACTTACCTCACTTAGCAAGAAAAACCCTTGTGAATGAAAGAGAAAGCATTTAATTTTGCAAAAATGAGCACACAAGAGATAAATCAGAAACTAATTTAAATGCCTCCATAGGGGGTGGGGACAGAGCTGACGCTGTCTGAGCAAATCTTTTAATACAGGCTCCACTAGAGCACACCATGCTTAAAAAGAGAAAGGAAGATAACCAAAACACAAGCCACAAAATGAGGATAACGAAAGTGGGCTTCGTCAAAATTAAGAACTCATGGGCTTTAAAGAACAATATATGAAAGTGAAAACAGCCCAACATAGTGTGCGTGCCTGTAATCCTGGCTATGTGGGAGGCTGAAGCAGGAAGATCACAAGTTTCAGTCTAGCCTGGGCAGCTTAGTGAGACCTTGTCTCAAAAATAAAAAGAGCTGGGGATACAACTCAGTGGTAGAGCACTTTCCTAAAATGCAAGGCCCTGGATTCAGTGCCCCAGTATACGAGAGACAGACAGAAAGAAAGAAAGAAAGATGAAAAGATAATTCAGAATGAGAAAATATTTATAAATCACGTGTTTGATAAGGACTCGTACCTAGACTGCATAAGGACCTTCAACAACTCAGTAGGATGACAACCCGATTTAAAACTCTGCAGAGGGGTGGAACGGCAGCATCTCCAACACAGACCGACCGCCAGGCAGCACATGAAGAGACAGCGGGACAGCTCAGGGGCGGGAGGACGCACACCAGAACCACAGGGAGGTACCATCTCACCCGCCGGAGGGGCTATGATAAGAAGCCACAGAAAAACAAGTGTTGACACGGGTGTGGCGACACCAGAACCTCCGATACTGCTGTCACGAGGGAGAAACTGTCCGGCCCCTCTGAGCCTGGCAGTTCATCAAAACCGGGAGGCACGGTGTGGCGCAGCGATTCCAGCCCAGGCCAGCGCCGAGGCAAATGAAAACACGCAGCCACGGAAGCCCCGCGTGTTTGTGACCCTGCGCATAAGCATGAAAGCGTGGGCACCGGCCACGCGTCTCCCTGCCCACTGTGGCCATGCGTGCGTGGCGCCACCCCGCCAGCCCTGCCCGCTCACTGCGCCCTCTCAGCGGCCCCCAGCGCCCACGACCCATTTTACACAGCGACGCTCAGGACAGCAGCAGCACTCCGGAGCTACACGAAGCCGGCGGGGTGCTTTTCCCTCCTCTCCGCTTTACCTTCCAAAACCCATCGTGGCTGCTGCCCGGAGGGCGTCCCTAGGCCCCTCCGCACCCATGGGGCTGCTCACTAGGCTTATACCCAGCCAGGGCCCAGGACCCAGCCTGAGGCTTAGGCGCAAGGGTCGCCCAGGCCTCAAGCACCCAAAGGCCCCCAAGGCCCGTGCGGTGTGGTGGGCTCTCCCCACAGGACAGGCGCCCTGGAAGACAGCCCGTGCCTACCGATTCCAGCCCATCCCGTTTCTGCACCACGCCACTCACCGACATCCTTCCCCCTGAATGCTGTCATTACCTTTCGAGCAGTGTGATCGCACTTCGGCTGCGCGTGCTCAAAGCAGCCGTCTGTTACATGTACACACGGTCAGTGCAGCATGGCTTGTGAACGCTCGCTCTGGCGTCTGTGAATAGGAAGATGGAGCACGGGAGCCGCGGGGACTCCGAGCTGGGCCTGACTCCTCGTGTGCATCCTGCCCGCACCCCCGCCGGCAGGAAGCAGGGCTGCCCCTTCCTTAGCTGGACGGCGCCCTGGGGACCCTGGGCCCCGCTTCTCCCTTGGGGGCCTGCAGTCAGGGAGAGGCGCTGAGCGGGCCAGGGTGGCCCCGGGATGCTGTGAGGGACGGGGAGGAGGAGGAGGCTGGAAGCATGTGGGGACAACAGCTGAGGACCGGGCCAGCGCTGATCAGGACTGGAGAGGACAGCTGCCCACTTGCTCAGCAGAGCAGGAGGAAGCGGCCTGGTGGAAGCAGAGGGCAGGCTGTGGGGTCAGAGCAAGCGCAGCCTGGGGCAACGAGAGATGTGGGTCTGTGAGCCCCCAGGTGCCAGTGACCCCGGCTGCCCCGGGGTCTCCGTGGCCCCTCAGCACCGATCTCATCCTCCTGCACACAGCACCAGACTGCTCTCCCCGGCACACGGCGGCGTCCAGTCCCTCCCGATTTCCAGCCTTTGCCGCTTCCGGTGGCACGTGAGAGAGGGACAGCCCAGCTCGCCGTGGGCCCCTGGGTCCCCTGCTGGCCCTGAGACCTCTCCAGGCTCACCTCTCCACCCTGCCTTGGCTGAGCAGGCGCGGCCGCCACTGCCCCCCTCCACCTGCGGGGGGCCCGCCTCTGCCCTTGCGGTCCTGCCCGCGCTGTGTCCGCGCCGCCACAACGGCCTGGCTTTCCTCTGGCGTCCAGCGCTACCACCAGCGGCGCTCACCAGCTCTCTCCACCTGCATTCAGCTGACTCTGCCCTGGGCCTTGTGCCGCCCGAGGCAGGGCCTGCGGTCTGTCCCCACCACGTCCCCAGCCCCAGCAGAGCCTGGCCCCGTGCAGTCTGGACGAGCAGTAACTCGCAGCCCTGTGCTCTGTGTAGGATTCCATGGCGGGAAGGGGTGTTGGGGTGTGAACATGATCCCCAAGAAACAGCTGAGGAACGGCCCCTCTGCCTGGCTGCTTGCTGGAGACCTCAGCCAACAGAACCTCAGCGTTCAGGGACCACGGGTGGTGGGGGAGGCCGGGCATCTCCGGGGCACAGAGCAGGGCAGCAAAGTGGGCCAAGTTTTGAGCGAGGTTTGTGCCCTAGGCCACAGATACCTGCGCCCCCTCCGGAGCTCCCTGCAGACAGTTAACCTGAAACCACCTGAGACTGGGCCTGCGGGAGCTGCTGGGAAAGGCTGGGGTTTGTCTGAAGCCCACAAGGACGGCCCCTACTCTCTCGGGGCAAGTCCAGGCAAGGGGCACTGAGCTCCGGGCCCACACCTGCACCAAGGGGCACAAAGTGTCCACAACCTTCTACCCTGGCAGGGGGCTGTTGCTGGGCACTGCTTGGGCTCGCGAGTGCCCGCGGGCCACGGGCCTTGTGGGAGGACACTGTCTACGTGACCCTGCCTTACAGGCGCCAGTCCAGGGACGTGAGTGCCCCAATCCTCTGCCGCCACCGCAGTGTGACCCAGGCCTGAGGCTGGGCCAAGCAGCTGGTAAGACACAGGTGCCTTCCCTAAGAACGCCAGGAGGCCGAGGCCCGGGAGGGCAGGGAGACAGTGCCACTTCCTGCGGGTTGGAGGCCTGGGTGGGTGGGAGGAGAGGCCACGCCTCTGCCTGTGCCCTCACAGCTCTCAGGGCAGGCAGTGGGCCCCGTGCACGAGGGCAGCTTTGTCCTCCTACCCCATCCCCGCTCTGCCATTCGACAAGGGCGGCAAGAGCACGGGAGGCTGCCCCCCAGGCCCATCCTCTAGGAACAGACAGGGCTTCATCTCCAGGCAGAAGCTGAAGCTGGGGACACCCAGGAACCCGGGGAGCCCCGAGGGGGTGCGCTGGGGTCCCATCCCAAAGGAGGTGCGGGAGGAAACAGAGCTAGGAGGGCTGGGGATGAGGAGGGAGACAGGGACAGTCACGGCTACCCGGAGAGCCAGAGCCAGAGCTTGGGCGAGCGCCTGCGCCCAGAGACAGGGACCCGACCAGCCCTCTGAGGAGGGGCCACATGGGGGGAAGTAGCCCTGACCCCTGGTGCTGCCCGCATGGCCTGGGAGAGCCCGGGCCACCCGGGATGGAGTCTTGGGCAGGCCCTAAGCCTGCTTTGGACAAGTTCTTCCAGGGTGAAAGCACGCTTAGAGTGTGTTAAGTGGGAAGAGAAATAGTCCAGTTATGTACATGTACGATAAGTAAAACTAACATCAGAGAGCAAACCAGAACACGTGGGGGTAGTGGGCTCCTAGGTGTGCATTTCAGTCCTTATCTGCAATTAAAAAACCAACATTCAGGAAAGCTGCAGTGTGACACACGGAGAGCCGGGGTGGGGGCAGACGGACACGACTCACACTGGCCAGCTTGGCTCACGCAGGGCCCGGCCCCTGCTGGGTTCTTCTGTTCCCCCGCCCAGGCACTGAGGAGGAGCCCCAGGGAACAGCGGACAGTTTGGCCGCAGAACCTTGGTGAGGTTCTGGACAGAAGCTCAGGGTCCCCAGCCCAGCTACAGGCTGCTCCAGGGCTCTCCGTCTTTTCTGTTTGTTTATTGAGACAGGGTCCCACTATATAGCCCAGGCTGGCCTTGAACTTGTAGTGATCCTCCTGCCTCGGCCTCCCAAGTGCTGGGACTGTGAGAGTGCACCACCATGCCCAGCTTCTTGTCTCTCCATCTTGCCAGCTGGGAAACGGGCCTTAGGACCCCCCTGTATTAGCAGCCTCCCCTCCGACACCGTTAAAGGAACACCACTATCCAAGCTCCATCGAGAGTGCGCTGCCTGGGCGCAAGCCTGGGCCGGCTCCAGGATGGGCTGGCGCAGCCCCAGGACTGGCGGGGCTGCCCGATCGGGATCCCCACTGCCCGTGACCTTCAGATGCACAGCAGAGCCTGGCGCACCGGAGCCTGGGGAGCCCTGAGGATGTTTGGGGGATGATGCGAGGGCAGGAAAGGGGGAGAAGGGGCTGGGCCCCTGGCTTGTTTGCCTTCCCCCAAGCTTTAAAACACATTTTAAAAATTAGGTGGTGAGAATACAGGGTAATTTTCATGGCACCAACATACTTTCTTTCAAGATATGATTTATAGGTTTGGACCAATCTGAAATGTAATGGCTATTGGGATAAATGGCCGTGCTGGAGGCTACACAATGGTTTCCATTATGCAGTTCTGACCCCCAGTTCCTTGGGAGACTTGAGTGTGTTGTTCCCTCTCAGAGGCTTCTGGGGTCACTGTGGGCCGGGGGAGCTGGACAGCTTGAGCTGCAGGCTGAGGTCGGATGCAAACAGTCTTCACTTGGTATGAAGAGACCACTGTGAGACTGTAGATCACGCCAGCACCTGGCCCCCCGGGCCCAGAAGGCCTGCGCGAACATGACTGAGCTCTGCACCCGGCCCCGGGGCCCTGGCCTGAGTGCTGACCACCGGGGACCAGGTAAGAAGGCAGACACCAGTCTGGTTTTCTCTAAAGCTACGGAAGTCCAGCTGTGTGGCACTGAGCGATACATGGGAATGCACAGGCCTGGGGTGCAGCTTGGAGGTAGGGCAGGAATAGTGAAGAAATAAAGACAGGCAGAAAGGAGACAAGGAAAATTAAAATTTAAAATTGTACTTGTAGGGCCGGGGATAAAGCTCAGTGGCACAAGTGCCTGCCTGCCAAGCACAAGGTCCTGAGTTTGATCTCCGGAACCGCCCCCCCCACAAAATTGTACGAAAACTGCAGCTTCAAGCAAAGTTCCTCGCCATTCTCATGGCTTTCCCCTGATCTGTCTGTTCCCCTCCAGGGCCCTCATTCCTAATTTCCTCAGTCCTGGAAGATTCAGTGAGCCTGGAATTTGGGTCCAGGCCTCTCACCTGTACATGGGGCTGCAGAGTCACCGATGCCACCGACTGCCACCCCACGAGTGGCCGTCACTCGGCTCCCTCTCCAGCTCCCAAACTCCTGTACCTTTGTTTCTGCTTAATAAATCTGCCCACGCCTCTTGCTGACCTGTCCTCAAAGGCTTTTCCAGGGGGAGAGCCGCCACCCTTCTCGGGGGCATCCAAGCTGAGGTCTCCATGGGGACTTCTTTGACCCTGTTCAGTAACAGTAGAGCATTTGCCTACCAGGCATGAGGCACCGGGTCCCATCCCTAGGACTGCTAAAACAAATTCAAAACACAGACAGGCAGAAACATGCGGGCAGCTCTCACGAGAGGTGCCGAGGTGGCGTGCAGGGGACAGGACGGGACAGTTGGAGACCAGCCCGCGCACACCATGCGCAGCAGTGAAGTGCAAAGGAACTGCAGACACATGCGTGCAAGGAAAGACAGGAAAATCAGTGAGACGCCTCAGGACCCTAGAAGGAGCCATCTGGGAATAATGAGCACCCCAGACTTCATGTAAGCTGAGACTGCTTCTTTCTTAGGGACACAGGGACAATGACAAGGCAAGCCAAAAGCTTGCAGAAATATACGCCATACGTGCACCCGACAAAGGACCTCCTGACAGAACACGAGAACTCTCACAGCTCAGTGTAGAGATAAACGCCCTAAGGTGAACACAAGCAAGGGATCTGAAAGAAATGTCCCAGAGGAGGGGCAGATGGCGGGTACGTGTGTGAAACGATGGTCAACATCCACGGTCCCAGAGAACCACAATAAACGCCACAAGGAGACACCACTGCCCACCACGCATGTGGCTAAGATTTGGGGGTGGGGGGGTTCCAGGGGCTGGCAGGGTTGGGGTCACTAGTGCTCTCAGATGCTGTCCCTGCCAAAGGCAACTGTAGTGTCTTCCTTTTCTTTCTTCTTTGTATTTTTTTGGAGTGCGTGTGTGCGGGGGCGGGGGGCGGGGGGCTCACATTATGTTGCCTAGGCTGGTCTCAAACTTTAGGCTCAAGCCACTCTCCTGCCTCAGCCTCCCAAGTGCTGGGACTACGGCTGTGTGCCACTGTGCCCAGCTCAGTCTGACAGTTTCTTTTAAAATATAAATGTATGCTTCCACCACATGACAGCAATTTCAGTGCCAGGTGAAGTGGAAATATGTCCGCACTAAGATGTGTACACAATTATCCAGGACAGCATTGTTTATAAAAGCTCAGCTATGATTTCAGTATCTTCCCCAAAAGTTCACATGCCACAGGTGCCAAAGCTCACGTGAATTCCAGAATTCCTATGCTGATGGTGCTTGGGGACAGGCCCCGGAGGGTGATTAGGGTTATGTGAGGTCATGGGGGATGCCCAAGATGGCATCAGTGGCTTTTTAAGAAGAGGAAGGGAGTCATGCGTGGTGGCTCATGCCTGTAATCCCAGCACTTGGGAGGCTAAGGCAGGAGGATCATTGTGAGTTCGAGGCCAGCCTGAGCTACAAAGTGAGTTCAAGACCAGCCTGAACTACATAGTAAGACTCTGTCTCAAAAAGACCAAAAAAATAAGAAGAGGAAGGGGCCTGAGCCCACATCCATGCCCTGTCTCCACAAGTGACACCCTCTGCCATGCTAGGGCACAGCATGAGCCCCCCCGCCCCCCAGATGCCAGCGCCAGAACTTCCGGCTCCACAACAGGAAGTCACACAAAGCCCACCCCATACAATGCACCCAATCTGTGGCACTCAGCAGTAGCCCTGGAAAACAGACAGAGAAACCCCAAACTGGACACGACTCTAACACCCCTCCAGTGGATGAGTGCTGCGGTGTGTTCCCAGGGGGGGACAGTCCTTGGCAGTAAGGGGGCACAGAGGACTGACACAGGCAACACCGTGGATGAAGATCCAACATACTTCGCAAAGCAGGACACCAGAGAGAAAGGTCTCTGCTGTATGGCCCCACTCCTAGCGGACTGCAGAAGACCGGTGTCCTTGTGCTGAGAGGAAGCAGACCTGGTGCCTGGGGCTGGGGAGGCCGTCCAGGGAATTGTCCCCTTCTGCGCTGATGGTGTCTTCTCTATTTTCATCACGGGGGTGGTTGCACGGGTGTGTAAGCATGTGCAAACTCACGGGCGTGGGCATTTTTACGTACATGTTTTACATACATGTTAACATCCTACTGCAGTACATTGGATTGTACGAAATTTCTGCTTGTAATTTCTTTTATAGTCCTCATTTTCTTTGTCAAGTTGGTGAACAGGCACTCAGCTCTGAAGGCTACATTTTGGTTCAGAGAAAAGAACAACTGTGGCTTCAAAAAATAACATCTTTAAAGAAACGGTTCCATGGATTTCCTCCCATCCATCCTAACTTCTCAGAAAGCAGCTTTAATGACAGTTTTTAGCCATTTCGTAATAGAACTCTGCACTCATGCGTTTCTGTGGCCTCTACTTGTCTACAACTGGGTTTTTTTTTCAGCTGGGCTGCCTGGGAGAAGGTAAAGGAAGCTCCCGGTATGAGCGATGCCAAGCCCAACAGGACAGAAACAGAAAGCAACCACATGCAAGGGCCACACTGCCAAACCACAGGTAAGCTGGGCGTGGTGGCACACACCTGTAATCCCAGCACTCAGGAGGCTGAGGCAGGAGGATCGCTATGAGTTCAAGGCCAGAATGGACTACGTAGCAAGATGCTGTCTCCAAACAAAACCAGAAACAAAGGGGCTTGGGATATAGCTCAGCAGCACAGCATCTGCCTGGCAAGTGCAAGGCCCTGAGTTCGATTCTACGTACAAAAAAAAAAAAAAAAAAAGAAAAGAACCTACTACTCCACAAAAACGAAAGTCGCACTTTAAAAAATCACTTTATCTTTTTTAGTAAATAATCATGAGCAGCACTGGGGGGAAAATCACGCCAGAAGAGTGTACAGTAGAAATAGCTGTGAAGAGACGGCCTTCTTTGTTTTGCTTGGCACAGCGCTTGCTGATGGAGATGAACACGTGGGCACGGATGAAGGGGAAAGGAGAGGTCGGCTGTGGGCAGGTGGTGCAGCACCTGGTTGCGCTCCCGCGCCAATGCCCCTGCAGCAGCTTTCAGACCCCAGCTGTCCACAGCACAGGGGCAGACGTGGCCACTGCACCCTCCGGCGGGCTCTGCCCTAAGACGCCCCCAGGCTGTGTCTGCCTCTGGGCCTTTCCAACAGCAGCTCCCTCCCAGGCTGGGGCCCGCTCCTGTCCCCAGCTGTTCCTGAGACCCTCTGGTTGGCATCCCAGTACCGGGACAGCACGCGGCCAATGCTAAGGGGGTGGGGACGGGGTGGTGCCAATGGACAAGCCCAGGGCCTCCTCCCGGCATTAACAGAACTGCTCACGTCCACTGACAGCTGGGTGCATGCCAGGCCCTGGCTGACCACGCCCTATGTATTCCCTAGATCCGCCCTCCTACCTGACAGGCAGGTTGCAGCCTCCCACCAACTCTGTCTCTCTCCCTGCATCCCAGCACCTTGCCCAGCTTGGACCCTGGCACTATATTCCATGCAGTCTCACAGGTGCTTTAGCCAGTGAAACAAGACAAAAGAAAAAAAAAGAAAAAGAAACAAGGTATCCAGAAAAGAAGAGCAAAAACTATCATTATTCATAAAAGATATACATTTGTCTACAGAGAAAATCAGAGAGAACTTTCAAACTATTAAAACTAATAAGACATGCCAATGATGACTTGTGTCTATAATCAATATATAAAAATTGATTTTCTGCACACCAATAATAGCCAATTTGAAAAAAGCACATGAGAGACAGTATTAATTTAATAATCCTACATTTATAAATCAGCAACTTTCAAATGAAGCTTTACTTTGGCAAGAGTTCTTGATGAAGGTTATGATTCTGGCTTACAGAATCTCAGATTTTGCCTGTGAATTTGGGAGACGAGGCAACAGAAATCACCTATCAGTATAGCCTTTTATAGTTTACTTAGTCTAATCAACTATAACCATTTTCTTTTTTTGTCTTTTTGAGACAAGGTCTCGCAATACAGTTCAAGTTGGCCTCAAACTTGCAACAATTCTCCTGCTTCAGCCTCCTGAGTGCAGGGATTGCAGGCGTGTGCAACCACGCCTGACTAACTATAACCATTTTCGAATCCTCAAAATAAGCCAGGCCTGGGGGTGTACACCTGTAACTTTAGCACTTGGGAGGCTGAGGCAGGAGTATTAAAAGTTTGAGGCTAGTCTGGGATACACTGCGAGACCCTGGCTCAAACAAACAAACAAAAATCCTCAAATAATATTGATAGAGAGACAGAATCTACTTCATACGTGAGGAAATAAAGGCTACAGAATTTTTTGGTATCTGTTAATGGTCTAATTCAGAAATGGTAAGATATGAATTCTGGCTGCATAAAAGATGCTAAATCATTCAACAAACACGATGTGTCTAGACGAGGGCAAAAGAGAGGGAGAAAAAAGAGCCAGACAAATGAGCTATGAGCTGTGAGCTGAGTGTGATGACACACGCCTGTAATCCCAGCACTCAGGAGGCTGAGGCAGGAGGATCACTGTGAGTTCAAGACCAGCCTGGGCTACAAAGCGAGCTCAAGTCCAGCCTGAACTGCATAGTAAGACCGTGTGTCCAAAAAAAAAAAAAAAAAAATCAAATGAGCTGTGATCAAATGCAGTGATCAAGTGTGATCCAGTGCAGCACTCAGCCTGGAGAAGAGGCCACTTCTATCTACTTTTCGGGAAATGACTGCGGGGGTGTGAGCAGACAGAGGAGCGCCGGCCCTCAAACTCCACACCAAGTTCTGAAGCAGCCAGGGAAACGCAGCACACCCAGGTTTGCCCCCACGCCGTTTGCTGATGAAGGGCCACGCGCCTCCCGACCTGTGGGGTGACAGGACAATGGCGGGTCTGCCGGAGATCCGGAATGCCTGCTACTTATTAGTGTATTAGAAACACACTGCCCGCTCCACTGGAACGCCCCTGCTTTTCCGAGAAACACGTGGCAGCTGCCGCCATTCCGGATGGCACTCCTGCGCTTCTACCCTGTGCCATCGCGCAAGGACAACTCGGAATGCGGGCTCCCCGCAGAATGCGCTTCCCCACTGGTGTGTGGAAGGCAGCGCAGCAGCACCTTCTCAATGAGCCGGGCCTGCACGGAGGAGGGGACAGCAGAAGGCTGGGGATGCGGGTCCCTCCTGAGGGGATGGCCACGGGAGAAAAACAGGATCCTTTCAAGCTGCTTTTGAACTGAGACTTTAAAAAAATCGCTGTCTGTTTTGGCCTGGGGCTGCATACTTGCAATGATAAAAGCAGTTCTTTCAGCTCAGCTGTAAATCACAGAGCTCCCACAGCGAGTGGCAGCATGCAGAGGCCTGGGCGGGGGACAGACCGGGCTGGGGGCGGGGCGCCGGCGTGCGTGCAGCCCCTGCGAGCGCAAGCAGACGCCCATCCAGCGCTGGCCCCCGCTCCGGGCCCCGCCGGGGCGGGCTGGCTGACTCCCCCTTTTCTAGTTTTTCCATGTTCGCTGGATTTAGCAACTGCTGTTTTGGCTGTAATCAGAGCCCCAGTGTGGTATAATTATTCCAGCATCACAAAGTGCAGTTTTGTTTCCAGAGCCGACATTTTAAAACCTTCGCTGCTTGCGTGGTGCCAACGCTGCCAGCGCGCTTCCTGCACAGCCTGTGAACGGAAATCAGTGCTGCACACAGCCGGAAATCAGGTTTCAGCGAAACTGTGGCCCCGCAAAAGCACATCCAGGTTTAGGGCTCCCCAAGGGCCGGTGCGCAGACCTGCCGGTGGATTTGGTGACCCTGAATTCACCTCTGCTCCGGAAGATGGGCTTGTCCAACCCCGAGGGGCCCGGCATGTGGTCCGAGCTAAGAACAGTCCCAGCCTCTGGCGGGCCTCGGATGCACCCAGACAGATGGCTTCAGCAGATCCCTCTCCCTGCACAGCAAGGACACGAGGGGAAAGTACTGAGGTCAGAAGACCACGCATTCGCAAGCAACCATCCTGGCTTCTGATTGACACAGCATCTCAAACTGGGCTGTGTCACACACTGAGGGAGTTTCTCCTATACTATCTGATACAAAACTCCGCCATCACAGGCGCTCTTCAAGATACAACCACAAGCACCACTTCCCTGCACCCCCCTAGAGCCCTGCACTCCACCTGCAGGTCCATCTCCCAGATGCAACAAAGCGAGAGACTTAGGTCATCCTGCTGGCGGGTGGAGGCTGGAGCTGACCTCACCTCAGTTCTCTGCTGGACCCACAGCCTGGATTAACAGGTGAGACGTTATCTTTGCCCGGAATGCCCAGCGTGTGGCTATGGCCACAGCTCCCAGCAGGCCGGGTCTGGAGGAGGGACACACAGGCTTGTCTGAAGGCAGCATATGTTTGAATTGATTATTCACATTCATAAGGAACTGGTCACTCACAGCTTTTCAACTATCTGGGCCTCATAGTGCAGGCCTATAATCCCAGCACTCTGGGAGGCAGAGGCTGGAGGACTGCCAGTTTGAGCCTAGCCTGGGAAACTGGGAGATTTAGTAATTCTTCTCACAAAAAAAAAAAAAAAAAAAAAAGGCTGGTGATGTCAGTGAAAAGGCCCTGGTTCAATCTCTAGTACTACTACCACAAAAAAAGAAAAAAAAAGAAAGAAAAAGACCCACAAAACTCTTTTTTTTCATTTTTGTTTTTTTGAGGCAGGGTCTCACTATGTCAGTTGGGCTGCCCTTGAACTCACTATGTAGCTCAGGCTGGCCTCGAACCCACAGTGATCCTCCTGCCTCAGCTTCCCTGGTGCTGAGATCACTGAGGTGTGCCACCACGCCTGGCTTGTAGTTGGTTATGACAAACCAACAAGCCAAGGCACAGATGTTGTCCCTGGTCAGACTGTCAGGTGGGCGCCGGCTGCTGTGTAGTAACAGGGAGCAGGTGGTTCCCTGCCTGGTCCGGCAAGCAATGACCGACAGGGCTACTGGTTAGCAGGACCTAACTGCCAATCTGTGAGCCAGAAGCTTACAGGGGCTACAGCTCTTTAACCCCAGGATGCCCCTCTGAGGGAGACGGCCACATCAAGTCCACTTGGTTAGTGAAGGAATAGCAAAAGGCACTTACATGGCGGCATTTCAGATAGCGGGTGCTCTGCAGAGCTGCTACCGCAGGATTTCTTTTTTTTTTTTTTCTTTCGGTTTTTGGTGCCAGGGATGGAGCCCTAGGCAAGTGCTCACCACTGAGCAGCTCCCCAGCCCATCTGCTTTTCTTCTAAACAGCTCACCAGAGAGATCTGTACTCTAGAAACCTGGCAAGTGGAGTATCACAATTCAAATTTGGGACAAAAAAAAATTGTCTGAAGCTTAATAAGGGGTAGCGTTAATCTCTGTTTACCCACGTAAGTACTTCCTTTTGTTGTTTGTGTTTTTAAAAAACCTTGATGAAAAGTTTTATTAATCCAGAATTGTAAAGTTAGAAGAAAATGTTAAGATAACAGATTCTCATGTGCCAGATGACAAACAGGAGTCAAAAGAAATTAGAATGTTCTTATTGTGTACTTTACCATCTCAATTCTTTAAGAAATGATTGACAAAATTCAATGACAGCTGTTCTCTTAATTAACTGCATTGCTGGCCATGGCTGAGCGGACCTGTAATCCCAGCACTAAGGAGGCTGAGGCAGGAGGAGAGCCGTGAGTGAGGCCAGCTTGGGCTCTACAGTGACTTCAAGCCCAGCCTGGACTACATAACCAGACCTTGTCTTGATAACACAAATAAAACAACAACAAGCAAGTTAACCGCATGGCTTTCAGGCTAACACCGTGCCTGTCTCTGCGCTTCCACACGCCCAGTGTCGGGGTGGGTACAGGCATGCTTGGCAACGTGAGGGCCGTCAAGCGTTTGCTGCAGAACTGAAAGCTCCCCAGACGCTCATCTCTGCCCAGCCTCTGCTTAGAAGCTCACATAGCCAAGAAAAGAGCAGCAACTACAGGGGGACTGGCAACAAGACGGGCCCCGGCGTTTTCAGAGCAGCCTCGACCGTGGCATTCAGCCCCTTACCACGTAGCTCTAAAAGGCCTTCTAGCGTCATTCCCTTCCCCTCCTTCCTTCTCTCCTCTTTCCTTCATGGTAGTAGGGACTGAACACAGGGCCTCATCCCTGAGCTACATCCCCTGCATTACTTTATTTTTTATTTTGAGACCTGTCTTGTTAAGTCATTAAGTTTACCCGCCTGCCTCAGCCTCCCACAGTGCTGGGATTATAGGTGTGCACCACCACACCTAGCTCCTCCACTGTTTTCAGAATATTCCCTGCCCTCACCTGAACCCGAGCCCAGGGAAGCTCCAGTCTCTTTCCTATCCTCACCTGCCATCCAGCCAGACGCCAGGGACTTACCACCGTCACCTCTGCCCAGGACTCAGCCCGTGCTTTCCTGCAGTGCTAGGGACTGAGCACATGCTCAGCACGTGCTCTACCACTGGGCTACTAATCTCCTGGGCGAGGACATCTCTCTCTGGAGCAGGAACCCGATCCTGCCCCTGTACTCAAAATGTGCCCCTCCTGTGCCTCAGCCTCCCCGTGGAGCTGCCTGTCAGCCACAGCATCTCCTCCCATCCTTGGGCCTTTCCGCACCTCTCTGTGGCCTGGAAGGTTCTCCCTGCTTCCTTTCCTCTTCTGGTTCTTCCCTGCTCACATCTCCGAGGTGCCTCTTCCTCAGCCTCTCCTGAAGTTTGCCAGGGCCAGAGCCCCACCCCCCCTGCTTCTCCGGGCAGAGCAAGGACCTGGACTTCCGGCTTCTCATAGCGAGGCCTCCCCTCACTGTGCCTCTGTCCCTACAGCGGGCCGAGTTCTCTGAGGAGGGGACCGAGCCTTGTTTCAATTCACTGCCCTAAAACCTGCCTGTGGGCCTCTCCCTCTGCACTCACCTCTGGCGAGCACTGCTCTGTCCCTGCAGGACGTCACGTGGCTGGAACAGTAGTGCGCCGCCTTTCAGGCTGGCTTCTTCCTCAGTCAGATGCATGTGAAAGTTTCTTTCTTTCATTGCTTGGTGGCTCATTTCTTTCCCCCTCAGGGTAGCTAATATCCCACACTGTCTTGATGGGCCATGTTTATCTGCTCGCCACTAAAGGACGTTTGTGTTCCTGCACTGGGGTCAGGACCCAGGGCCCTGTGTGTGCTAAGCATCCCCAGCCCCAAAGAACCTCTTGGATGCTTCTGAATTTGTGCCATTACGGACAGGGCCGCTATATAGGTGGCGCGCAGGTTTCTGTGCCGACGACAGAAGTATTCAACCCATGCGAGGAAATCGCCAGGGGCTCGGCTGCTGGGTGGCGCAGTGAGTGTGTGTTTAACTTAGTGAGAAGCTGACAAACTGTCTTTTCTTTGTCCCCAGTGTCTCAGTCACTTCCCTGTTGCCGGACACAATACCCAAGTCCTGCCGCTTCCCAGGGTGAGGCTTATTTTGGCCCACGGCTTTTAGAGGGTTCAGCCGTGGGCAGCTGGCTCCGAGGCAGGAAGGGCCTGGTGGGAAGGCCTGGGCAGAGGGGAGCTGCTCGCCTCCTGGCAGCTGGGAAGCACAGAAGGCAGGAGCTGGGGACAAGAGCTCACCCTCTGGTCATACCGCAGTGACTGGCCTCCACCAGGCCCCACCCCCAAAGGGCACGCTCTGCCCCAAACTCCTGAGCACCCCCACGATCCTATCACCCTCCACAAGCCCCACTTCTGTACACAAGAGGCTTTAGGGGGGACACTAGATCGAAACTGTAATACCCAGTGTTCTTTGGGATACCAGAGATCAAAACCAAGCCTCCTGCATGCTAGGTAAGTACCCTATAACTCAGCTACATCCCTGGCCTTTTTTTTTTTTTGATTTGAAACAAAGCTTCAGACTCACGATCTTCCTGCCTCGGCCTCGAGAGTAGCTGGGATCCCAGTGGGCACCGCTGTGTCCAGCTGCTGAACTGTCCTTTGAAGTGGCTGCGCTACGTCACAACCCCCAATGAAGGAGTGCTCCCGCTGCCCCCAGACCATCAGCGCTCAATAAACATGAGCTTAGGAACTATGCGCTGCATTTAAAACACAAACGCTCACGCGCACAGAGAGGCAGGCAGGCGCACGGACAGAACTCACTTCCTGCTCCGCTGCCTTTATCACTCACGTTGCTCAATCACACACTGGCCCAGGGTTCCCGCAGCCGGCAGTGTTGGGCCAGCTTCACGCCCCCGCAGCACCCTTCTTCCACGGCTCTTGCTGAACAGGCCATCCTTGGCCATGTAAGACAACTTGCCATCTCCACGAACAGCGAGCTCTTCGAGGGGAAGGGCCCATCTCATGCACTTGAAAAACAGTTACAGAACTTTACATGGGAGAACCTGACTTTTGGCGTGTGCGGTGTGTGCAGGCGACTGCTGCAGCCACCACCACAGCGCATACACTTTCCCCGCCCTTGCTGCGCTGCCCCTGACGGTGTCTATAAATGCACGGTAAAGCCTACAGGGCGCTACTGCTAGCACTGGCCCGTGATCAAGATAGAATCACAGTAAAAAGTGGCAAGTTTTATTGTGTGCATTAATGAGAACTAAAATTCAACGTATACTACTTCCTCTCCAGAGCGAAGCACTTTATCTGCTGTTTGTGAGTCCGTGTTTGCAGTGTGTAACGATTATCTTCATCATGGGGAGAGGGCCCATGGATGTAATGCTTAATTCTTTTTATGCCCCGTGAGAACAAAGGTTTTTTTTGGGTGGTGAGCAATGAGACGGGGTCTCACTATGTAATTCTGGCTGGTCTTGGACTCACTATGTAGCCCAGGCTGGCCTTTAACTTGAAGCACTCCTCCTGCCTCTGCCTCCTGAGTGCTGGGATCACAGGCGTGTGCCACCACATCTGGCAGTGAAGCATTTAAAACCCTGACCAGCCACACGGGCTGTCTCTCTACCCCACAGGGGCCTGGGTCCCACCCCTCTCGGGAAGGTGTCCCCAAAGCCCAGGTGAACCTCTCCCACTCCAAGTTCTTGTGGGGGACATGCTCCTCCCATAATGGCACACAGACCCATCTTCGCTTGTCACCACGCCTGTCCTGTCTCTGCTACAAGAGCGTGGCTCTCTGTGGGGACGCAGCTTTTCTTCCTTGTCCTCTGTGGGCTGCAGGGGGCTCTGCCACAGCTCGAGGCCTTCACACTGCCTGAAGGCCGTCGCAAGCAGAGCTGTTCTAAACACGGCTGGCCAGGCCACTACTTCTGGCTGTCCGTTTCAGAACAGCGAGAGCACCCTCTGCGTATCAGTCACCCAGACAGTGGCCTGCGTGACACAATCATTGTCAAGTGACTGACAAGTGACTGGGTTTGTGCATGGGGCGGGGTGCAGCGTGCGCCTCAGAGCTGTGTCTTTTCCACAGCACCCAGCTAGCCGCCCCTCAGGCCTCCCTCTCCTCCCTGCGGGGCCATCAGCAAGCTCCACCTGCAGGGGGAGCTGGGCCTGACCCGGGGAACTGCTCACTGATGTGAAAACGGGAGGGAAGGCGGTATCCCGAGGGAAGGAACTGCACGTGCATCTGCAAATTCAGTTAAGCTTCTCGCACGAATCTTGCCTCCCAGGTGAGAGCCTGGGCCTCCCAGCCGCACCAGCCAGGCTTTGGTCTTGGCTCTGGTGCTGTCCGTAGGGTACAGCCCATCACTGCTGGCTGATGTTGCTCTTCTATGACAGAGGCTACCAATACACACTTCAGAGAGTCAGTGAGAGCGACTCGCAGATCGCTTCACACAGTCCTGGGCCACAGCGGATGCCTGTAAAACGCCAAAGGCATTTCCATCCTTGCTGCTGTCACACACGCCGCCTTTCACACGTCACCGCAGACACTGACCCCGTCCCACCTGCTCTGCACAGCTACGCCAGCACAGAACAGAACCCTGGTTCTGGACGAGGCAGAACTGAAGGCCCGAGTGTGGCTGGATGCAACTGGTGACCTTGTCTTGTGGTCCCCTGGCCAAGCTGCAGTGCCAGGCTCTAGGTCCCCAAGCCTGGATGTCTCCTGCTGGCCCAGGAACAGGGCAAGCCTCGGCAGCGGGGGACTAGGCTGCGTGGGTCTGGTGGCGAGGTGGGGACAGAGGGACCCCTGTGGGGTCAGCCAGCCCCACCTGCACTCCGGGTGGCAGCACGCTGAGCAGTCTGAACACTACCCTTCACACCATCTCTCCTGCCCGCAAGAACAGTTCGGTCAAGAGGGCATGGAGTGGAATAAGCCGAAGGTCAGCTTCTGTTCCCTGTGGAGGAGACATGTTCTCAGCATGACAACCTGGGGTGCGGATGCAACTGTCCTCCTGGCAGCCTGGATCGGTGTGGGAGTGGGTGGGGGGCCCAGCGTGGGGCGGACAGGGTGGCTTTGGGGTGGGGTGGGGTGGCTGGAGGCTGCAGCCTCCTAGTGCATCCCCGTTAAGGAAAGGAGGGGCCCAAGCAAGGCGGTCTAGCTCGGGGCCAGGGACTATGTGGGAGTGCTTCATTTCTGCTTTTCTATCTTGGGACAGGAGCAAATGGGCAAAGACGAATATGGTAATACTGCAAAATCCACATCCCAGCACGACTGCAGTGGACTGCTGTGCGTGAGGGCTGGTGGCTGTCTGTTTCCGAGAGGGCAGCTGGGCCCTCTGACAGGCGGGCTGGGTGCCATTGCCGGGCTGGAGGTGAGAAAGATGATCCTGAATCGGGGGAAGAGGTAGGCTTTCAGGCGACGCTGTGTCAGGCACGTACCTCCCACTTTCTGCAGCTACCAGCTGGCTGGGGGAGGGGAAAGACAGATGGGCCGGCAGAATGAAGACAGGATCTTCTAGGTGGAGGAAAATGGGGCAAGGCTGCTGGAGGAAGCCTTTCTGGGTTCAAAGAAACCAACTTAGAAAGCTTCCCTGACAAAAGTAGCCACTGGCAAACCCTCGCCTATTTATATCACTGACCAAGATCACTGTCAGGATCCAGGGCTGAATCACCGGACACAAGTGCGGCCACCTGATGTATGGGAAGGTCTCTAAAACCCGCCGGAGCCACTGAGTCAGGGCGAAGCCGCTGCTGGCGTGGAGTGTCACCCTTACACACGGCTTTCACTTATAGAAATAGACAGTTCCTGAAAAGTTGGCTCACAGATGAATTAATGCAATCATATTTTCCTAGTGAATCACATTTTAAAATTAGAGATGGACTGGGGGAAGAGTGCCCTCCCCCCACAAAAAAGCACCAAACAGTGGTGACTGTCACACCAAACAAGATTCCCACTTGGTTCAGTAAATGTTAAAATGTCATCTGTTTCAAAGACTGTTTTTAATGCCTCTAACAGACACAGCTATCAGCAAAGACGCCTGTGCCTGGGACGTGTAAGGAGTGTGCACCAGGCCCTGTGGGGCCAAAGACCCCAGGGTCTGCCCCTCGGGGGCTCCTGACCTGGCACTTTGGAGAAAAAGGCACAGGGCACTCCTGGAGCAGCAGGAAGCCCCCCGCTCAGGTTCAGATGGATGTGCCCGCGGCCGGCCTGGCCCTTCAAACGCTGTCTGGGTTCAGAACAGCGCTGCCTCCCTCCTGCCAGCAGAAGCCAACCCACTGGCCTCTGAGTACTGCTTTTCGAACTCTGCATTTACAAGCTGAGAGCTGTGGGCTGGGTGGAGCTGCATCACAATTGCTTATTTATTTAACTACCTTGAAAAAAAATGAGAATTTTAGTAAGATAAGAAGAGTGAAGGTGCTTCAAGCTCCCTGAAAAGTTAAAGCCTGGAGGACCCCAGGGTTGTTATTTTAAACTCCGAGGGGCACTTGCTCCAGGATCCAAGAGGGAAAAGCCTGCCTCTCCCTCTGCTCTCACTCGCAGCACGCTGGTCACTAGGAACACCATCGCCCCGACGCGCGCCTGCTTCCAGGGGCAGACCCCGTGTGTGCAGCTTGTGCAGTCGGGGTAACGCGGCTCCAGCCTGTGGGATGGCGGCTCTGTGCTAAGCATCCATGTAGTCTGCAACTGCAGGCACAGCCGCACAACTGGGAAGCAGGAGTTGACCAGGCTGTATGTCTCAAATGCTGTCTGCTCGGGACTGGGTCCACCATGCGGTCCGCCTCAGCTACGAAAACAGAAGCGCTTCCTGCTGATACCTGCCTTAGCCTGGAAGCTTTGTAGTGTCAAAGTAACAGCATATTTAAAAAAAAAAAAAAGAAATTAAGAAACCACTTTTTGTTTCAATTCAGTTGTGATGAACCAAGCTGGGGCAGAGGCTGCTACTTCTCTTCTTCTGACTGCAGGACTCTGCACTTTTCTGTCAGCGAGATGCAGAGCCATCCAAACAGACGCCCTTCCCCAGCCTGCCTCCTGCTCCGCTCCCTGTGGCCCCGGGAACTTGCTCTGCCCGTGCGAGCACCTTTGTGAACTTCGAGGTCATGGCTACTCCCAGGGAAGACTTGCCCTCTGCTTCTCTTTTCCCCTTCCTGTATTTCAGAGCACAGAGTTGCGGCGCCACCTTTGACAACCCCGGGGCTTTTTAACTCTGGGGTCCCAAGACCAGCAAGGGCTGCGTGCATGGAATTCATCTGTTTATAAATTTGGATGGGAAGAAAACCTTAACTGGATTTTTACTCACTTCTGTGTGAATTGTAGTATTTCCTTCAGTTATAACACAGGAAACAAAGCACAGTGGTTAGCAGTATCCATGACATTCTCACTGACAAAATGACAGATCTTCTACCGTATCATGCTTGTGGACTATCTTGAAATATCCTAAATACTCATCACTACTTCACTAGAAGTAGTAATCAGATAATTATCTAAATCATTAAAGCAGTACATATTACTATGTCATAAGTTTGGGTTCTTAAAACTTCAGTGTAATTCAACATAATTAATTTCCTTTGTAACTTTATATATTTTTGTTTTTTATTTCTTATTTCATTGAGACCAGGCTGGCCTCAAACTCACAGTGATCTTCCTGCCTCAGCCTCCCCAGTGCTGGGATTATAGGTGTGCACAAGCGCGCCTGGCTTACAACACTATGCGTTTTAACTTGTACCTTTAAGAACATAATTCTGTGAAGTGGACCCAGGCTTCATCATGCTGCCAAAGGGGATCCATGATGCAAACCACACTGTCATTCCTCACCTCAAGAATGGCAGGGCAATAACATGAAAAACTTCCAGGCCTGTGGGTGGCCTTGTCAGTTACAGCCCTCTGGGTTGGTTCTGGACCCTGCCTCTGGTTCAGGACCAGCCAAACGGCAGGAGGCTTTCAAGAGCTGCCAGCACAATGAAGGAAACCAAGATTTCATTGAATTTTAATGGACTTACATTGAAATAGCCACATGTGCCTGATGGCTACCATATTGCAGAGCACTCCTCGCGCCAGCCGCTGAGGGAGAGGCACTCTTCTATCTAGAACTATTATAGTTCGGGGTCTCTCCTTTATGGTATCCTAGTGTGTACTTTAACTGATAGCATACCTACGTGACAGTAAACATAGTAAAGAAAAAAGGCGTATTTGTAGAGAAGGCCTCAACAAATCTTTTTTTTTTTAAATACGGGAATTTTATGGCCTTTATTTCTTTTTTTGTTTTCTCAACAAATCTTAAAAAAAAAAGAAACAGATGGGTCCAGGTATTTTCTGTTTGCAAAGCATTCGAGGGGATGTGATTTTACCTGACAGCACTAACCTCTCTGTGACCATTACTGCCCTAGTTTACTTGTAAAATGGCTAAAAGACTTTGCTGATATCACCGAGATGCCAGCTCAGGGCCCGCTCACTCTCTCCTCTGTGACATCAGTTACAGGGTAATGTTATTGTAAAACAACGACCAAACATACTTACAATTCTATCACTAACGAAAGGACAGTGTCCTCAGGTCCCTCACAGGCCAGGCTGCACGCAGTGTCCTGCTGTCCCACAGTCTCTGCCCCTGAGCACAGCCAGCCCTACAGAACTCCTATGCAGCCTAAAAACAGCCTGTCCAGTTCCGCAGTCCCTCTTTTGTTTTGGTATGTTTGGGAAGTTTCCACTTGATGACAGTTATATATAAGCATAATTTAAAAAGCCAAATAATTCTAAGGCTTGTTTTGAAAAACAGCATTTCCCCAACTTCCACGCTCCATAGAGACTCAATGCTTTTAAAATATTTACCCTTGTGTATTAAAATAGTCTGTCTGTATCTTTATTTCTTGACCGCCTGGTGTTCCTCAGGCCCGGCATGATATATCATTTCCCATTTTGCTTTGGTAAATGAGGGTTTAGCTCACTTTCACTGCCACACCCTCACAACTGCAAAATCACGTTTTCCCATCCTGCCGACCTAACTGTAACTGTGGCGACGACAACATCCAGTGTGGACATTACTATGGCTCTCCAATTGCTCCAGCTAGGGGAGCCTTGGAGCATACCAGGATTATACTACTTACTAGTTTTTGTCTTTGTGATGCTAGGAATGAACCTGGGCCCTTGTATACAGTAGGTGAGCATCAACTGCTGAACCCCAGCCCTGGCCACTTTTTTTTTTGGTGATTTGTAGTTAGGGTCTCACTCTGTAGTCCAGGCTGGCCTCCAGCTCATGATGACTCCCCTGCCTCAGGCTCCTGAGCGCTGAGATTATAGGTGAACACCACCACGCTTGGCCCACTTTTTCCTTCTGTCACATTGTTTTCCCTGACATGAAACTTTTTTTTTCTTTTTGAGACAGGGTCTCACTGTGTAGTTCAGGCTGGCCTTGAGCTCACTTTGTAGCCCAGGGTGGTCTTGAACTTGCAATGATCCTCCTGCCTCAGCCTCCCAAGTGCTGGGGTTATAGGTGTGAGCCACCACACCTGGGAAAACCGTCTTTTATTTGTTGCTGTCTTCGTTTCTCTGGACCTACTGATAATGCAGTCCCAAAGCCTGTCTTGGTGTACATGTTCACACATGCCAGGCGTTCAGCACCTTCATCCTCACCACATCGGCCAAGTCCAGGACCCGGCCCTGCCTCGCCTCGGTGTTCTCAGTGCCTCTCCCTTCACTGCTTTCCCGGCGGGAAGCCCTGCATCCTGCACTGCCCAACGGCTTCTTCCTCAGCAGCATCCTGGCTCTCTGGAGCTAGTCCTTCAATGGTTTGAAGAGGAAGATCACGCACAGAAGCTGATGAGCTCGAGTGTGTCTGAAAATACCTTTACTCTCTCTTCCTCCACAAGTCACGGCTTGGCTATATGAGAATTACAGATCAGAATAATCTCCTTCCAGGTCAGGGGTCACGCTCCTTCTCTCCAAGGCAGTTATTCAGATGCCTAAGGAAGTTCCTTTCTCCGCTCTTGTCTGCCCTCCTCCCTTTCTACTGGGGACTGGATCCAGAAAGTGCTGAGCTATGTCCGCAGCCCTTTTTATTTTTAATTAATTTCGAAACAGGCTCTTGCTCAACTGCCCAAGCTGGCCTCAAACTTGAAATCCTCTCACAACTCAGCCTCCTGAGGAGCTGGGATTACAGGCCTGCACCACCATGCCTAGCAAACAATTTTCAGTTTTAGCCAAAAAAAAATTTTTTTTTCCCTTTTGGTTTATTTTGAGGCAGGATCTTGCTATGCTGCCCAGGCTGGCCTCAAATTCCTGGGCTCAAGTGACCCTCCTGCCTCAGCTCCCAAGTAGTTAGGGTCAGAGGTATGTGTCACTGTGGCTGCCTTCAACACATGTCTCATTTCTGCTTCTTTGTAGATAGCCTATTTTTTTCTTTAAGCTGTCTCTCTGTCTAGTTCTGAAAGCCACCCTGAGGAGCCTGGGTGCTGGCTGATTTTCATTCACTGACTGAGGCACTCAGCAGACTTCTCGAGTCTAGGACCCGGGGTCTCTCAACTCCGGGAACTTTTCTTTAATCCCTTCTTTATTTTCTCTGGCCTGTTTTCCTTGTTTTTCTTCCTGAAAACTATGGTTTGGATGCTGCACTCCTAGCTTGGTCCACTAATTTGATTTATTTACTTACTTACTTACTTGTTTACTTACTTACTTATGTATTTACTTCTTTCTTTCTCTCTTTCTTTGGTACAGGAGGGAATCGAATTCAGGACCTTGCGCTTGCCAGTCAGGCACTTACGCTGCTGAGCTGTCTCCCTGGCCCTCACTAATTTGCTTTAACTTTCCTCCCAACTAGTCCGTTTCTTTGTCCTTTTGCTCTGGTTTCTAGAACATTCTGAGCTCTGTTGTCGGATCTTTCTACTGGATGCCCCTTTAGGGAGCACACTGCTCCCAGGTCATGATGCCTCCTTCACCCTCCCGAGGGTGTGGAGATGACACAGTTCTTTTGGAGTCTTCCTCTCCTTCCGCTGTCTGTTTCACTTGCCTTCAGGGTGGTTTTTTCCTGGTGAGCTTGCTTTCTGCTCCTGCCAAGGAGGAGGAGCTGAGGTCTCCAGTGCCTTCTCTGCACTGGCAGGTGACAGTGTCACACAAAGGCAGGGTCACCTCCTCTTGGGCTGGCCTGCAGTCCCAGCCCCGGGAGGGCATCCCAGCCCCTCGTCCTGTGCCTGGGAGCGTGGTGGGCTAGGTTCCGAAGCCCCAAAACTGTGTATGGCTGGGGTGTGGAGTGGGGACCTTGCCGTGCTCCTGTCTTAAGCCCATTCATGCTCCCCTTCCCAATGCACGGAGCGTGCCCAGCTGCCAAGTCTTGAGGGGCTAGGGCTCTGCAGAAGATGCCTGCTCTCTCTGCTGGCTGGTCTAGAATTTAACTTTCCTACTGTCTATCTATCCAACTTCAACTTTTCTGTGCTGTTGTTTAACTGCCCCCTCTCACTGTCTTTGAGTTCATTTTGAAACTTTTATTTATTTCTTGAGACAAGGTCTCATGTATTCCAGGCTAGCTTTGAACTCACTATGTAGCTCAGGCTGGTTTCAAACTCATGGTGATCCTCCTGCCTCAGCCTCCAGAGTGCTGTGAGTACAGGTATGCGCCACTATACCTGATTCAACTGTCTTTGGGTTTTTAAGATATATCTTTCCTATCATTTTAGGAGGATTCAGTAGGGCTCAAAAGTAAAATGCGTGTGCTTGGTCATCACTGTTCCAAGTAACATATTTCATGGCTCAAGATACAAAAGGAAGAGAAGAAACAAAATCTCCCTCACACCCTTAACCCCTGTACTGGGAAGAAACCTGTGTTCACAATTTCTGATGTCCTTTTGCTGCAGTAAGCCCGTCTGCATCCTTTTAGACTTGGCTCTGTTGTTCTAGGACTCCGTACGCTGTGCTCAGGGCTTCTTGAGGAAACAGATGTGAAACAAAGGGGCCTGGCTCCTCAGGGAGGATTATAATGAGTAGGAGTTTGATCTTCACGGCCCCTTCCGCCTGCTTCCCTGCCCTTTCCTGCCCGGCCTGGCCCTGCACTGCCTCAGACCCCAAGGAGCAACCTCAGGAGCAGCTGTTCCACTTGCCTTAAACCCGCTCCATGAGAGGGCACCGATACCCCAGTCTCACTGGGTGTGAATGAGCAATCACTATTCTTCCTCGGAAACGGCTGAGTTTTCACAGGAGATAAAACTTACGGGCACAGGAATTAAACTCATGGCTGCTGTGGTAAGAATCACCCAGAGGAGCAGCTCTGTTTTGCCAAGATATGCTGCGCATAGGACCAGGCGGACCAGGAAAACAGGGTCAGGCCGGGGCAGATCCTCAACACAAGATAAATTCCACACCAAGGGAAGAGGAAAGAGCTGTCCCCTAACAGAGTGCACAATAAAGCTCAACCTGCCAATCAAAACATTCTCGTATTTAAGGCGCTGCTAAAATAGAAAAGAAAACCATTTTCTAAATGATAACGATAGCCAAGGCCTACATGTTGGGAAACATTACAGGAGGAAAATATCCATACATTTTGTCTTGGAGATGAATATCCAGAGCTGGGTGTGGTAGAATGGTCCTGTAATCCCAGTACTCGGGAGTCTGAGGCAGGATTACCTTGAGTTCAAGGCCAGCCTGGGCTACATAATGAGATTCTGTCTTAACCCCTCCTCCCAAAAAAGACATTCCACAGACCAAGACAGTGAAATGCTGACTTGCAGTAGCTCTGTCACCCTTATCTTCCTGCCACAGACAACAACAAAAAAACTGGACAAAATACATAAAATCACCAGGACCAGAGAAACGCTCACAGAAAGTGAAGTGAAGTGAGTGACATCTAGAAATCTCCATGGTAAATGGCCCTGGAGTCCTTAGCTCCCTTCTGGGCTGCAGCATGAGGGGTGAAGCACCTAAAGCCTGGGGGGAAAGACCTGCTGGGAAACTGTGGCAGTTGGAGACCGCGGGTACCATGCAGTACTGTGATATGGGGCAAGTCACAAAAACATTTAGCCGAGCCTCCAGAAAAGCTACCCCTAATACTTTCAGTCACGCTGCAGGAGCACAGGGATGCTGAAACAGATCTACCTGACGAGCCTCCCCAGGCCTGACCAGAGCCCAAGTAGCCTCCCATAGTTCAGCTGCCAGTCAGAACAAGACTGAACACCCCGTGGAGTCCTGGTGTGCGAGCCAAGGCCTCTGTCCTCCACCAGTCCCCGTGCACATCACATAATAAGCACTGCAAAAAGTGACCAACGATCAAGAGCTAATGCAGTCACCTGAAGAAGAATAGAGATGACCCTTGATTTAGCACACAAGGGTCTCACGCTAACTACAACTGATAAGGCAAAAAGAGAAAAACACAGGTGTACAAAAAACCGTAATGGATTTCTGTGTATTAGTGTTGTATCCTACAACCTTACTAACTTCATTTATTTCATCCACTTCATTCGTGGATGCCTCAGGATTTTCTATATACCAGGTCATGATGGAGGCAGCTTGTCTTCCTCTTCAGTATAAATACCCTACATTTCTTTTTCTTGCCTGACTGACCTGGTCCTAGATCCTCTGGCTGTAGCATTTTCATTTTGAGGGTTTATTTTTTCTGGCACAAAAAGGTACCTGTCCAGATCTTTAAAAAGCCATTTCTTCCATGTCTAGGAGAAATGCAGTCATACTCACGCTCAACATCTCAGATTGAGAGCTGGATTATATAACTGGGAAGTGGTTTGCAGACTTAGGACCCAGGTCCCTCTCCTGGGGTTAGACAAAGCTGAGTGTCAGCCAGAAGGACATGCTCCAGAGAACAGGCCTAAGGAGCTGTCTGCCGGCAAAGCCTGTGAGACGCTGGGTCTGCAAGGGTCCTAGTGACAGGAGAATTCTGATTTAGGACAGAGGGAACTACAGCCTGAAAAGGTCAAGCAGCTCATACAGGTCTCCTAGGCACCAGGCGGCAGAGGGTGCCCCCATGCTCTGGTGTCCCTGGACCCAAACACAGACATCCCTCATCCTGACTTCTGGTGAATGTGCGCTGAAATCCACACATGGAAGCTGAGACACATGCAATGGCTCTGTGACATCTTTCATTATGTTGATAATACGTGTGCTATGTGCAGCAGTGATGGAAGTCTTCCTCATCCCCAAACTGGACCTATCCCCTCTCTGACACCTGTGGTGGCGAACCTATGGCACATGGGCTGCAGCAGGCTGTTTGGTATCATTGAAAGCTCTAAAAGTTTGTCATCACTGCTCTGTACCCTTCCACTCCACATTTCCGGTGGCCTTAGATAATTCGTTCAATTATAAACTGCTACATCTCCACCCTTTAGCGTTACAACACATTCCTGCGGAGGCTGGGCTACCAGCCCTGTTCTAGCAGGACACTGGAGTAAGTCATCACCTAGTGCCACAGCTCAGATCCGCAAGGTCTGAGGCCCATGCGGTAAAGGCTAGGTGCCCAGGGTGACACTTTTGGGAGGTGATGGAATCTTCTCAGATGGGTGTCCTCAGGTGTGTGTGGGTGTAGCCTGGAAGGGGGTTGTGGGATGCTGGCCCCTGGCTCTTCCTTTCTCTCTGTCCCCTGGCTCATGCCAGCAGTTTCGCTCTGCCATAGGCCCAAAGATACAGGGCCAAATGATCATGACTAGGACCTCCAAAGCTGTGAGAAAAAAGAAACTCCTCATAAGTTAATTACCTCAAGTATTTCATTACTATACCAGAAAGGTGACCAACACCTCTGATATATGAGATCAAGAAAGAGGTGGCTTTTCCAGCATGGGAGGAAGAAATCTGGTTTCATCTCCCAGGGCCCAGCTGCCTCCTGCGCTGGGCCTGTGTCTGGTGGGATCTGGCCAAGGGACAGACGTGGTCTGTATTATCAGCCTCATAGAGTGTGGCCTGCCAGGAGGACAGCGGGGTACCGAGTAGGGGAAGGCATCAGGAACTAGGAGCTTCCCCAAAAGCAGTTTTTCTTCTTCCCGAGAAATTTCAACCGTAAGAGGTCTGTGGTGAAGCCTTTGAAACTTATTTTGGAGAAAACCAAACTAAAACAACAAAACACAATTGCAATTGACTTGACTATATCACTCTTCAAATTAAAAACCATGAAGTAAATCAGTGTGCTGTCTCTCAGATAAGTATTCACATCTCTGAAGTGCAAACTGCTAAAGCAGAAAGAAGGCCAACTGTTGGCCCACACACTATTCAGAGAAGGGCCCAGGAAGCAGGGAAGAAAGGGCTCTCCACACTGCAGGCGCCTGGTGTCAGGGCTGGGGAGCTGGTGCTGAGCACTGCTGACAACGTTGAGAGCTTGGAATGGACTGAGATGCTTTTCAACAGAAAAATGGATGGATTCGAATATAAATACAATGAAATACCATGCTGTGGTGAAAATGGCTAAACTACAGCTACATGCAGCAATAAAAGTGAATCTGAAAAATATGCTCTAGTGAAATATCTCCATAATGAAAATGAGAACAATGACAAATGACATAAATTGAGGAGGACATAAAAAGTGGAAAGACATCCCATGTTCATGGATGACAGAATTGATACTGACACAAAGGTCCACACTACTCAAAGCAACTTACAGATTCAATGTAATCCCAGGCATACACCTGTAACAGAACCCAGAAGTAAACCAACGCAGCCACAGCCACCTGATTTTTGACACAAGTGGCAAGAACACCCACTGGAGAGGGAACACCTATGGAAGAAGACACGTATAGCTCTGGGAAAACTGGATATCCAGACATGAAGACTGAAACTAGACCCATCTCTCTCACGAGTTACTAAAATCAAGTCCAAGAGGGTAAGGCTGACATGTTAGATCTGAGACTATGAAACTACTAAAAGAAAACCTAAGGCAAACGCTTCTGACAGTAGAATGGGTAAAGATTTTTTTGACAAGACCCCAAAGGCACAGGGAATAAAAGGCAACATAGGTAAGTGAGATTACATCAAACTAAAATGTAGAGTGCAGAGACAGCCCACAGAATGGGAGAAAATATTCGCAACGCATATATCTGACAATGGGTTGATTCCCAGACTATCTAATGAACTCTAAAAACTTAACTCCACAATAATCCAGTTAAAAATAGGCAACATGTCTAAATGGGTATTTCCCAGAGGAAGACATACAGATGGCCACGGCAGCATGAATAAAGGCTCAACACACTACTCATCAGGGAAGCGCAAATCAAAACTACGGTGAGCTACCACCTCCCTGCAGTAAGACAAACGACAAAATAAGCGCTGACGAGGGTATGGAGAAGAGAGAACCTTTACAGATTGTTCATGGGAAGGTAAACTAGAGCGGCCATTATAAAAACAATATGGAGGTTCCTCAAAAAGTTAACCATAGAACTACCACATGAGCCAACGATCCCACCTGAGTACGCATCCAAAGACGAAGCTGATATGTGGAAGAGACATCTGCACTTCCTTGTTCACTGCAGCCCAGCTGCTGAATGGAGAAGGCAAATGAGGCACACGTACACAGTGGGTACCATTTAGCCACAAAAAAGAGATCCTGTCATTTACGAGAACATGGATAGAACTAGAGAGTAAAATAAGTAAGTTAGGTAAAATAAGCCAGCCACAGAAAAACAAGTCATGCATGGTCTCGTTCGCATGTGGAATCTAGAAAAGTAGATTGTATAGAAGCTGACAGTAGACTGTGGTTACGAGAGGCTGTGGATGGAGAGATGGGGGTGGGATGGGTGGGGAATGGTTGATGGGGGACTCAGTTACAGTTACAGAGGGGTGAGAGGCTCGGGGTTCTGGCGCATGGCAGGGCAACTGGAGACAAGAAGAATACACTGTATGTTTCAAAAAGCTACAAGGAAGGAGTTGAAAGTCTTCTTCACCATATACAAATGATAAATATGCAGAGATAAATGCTTTATCTGATTCATACACAATGTAACATTCACAAAATGAAATATTACATGGTACCTCATGCATCTGTACTGCTTTTATGTTTTTATGGATCAGTTGAAGTGTAAGTCTAAAAACTATCCTTGAGTGGAAAAAAGGAAGTTAGGGTGGATTCATGCAGCTTGAGCTCTACTGTGCAGCTTCAGAACGTGGGAAGAAGACAGTAGATGGTCCAGGGAGACAACACACAGGCAGTAAGGGCAGCACAACCCACGCAGCTAATGCTAGGCACCAAAGTGTGGGGGTGGGCGTGTCTTGGGGGCTCTCTGGGGCTTTCTGAATACCTCACTGTGTCCTTGCTTGAGTGATATATGCGGTTTTCGCTGGACTAAGTCCTGTTGTATGTCTGAAGTATTTCACAGTGAAGTTAGAAGTCAGGACAAAGCTGTGTGTCAGGTTTCACTATTTGATGTTTTAATGCCCTGAGGGCAGAGGACAACAGTAGGCCCCAGGAGCTCACCAGCCTCCTCTGGCGGGAGGTGGCCTGGCTTCTGGGTCAGGCCTTGCACAGGTGAACATGGCTTCCAGTGGCTCTGAGCTCCTTCTTCATCCGGCTACCTGCTCTCGCCTGCATGTACCCTTTCCTGCTGTGAATCAGCAAGCAGACCAGCTTTGAGCTTGCCCCTGGGCTGTCAAGAAGCCCTGAATTCCCTACTGCTCCACGGCCCACGGGACATGTGGCAACTGGCTGTGTGACTCGCCTGGCCTCCGTGTCTTCATCTGTCGGTGTGAGGTCTAGATCCTCAGGTGAGTCCTTTCCCCCTAAAACTCCCTAGTCCGGAGCTATACCCGAGGGACCACTGGTTCTGGCACCCCAAATTCCAGTCCCAAAACCAGGACTCCGCAGTCAGAGTAGACAAGTTATTTATTAAAAGTATTCCACAGAAATGGTCTCCCACGGGTCTGAGTCACAGTGAAAACAGGAAGCCCATACCTTTTTCTCCCCAAGTCCATCCCATGTGCCCACCTCCTTCATCCAGCTGTAAAAACGCCCGCACAGACCATCCGCAGAGCCAGGGCCAAAGGGCTCTTGGCTGTGGGGTGGGGTGCCGGGTACAGGGAACATGTGGGGCGGCCCAGCAGCCAGTGAGATGCAGGCCCTGGGAGAAGGCTTTCTAAGTGGTCCCTGGGTCAAGCACTACTGCACTTACGCTAGTGCAGCAGGACAGTGAAACTGAGCAAGGACAGAGAATTTTTTTTTTGTCTCTTTGAGACAGGGTCTCACTGAGTAGTTCAGGCTGGACTTGAACTCACTATGTAACCCCCGGCTGGTCTCACACTTATGGGGATCCTCCTGCCTCAACCCCCGAGGGCTGGGATTACAAGTGTGTGCCACCAAGCCCGGCTAAGAACCAACTACACATTTTATATATGAAAACATGAGCACATAGACAAGACTCAAAATCTGCTTCCCTCCCATCCCTGACCCCCAGCCAACCAGTTCCCTGGCAGCCGCAGTCATCCTGTGCCACGCCTTGTCTCCAGTCAGTTCACCCAGTAGGACCACACGAGGGCTTGCGCGCACACAACTTATACAAGCATATGGACACACTCCGTGTCCTGTTTTTTTGTGGTAATATTTTTTGCTTATCATTTGAAAAATTTCACACTGGGAGAAAACCTGAATGAGGACACTATACGAATCAGCGGCACTGTGTTACATTTCCTTTTCTTAAAACAACACCTTTACTTTTTTTTTTTTCCTGAATCATTGAAAAGTATGTTATGCTGCAGACCTTCTGGAGTTTGTGGCCCTTGGGGACCAATGGAGGGGCTGGATCTTTAATCTGGAGGTAGTGGGGAGGTGTCTGGTCACAGGGACGACCTGGCACCAACCAGTGTTGCAGAAGATTAATCTTGGAGAGGAGCTGAGGGGTTGGGGGGATGAGCAGCCAGAGACGGTGGATGGATTCACCCGAAGTGCAGACAGCTGTGCTGACACAGGGAAGCGTCCACCCCTCCTCCACAGCAGTGTTAGCCACTGGGTGCCAGGCCACACCGTAGCCACAGCACTGGCTCCCCACAAAGAGGGTGGCACCCCTTCATCGTGCCAGCAGAACTGCTGCTTTCTGGCTTTCTCTAGCAGCACACTGAACTCACATTTGTGGAAGTTCTGCTTTGGGACCATGGCCTTGGTTTCGGAAGGTATTAAAAGCTGGGGTGGTGTAGACTAAGAAAAATATAGGGGGGAGAAGTCAGGAGATCCAGAGTTGAATCCCACCAAAAACTAGCTGGTCCAGGCCTCAGCATCTTTACTCTAAACTGAGGGCTCTGCAGCCTGAGATGCAGGGAAACATGCAGTCTCCAGTGTGGGCTCGCATCCGCCTGATGAATCAGGTCGCAATTTTTTGTGTACTGGTAGGCCAGCCAAAGCTGCGGTTTTCACAGCGCATGCCAGGATTTTCATTTATATCAGCAAAGGGCTCTGCTGATATAACTATTAATGATTATAATCTGGGATCCTGTTGATCATTGCTCCTCTAACAGCGGTGAATGCATATAATAGGGGTACGGAGAACCATCAGCAGCCAAGGTTGTCCAGACTTGCAGCAACCTCTACACCTACAATGCAAACAACCAAATGATCTGCTTCATATCTCACACAAACAAGCTCTGTGCAGCCTGCATTAAGACAGAATAAGGGCAAGGGGGTAAAGAGGGGAAGCCAGGGAAAATCAGGTTTACTTATTTAGAAATGAAAAGAATTATGAACACAGAATTAAGAAACACAGTAGAAGTTTCATCAGGGATGACATGAGAGATGACGTCAGGAAACACCTACGAATTGCTGCCCACTTTATTATGAAGCCAGATACAAACAGCTTTACTTCTCTTTTCCAGCCCAGAATGTGTGACAAAATTCAGCCCCAAGAATTAGCTTAGAAAGAACTCAAGATTCTTCCCTCAAATGGGGTTTGAATCAGAGGAGACAGCGTTTGGGTTAGAGCTCCTGACAGAGACAGGATTAGGAAATGCTCGGGCTTGGTAAAGAGTCACATGGGCATTCTCCGGAATTATTTATTTGTGGTGCTGGGGATGGAACTCAAGGCCTTGCATGTGCTAGGCAAGCGCTGTGTGACGGAGCCATGTTCCCCGCTAATGTGTGCCTGACAGCCCTGAATGCCTTGGCACTGGACAGTCCCAAAGCCGCGACCTTAGCAGCCCCACAGGACCACCAGCGCATGGCCCCAGGCAGCCTCCAGCACGGTCCCATGTGACAGGTGGGCTGTGGTTGCCTTCTGGGGAGGGGAAGGGAGAGAGGGTGGGAAGCCTTCTCTTATCCTTGGGAACCTTCAGGGTTACTTCCCTCAATGAGCTTGTGCAAACATACTCCACCTCCCACAACTCTGCAGGTCAGGAACCTATTCAGGGATAGGAAGTGACCGAAACCCCGGCGTGAGGAGGGCGCCGTGGTGAGCGCTTGGAGCCAGGGCTGCATCCTGTTTAACTTGGCCTCACCAACGCCAAGCCCTTTCTCTGCAAGTGTTTTCTTAGCGGAAGAGCGATAACGTCCTCCTCCAACAGCCTTCCCTCCACGGGAGGAACCAACCTCCACACCTCTTGTTTTGCAGTGCTGGGGATGGAGCCAGGGCATCGACGGCCCAGCAGGACTGAGCCTGCGCCCTTTGGGTTGCTCTTCTTCCACCCGACTACCCAGCTTCTAGTCGACAAGGCTCTGCACAATGAGGCCTCAAGGCCAGCTGTCCACGTCCCTCAGCATCTCTAAGCGTGGGGGTGGCAGGCGAGCTTGCCGCGTGGGTCCCGGCCTTCATTTCAGTGCTGCAGCTCTTTGCGCCCCACCTTCTGCGCCCGGGCCTTGCTGGTGTCTCGGCCTCCTCTTGCGGACTGTGAATGCAGTCAGGCCAAGGCCGGAGGCCTAAGAGCTGCACCACACTGTGCCTGCCGTGCTATCAGGAGACTCTCGACAGTCTCTTTGGCTCCTGAGTTTAGTTCTCTTTCCTGCTGGGCATCACTCCCAAATTTGCTAGGTGAGCCAGTTTTGTCCTAATCTAAACCATGAATAAAAATGCAGAAAAGACAGTTTTGAAGACTCCACCCTTCTGCAGTATCTCCTTCCCTTTCCTTCAGGCCACGAGCTGTGCTCTGTGCCATACTGTGCATGGAATAAATGCTTTTTCTTACACCAAGTCCTACCGAATACCAAAGGACAGTACAATCCTACCTTCCCAGTCATGACAGAACCTGTCCCATTCTTTCTTGCTTGTTCATTCACACCCCCTCCTCCTGCTCCTCTCCTTCACTCCCCGCTCTGCCCCTCAGAACTCTGGGAACACACTGTTGCTGGCAGAGCCCAGGGAGCAAACACCACCTCATTAGTGGGTTCTTTCGAGCCCACTGTGAGCCTCTCTTGATTGGCTGCAGGGCCAGCAGGGAGGAAACCCACCGCATTAGGCAGATGACATCTGTGAGTCCTCTGATTTCCTGTTAGGCTCCAATGTCAATATAATGACAGCTCCTTGTAGATATCTTTACTGTAGGGTAAACAGATTAAGCTCCACTTCTAAATACAAGGATCAGAGTAAGGCAGTACAGGCAGAATGGGGCTTCTGTGTCCCTCCCTCCATCCCGCCATCGCCTATGACAGCTCAGAACGTGCAGAAGGGACACAGTGGGGGCAACTCTCCAGATGGAGCCCCCACCCTGAGGGAACGCAAAGCAATCAGGGGAAAGGACGCTCAACCTTGAGGGAGGAGAACAGGATCTGTGTGCACTTGTGACGTCTCTACGCACCGCGTTCTTGTTCACCTTAGGAAGCAAAGAACTGAGAGGCTGGGTGCCCTGAACACAGGACCACGGTGCCTGGCGTGTGCTTCTCCCTGTTCCAGATTCAGAGCAGACGGGTTAGGACATCTCCCTCCCTCCTCCCCAGCTGGCTTTGGGAGACAGGAGTGGGTGGCGGGGATGCAGGGGAGGGCAGGAACAGCACTTCTAAAATTGCCACCGTGGCTTTCTGTCACCATAGCCACCAACCTTTTCTTCCCCTCAGGGCTGAGGATGGGACCCAGGCCCACATGCATGCTAGGCAAGGGCTCTACTACTGAGGCAACTACATTCCTATCACTAATTTCACATTTTTAAACACTCTTACCTAAGACAGGTGGGACTGAGGGGTGAGTGTAGGCAGATACAGCTCATCTAAGGTCTGACTAGCTGACGGGGTGCTGCCTGGAAGGAGGATGAGGAAGTTCTGGAGGAAGAGGAATGCTCTTTCCCTTGCTCTGGGTGCTGCGTATAGCTGTGGAAACAACTCAGCAGGCTGTGCACTAAGGGTTTCGGCATCAACTGCACCTAAGTGCTGTGCTCCTCAAGAGGCTCCACAGCAGGACTGAAAGCACCAGCGAGCCCCGCGGCTCAGGCCACTGTGAGGGTCTGCAGGGCAGGCAGGTCAGTCCCATCACCAGTCACCCAGCCTTCCACACACCAAGGTCTAGGCCTCGGCGATGCCTGGTGCCAGGCCAGAGGGTCCCCTGGCAGTGGGAGGAGCAGGGTAGAAGGCGACAACCACACACTGCACTAAAGACACAGGTCTGTGTGGATGACGGGCTTTCTCCACTGCTGGCCCCAGGTTGAGGGACAAGTGGTCAGAGGAAACGAGTGGGAGACTCTATGCCCAGGCGAAGGCGGCAGGTCCAAGAGAGTGAGGCTTTGAGACCTAGCACCCGGGACACTGAGCCAGCCACGTCCCCATCGCTGCTGGGGGCACCAGGCTGCTCCTGCTGCAGGATCAGCGCATCCTGTACTGGGGCCCAGCTCCAAGGCGGGCAGCACATGGAGCCAGAGAGGAGCGCACTTGCAGGAGGAAGGGCGCAGGCTGTTGTGTTTCCTCACACTCCTCTGCCCATCTCCCAAGGCTCCAGGCTCCAGGGACAGCACCTGCGGCCCACCTCCAAGGTCCCAGCACAACCCAGCAGGGCAGGCCCTCCTCCCACCCCCAGAGATGAGGGGTGCACCCCCCAGCCCTAGTACTAGGGGCCAACAGTGCAATGCGGCCCCGTTCAGGAGACCTGACGTCACTCAGGAGGGGACAGCCTGCCCTCATTTCCGCTGCAAAGGCCAATCACTGGCTGCTTAAAGAAAACCCTGATAATACTCTGATGATAATGAGACAGGGTACACAAAGTATAGGCAGCTAAACAGGAGACTAGGAACACTCTAAGGCTGAAATTGTACTTTTAAGAAAAACTAGCTGCGGGACACAAAGATTCCTCAGTTACAATGCTTTTTCTCGTCTAGAAAACTCACTCCAAGAAAATTCCAAGCGTCTCAGAGACATAATAAACCTAGAAATCAAGCTCTGGGCCTATGCATTCATTCATTCATTCATTCATTCATTCATTCATTCATTCATGTTTTTTGAGCCAGGGTCTTGCTATATAATTCAGACTGGCCTTGAACTCACTATGTAGCCCAGACTGCCCTTGAGCTCATGGTGATCCTCCTGCCTCAGCCTCCCAAGTGCTCAGATTACACGTGCACATCACCAGACCAGCGTGGGCCTGTGCTTCTCTCCTGTCAATGGCACTCCCGCAGAACTCCATCCTCAAGGAAGTACAGCGTGGCTCTGAACCTCAGACACTGCAATGCTGCATCCCAACCTCGCTCACCACACGGGTGGCCCAACGGACAGTGGGAAGGCACAGCCCTCATCGCTCATCTTGAGGACACGCCCAAGACCACAGAAAACCCCCAGCCCCGAAGCATAATCTGTCTTGCTATTCTGTGTGTACTTTTCAAAATTCTGCTTAATAAACCTCTTTCTGCCTCTCACTGACAGGTCCTGAAGATTCTTTTCCTGTCACGGAAGTCAACAAACCTACAAGCCACCTTGTGGGTGGGGTGAGCTGATGTCCTCATATCTTTTTGTCCTTGGACCCTGTCGGTGACAAGATGAGAAATTTAAGCTAACAACCTGCTTTGTAAATGTAAAAAGCCTGGAAGGCCAGGTCCCACTGTAAGTCACATATGCTTAAACTCTGCTGTGGGCCATACACGGAACCTATAACTTACATCAAATACTTTCAACTTTAAAAAAGCTCAAGAGCCCTAATATTTTCTTTTCCCTTTTTGTTTTTTTGGAGACACAGTCTTGCTGGTGCCTACACTGGCCTCAAACTCGCAACCCGCCCACCTCAGCCTCCCAGAGCCACTGTGAGGAAGAACCCTCTTTTTCATGGTGGTAAATGATACCCAAGAAAACCTGCTATTTTAACCATCGTAAGTGCCCAGGTGGCACTGAGCACAGTCACACCGTTGTGCAAACATCACGCCATCCACTTCCAAAACTTGTTTATCTTCCTTGACTGAGGCTCCGCCCCAGTCAGCTCTGCCTCTCTGCTGCCACAGTACTTGGTTCAAAATATAAGCTCAGGAAGTGCTTGGTGTGGAACACTGAAATTTACAGTCATAAAAGATTAACCATTCTGTTACACAAATAAGCCAGATTACAGGGAGTGTGCTTTTTCTATAACTGAAGACCCAGAAGTAATTTATGACTTGTTTACACTTCCAGCACCAACTCGATCATATGCAAGACTTCTTGCACTCAGCTGTGTGAGCAGGTGGTAGTTATGCCTACACTGGGAAGGAGAGGCCTAGCTGGCTGGGACTTCAGGCCGCTTGTGGAGCTGTCGCTGTGGACAGCCCTGGCCTCCGCTCCTTGACAGATCTGTGTGACTTGGCAGTGACCATGCTGTGGAAATTCACTGAGTAGCCTGGGTTGCAAGTCCTGGTGAGCAGAGATTTCATGGGTCTTCTGTGACATTTCCAGTCCAGAGAAGAGGCAAAAGCTTCCCTGGGGGCTTCAGGAGACACCAGAGACCCAGAGAACAGGACAAGGCTCTGGACTGAGCTCAGGGTGCCTGGACAAGTGGCCCTCTCAGTCTAGGGTTTTATCACCTGGTGAGGACGCAGAAGCCCAAATGGACAGGGGGGATGTGAGCAACTTTGGGAGGGGGAGGAGGAGCCAAGATTTTGGAGGCTGACAGAGACACAAACACGTAGAAGTGACCAACAGGGCCACTGGCCAGCTCCCCTGGCCACCCTTTGCTAAAGCTATGCTGCTGTTGTTGGTTTGGGGTTTGTGTTATAATTTTGGCTCGGCTTCTCTCCTTTGTGAGGACATGCCTTACTCTGGGCCTCGTCCTTGGAATCAGGGCAGGGAAGGTGACTCCGAGCTGGCTCTGGCGCATGGATGCCATGCTCTAAGAGGGGACTGATAACCATCTGGCTTGGGAGTAACTCTGTGATGTTTGGATTTTGTGCTGGCACCACGCTCCGGGCTCTAAGCTCTGTGCTGTCACACAGTGTGCGGCCATTCCAAGAACAACTCTGTAAAATGGAGCTTTACTGCCACGGCCTTTGACTTCTTGAGATTCACACAAACACAGCCATCTCTTGCAACGTTTAATTTAATTTAATTCGGTTCAGCTAAAGAAAAAAAAATAGCTCTGAACCTGTCCATTTCCCTTTCTGAAAAGTGCCAGTCTTCCGTGCGGAGTTGGTGTTTTGTGTGCTGTTTGCCAAACTGTTATTTCACATATGTGAAAAGAAAACTGGCACAGGGTCTGCATGAACTAAACTGCTGGCAGAGGCCAGGCTGGAGCTTGCCATTGAGAAGATTAGGTTCCCAAGAAACTCCTCGAGCAGGCGCCAAGGTCCACAAACCGAAAAAGAGCATGCGTGTGCGCCTACACACAGACACACACACACATACAGAAGCTGATTTCTGCCCATTTTCAGGTAGGACTCTGTTAGTCATTTAAGTTACTGGAGCTTAAATATCTCAGCTGTACATGTTAAATATTTATTGAACAGTAAATGTACATGAAAAAGATAAATGAGAAACTGGGAATTACTTTTTCTTAATTCAAGCCTGGGCATTTCAATTTTCTTCCTTATTTGCTTCATAAACAGGACAGTTCGGAACTTCGCCACAATAAGACTGATTAGACCATCACACACAACATCTACGGGAGCCTGGGAGTCAGCAGTCTTTTCGCTGAAATTTTCAATTGCTTTCCTTTATCTTTTAGGCTTTTTGCTATTTTAAGTCTGCTGTCTTTCAGACCTTTGCCTTTGCACTCACAGATCAAATACAGAAGCAAGCTCAGGGAAGAGCAGAGGATTTTATTATCAAATTGCTAAAAGTAGGCAAATTCCTAGAAGTGCTGTCTGGAAACTGCTCCCTGGAGCCCCAGAGTCTGCACCCTTCGTTGGCCACATAGGTTGTGGGGCTGTGCCATCCTCATGGAGGAGGCATCTCATCCCTTCGGGGCCTGCCCTTAGCCACATTACAAAAGGGTTTAAGAGCGTGCACAGGTAAGACAAGGGGATCATCTGAAAATTAGGTAGACACTTCTATACCTTAGTCTTATAAGATGGAATGTTTCTAAATGAAAGACACAGATTTACTTTGGAAAACATTGAGGACTTTTGCTTGTCTGAGACAGGGTGTGGCTATGTAGTTCAAAATAGCCTAGAACTCACTGTGTAGCCCAGACTGGCCTCAAATCATAGTGACCCTCCTGCTTCAGCCTTCCAGAGTGCTGAGATTACAGGTATATGCCACCATGTCCAGCTAGATTTTCAAACTCATTTAAAAAATAATCACGTGCTAATGGAAAGTTATTCCCTGTTCCTGGATAGGCAGACCCAAAATAGTCAAAATGGCCATACTTCCAAAACTGATATAGAGATTTAATATACTCCCAATAAAAATACCAACAGCATTCTTCACAAAAATGGAGAAAATAATCCTAAATTCATATAGAACCAGAGGAGACTCAGAACAGCAAAAACAATCCTGGGCAATAAGAGAAAAATGGGAGGTATCACAACCCCAGACTAGAAGTTGGATTACAAAGGTAAGTGATTAAAAACGGCATGGTATTGGCACAAAAACAGACATAAGGCTCAGTGGGCCAGATTAGGGGATGCAGAAACAACCCCAAGTACATTCAACTATTTGTTGAAAAGGGATGAAAAACGTATACTGGCAGAAAGGTAGACTCTTTAGCAAAGGGTGCTGGGAAAACTAGCTATCCACATGCAGAAGACTGAATCTAGTCCCATATCTCTTACTATGCATGAAACTAAAACCAAAATGGGTCAAAGATTTAAATGTTAAAACAGAAACAATCTGTTGGAAGATAAAGTAGGTAAAAACTATTGAAGTCAGAAGGATAGGCAAGGACTTTCTGAGAGAACCCCAGCTGCAACAGGAAACAGTTGCGAGAATCAACAGATGGGATCATACTAAACTAAAAATCTTCTGCATAGCAAAAGAAACAACCCGCGGAGTGAAGAGAAGACACAGAATGGGGAAAAAATTTTTGCCACAACTCCTCAGACAGAGAACTAACATCTCGAATGAAAAAATTCAAAAAAATTAGATTTCCCCCCCCAAATAAAACACCCAATCAAAGAATGGCCAAGCAAAATGAACAGACAACTGTCAGAAGTACAGATGGCCAATAAACACATGAAGAAATGTTCAACATCACTGGCCATTAGAAAAATGCAAATTAAAACAACACTGAGATTTCACCTTACCCTAGAAAGGATGGTCATCATCAAGAAATCAAATAATAACAAATGGTGCAGAGGCTGTGGGGGAAAAAGAAACCCTTCTATATTGTTGGTGGGAATGTAAACTAGCACAACCATTATGGAAATCAGTATGGAGAGTCCTTAAAAAAACTGAAACCAGAAATTCTACTTGATCCAGGTATTCCTCTAGGTGTCGTCTCAAAAGAGTTAAAGACATCACACTACAGTGATCCATGCATACCTGTGTTGACAGTGGCATAACTCATAATAGCTAAATCTTGGAAGCAGCCTGTATGTCTGTCAACAGATGAATAGACAAGGTGGTATTTACACATAATGGAGTAGTACTCTGCCATAAAAATAGATAAATTTGAGTCACTTGTAGGAAAATGGATGCACCTTGAGACCGTAATGTTAAGTGAAATAAACAAGCTTGCATGGATTCTCTTATATGAGAAACACAAAAAATAAATAAAAAGCAAAATGAAAGCTAATAGGAAGCCGGGAGATTGATCTTTTGTAATAAGGAAGGGCACCAAGAGATGGAGGGAGAAGGGAGGAAGGGAAAAGAATGGGGATGAAAAACAAATTAAGATGTGTTATATACCTGTGCCAACTCCCCACAAGGAATGTAAGCACTATGTACTGCAAATGTGTGCTAATATAAAAAATCACGCGCTTTCCTTCGTCCTTGGAATACCACCTATGTGGGCAAATCAGTGTCTAACAGGACTGTCATGCCAGGACTCCATCTTCCTCACTCCACCCACAGAGTAATATGTGACTCTGGCTTGGCCAATCACACTGTGCCATTTCCTTGGCCACAGAAAACAGCCCAGGGGCGGGTATATGGCCCAGGAGGGCCAATCAGCGGCCTTTCCTGACACTGACTTATGAAAGGTAGAAGACAGATGTTTTCCATGGGAGTTTCCAGAGGAGGGGTAAGGCCATGTTTCCTGCCACAGGGGAAAGGCTGGGAGCTTCATCTCAGAATGTAATCAGAGACAGGTAAGCTCAGCTGAGGGACAGAGGGTGAGTCTGGGCAGTGCTGGATCCCAGTTCCTGACCCTGAGCTCTGGTCACGGCAGGTCTTAATCCTGAGAGCAACTCCAATAACATTACAGCTACTTAAACCAAGAAGTTCCCTCTTTGTTCATATTGGTTAAAGTTTTTCACAGCTGAAATAGTTCTCAAAGTAGGACCCCATCTTAAGGTGACAATTACAGTATTGCTGTCTTCTCTAGTGACCAATAGCTCTCCGGCCGTGGGCTAATGAATGCCACCGATCTCTCATGCTTTTTGCTCGTGAACTTTCACATCAATTTATATGTCAGGAAATAAACACTGGAAAAAAACCTCAAAACAACAACAACAACAAAACAAATGCTGAAATTGATAAATTCTAGGGAAAAAAAAAAACCAACCCTCTTTATACTTGTGTTTTTTTGTTTTAGCTTTTTAAGCAGAATTATACGAACACACCGCTATCTATTTGGCACTTCTTAACACATGGAGAAACTTACATTCAGTACTGAATGCATGTATTGATTCAGGAGTTTACAGTACAGAAATTCTTCTCCACATCTCATTTCATCACTGTTGCTCATCAACCTTACAGGAGGAGTCAGGCCAAGCAGCAGACTGGAGAGGAATGAAAGAAAAGCTCCTACTCAGCAGGCACCCAAGTCTTCTGCGCACATGCTTACATCCAGCCTCTCCCCCTTCACGCAGGGCTGCAGACCTCAGAAACGCTGGCAGGTACAGACACGCTCCCTTTTAATTATCCCGCCGAACTGCCGAAGTAACTGATTGCCAGCTAAATAATTATAATCAAGTGTCCATTGTGCATAACAATCATTTAATGACTGCCATCCAAAACACTGTAATAAAGAGAGCTTTAATGAAGAAACCTGGACAGGCGCCAGGGTTTTATGGCGGTTTGCTTAAAGGGGAAGAGAGCCATAATCTGTAGTTAAGATTCAAAGAGGCCTTTAATCCAGATGCTCAACATTAAATAAGGGAGTGGAGTCATGTTTTGATCAAAAGTTACTGCATGCATAAAAGAAAGCAACATAAATGTTCTTTTAGGAAAAAGCTCCAGTAAATTATATTAAGTAAAGTGTTTGTAGCCATTTGCTTTGGAAAAAAAAATGAAAAAGAAGAGAACCATCTGATTTTCATTTTGAACAAGAACACTTGGCTAAAATAAACTAGATGGGAGTAGGATTTGATTTGATTTGTATAATGTCATTGAAAACAAAGTGAGTTATGGTTACATCTACCTTGTAGCAGTGACCGTGTTCTTCTAGGGGTCCTATTCATTTTCCAGCCTCACTTGGCCAGGCCAGGACTGTATCTCTGGGAAGTGTAATTATATTCGGACCCAAAGTCTTCACTGAAATGGCTGTGATGATCTCAGCTCTAGCAAACAGGAGTTCTCGTCTAAGTGGAAAACAGAAACCTCTCCATATAAAACTCGGGCCCACTGGCAGCGACTGGTTGGGCTACAGCTCAGTGTTTGTGAACACAATGAGACGGCAGGTCTTGAACCGCAGTCACTGGGGTTCTGCACCCTCATCTCAGCCTGGCCAGGGCAAACATGGGGCCTTCAGACTGTGTTGCGTGAATGCTGGCAGAAAATTAGCAGCAACAGCAATTCCTCTCAAGGAAAGAGGAAGAGGAAAGCAGAAGCACTCAATATGTTCCCACAGGTGAGACCCGTGTGGGCTCCAGCATTCCCTATGCCTTGGAGTGTCCAAGGAGCAGGGTGTGACTCACCTTTCCAGTGGGGTTCCAGCACCCAAAGAAACATCACCCCTATTTCCCCTTGGTCCCTGGGGTGATGCCTGTGCCAGGGCCCTGAGCACCTGGGGAAACCATCACTCCAGAGGTTCACTTTTTGTCCCAGGGCAAACAGACAGAACAAACTGTCCTGGTTCTCTTGAGACACCAGAACACCCTGGTCTTGGGCTGGGCATGTGTGTGAGACACACAGACAGACACAGACAGAATGAGGTTAGGGGACTCATCCTCTGCCTAGCTGGGCTGCAGGACACAGACAGCCGAGACAGATCTTCAGACACCACGTCAGCTTAAGACTGACCTGGCAGAAGGGGAAGGAAATCAATTCTGACACCAGGACATTTTTCTGACATTCTAAGTTGTCAACCTCAAACAAAAATACAGAGGTGACTCTCCAACAAATGAACTTTTACTTGGGACTACAGTCCAAGACACCCATGCACGGGCCAGGGTGGCCTCTGGTACCTCCACAGAACAGAAGAAAGCTTGGGTGTTTTGTTAGGAGAGAGAAATCCATGCAAATTATTAGGAAAGAAAGTACATTGGCACTTAGGGTGCTCTGGGTGCTCTTTTTCATTTGTTTACAGAACTGGCAAGCAGCGATGGTTACTGGGCAAAGGTATTAGTCAAGGCGGGGGTGTGGCCCATCTGGTGCCAGGCCCTGGGTTCCATCCCCAGCTCCTCACCCTGCCCCCTCCCCAATCAGCTATTAGTCTTGAGGCCATAGCTGGGGGTGTCATCATCCACTGCTAAGTAAAAACAGTCCTAAAGAGAGGGCAGGCTGTTTCCTGCCTTGGTCTTTAAGGTGGTCCCTGCACCAGGTGTCTCGGACCTGGGCGTCTCCCCTTCCTCCCCATGCTCCTGAATGACATTTGAGTGGAGTCTGCCAGGAGCAACTCCATTTCGGACAGTGGATTTCCACGAAGAGTACGGGCAAACTCTCATTTGAGAAGCTGCTCCTGCCCTTGCAGACCATGGGGGCTGCAGCCACATCTGCCCTGCCCATGTCACTCCGCAGGGTCTTCCCCAGAGGGGTACCTGGTCTGCTCCTTTGCCCCTCAAGATCACCACCAACCCCCAAAGCCTCCAGAAGGATGTCCCAGGGGCTGGCTGCCTGCCAGGCAAGCGATCTCTGTGCCCACTCCTCACTTCCGAGGACCTCACTTCTTCCTCTGCAGCAAGAGCCCTAACAATAAACCCAGATGAAGGGCTTGTGGACAGGAACGTTTGAGGACTCGAGAAGACAATGCACCTAAAGCTCTATGCTGGGCACAGTGAGAGCTCAGCAGCTGGGAACGATCACGGTCACCGTCACTCACTTTAGGAGAAAACCCAAGTTCCTCAACCAGGCCTCTGACAATGTCAGTGATGACACAGCCCACCCTGCTCACTACTCAGCCCCAGCATCCTTGTTTCAATCCCTCCACACCCTGACCCCTTCCCCACAGAGTGTCGTCACTCCCTGTCACTCTCCTGCTTAAAACACAGCACACGCGGGTTCTCAAGTCTCCGGAGCACGTCACATGCTGTCTGTCTCTTGCTCCCCGGCCCAAATCTCACTTCCTGCACCGTCCCAACTCGCTCTGCTGGCCCGGCCCCCTCCGCCGCACTGGACATTGCAGCTCCTCCCCTCTGTGGTCAGAAGCACTTCCATATGGGCCCTCACCGACCATGGGGTTAACTCCCACCTCTGCACTCCACGCCTCCTTCTCTCACCACACCAGTCCCTTCTATCCCAGCACCCTCTTTTCTTGTCACCACTGGGCTCATTACTGGCGCAAAGTGTCTTTTTCATTTGTTTACAGAACTGGAATGCCAGCCCCATGAATGCAGAGACCAGGCCTGTCTGTGTTGACCACAGGATCGCAGGTGTAAAGTACACCAGGCACGCTGCACACACTGGGGAAGCACGCCACGCGCCTCCGCAGACAGTGGCCACTTGGTGACGCTTAGCTGACCCCACACACAGTGAGCCCCGGCTGCCCAGACTGACCCGACAAAGGGGCACACACACAGCACCCAGATGAGTGTACTATCCAGGCACTATTATGCCACTCAGGTGTGCAGGGACAGGTTCACAACAGTGTCCCAGGCTTAACAAGCGGGCGGCATGAGGGTTGAACACATGCAAAGAAATTCAGGGCTCTCTAGGGTTTGAGGAATCCACAGAAGTCTGAAGAGAGACACAAAGGACTAAGTTCACAGCGCAAGAACCAAACCAAACCCAAGCCCACTGTGAGCCCAGCAGCAGGGTTACCTTTCAATTCAACTCTTCCTTTAATATGTACTCAGGCATTCCCAGCCAGGCTCAGACAGTAGCAGATTTCAGAGGGAGAACTCTGAATTCGAGCAGCACTGCAAGCTACACACCACCATGCACAGTGCCTAGAGAGCTCCCATTGAAGTCCATCCTCACTGCTGCCAATAGCTCACTTTGTGCCCTTATCTTTAGGTCAGAAACTAGATCTCAGGCTTCTTCAGCATCCTCAAGTGTCCAGCCTAATTCTTGGGTGGGTGATGGCCTCTCACATCCAGCAGACTCAGAACCGAATCCTATTCCATACCCATTCTTAGATCTTTGGTAAATAAATTATCCTCTTCTGGCCTTCCTTTGCCCACCCCACAAATGTATACCAGGAGAAGTAGTGGGAGGATCTGCAAAAGGGACCTGTCCATGCTCAACAGCAAATAGGCACTGAATAAATCACAGTGACCTTTCTGGGTGAGCAGTAAGTCAAGGGCCCTCTGAGCATGGACTAACACCTCCAAAACTGTGAACCCTGGGAGATCTTCCCCCTTTTTAAACTGAGTATCTCAGGTATCTGCTGCACTAACAGAAACCTGATGAACACAGTAGAAAATAGCAGGAAAACATAAACCATTGCTCTCATGTTTTATTGCCACTCCCCATATAAGAAGCAGCTCTATATATTGGCACTGAATGGTCTGTACAGTGAAAAGTGGCAATTTGGGCTGAATACCAGAAAACGTCACTGACTGGCAGAAGCAAGCAGTTACTGGGTATCAGAAGTCACTGGGAAGTTACAAAGAGACAGACAAACTATGTAGTATGAGAGAACTCACAGCAAGATTCCAGGCTGCAAACCAGTGAGAACTTCAGTATTCCCGGACACACCAAAAAACCAAGTCACTGCAGCAAACAGCTGTGTGCATGTCCCTCTATGTGGCATCCTGGGGCTGTGCCACAATCACGGCAGCCACTGAGCCCATCCCAGGCTGCAGCAAAAGTCAGTCAAAGCAAGCAGCGAGCTGCCTGTCTTCAAAGATCCTGTAAAGCTGGCATTTACAGAAAAAGGGCAATGCAAGCCTCTTGCAGGGACTCTGCCACAGCAGCTGGGTATAGGGAATAACAGAACTACCGTGACAAAAAAGGAAAGGAAATATAACCATGGTGGGCATCTGTTGCCCTGCTTGCTCAACCCTCTGAGAATCACAGCAGTTTTCTAATCACCTAGCAATTTCTCCCGGACTCTTGGGTCTGGTGTCTTAAGTGGGGCTGTGTCACTCCTCACTCCAGAGGTGGGACATAGCAGATCTGACCTATGAGAGGAAGAGGTGCTCCCCACAGCCATAGTGATTGGGGAATAGTGGACCAATGAAGCAAGACCTTAGCAGGTACCACCGTGAACAAGGCTCTTTCCTGGGGGTGGCTGCACTTGCGGATGTGGTTCCAGGGCCACAGCTGCTTCTTGCTACCAGGAGGCGAGAGCCTGCCTAAGAATGAACAACATAGGAATAGGTCAAAACATTCACAACTGACATTTTGTGCACACGTGGATCTAGTGATGGGTACCCGTGAGTTTTTCAGCGTTGTGGACAAATTCACGTTTGCTTCAGTCTGTCTGAGTTAGTGTCTAACTTCTAACCCGAAGAGTTGGACGGATACAGTAATGGTGGTATTGTGTAGAGTTTAACACATTCGCAACAGGGCCGGAGTATATCTCACTGCTTGGTGGCTTGAAACACCCATTAGGTGGCTTTTTATTAATTATATTAGTAGAAAGATCAATAAAAGTGACTAATCTGTTTGTACCACCAGGGGTACAAACCACCCCATGGGATAGTCATGCACGTACCCCTGGTGGTTCAAGCCGGTGGGAAAGTATGAATCCTAAAGGAGTTGTCTAAAAGGAGGACTCCAGGAAGTACTTTTCTGAATTCTCTGTAAAAATAAGAGTTGGAATATTTGAGACACTGGGGAACCCCTCCTTTCTCACCACCTGACCAGCATCTGCTGATGATAATTGAGACAACTGTACAGTGAGGTCACTGGAGACATAAGTAGACTTTCTATTTATTACCTCTCTGATCCCCTCTGTCCACCTCCACGCCCAGAAGGAAATGCACAACCATCCATCCATTCATTCAAAGATGTTCTTCTGAAGTGATGAACAGTTGTACGGGCTAGAAAGAGACGGGTACAGAGATGGCCAGGAGGAGGTCTTCATTTTCAAGGAGCTCACACAGAGTGACAATCCTCCAGGACAAGTGGGACAGGGACTGGGAAGCTTGGAAGACTGAGGTGGCACTTGCCAGGCAGAGAGACCTCGCATAGGGGGCTGGCAGGAGGGTGACACGGCTAGGGGCTGGAGCCACGTGAGTTGCCTGTCTTACCCTGAAGTGAAGATTAGCCAGCCTCTGGGGTTCCACAGCGCACACCACAGCAATACACAACACAGGAAAGCTGCCCTGCCCCTGCTGAGGGGGGCAGAACTCTCATCAGAAGAAACCAAGACACACATAGTGGCAGCTGTTCATGCCCTAAAGAGTTCTCCATCTTACAGGGAATGGAATTTTGTTGCAAGGAAAGGACAGAAGCAATCGTGCGTGCACACACAGACACGGACACACACAAGTATGTGCTGTCTGTGGGCCCAGGAGGAGCCTCACCAGGCACAGGCCTCATGGATGGGGCTGGACAGAGGAGGAATGGACACTCCTGGGAGGAGACACACTTGCTCAGGTGGCAGGGTCAGGTACACCACCACACCCCCTCACCGAGCGTGGAGAGAGCTGGGACAGACTGTGACTGGAGGAAGAAAATCAGCGCATTCAAAGGTAGGTTTGGGGCTATTTTCCTTTCTTCTTAAAGCCAGATATTCAGAGGCACCTTGTTTCTTGACTTGCCTACCACTTTCTCCCATTGAGCCATCCCCTCCTCACAAGTCAGGGCTTGATGACCAATCGGCCTGACTTAATTGTGCAAATGAGCAAACCCAGTAAGAGATGAGAGAGCCGCAGTGCAAAGCCCAACAAGACCGGGCAGCTGTGAGCAGCCTCAGCATGTCTGCCCCAACCCACCCACGCGGAGCCTGGGGGCCGGGGCTGATGTGCAGCGTCAGCAGACGCTGTGGGGATCCACGAGGCCCGTGGAGAGCAGTGGCTCCAAAGCTGTTCTGGGCCAACGGCGGTGTCTGCTGTGAGGTGGATGAAACCAACCCTCCCAGCTGCCTGGGATGCACGTGCCGCACGTTGCACACAGCCCCTGGGGTATGCAGGGACCACCTACTCAGCCCTCCAGCCCTTCCGGGGCTGCATAGGAACTCAGAGGAACTGGTCCCAGGGCTTGAGACCTGCTCTTCCCAGGGCCAGTTTCCTCTAGACCACAGTTCCCTACCATGAAGGCCAGCTCTTCCCAGGGAGGGTCTAATGTATGACATGGGACTCGCAGGTCGGACATCTGCCTGTCCACACATCCTGACTACCCCAGTGCCTGATTCCAAGTGTCCAGATGGCCGTGGGGATCCTGGGAACCTTAGTGACCTCCAGGGTACAAAGTAAATAAGCATCAAAGAGGAGGCCCTGGGGCACGGGCCGGGGTCAGGGAAGGGACCCGGTCCCTCCGGGGCAGCTGCAGGACACCTGTGCCCTCCTGCCGCTCTGCCTCTCCCTCCCACTCTTGTCCTGCACTTGTGCCGAGACTGCAGATTCCTCGGGTGATTTGTACCGAATCCAAATGGTTAAAAATAATTTGCTAAATATCTTCCTAGATGAACTGAAACCCAAGAGCTTTTTGAGTCCTGCCCAGCCCCAGTAAAGGGCAAGCAGGACGGAAAGTCACACTCTCTCCCGAGCCGGGATCAGCAGCCTGTATTCCGATGTCACCGGCCTGACTACCCGCAGAGGCCGAGTGCACATCTTCAGGAAACAGCAGCTGGATATCAAACTGTTCTGACACGACGCGTCTCTGCCCAGTCCTTAACCCACAGCAACTTGATATGCATTTAGCCATGGCCCCGGGAGGAGAGATTTTTTTTTTTTTTTAATTCTGCATTGTTTTGGCCTAAAAGAAGCCAAAGATGAAAAGAATAAGTAACAATGTATGAGTCATGATTTTAGGCAAGGCATACAAAGTGGCAAACAGGACATGAAGTATTTGCCGTTTTGGGGATTTGAGGGGAGCTGGAGTGGGAGACTGACCATAAGAAATACAAATAAATGAATAACCTTAAATGGTGATGAGTCATGTAGAAATAAAAACAGGATCGAGGACGGTTGCTTGGTTTGTGTGTGTTTTACACATGAGGAAACAAAGAGTAACAGTTTGGTGAACTGGCTGGGCTTTATGGCTAGTAAGCAGTGCTTTAAACTCACAGCGGCTGGATTGAAAGCTGCTCTGATCTGATACCGCATGTTCTTTCCTCAGCTCCGCAAGAAACCAAACAACGTGCAGGACAGAGGGGCTCCCTCCCCTTGAAACACCCACAGAACTCTGGGATCTCGGAACCGAACCAGGGTGCTGTAAGCTGCAGTTCTAATGTAAGGGCCGCTAGCATCCAGGTCCCTACATGTGCCATTCCACATACTTCTGTCCTTACCTGCCCTCAAAAGGGGTCGCTATGCTTGTACTTCATCATAAAGCACATGAGCTTCAGAGTCTAAGGACCTCGTGGAAAGTCCTGGAGCTTACAAGCTGCCATCTGGACCCACAGCTTTTTCCATTGCACCACAATGCCTCCCAAGGCTCCCCGGGGAGCCCTGACAGCTCCCACTGGGAGACGAGGCAGGAAGGGACACGGCAATGCACACAGGGACAAGTGACCACTCTGTGTCTCTGCCGAGCAAGGAGTCTGTGCCCTTTACAACTCAACTGTTCTTTAGCAGCTAAGCATTCTAGAATTTGCTGGAGAATTTTCTCACCTTCTCCGTATAGGGTCCAAAATTAAGAGGGGGCAAACATATTTATGTCTCATTTGGAATTCAAAAAGCCATAAATCCTTCAGGCCCCTGGCAAGGGCCTCTGAGCCACTGTCACCATGCTGCCTTGTATAACAAGTCCCGTGATGTCTGTGGCTGCTACTCGCTATAGTAACAGCAGCCCAAACACCAGAGACCTTCTTCTCGTGCCTGGGGGATTATTCCATTTTCCACATTAGGAATAAGCCGCAGACTTTAGGGCTAAACAGAGCCAGAATTGCTGAGTAGAATCCAGATGCCCTAAATATAATTAGAGCTAAACTTTACTGTCCTGTGTGACAGACACAAATGAAAAGAATGTACCAACTTCTAGATTATGAGTCCAGAGAGCAAAGCTATGAATAGAGCCAGACTGGGAGGCCTACAAAGCTAGCTAGGGACACTCAATTATCTCCCCTTCTTCGTCTTCTGGGAGATTTTTATTTTTACAAGAGCCAAACATACCATAAAAACAGGAGGTCCTACATGCAGGCTCATTCTGGCAAAGCAGGGCCTCACTCAGCTCTAGAACTTCCTAGGCCTACCCATGCCCTTCATACGCACACGAAAGTGACTCACATTTTAGTAACTAATCTGATAAAAGTGATCTTCATTTATGGCTAATCACTTTATTTCTTGCTATTAAAAATAAATTCATCAATCTTTGATGGGAATAACATCTTCATTTAACATAAGACTAGTGTAAAACCATATAACGTACTATACGTGTCTCACTTAAAGATATGATTGTTAACCATGACGACACTGTTGACATAGCGTCTGTGGAGTGCTCACTGTGTGCCAGGAGCTGTGCGAGGAGCCTTAGGTACGCTTTCTTGTTTAATCCCCGTGGCACCCAGCAAGGCTGTTGCAGTATTTCCACCTTCCAGAGAAGGGGCGGCTCTGGCAACCCTCAGCTTGCCCTCAGCTGGGTGGCTGGTAGCAGAGCATCTGGATATGAAGCGGGGTCCACTCCAGAACCTAGTCTGCATGAGAAGTCCGAGCCCTGTCCCTGCCTTAAGGAGCCACTGTTCCTGGCCACTCATTGTCATTAGATCTGAGAGACCCTTCCCATTTGGGGATACTGCATGGATATGGATAAGGACAAGAAGTCTGTCGGGGAGCCCCAGTCTGATAGGAAACATCAGCAACTTTTGGAAAGTGTACGCCTTGACTGTGGGAATGGAGTATGAGGCGTCCTAGACACCACATACCACCGAGAGCACCCAGCAATCGGGGCACTGGGTCATGCTCTGCCGAGCGGTGGTTAGTGAACCGGGACAGCTGATGGAGTGCAGCCAGTCAGGAAGGGTTTTCTGCACATAACACCACACCTTCAGTTTTCAGTTTGCTCCTGTCACTTACGTTACTCACTCACACCTCCCGACACACTCTCTGCCTTCTCACCTGCCTGGGTTTTGTCTGCCTAGCACCTTCCCATGTTCCTTTGCAGATTTTGCCCTCTGCCCTGCCCTGTCTGGCCCCCAAATGGCAACAGACCCAGCTGGGCCCAAGTTTTCAATTCAGCATGGAAGAGGATGTGGTACAGTCCGTAACAATGGAAGCTGGTGTAGCCATGTCCTTGCCTTCTGGGTCCAGCTCACAGTAAGCGAGCCTGCTCCTGCTGCTAAGCTGGGCTCCTCCTTGGCGGGCAAGAGGAACGTACGTTGCAGTGCTGTGCCAGGCCCTGGAGCTCCACTTGCTTATGCTAATCCATGGTGGGCTTCTCTCACTGGAAATTGAGTCTTAAATAATTCAGAAATGGCACCAGGAAAGAGGAGCTGAAAGCAACCAAGTCTAAATGTAGGACAGGCTGAGACGGGGCAGGACGGACAAGCACAAGAGTGACCCCCTCAGGGCCAAGCAAGGCCTGGGACTGCTAGGGTGGAGCGAAGGGCACCTTCCCTTCCTGGACAGCACTGCCTACACCATGAGATGCCCCACAGGGGCAGAACATACCAGTACCGGTGTCTCCGGCCTCTCCGACTTTCCCCTGTAGCACCACTTCCACCTGCCATCTTAGTCCTGGCTTCCACGACCCCTAGCTCAGGCTCATCCTTTCCAAAGGTTCTATCCACAGCTCAGCTTCTAAAATATGGATACTTCATGACAAAGCCGCTACACATCCCTCTTCCTGGGTATCTAACTGCATCAAGACTCAAAGGAGATGACTCACTAACGGTGATATCACCTGTATTCTCAGGGAGAGAGTCACACACACAGCAGGAGGGGTGCTGGCCATGCCGGGTGACCTTGAAGCACTTCACAGGCTCCACATACGCTGGACTCAGGATGACTCGTTGACCCTTCATCTGTGTGGTCACCTGTCTGCCCTTCCAGTAGTCAATGGTTCTTTCCTTTGTACCCAACAGCACTCAGTGAGAACAACCATCTCACTGTGCAGACATTTTTTGTTAAAATTTTTTGTTTTGGGGCAAAATAAAATTTGGTGAAGGGGTAGGGACTTTGACTTATTTGTGTTTGATTTTTATGTGTCTCATACAAAATTGGGACTTCATGAACTTTTTGTGGACTGACAAAATAATTATGTGAATTGCTCCATTCCATTTCCTCTTCAATGGAAAGAAACCTGCAGTGAAAATCATCTCCAAAGCCACACAGTTTAGAGAAACCCCCGATCTTGAACTAAACTACAGCTGGCAAAGATGCGCCAAGCTCTACCCTCTCTGTGACAGGCCCCAGTCCGCGGTATGACCCTGCCTCTCCACAGCTGAGCACACGACCTTCTCGTCATAGGTGTCCAGGCAGCCGCCCATTGAAGGAGCTGGCATATGAGAGCAATGGATGTGGCTGGTGGGGTGTCCTTAACACAATGCTGAGATACCAGTTACTTGGCGGGCAAACAATTAGTCTACCTGGGTATACCGCACTGTGGTCTCCTGTTTTTTTAACTGGCTGTGCCTTTTTGAGATGAGACATTTTGGCCTTTGATGGCTCTGGTAGTGGGAAGTTAAATTCCTCCAGCACCTTAGGCCCATGCTGCAGGAAACATGGCTACAGACCCCAGACTACTGTTCCTAACTCACAGGGCTGCAGTAAGGACCAGACACATTAACACAGGTGAGGGGGTTAGAACAGCACCTGGCATGCGGCATCACAGTCCCCCTCACCTGTGCGGTGTGCTCCAAGAACTCCCAGTGGATGCCTGAGACCAAGGAGAGTACCAAGCACTAGCTATACTATGCCTTCTCCTATCCATACCTAGGAGAAAGTTTAAATAGGCACAGCAAGAGATTGGCATCAATAACTAAGAGTAAGACAGGACAGTTACAAGAAAAACCTGTACAAAATCCTCAGTATCACCACCCCTGTGCCGTGGGGTGACCCCTGGGTAAAGTGAGCGCTGCCCGGCCGCAGCTCTGCATTTCGGTGATGGTAGACCAGGTAACTGAGTTGGCTTCCAAGTGTCCACAGCATCGGACACTGGACAGAAGGATGCCTCGGGTCCCTGGGCAAGACAGAGTCAGAAGAAATGCTACCATGCTCCTAGGAGAGTGCACAATTCAAAACTTATCAACTGCTCATTTCTGGAATTTTTCGTTGACTATTTCTGAACCACAGCTAAACTTACGAAACTGAAACTGCTAAAAGTGAAACCATGGATAAGGAAACTGCTCTAGTATGATGGTGGCCGGGCTCCTAGTAAGACAGCAATTATCAATTAAATTAGGATTGGTTTAGGATGGTATCCTGACCTGCAAGGTAATGGTTTTGTAACTGACAGCAATGGCCTTAGTAACAGGCTACTGAGCAGGCCTGGCTGGGTGACAAATTGCCCCCGCATAGCTGACCACCCTGGGCTATTGGCAGATTCTGAGAGCGGGGAAGCCCACTACTTGGTACTCTCCTGGCTCTGGCTGCCAGGAACTACTAAGTCACCTTTCCTATCAAATACTGGAAGCTTTCTATAGTTTAAGTTTCCAAATGTAATCACTTTAAAAAAAAAAAAAAAACTTGGTTCTTAGGCTTTTATGTTTCTACGGTTTTGAGGATAACTATCTTAAATCTTTTTCATTTTTTGGAATCAGGTAGAATGTAAATAAATATAAAAGCATATATATTTGCCAGATTTTTGGGGCTGAATGTCAGCCAAGACATGTGTCTGCAATGATACATCATATTTTCATGTATTACGCATACTGTAGTCATCTGTGAATATAGGGCAAGTCTCATGTCACCATCTGCAGAGATGCCAAGAAAGATGTTCGGTATGTTGGCACTTCCCTGTCAGGATCCCCCTCTCCTGACTCTAGGGTCCTAGATCAGAACGAAAGGCTGGAGTCAAATGACCAGCCAGGAGGAAGACAGAGATGATCAAGTTGAAACCAGTTCCCGGGGCTGGGGATTTAGCTCAGCGGCAAAGCGCCTGCCTGGCAAGCGCAAGGTCGTGAGTTCGGTTCCTGGTACCCGAGAAAAACCAAAACCCCAAAAAAAAAAAAAAAAAAAAAAAAAAAAAGAAACCAGTTCTCTTGTCCATCCTTGATCCTGTGTTTCACAGAATTAAAGAGCGCATATGTTCAGTTCTCTAACTTCATAGCAGCAATTGAGTCCCAGGGTGGAGGGTAACTAGCTGAGGGCTACGTGTTACCAGAAGCCAATCTGACTTCCAGGCCTGTGTTCTTTCCAAAATGCCCTTTTCCAAAATTGAAAAGGAAGACACTGGCTTTGAGGGGACCATTTAACTTGGAAATCATTGAAATTTGTTTTAGCAAAATGCAGGGCTGTTTTGAAAACAGGGACTCATTTCATAAAAATCAAAGTACTCTAGGAAATATTTCTGCTACACAATTTCATTTACTAATGAAGGCATTTAAGACATACTCACTTAGAATTATGGGCCAATTCCAGAACCAGAAAATCCAATCCAACATGTACTTGCTAGCTATGCACTCCACGCCAGGGACACGTGGGGGCCTGAGGCTGTTTGCTAAGATTCAGTGCCCTACCTTCAGGGAGTGCAAGGTCTAGGGAAGACACTAACACACACACTTTGCTGCCCCACACTGCCTTAGGTGTTTGTGTACAAACCACTAATCCATGTGATCATCTCTCAGGCTGAGCCTGGAAGTGGCCTCATAAGTCCCGCCCAGCACAACCTTCCATGCACCACAAGTACCCGACAGAAATAAAGTCTGTTTGTCATCCCAGACCAGCAAATTACTATGTGCTCACTGAGTGCTATGCAGTTTGAACTTTTTCTGTGTGTGTGTTTTTGAGACAGGGGTTGTACTATGCTGTCCAAGCTGGCCTTGAACTGCTGGGCTCAAGTGATCCTTCTCCCTCAGCCTCCTGAGTAGCTGGGACTGCAGCTGCACACCACCACGCCACACTAAAGTTAGATTCTAGAGCTCTGCTTCCCCCTCGCACCCCCACCCACAAAAGAAGACAAACATAAATCCTCTCATTCACTGAAGTTCATGGAACTCCCGGGCGTAGAACAATCCTGGTTCCCGAAAGGTCCCCGGATAATGGTTCATGAAAAAGCAGCAAGGCTGACAAGTGGTCCGGCTCCCTTGTTCTTGCAGCTCCCATTCCCGCTGGGAACGCAGCCCGCTCCCTATCTGGTGACTGTCACCGCTCACAGTTGCCATCTGCTGCTGGGGGATCAAAAGCCGGAATCCCCAGCCACACGGTGCACTTCAAAGCAGCTGCTTATCATGCCCAGGCTGTGCCACTCCCATAGTCCTTCCTACTGCAAGAGTGAAGAGAACATGGCTTCTGACCTCACCTCCGGGCACCGAAGGCAGCTGCAGCCTCTCCTCACGGTGCCACTGAAGCTGCCTTGCTCGGGTCTGGTTGAGGGAGAAACAGAAGGGAGACCTTGCTGCCCCTGTGCCTTGTGCCCCTGACCACGTTACCTCTTGGCCATAAACAGATATAAACCTTGTGGGGTGTCGGGAAGGAGCTGGGTGGGGAGCTGATCGTCTTCACTCCTACTGGGGTGCTCAGACCTGTGGGGGGGTTACATGCTGGCATCTGAACACCCGGAGACCTCCAATACCCAGGCCATGGAGAAGACAAATGCTTAGAGTACAGACACAGCCTGACAGAAGAGAGGTGCTGCTGACCAGAGAACTTCCGGCATCTCTGCAGTCAACCTTGGTACTGAACTGCTTTGAAACACGCGAATTTGGGGCCGGGGATATAGCTCAGTGGCATAAGTGCCTGCCTGGCAAGCGCAAGGTCCAGAGTTCGATTCCTGGTACCAAAAAAAAAGAAACATGTGAATTTGGTACTTGAAGAATTCTGACATGAAAATTTTGTCCCAGGACTTGTCATTTCGTACCCAATGCACAGGCTGCACCTACCCGTGTCACTGTGCCTCATGAGACGCTACCCTAGGAACAATTCACGGGCACTCGTCATTTTGGGTGCTTGTCCCTCATCCTGGCACCCATGGACAAGCAGTACTGAGGTAGCACTGTGCTCCTCTCCGCCGAGTGATCTCATCCAAATGGCACTGTGCTTTCTGCGCGGCGGACGTGGTGGTAAGTAAGCACTGTGGGGCGTGGAGAAGAGACCTGGCTTACATCTGCCCTGCTGGGTTTAGATTTCCCAGAGAAGGCACGCTGCAGCAGTGCTGAGCTCAGTACCACCGGGTTAAGTACAGGAAGGTATGAAGACATTCAAAGAAGAGCACAAGACAGAGTGACCTTGGGCCTGGTGACCCTACTTTCCGAACTGAAACCTGCGCTCACGTGACAACCTGCACCAGAGTGTGAGAGGTGCACAGCAGCTTCACTCACAATATGCAGAGAGGGAGAAGGACCCCACTGGCCACCAGTGGATGGACAGGTGAACAGAATGTGCTGTGCCTACACGACGGGACCTCACTTGACTTCAAAGGGAACAGCACCCTCATATGGGCTACGACACGGTTGCAGGGTGGAGGTGTCAATGCTAAGCAGAAGCAGCCAGCCAGAGACCACACACTGTGGGATTCCATTCACGTGAAATGTGCAGAAGAGGTAATCCAGAGAGAAACAGAGAGAAGACCCTCTGTGCTTAGTGCGAGTGAGGGCAGGGGCACGGAGCTGGGGACAGTTAGGACTGCCCACTGTGGACTACAGGGCTTTTTTCTGGGGTGATAAAAATGTAAACAGATCACAGTGACGGGTGCACAACTCAATTTTTTTTTTTTTTTTTTTTTTGGAAACATGGTCTTGCTATATAGGTCAGGCTGGCCTCCAACTCGTGGTGATCCTCCTGCCTCAGCCTCACAAGTGGTGGGATTACAGGTGTGTGCCACCATGCCTGGCTGAACTCAGTATTTTAAAAATGGTCAAATTGTACATTCTGAAAGGATAAGCTGTAGGGGGGCTCTCAGGTACCCCAGGAATCTTATCTCTCAGAAACGCTGGCCTGACCACCCCACGTCAGGATTGGCATCACGATGGATGGCACATGTAAGTCCCACTAGACAGAGATGGAACAGCCCCATGAGGAACTATAGGACTTCACTATGCAAGCAAAGGTCTACTTCAAATCAGTAATTTATCTCCCGAAATGGCTGCAAACATTCAACGTGTTCTGAGGATCTTCAGTTTTGAGGCCCAGTGGGGTACATTTAGGTATATCTCACTTGGTGTGACACATGGCTCTATCCAAATGGTATTTTTTTCAAGTGATTTCTTTAGAATTTATATACAGTAACTGTACTTGAGAGAAATAAAGTTAACCTGAAAGTCAGTGTTTTCAGTGGGTCTAGTATCTTTTCCAATGTTATGTTCTCTCTTGTGATCATTTCCAAGAAAAACTGGCAAATACTTGGCCCCTTGATGGCACATTCCGAGTCTGTGCTTCCCGCCAGCTCTCTCCACCAGGACAGGAGCCGCACCTCCTTGCCACTACGGCACCTCCAGCTGAGGGCCGCTGAGCACTGCAGAGCCGGCAGGGTGACCTGGGAACTGAAGCTGCCATTCTATCTCGTGTTCACCCAATTCAACCTGAATTGTCACCTGTGGCTGGTGGCTGCTGCAGGGACAGTGCCGCCCCGTGGGGCCCAGAGCACTACTTTGTTCTTGGTATCCCGGTTTGATCATACCTGTGAGAATTCACTCAGCAGCTATGTCCTGACTCCCCCTGCTCAACAGGCAGGCTGCAGAGAGTGGGTACCAGGGCAACGCGGCCCCACAGGGGTCAGAACACAGGGCTTCCAGGGACAGGAAAGCCAGAGGGAAAGAACTGCTGGCCCATGTGTCCATCAAGACCAAGATATCAGTGGCTCCAGGGCGGCCTGGTCCTGGTGTGGAGGGGACCCCATAGCACCTTCTCAACCTCGGCCTGGCAGGCTGTGCTCCCGTGCCTGGCGGGCTCCCACTTAGCGCCCGGAGGCTGCCTTCCCAGCCCTCCCAGCAGCAGGCTCTGTGTCCAGCTGAGACGTCCTCGCCAGAGTCCCTGACTCCTTCGAACTATGAAGTCTCACAGCCCCACTGCCGTGTCCAGGGCAATAGGCCTCGGCTACTGTACTCCAACCCCAAGGATAGCGCAGAGCCAATTCCACCAGAAAAGCCCTTGGGGCGAAGGTGGAACTGTGGGCAGCTCAGGGGTGAAATCAAGGTGATCATTAGGGCTGGGGGTGGTGGAGGGTGACTGTAAGTTCAAGGCTCCCCTGGGTTACACAGTGAGTTCAAGAGCAGCCTGGACTACAAGTGAGAAGCTGTCTCAAAAAAACAAAAGGACAAAGACAATCATTAGGGAAAGAGCAAACGCTCCTGGGCAGGGAGAACACGGGCTGCGCGTGGTTTCACGGCACAGGTTTTTTGTTTTCCTTCCTTTCTGTGGGTACTAGGCTTGAACCTGGACCCTCGCACAAGCTGAGCGTGCGCTCCACACTGAGCAATGCCACGGCCCAGGCTAAGTCTGGGGCGGTCTCCACTTTCCAGAGCTTTGTGCCTCTGCATGGCAACCTGAATAAAACTGCTGGCCAGATCCGCTGGCTACACAGTACAGGAAATGCCCCCCCACAGGAAAAGCTCACCAGAGCAAGGTTCAGACGGCAGTGATGGAGATCTTTGCACACACAGACTTTCCTCTGCTGCTGTCGACTTTTCCTTAATCCTAGTAAAACCCTCGCGAGGAAAGATTACAGCTGTGGAACCCAGACAGCTTTGAGATGGGGCTGAGGGGCACTCAGTGGTGAGTACTTGCCTGGCATGCTTGCGGCTCTGGGTTCCATCCCTGGCACCACACATGCACACACATACACACGCACTGTGCCAGCCAGCTGATCAGGGTCACTGGACAGTCACTGAAGGAGTCAGGATGTCACACCAAAGGTGGTATAGTGACTTTTTTTGAGACAGGATCCCACTACATAGTACAGACTGGCCTTGAACTCGAGGCGATCCTCTTGCCTCAGCCTCCTGAGTACTGGGAATACAGATGTGTCCTACCATGCCCAACTTAATGATGAATGTTTTGAGCGAAGGTGCCAGGGAAGTAGCAGGGACGGAAAGGACCATCTGGCCTGGTCTTCTCTTGCTTATAGCAAGCCATGGCGTTTCTGTGAGAAAGACGCTTTCTCTGCACCAAGAAAGGAAATAACTTATCACCAGTGATGAGGGTCTGCAAAGGATCTATACAAATAAACAAACTAAAATAGCCCTTATCAGCCTGACACTGGCTTCCTTAGGCTCTACCACCCCAGCCCAGCCCCATATGTCTTATTTCTGCACAGACACAGCACCCTTGATCTGCAAGGTTTACAAGCTATCCGCACTGGCTGCATCTGCGGTCTCCACTCTCCTGTGAGGGGGCTGTTTGCAAGTGAGAATTAGTAAGATGTGAGTGCTTTTCTCTTGCTCATCTGCCTTGTGCCATTTCAGCTCCTAGGCTCAGCCGGATGTCCCAGCTAGGAGGTAAGCTGGGTGGAGGTGGCCACTGGCCCCAGACACGTGTGGAGCTTGATCCCACACTGCAGATGCACCCCAGCATCCACCTGTCACTGGGGTGCACGGGCCTGAGAGTCCTGATGTGTGTGATGCAGGTGGAGGCAGCACAGCCCACCCAGGGAAGGGGATGGAGCAAGTCGCCTTGTCTTCTTCTGTCCAAAGATGATTTGTGGGCAGCATGACTCACGAGAGCCAAATGAATGTGCCTCAAGAAGACAAAGAGCTGGAACAGTGCTGAAAGGCGAAAGATCAGCCAGAACAGCTGTAGTGTCTTGGAACTTTTGAACAGCCGCCCCTTGTCTCCCCCATCTGAGAGCTTGCTGAGCTCCTGCGGTGGTACGTGCAGATAGGCCGAGGGTTGGGAGTATCCCTTTTACAAGCACATCTCTTCTCGAGTTCTCTGCTGTTCCCTTTTGTGAAGATGGCTTTAGACCTCTCAGAATTACCCTGAGGCATACCAGTGTGTTTCTCAGTGAAGCTTGTGGCCAGGCCTTCCCACACTGCGACGTCTCTCCAGGCCAGGCCATACCCTGCCTGTCCTCTTCCTGGGCCATGCAGACAGTTGTGGGCCCTACCAACAGCAAGCCGACCCCTTCTCACTGGACGGGGAATAATCTGGTGGTTTGTTTGTTTGTTGATTCTAGAGGCAGGGTCTTGCTATGCAGTATCACACCCCTTGCTCATGCGCCTTGTGAGCTTTATCGTGCGTTTCACCTTCTCACTCACACTTTTTTGCTGTTGTTGTTTTTTGAGACAGGGTCTCACTACAGATTCCTGGCTGGCCTTGAATTTATTATGTAGCCCAGGCTGGCCTCAAACTCACAGGACTCTTCCTGCCTCAGCCTCCTGAGTTCTCGGTTTACAAGCATATGCCACCACTCCTTCATTTTTTAAATACACGCCATTACTTCCCTATTTCAAGCGTACAATGCAGTGACTTTTAGCATATTCACAGGGTTGTGCAACTGCTGCCACCAACTCCAGAACACTTTCATCGCCCCAGAGAAAGCCAGGGCCATCGGCACTTTCTCTGGGCCTGGGGACTGCAGAACTGCTCTATGTCCTCACAGGCGTAAAGGCATTGTGCTCTGCGCTGGGACACCACTCCTCATGCAAGGTGCTGGAACCACAGATGGCGTCACTTCTGATGCCTGCATCACAGGTCCACAAGGAGCAGTCACTGTGCCGAGAACTGCTGCATTTTTCTCGCAGCAGTGGCAGCAGGCCTTTGTCTCTGTGATGCGGTGGGCCAGGAGGGCCCCTGGACTGAACTCTACAAGGCAGATCCACCAGCTCCCCATCACACCAGGCAGGCCTAGAAACGCAGCCCATGACCTTTACCTCCCACTCTGTCACAGGTCTGTCCCTGGACTGCTCTTTGCAAGAACATCCTCCTTGGCAACAATTCAGAAGTTTCAGGTTGTTTCAAACGCACGGCCTGAAGTCAGGCACAATGGTACACACCTGTATTTCCAGCACTCTGTAAGGCTGAGGCAGGAGGATAGCAAGTTCAAGCCCAGCTTGGACCATGTGGCAACTTGTCTCAAAATAAGAAATAAAAAGGACTAGAGATATAGGTCAGCATGAACACCCTGGCTTCAATCCCCAGCACCAGCTAAATGAATAAACAGATGCCTCTGGTTTGCATCTTCAGTCCCATTGGGATTAAGGGAGTAGCTTCCTTGGTTTGTGCACGGTCTCACAGTCCTCCCATGCCACGGGGACTGCGCTCGGCATGCAGAGGAGCACTGGCGCTCTGCCCGTCAAGGGCAGCCTTTGAGGAGGGACCTGGTGAGAACCTAGACCCCACGGGGTAACCAACAATGTGCAGGGTCACTCACCTAAAGGGACCGCAGAAAACCAGTCGTGCTGATGGGGAATTCTGACTTCACGTTGAATGGCAGAGGTGTGGACCCGGGAAAGGTGAGTCAAAGGAGAAAGCTAGAATCTGTCCAGCTCCAGAAGAGGGAGCTTGGTGGGCAGAGATTGTTATGTCTCTGCCGCTCTCATGAAATGGGCCCTCTGAAAGGAAGACTTTGATGGTAAACAAGTGCTCACAGCTCTGTCAGTCACATGTGGAGACCGTGTTACCAACTGTCCCCTCGTGACTGTACGGTCACTGGAGAGCAGGACACACTCCACTGCGGACCGTGTATATGGAATGCATAGGCGTTTGGTTTGTGGGAGTTAGTCCCCAAGACTTCTGCCTGGGTCAAATTGAGTCTCTGGGAACCACAGACATGGGGATCCGCTGAAGAACAAATCTGGGAGCAGACGTGGAAGGACTTGCACGTCACGGTTACAGATAGGAAGACCTGTCACTTAGAAGAGGAATTCAGCCATTGGTGAGACTGCTGGGCTGTCACATTTACTAGTGACCATGTGTGGCCTCCAGGTGCCTCGATTTCCTCATCTGTGAAACTAAACAGCTGCAGTGTTTCACATGAGAGAACCCAAGTACTTGGTGTAACACAGTGAACCTGAGGACCCCAGCAGCTCGGGGCCAGGCCCAGGTCGGCCTGAAGGTCCACAAAGAGCAGATCCTGCTGGCTTCCACTCCAGGGCTTCCGGTCAGCCACCCGGCCCCCAGCTCTCCTGCACAACTTGGAAAGCGTGGTCTTAGTGGGTAAGACGTTTTCATGAGAAGCACCTGCATTTCTGCTGCTGTTCAATCGCTGTGCGTGTTTCCTAAGGACCTATAGGTAGTGCGTCTGTTGGTCTCTGAGGGTGGGACAGAGGAGAAAGTACAGACCTCACCCTCCAGAGGCCAAACTCTCTCTGGAAGGAGGAAAACCACATGGCTAGGGATCTAAAGACATCTTAGGACTCTGACCAATTGTCTCTTTGGTGCTTGTTTTTTAAGGTAGGAGGTCCTAACCAAAAGGAAGAGGCAGGAAAACGCTCTGAACTGTCCATTCTGCAGGTATCTTGCATTCTCGCTTGCTCCCCTCTCCCCTCCCCTTTGGAAGTACAGCATCGTAGCAGAGGGTCTGGACCCCGGCCTGTGCCAGGGATGCAAACACGGCGCCCCAAGCCCTCATGCTGGCTGGGTGCAGTCACTGTCTCAAAGCTCACCTCCTCCTGTTCTCAGTCCAGGGGAGAGAAGGGTGTTTCAGTCATCACAGGACACACGGCAGGCTCCCCAGCTTCCTGAGGCCATGCCCTGTCTCACCCCACAACACCTTCTGTTTGAACCCCTGTTTCAGGCTTCTGTTAGGCTCCCTGGGGTCTGGCTGGTGTAAGGCTGTACCGGTGGCAGGTGGGGAGAGGAGCCCCCAGGGCCTGTCTTGGCTTTGTGGACAAACACCCAGGAGGCTCCATTCATTCCTGAGGGCTCCAGTTAACTGATCCTCCTGTGCCTCAAGAAATTCCCAGCACTTTTGGGTAGGAGCAACAGCGTGGTGTTTATTGAAATCTACATCTGGCAGCAATTTGTTCAACAGCCACCAGCGTCTCCCCCTCCTGCTCTTCAGTGGAATAACCCACAGGGGCCTGTAATACCCGACAAGGGCTCATTTGTGTGAGGCCTGCATTGTGTCGTTTATGTTCCTAATTACAGACCTGGGTTTATCAACAAGTTCCAGCATGCTAAGTAATTTCTTAGACTGCACAGAGACTACAGGCACATGCCTGGGCCCGAGACACTGTAACTGGCCGTGGCCACCTGGGCTGAAAGCAGCAGCTCAGTCTGAGCTCAGGATCCCTGCTCCTGAGTCCACTACGTCCCAGAAGTGGCCAGAGCTCTGCTCCCCAGGGGCGCAGTCCCCCAGGGCTCTGGCCTCCCCAGCGCAGGAAACCTCAGCGCCTTTATGGAGAAAGGGAGCAGCACTGTGCTCTTGCCCAGGGGAACTTCCTTCTCTCTTTGAGGGGTGGTAGCTGGGCTGCTGTCTAGCTAGTTCCCTGGAAGACTCAATAAATAAAGGGTCCTTTTCTGGTGTCGGAGGTTAGCTGAAGAGCTGGGGGTAAATAGGAAAGAAGAGTAACTCAAACCTGGGAGCCAGTCTGGGGACCCGAATGTCATGATCCTAACTCTGAATTACACACAGCAGAGCAGAATTGTTCAAGAGGGACAGAAACAGACACAGTAGTAGCATTAAGAGCTGAATGGACTCACAAAGGACCTTCTTCAACTGGTCCCCTGTGCCCAGCGCCCATGCACCCACTCCCATCTCTTTTGGTCTCCCCTCCTCCAATCAGGGGTTCTAAGGCAACTGCCAATCACTGAATCCCACCCCCCGGCCTACACTGGCCAATCAGGACTGCCTTTCCCCAGACTATTGCAGTGGTCCAGAGAAGTCATGTGGCCCAGGCCTGGCCAATCACAGTCCCTATCTGGGATTTTCACTTTTGAAGCTACTGGAAAAGATATTTTTATAAGAAGAATGAGATTTTGGAACTGTCTCAGCCCATGTTTCTGGATATACAGAAAGCAAGCAAGCAAGCAAGCAACCTACTCGCAATAAGAGAACTGAGTCAGCAGAGAGATGCATGATAAAAACAAAGCTGTCCTGACATGAAATCCCCCAGAATTCTGGGGCCCACAAGTTTATGGCTTGGTTCCATGAAGCAATAAATTACTGTTCTATGTTAAAACCAAAGCAAACTGTTGGTTTCTGTCATTCATAACCAGGATGGCTACTAAAAGTCTGTCATTGAAGATGATTGCTATGCTGACCCCTGAGCAAATGCAGGTAAATACTCTGAAAAACACAAAGTGTCTCCATGTGCTGGACAGTGAGCATGTGTGACACAGCCGTGGGTGGCAGATGGGAGCTAGATGCATCACTGACCCAGGGTCAGGGGTGATGGGAGGAAACTTTCCATCTCGGAGACCTCCGGAGACCCACAGCCATAGATAGCAGGGCACGACGCCTCTCCCGCATTCCTCCTCCTGACATCAGCCCCATCAGGGGAGTAGTGGCCCCAGCCCTCCCGGGCATAGGAGTTCTCCCAGACTGTGCACACTCCCAGGGCAGAGCACTGCCTGGACTGGCAGGGCCCTGGCAAGAGACAGAAGCCCTGGCAGGCTTGTGCTCTGCCTGGACACCATGACTCAACATAGGTCTCATTTTTTTTAAAGCTCATTTATAATCCTGGGGTATTTTGTGGGGGAGTTGTTTCTTGTTTTTTGAGACAGGGTCTCATTATGTTTTTTTTGTTTTTTTTTTTTTT
>NW_004955429.1:14117605-14230056 GCF_000276665.1 Chinchilla lanigera | reverse complement strand
AGCTCAGCGGCAAAAGCGCCTGCCTGGCAAGCGCAAGGTCATGAGTTCGGTTCCCGGTACCGGAGAAAAACCAAAAAAAAAAAAAAAAAAATACAGAATTTCCTCTATGGACTCAATTAAGGACTTTTCTCCTTGTTTATACCTCATTGCAAAATCAGATAATATCCTACAGAGAAACAGTCCTCTGGCACACTCAATTCACGGCGTGGATCAGCAGGAGATCAGAAACCATGACTTGCTCTCACCCTGGCAGAACGTGAGGCTGGACAGATTCTGTAACCTAACTTCTAATCTGATTCAGTCGGGGTTTCTGGCGCAGGTGTGGTCCAAACATAAGTATTTTTTAAAAGCACCTCAGGCAATTCTGATGGGCAGCCAGGGTTGATAACCACTGCTCTAACCAAGCCAGTTCTTTCACTTAGTAAATAAGGACACAGGGGCCAGAAGTGTGGGACTAGGACCACGTCAAATGGCTGCTCTGGGATCAGAGTTCCAATCACGGTGGCCCATCAGGTTTTCCAAGAGAGTACCTAGCCACCTTGTTGCCCTTTCTCCTGACAGGGACTTGAAGCAGAGGGACATATGGGAGCTCTCAGAGAACAGCAGAGAAGAGGGGTCCAGGTGAGTGATAAACATAAGATTTTTAACCTCAGTGACAATTGGCAAAACACAAATCCAAAGCCCAATGACCTCTAAAGACTGGCAAAAATTCAAAACTATGATATACCCAGTCTGGTAAGGGTGCATATCCCACTGGCAAGACCGTATATGTGACTGGCAGTCATTTCAGTTGATACAAATGCTCTGGAAAATATCTGTCACACTCAAGTAGAGTTGGAGATGTGCTTTGTCTTTGACCCAACAATTCTGATCCCATGCACAGACCCTGGAGTATGTAGTCTCATTAAGGTGAGCAAATCCTGCACAGAGGAGCAAAAAATGGGTTTTAGGGGTGAAAGAAAACCTTAGATGTTATAATTGTTGGTGGTCCTCCAAAACTCAACTTGACTCAATGACATCCTATAATTAGTATTAGTTAACATAAATTCTAGAAATTTTGTATCCCATTTTCTGCTGGGGGAAGAGGGCAATGAAAAAAAGCCTTGAGAAACACAGACCTGGAGCAGTGTTGTACAAGCACCCCGAGAGATGTACCAGCCAGGAGTGCAGACCTAAATGAAAGCACTAGAATACCAACCACAGGGAGGGACTGGCTTGCACGCGCGGCAGTGACCAGTGTGAGTTCCAGCCTCAAAGCACAGGGCGGGCGGCCTGCACAATGCTGAGCAGAAGGGACACACTGGCCGTGTGCAGCGTGAAAGCTCGGAGCCCGACAAATGGAATTACACTGTTTTGGGATCCTTACAGCCAACAGAAGATGCAAAGAAAAGCAGCGAAATCATTGTCACCAGAGTCTCCCGGGTGGTTACCCACCAGGCCAGGCTCAGGGAGCAAAACCCATGACAGGGGAAGGGTGATAAGGTATCTTTTGACCTGGGTGGTTTATATTCCATACAGTCATTACAGGACACCTAGCGTTTTACACTGTGTGTGTGTGTCTGTGTGTGTGTGCGTGCGCATGTGTTATAGATCATTTAAAATATTAAAAGAAAAAGGGGAAATTGATCATTGTCATTTACATTTTCAGGAAGTGTTCTCTGGATCATGTTATTCCTCTGCTCCAACACAAACTGCCACAAACTGCCTTCAGTGTGCACGGTGCTTCCTGACCAGAACTGTCACAGCCCATCTGCACCTTGGTGCAAGGAAGGAGACAGTGGCTTAGGTCAAGCCTAGGAGGCCACCGAGTGGACCTCCGGCATCAAGCGGAAATGGGCTTTGACAAGAAGAGGGATGGAGCTGAAGGAAGACAGAGGTGGGGACGGCACTGGCCCAGAGCAGAGCAAGCATGCGGGCCTCCAGCTCCTTAGCTTCTGCAGCTGCAGAGGCGATCAGCTTCAGACCAAAAAGAGGTTTCTTAAAAATTATGTCTGCAACTCGGTGTGGTGGCACACACCTGTAATCCTACCACTTGGGAGGCAGGAGGACCACCACAAGTTTGAGGCCAGCCTGGGTTGCATAGCCAGACTTTGTCTTAAAAAACAAAAAGAAAAACCAAAACTTCTATCGGCACTGACCATGGGCAGGTTTTTTTCTCTTGCACTATTCTTTCAACAGAACAGTGTGACAACTGTCTCTACAGCATTGACACGGTCTTATGTGTTATACCAGAGACAACACACAGCACCCGGTAGGATACCTGCAGGTGATATGCAAGTTTCATGCCACATTATTAAAGGGACCCGAGAACCCACCGATTTTGGGCTCAGTCTCCTTGGGGAATGCACAAGGACACACTAGAGAAAAGGCTATGTGCTACTGACCTCCTGGGGAGCTAATTTCAAGACAGACACAAAGGTGCTCTTAAAAAAAAGTCAAATCATTTAATCAAGCAGTTGCCACTGTTTCATGTTATAAAGTTTATCAATTTTTTGAAATACAATTTATATTCATATATCCAACCCAAAATCAAACAGGTTTTCAAATAGGTTTTTCCACAATGAAACTACCTGTTGCTAATCCCTGACACAGGTAGTCACTGAATATGAACTACCATTTTGATGGATAGGGCTTGCTTATAGTTCAAGAAATATTAACATTTTCATTTATGACAAGAGGTTTGCATTTGATTCGTGTGTATTTTATCTTACAAGAACTAGGTTCTATACTGTGCTTCTAAGGATTGCAGACCATATCCTGCCATCACCTTTGTAGGGCAGGTGTTACCCAGCTTCCAGGTGGACCCAGGAGACAGGAAGTAGTATAGTCAGTGGCAGGACTGGAAAGACATCCGTACTCTCCAGACCCAAATCCTCTGCTTCCCCAGAGGTCCACACTGCTAGGTGAAGACAGGGGTGTAGTGGTGCATGCCTATAATCCCAGCACCCAGGAGGCTGAGGCAGGACTGCCATGAGTTCAAAGCCAGCATGAACTACATAGAAAGACCCTGCCTCAAAAAATAAAAATGAGGGCCCGGGAGACAGCTCATCGGCACAGTGTCTGCCTGGCAAGCACAAGGTCCTGAGTTCGACTACCGGTGTCCAAAAAAATAAAAGAGATGAAGACAGCTCAGCTACTATTACCTTGGTCCAGTCCAGTATTTTATGCCCACGGTTCATTGTTCAAAGAAAGGAAAGGTGGAGCTGGGCGTGGTGGGCACATCTGTAATCCCAGCACTCAGGAGGCTGAGCCAGGAGGACTGCCATGAGTTTGAGGTCAGCCTGGGCTCCATAAGAGAGTTCAAGGCCAGCCTACACTACATAGTGAGACCCTGTCTCAAAAAATTCACACACACACACACACACACACACACACACACACACACAGAAAGAAGAGAAGCAGGAGGAACAGAATATAAATAAACCAATCAATATTTGGACAAAGACTGTATCTTTAAAAGTGTGGTTCTGGTTCTGAACTGGGGCTCTAAAACATCAGTTAGATGCTTACAGTTGAAGTTAAGCTGAAACAACACAAGTGTTTAGTGTATGTTTTATGAAAATGAAGTATTTTTAAAAAATCTTTTATGAAGCCAAGTTTCTTTCTTTTTAATAAAATGCTAGGCAGACTTAGGTATAGACTCTTCCAAGGAGGAGTAAGATAGAATAAACACAAATACTTTCAATTAGCTGCAAATTAAAAGAAAACAAGGGGCTAGAGTTTAGCTCAGGGGTAGAGCACAGACAGCATGGGTGAGGCCTGGGTTCCTTCCCCAGCACCAAATCAAACAAACAAAAAGCAAAGCTAACACCCACAGCTCTCTACCCACTTGTAATTAGAAAGTCCATCATTTTGTCCTGCAACAATAAGATGCAGATGCTTCTAGTTTAACGCTGACTTTTCTTTTTTCACCAGGCAGCTGAACAGAAGCAAGCAGTGGCAAGCTCTTCATTTCTTTTCCCAAGTTAGGGAAAAGGCAAGGCAAGGCAGGCAGTGGTGTGTTGCCTGCCTTTCTCCCAGGAGATGTCCAGAGATGGGACTGCAAATTCATCAATGGGGAAAACTTCATCCCCACAGATTTTATGGGAAGCCACTTAAAGAGTGAGAGAGTTGAATGCTGCCCAGGATGACATGGAGGAAGAAGCCAGGCTCCCCAAGAATGCAACTCTAAGGAAAAAAGGAGGGGCTGGGGATTTAGCTCAGCGGCAGAGCGCCTGCCTGGCAAGCACAAGGTTGTGAGTTCGATTCTCAGTACCAAAAAAAGAAGAAACTAGAAATAAGGAAAGATAACAGCGAAAGGGTTGCTGTGAAGGCCCGAGCTCAGGAGGGCACAGAGCCGCTCCCTAAAACGGACACAGCCTGCCCACAGTACCCCTCCGCCCCCAACCGTATAGAGTATGCTGTAAACCTCATGACCAGGTCACACTGCGCGCTAAACTGAGCAAAGTACAACCCACACATCACTTCCGACCCCCAACAAGCTCACCCATAAAATGGACGTCTACTTCTTGTGGGTATCACAAGGCTAGATACTGACTGAGGCGCTCTGCAGTTTACAGATGTTACCGGCCTCTGTTGCTCTACCACTCTTGGTACTCTGCATCAGAGACCCACACCTGCTGGAACCCATCTCTTCTCTCCTCTCTGGCGCTCGCAGGGACTGCTCCGAGCCGCCTCTGACCTAGAACCCCCTTGCCTGACTCTCCCCAGCCCTGCAGACGTGACTCACCCACCCTCCCACTGTCCCCACACCCACACTGGTCACCCCCGGGAGGCCTGGTCTGACCCACTGTGGTTCCCACACCACCGTTCAATTGGCAAGGAGTCAGCACGTATCCTTTGGCTGCTAGAAGCTGTGACAAAACACCACGAATATTTAATTTTAAAACATAAACACCTTGGGAGATTTCACGTTCCCTTCCTTTCCTGTCCCCCCACAGCTAACTGAGAACCACGAATCGATTTAATTTTATAGTCTCAAAGCATGGAAACCCCCCAAATTCAACACATCACAGCTGCTAGGCTTGCAAGTGAGAAGGGTCAGCTGTGAAAATACAGCCCCTAGAAAAACAGGCTCCAGGCAACAGCAAGAGCACCTCTGGGGATCCCCTGCTCTGGCCATGTGCGGCAGGAAGTCGGCCAGGCCGTGCCCTGGCCACAGGCTCCACTTTCCGACCCCCAAAAATCCTTTTGGTCTTCACGTTCTCACTGGGACTTGCTCTTGAAAAACTCCTCCAGCCCAATGGGATCCATCCATGGATCTTATTGTTTTCATCATTCAAAGGCACACATGCTGCCAATCAAAGCTTCTGACGAGGCCAGGCAAACCAGTATTCCATTCCCCACAGAGAGGAGAGTGTGCTTATTAAATGTGACTGTTTAGCTGGTCAGTGAACTCTTAAGGTTGAAATATATCTGAGCCATGCATGGTGGTATACGCTTGTAATCCCACTACTCCGGGAGGCTGAGGCAGGAGGATCACAAGTTCAAGCTTAGCCCAGGCAACTCAGTGACTCGGTAAGACCCTGTCTCAAGATGAAATAATGCTATGGATATAGCTCTATGCGAAGGCCTTAGATTCATCCCCCAAAATGGGGACGGGTGGGTATTTCTGTTGGGTTTTATGAAATACTGAAAATGGCTTTCACAGGACTCCAAAAGCTTCAGGCACTGGAGACCTACAGAGAGGACGGAACCACTGCTCCGGTCTGAATGGCTTGCTGGGACACCTCCGTCAGACCAGCAGGCCCAGGAGGTCCCCTGAGGTCACAGGGAAGCAGCCTGCGTGAGCAGCAGGACTTCCGACGGGAGGAGGGACAGGGCGTCAAGGGCACTGAAAGACACAGTCAGCTTTCCATACACCAAGGGACTGGTGCTTAAATATTACAAAAGGCTCTGGGGGTGCCAAGCTGATGAAAATACCCAGGCTTAAAATCCTGTGATTTACTGGAGAAATTTGGGCATGGCCTGAGTTTTCTGTAGCAAGATGGAATTGGCCAACTGTCTCAGAATGATACTCTGTGTACACAGAACATGCGTGTTCGTAGCAGGTTCTGATGAGGAGTTAGAGGTTGAGATGCCACTGTCCATAAAACATGCTTTCAAACCTTCCAGCAGGAGAGGAAATGCAGTTGTGAACCAGCAAGTGGGTGAGTGAGACAGCAATAAACCACATGTGGCCGAAGATACTTGTTGAATCTGGGTGGAAGGAATATGGGTATTCATCCACATTTTAGTTCATATTTTTCTGAGAATTGTGACACTAAAAAATCGTGGAGGGGGAATTCTGTGTTAAAAAGGGAAAAAGACAAGATCCAGGCTGGGATTCGGATCTTCCAGATGCTTGTTTATATTTACAAAAGTAGGCAACAAAGCTCTCTCATCTTCCTGGGCCCCTCCCCGCTGTGGCTGCGGCTGACACCTTGATTCCCTGGCCCCTCTCAGAAAGCACTGAGAGGCGGGTGGGCAGTGACGCCATTGGTTTGCCCCGGGTATGTACTGGCCAGCCACAGTGTAAGAAAGGATTACATGGGCTGAGCAAAGACGCACGCTCTGGAAGCTGAGGCACAACAAAACCAGAAGAGATTGGGGTCCTGTACAAAATTCAAGCATCCCAACAATGGGCTAATCCCTATGACGGCTGGCTGCCACCATAGGCAGAGAGCACCAGAGAAAGGATGGGGGAGACATCCCAACACATCCCAACCTGTGCTGAGGGCTAGACCTTCCTCACTTGCTTTTGAACCCCTTCATCCATACGTAAAGCACATGGCCGGTCAAGTCACCATGACAGCAACCATTCAGTGGTTCTGAGACACTCACAGCTGTGCAGCCACCATCACTAAGGCTGGAGGTGTCACTGTCTCCAACAGAAACCCTTGCCTGGGAACAGCCACTCCCCCAGGTCCCCATTTCCATACCCCAGCGACCATGTTGGGATTCTCATATAAATGAAGTCTTACGTACAGCCCTTAAGACCAGTTTAACATAGCACATGTTCCCAAAGTTCACCAATGATATCATGCATATCAGTGATTCTTTCCTTTTCACTGCCAAATAGTACTCCACTACTGTTGCTATGTAACAGTCACACTTTATTCATTCACCAGTATGTGGGTATCTGTGTTGCCTCTACTTTTTGATTATTTTTCTCTTTTTTCTGACTATTATGAATAGTCTTTTTTTTTTTTTTTTGTCTTCTTGAGAGAGTCTCACTATGTAGTTCTGGCTGGCCTCAAACTCACTTATGTAGCCCAGGCTGGCCTTGAACTCACAACGATCCTCCTGTGTCAGCTTCCTGAGTGCTGGGGTTATAGGCCTGTGCCACCACGCCCAGCATGGATAGTCTAATAGGCATTTATGAACAAATTTTTAGAACACGTCTTTAACACATATAAAACAAAAATTGTACATATTAACAGAATGCCCTGAGAGGCTTTGATATACACACACTACATGATGTTCAAATCAGGTTAAACACATCTATTTCCTCAAATATTTATCATTTCTTAATGGCAAAAACATTCAAAATCCTTCAAGGGTTATGAGTTGTATCCAAGTTTTTATGTGCACATATGTTTTGACTTCTCTTGGCTATACATTTAGGACTAGAATCCTTGGGCCACACAGTAACCACGCATTTAACATAAGAAACTGCCAAGCTGTTTTCCAAAGTAGTTGCAGAATTTTACATTCCCACGAGGAGTGAGGGTCCTAATTTCTCTCGGTCCTTGTTAACACTTGTAATTGTTTGTTATTTTTATTTTAGCCATCTTCCTTCTTTAAAAAAATGCCTGCTTGAATCCATTACCCTTTGGGGAGGTATTGGGGGTCAAATCCTGGATCTTAGACATGTGAAATATTTACTACACCACTGACCTACCTCTCCAGCCTTACCCATTATTCAATTAAGTTATATGTCTTTGTCAATGAATTTGAAGGATTCCCCACATACCCCATCCCTTAAGAGATATGCAATTTTCAAAAAGTTATTTTTTCCCATTCTGTAGGCTCATTTTTTTCCATATTCTTAATAATGTCTTTTGAAGTAACAAAGTTGTAATCTTTTTTTTAAGAGAGGGTCTCACCATGAAGTTCAGGTTGGCTTTGAACTCACTTATGTAGCCCAGGCTAGCCTGGAACTCAGTGCAATCCTCCTGCCTTGGCCTCCCAAGTGCTGGGATTACAGGTGTACGATACCACGCCTGGTCCAAAGTTTTAAATTTTGATGTACAATTTACAGATAGTTCAATTTATGTTTTTGTTGGTGCTCATTTTTACAAGCTGAGTTGAGAGAGAGCAGCATTTTTTTTCATTTTAGAGAGAATAAAAAATAACAAAATAACAACATAGACAAAAACAAAAACAATAAAAATGATACAGAGTTTCAAAACAAAATGATAGGAATTAACAGTGGTTGTTATATTACACATTGTTATCTTCAACAAAGTTGCTCAGATTACCAGATGTAAGAATGCAAGATTGATCAAACCACTGAAGGGAATAAAAAATAATTTAAAAAACATTAGAAATGATACAGAGCTTCACTGAATAAGATGGTAGGAATTCAACAATGGTTGTTATATTGCATACTATTGTCTTCAAATTAGTTTTTCAGATAACCAGATACACTTATCAAGCGCTTGCTAGGAGCCGTGATTGAAACATACAGTCAATGTTTAAATTTAAAACTTATTACAGTAAAGATACATTGTCGTTAATCCCCCTCAGAAACCTCCCAGTCACTCCAAACACACTTGTCTCATTGTCCTTGCCACTTTCCCGAGCAGTTCTGGAATCCTCTTTCCTGACTTTCTTTAGTTGTGCCTTCTTGGCTGCCTCGACATCCTGAATCAATCCAGGACATAGGCCTTTCAGGGTCATTTTGATTTTGCGGGAGAGCTAGAAGTCACACAGTGTCACATCCGGTGAAGACGTGGATGGAGACACATTATATTTTCATAGCCTGCCTTTCTGTTGGATGGCACTCGGCAGCAGCAGTCATAGTATTTCTTAATCACAATTGGTAGAGATCCTTGTGAAAGAGCACTTCCAGAACGGCTTCAGGACGTGGCAAGAACAGTGAGATAAGTGTGTTCAAAGCGAGGCGATTCGTGATAACGCCTTTTACTGTAATAAATTTTAAAAATTTAAACATTCACCATATATTCTGATCACACCTTGTACGGCCAGTGTGGACCTGAGTTTACGAAGAAGCCAAAAGTCCTGGGCACCAAATCTGAAGACTGAGCCAAGCTGCAGGCTGACTATATCATTGTGCATTTATGTATACAGTACCACTGCACACCAATCAGCACAATGCATGGGAAACCTTCCCTGAAGGCTCAAAGTAGCTATCCAGAAGACATCCAGTCTCAAAATGTATCCAAAATGTTTCTGGCCATGGCAGGCAGATGAAACAGATACTAGAGGACAATAGTATAAAAGATGATCACTTTGATACATTTTAAAACACTTTGATAAAAAAATTAACTACGTTTTCCCTTCCTGGTTCTATCTGGTGATACTGAGCTACAAAGGATTTCGCATGTGGTTCAACCCTCTCATTTTAGTGGGGAAACTGCCATACAGAACACTAAAACTCTGACCGCAGCCAAGGTTACTTGCAAGAACTCCAGCAGAACCTGGACTAGAACTGAAAGAGGCCCCAATCTCCATGTTTTGATGCTGACATTCATCGTCTTTGCTTGATCTTCAGTGTTCATGATTTTTCCTTTCTCTCCCTCAGGCCTCCAAGTGGACCATGCCACCCATGACTCCTTTTCTGCAGGGTGGGGAGAGTGCTCAGACTTCACTACCTCATGTCCAATGGGTCCTTCCCTAATGCTGGCTTATCTAACATCTCAAATCCCTGCAGATGCCTCTGACAGCAGCAAATAAAAGGGACCCATTTTATAAAGGCAGTGCTGAAGGAGATACTGCCAAGCTTTATTCCAAAGCAGGCTCTGGTTTCCAACCTAAGAAGTAGATGGCTTTCTGCCTGATGTTTCTGCCTCTCCTCCCTCAGTTAGGAGAGAGGGCCAAGGCTGTGTCTTGAGGGACTGTTTCACAAGGAAAAAGCGGGGCAGGGCACAGTCCCGGGATGGGCCCGCGCAGGTTGGAAGAGAGGGAGCTGAGGATTCTGGGAAAGAGAGCTGGACTCGTTGCAGGCTGGGTCAGTTCCCAGGGCGATCTGGTCTCTCTCGGCTGGAAACGGGGCTGAGTGCTGACATGGGGGTTTCCCACAGCTTCTACTGGCCTCCAAAGGCATATTTGTCATCAGAGGCTCTTGATGAGGCGGTACATAAATATCTGACTGTTATTAAATACAAAACAAAACAAAAAATATTCCACGGGAACCAAATCAAAACCAGCTGTGAGGAGGAGAGGCCAAAACCTCAGTGTAAGAGCAAAAGGCCTGGCAGCAACACTTGCTAATTGTGTTATTTACTTGGCTGCACAAGGAGCTATGGTGCCAACGAGTCATCTATCACATGACTCAAGTGTTCCCATCCGACGTCCCCGCTATGCAAGAAATGGGCATTCTCCTCTCTGGAATTCCGAGTTCTGCAGTGGATGAGTCAGAATCGGAATTTTAATTCAGGACTGACCCATCAGCTCAGCCTGCTCATGTCTGCCAGACTGGATACTATCTTATAACCTACGTGATAGTGCTAAACTTTCCTTTTAAATGATCATTTATGAATCGCCAGATCCGCAGAACACAAGTTCTCTTTTGCATAAACTTCACCCAAATGCAAATTATCCTAAGGGAGTGCTGTGACTACAACTTGGAAATCAAAACTGTGGGATACATATCAAATGCTGGCAATGCAGTCAGGGCCAGGGAATAAAATAAAGCCAAAGGTCAGTCCTGGAGCCATGGAACTTGCACACTTTCAAAACTAAGGAGGGACACTGGGTTAGGAGGCTGGGAATGTGAACTTCTCCAGAACATACCAATATGGCTCTTAGGAAGCACACTTTTCTCCTTGGACTGAATTTGAAAATGTTTTGGCATTTCTCACAGCACACTGCTGAACCCACATTTGGAACAGAGTAAATACACCCAAGCCATAAGTACTCTGGTCACAGGATGAGGAAAAAACCCAGGAGGATAAATTGTAGCGAACTGTATGAAACAGGCTAATGCGTTCACATGTTTTAAATTGAGCATTTCCTCAACAATGCAGCAGCCTTTTATTTTTATTAGTCTACGCTTGCAGTGCATAATGATCACATTCCTCGTGGGGAGTCGATCCATGTACACCACACATCTTAATTCCTTCATCCCCTTCCCCTCCTCTCCCTCCCACCCGCCATCTCTTTGTGTCCTTTCCATCTGACAAAGCTCTAGCTCCCTACTTCCTAATATCTGTCTATGATTTTGTTCTCTGTATTTTGGGTTTTACGTATGAGAGAAACCATGTGGTATTTAAGCTTGTGTGTCTGATTTATTTCACTTAACATTATATTCTCAAGGTGCATCCATTTTCCTACAAATGACTCAAGTTTATCTTTCTTTATGGCAGTGTAGTACTCCACTGTGTGTAAATATCACATTCTCTTTATCTATTCACCTGTCGGTGGACATGTAGGCTGCTCCCAAGATTTAGCTTTTTAGCTGTGTTGCTGTAAACATGTGCTATGGCTTGTGTCTGGATGTCTCCCAAAGCCTCATGCAGCCACAGGGGGGCTTTCTGGAGGTGGCTGGATCTACAGCATGTGGTGCGGGGATCAAGGGGTGTGATTACTGAATCAGTCCACTCATTGGTTTGGCATAGTTCTGGCTAGCATTAAGGGTGTGAGTGGCACCGCTTGACCAGAAAGAGAGCCGATGTGCTCACGCCTGCCTGCTCCACCATGAACTGTTTCTCCTCTGTGATGCCCCCTGCCACGCCACTCTGCCCTGGAGCCAGCTGGTTATGGACTGAAATCTCCACAAACTGTGAGACAAATAAACCTTTCTTCCTTTAACTCTGGGTGTCGGGTATTTTGTCTCAGTGATGAGAAAAGTAACCAAGACAACATGGGTGTGCATGTATCACTGTAATACGATGTCTTTGACTCTTTTTGGAAGACAACTGTAAGGAGAATAACCGGGTCAAATGGAATTTCTAGTTTCAGTTTTGTGAGGCCTCTCCATCCTGGTTTCCACCGTGGTTGTACTGTGTTACATTCCCACCGACAGAGTAACAGCAATGGAAACACCTGCCAAACTCCTCAGCAGAACCGTGCCATGGACACCTACGGTTCATCGACTTTAAGGCCATTTTTTGGGGTTCCCAATAGGACAGGGAGAGATCCAGGAGGAATATGGAGTTAGGGTCAATCTCCAAATATCCGACTCCATTCTCAGATGGGGCCCTGAAAATAAAGATAAGAAATTCCTGAACTTACACGGCCACCTCTGAAGGGGAAGAGGCTGAGCAGAGCCTTTTCTCTGTGGAGGCTTCTACACCCCACAGGCAGAGGGCACTGTCCTTTGGCAGCGGGGATGAGTTACAGACAAAGAATACGGTGTCTGCCCCAGGCCTCTACTTCTTTTTTTTTTTTTTTTTTTTTTTTTTTTTTTTTTTTTTTTTTTGTTTTTTGGTTTTTCTCCGGTACCAGGAACCGAACTCACGAACTTGCGCTTGCCAGGCAGGCGCTTTGCCGCTGAGCTAAATCCCCAGCCCCCAGGCCTCTACTTCATGAGATGTGGCACGAGCAAAAGCAAATGGCACTTCTGTGGTATTTTATTTTTTAACCTATAGCTTGAGATTAACCTGACAAGCTTTTTTTTGTTTGAGAGAGAGAGGGAGAGTTGAGATTGGCCTCAAATTCTGAGGGATTCTCCTGCCTCAGGCTCCCCAGTTCTGGGATTGCAGCAGGTGTGCATCACCGTGCCTGGCCCTTACCACATATGTTTCTCATTTAAAGTTTAAAAAACTGCATTCTAGCTCTATGGCTGCTCCTTGCTGTGGTAAACCGAAAAGGGTACTTTTCCTTTATCTAATGCTGTCAATTTACCAGACCTTTTTTGCCCCCATCCCCATCTGGCCATCCTCGCTCCCTCGCTCCATCACCCCAAGTCATCCCCACCCTGGTGAGCCTGGTCCCCTAGGCCTGATCCCCACCCTGCGTCTCAGCCCCTCTGCTGACAGAAATTGCTCTGGTCGTTTCCCCACTTCTCTCAATAGCAGTGTGACCACACCCGGAGCCCACATCCGACTGCTGCTGTTTTGGGGTATGTCGTAGGGCAGGAGGTGGGCGCACGAAGCTGGCTTACACCAGTCAGCCTCACTAATCTGGATGTGTCTTCCAGCCCGTAACGACACCCGTTCCTGTGAAAATAAAGGTACCTGCTGTCTCTAACAGGGTTCTGCTTTGCACTCTTCCTTCACAAAGGGGGAGACAGGCTAATAAACAGAGGTGCTAAAAGTCATGGGAAACTTTAAGAATATCAGAACTTTTCTTTAAATTAAAAGAATTATCTTGCTACAACATGGATGAAGCCTGATGCTAAGTGAAAGACATCAGACATAAAGGTCACACTGTCATTCTATTTGTGTGATGTGTCCAGGAGAGGTAAACTCGCAGACGGAATGGAGACTGGTGCTTGCCAAGGGGTGGCGTGAGAGGGGTGGGAGTGATCGCTCATTGGGTACGACGTTTGTTTTGGGGGTAATGAAAATGTAAGTGTAGAGAATGGTACAGGTAGCAGGACTCAGTATACTAAAAACCATGGAACCATATGCTTTAGAAAAGGATGAGGTTTCTCACTCATGAATTGTAAGTCAAGAAAGCCACAAATACCTTGATTTCAGGCAATTCTGGCTTCAAGCCATGATTCTGAGACACAGGATGACTCAGCCTTGGAGGCCCGCATCCGCTGAGAAGGCCCCAGGCCTCTGGTCCTGCCCACATCCAACTCTGGTTTTTAAACGGAGCCTACTGGTCCTTTAACTGAAGGCAGCTTCTGTTTTCTCCCAGGAGCTTTCCTTGCTATCCTGTCCCTGGGCTCAGGAGCACCTGCCCTCTCAGCACTTGATACATAAAGGACAAACGTTCTGAGTGACAGCTGTACTCACTTTTACATCTCCGCTTCTCACACCGGACTACGCCCACAAGGGTCAGCATCTCATGAGTCACTAACCCTGAGGTTATTTACTAGCACAGCGTCTAGTACAAGGTTTGCAAAAGATGCTCAGTAGTTTTTTTTAAAGGTATACTCAGGGCACTTGTCTAGACTGCATGAAGGCCTAGGTTTGCGCCCAGCACCACACTAGAAAAGCTAGAGTACTGTCACACTGGACCATCTAGTTGAAATGTTTGCATATCTATTGACATTTTTATAAGTCCAATGTTGACTGATGAAAGCAATTAATCCAAATGAGAACTAATTCAACATCTTGACTGCATTGCTAAAATTGAACTGGGACTTTTCCATATAGAATGAATGATTCTGTATTTTTATACTGAATAACTGTAAATGCATTAGAAATCAAGTTATGTACATCAAAACAGTCTTCACACATATATGTGGATATAATTTATATATATATATGTATATATATACACACACACACAAGCACACACATTTTTCACGGTGATATAAAATGGCTTAAGTAGGACAATGATACATGAGGTCCTCTGGTGAGTACTGTATTTTGAGTTTTCGCTTACAACAGTCCTATTTAGAGCTTTTTTAAGGAACATAATGATCCTTTCTTAAGAGGGGAAAACCCCAAATACCTATAAGAGTCATCAACTGCACAGCATCAAATACATGGAGAATATCCTTGACACAATATCTTTGGGCAAGAAACTGACAGCCATGTCTGTCTCCAGCTGTGTCCCCAAGAAAGGAACTGGGGGCTAAGGCACAGGTCTAGAAGGAAGAACTTTTTATGTATATATAAAATAGGAGATTACGGAGTGGTCAAAGCTGGCTGGGGAGTAGGCATGACCTATTAACTACAAGATCCTCCACACATGCACAAAACAGCTCCCAAATCCCTGCACATGGACTTCTCGCGAAAACTTGAGCAGGTTTTCCAAAGGATGGCCTAGACCTCTCGTCAGCCTGAGACTTGGAGTCTCAGCACCACTTCGCAGGACCCAGATGTGGAAGTTCTCTTGGTTTCCAGATTTAGACAGTATAAAAGAATGGCAGCCATGAGGAGCTGGTGTTATCATAACTTTCCATGATAGCCCAGGCTGTGTTTCCCAGATGCAGTGTGTACTTTTATCTTTGCTCTCTCCCTCTTTTTGTATTAACTCAGTCCAAGCTAGCTCTGCAGAGCCAGTTTCTCTCCCACTCTTCATTTTTGCTTTCTTGAATAAACTTTGACACTGCTTTTTGCTTATTTCATTCAATTATTTATTTAAGACAAGAAGAACCTGGAATCCAACTCAGGAAGGAGAGACGAGCAATCCAGAACCCGGTAACGTTTAGTTGGAGAGCCACTTTTTAGAAACGAGCTACCTGATAACAAGCGTGTGGTAATGGGGATTAAGCCTAGGTCCTTCACACACAGCTACGTTTCCAGCCCTTTTTATTTTTTATTTTGAGACAGGATCTTGCTAAGTCGCCAAGTTGTTCAGATTGGGCTCTAACTTGTCATCTTCCCGCCTGGGGCTCCCAGAGTGCTGGGATTACAGGCACAAGGAGCCATCATGCAGGGCCGAGTTCCTTGTCATAGAATTTTTTTTGTCTTATTGTTTTTTGAGACAGGGTCTCGCTATGCAGTTCAGGCTGGCTTGAACTCATATTTACTATGTAGCCAGGCTGACCTTGAACTCTCAGAGATCCTCCTACCTCAGCCTCCTGAGTGCTGGGATTACAGACATACGCCATCACGCCTGGGATAAAAGTTTTGTTTTGTATCCCCAGTGTCATGGATGAAACCCAGGGCCTTACACATGTCAGGCAAGCATCGAACCATTAAGCTACATCCCAGCCCTTCACAGCAGATATTAATGCCTTCAAATTTTGTATCAAGTGCATTATCTATGAAATTTGTTTCTCAGCTCCAGCTAAGCATCACGATTAAAGAATGTGGGCCTAGACTTGCCAGATCTAATACTTTCAAAGAAGTTGGAAATGGAAAAACTCAGATTTTTATATAAAACTTGTGATTTTTAAATAGGCCAGGACAAAAACACTACTGTTGCAAAGCCACATCTGGCTCACCGGCCAACCAGTTTACCACCTCTAATCTGAAACCCGACGTGTGACTTACGATTTCAAAACTATAACTTCATGGAGGAAAACTCAGGCTTGTAGGTGAAACTGTGCCCATTTTTCCCACCATCTCTTTAGCCATAATTGCTCTCTTAAACTTCCCTTTCTTTTCTGAACCTTTAAACAGGCTATCAACATTTGACCAACCAAAAAGCAAGATGTACCACATTTGATCAAGGAATCTGCCCATTATCCTAGCAACTTCCCTGTTTGAAAGAGTGAAATGTGGTCAACTTCAAGTTGCAATTCTCTTAGCCAAGTGGAGAGGGCTATGTAGATGGTTTCTAGCCGGGTGGCAAAACTCCCCCGAGCCACTCATCAGATGATTGCATGGTGGAAGAGATCTCCAAACTGCTTCTCCCACACCACCAGGCAGGGCGGCCAGTGCTGCATTGCTCAGAAGACCAAACAGAGGCCTAAACACCACAGAAATGCTGGAAATCGCAGTCTCTCCTGGGCCTGCAGAGATGGCTTTATCTCCTAAAACTGAAGATAAGAGACTCCCTGGCCTCTAGCTACTGTTAGTAGAAGACTGCATCTGTTTCATGCCCAGAAGACACCAAAACAAGGTGCACAAGCTCAGATTTCAGTTCTAAATCCAGGCTAGAGGTGTGCTACGGCTTCCCTAGTGTGTCTGAAAATCTCATCCTCCCTCTCGCCCTCAATACTCCAAGGAGTTGGACTCCATCTCTGCCCCTGCCGACGGCAGCCCCCACATCACTGGCTGTTCCACCTGTGGCCTCCACCAACCAGAAGATGCACAGCCTGCAGGGTGTTCCTAGCGGGACAGTGACCCATGGCCCTCCTGCAGGACACAGAGGTCAAGGATTTCCTTAGGTGGCTTGCAGAAACACCACCAGGGGCCGCATCTCACCCAACAGCTTCTTCACCCAAGTGACAAGAAGGCAAAGATGTCAACTTATGAGACATCGATCTCACTCTCATTACCCAGGCCAAGGGGGAATTGTATGTCTAGCCAACTGATCCGAACAGCTCCACCCCCATGCACACCATCCCTCTTTTTTAAGAAGGCGAGCATTTGGGAAAACAAAATGATAAGGTAGGTTTTAGGCTCAGTTTTTTTGGGGGGTTAAAATTCTGCTGTGATCCAGAAAGTGAGAATCTGTAAAATATTCTGAGAAACAATGCTAATGCTCCCCAGGTGTGACTGGGGCAGCCCTTCCCTGGTGCAGTTCAGTGCTGAGAAGACTGAGTAGACCGCGAGCCACATGCCAGGCACACTGTTGCTAATTAAAGAGCATGAGCAGGGCCGGGTGCCCACAGTACCCTGCACATGATGTGCAGAGATCGGAGCCAGCTCTCCAAAGGCCGCACTTGCGCTCAGCTTCGGCAAGGATAAGCGCACACGATCCAATCGCCTGCACTTCCTTTAGCAGCACACCTGAGCCTGGGTACCAGGAAGACAGCGAACTGCACACATCAGTGACCAGCGACTGCTGAAGGCTCTCCCCTGTGGTAACCAGCAGACTTATTCAGTGATTCGCGCTCTCAGAAGAAAAGGTGACATTAAGTGCTTCCTTCCTTTCCTGTAAGAACGAATACCAAGTAGGTTTCAGGCCTGAACCCTCGGACAGAGCTCTCTGTGTTCTTACCTCGGCAGCCTGGGTCTCCTGATGCAGCAGTGTAAGGCCGGTCAGGTCTTCTAAGAACGAATGTGAAGAGTTAAACACCTTCGCCAGGAAATTAAATCCTTCTTGTTCATACTGATCAAGCACCTGTAAAATATTTGTATTCTTACAAAGGAGGCTGCATTTTACATGTACACTAAAGACTTTAGTTTCTAATAAGCATTTGTCAAAAAAGAAAATAAATTAGAATGAAGTATAGGGATAATAAATAATGTAATCTGCTAAGTACAAAACTGGGAGAGTTTAGTATTCCCCTTTCTTATTCCTCCTCCTCCTCTTCCTCTTCTTCTTAGAAATATAACAATATCATCTTCCAATTCTGATGCCAGTTTTTCCCAAGTAAAGTAAGTTCCATGCAAATTCACCAATAATTCTAAAGGAGTTGAGGTCACTGGTTCTCAAGTTCACTTGTTAGAAAAGAAATACCAGGTGAGGGATGAGCCAAGATAAAATAAAAAAGAATCAAGGGAAAAGGTTTTGTTACAAACATGACATACCAGCTAGCCAAATGTTCTTTTAAAAATAATTTTTAAAGCGGAAAAATAAATGTCAACAGGCACTTCACAAATGAAGATATCCAAAGGACCAAAAAACAAATGAAAATGTGCTCAATGTCACAAATTATCAGATAAACAAAAACTAAAACTACAACAAAACATAGTAAGTCCCCAGCTTATGAACAAGTTCTGTTCCAGGAGAACATTCGCACGTCCAGAGTCATTCGTGAGTCCGACCAAGTGAAAGTGATTCTTATACTATATTTTTACTTTTGTTTCTATGGTTATTGCTTTGTGCTTCCTAGCAGTCCCCTGCACTGCTTTCCCTCTCTCCTGACACCCTGGGCTCCGAGGGAGCTCTGTACTACGGCACACTATGGCACTGTGCAGTGAGCACACGGCAGCACAACTGCGACAGTGTCAGGCAGATATGTGAGCTACTTTCACGATCTGTTCCTATCTATGAATGGGTAATGTGAGGTCTATTTATATCTGTGAAAGTTTGCAGCTTGAATGTTTGTAAGTTGGGGACTTACTATATGCTGCTTTGAACCTTCCCAAAAGTCTAAAATGAAAAAGACAAAGTATATCAAGGATAAGGAAAAACTAGGACCCCTGTGAAAATACAAAATGAGACCATCGCTTTAGATTTTAACATCTATATGCCTGATGAGTCTGAAATTCTACACTTAGATGTATACACAACAAAACTGTGATATGTGGCCCAGAAGACATAACCACCAGCACAGCATAACTACCTATAGTAACATTATCTGTGATAGCCCCAAATTAGAAATTAAGTGTCCCTCAGCAGTAGAGTGAGTGCAAGCATTATTATACATTCCTGCAACAGAATACTACACAGCAGTGACAGCGAACCTTTTAGAGCTCTCAAGGATAACAAATAGCCAGGTATGGTATGTGTGCCATAGGTTCACCACCACTGTTATTATATAGTACTGGGAACTACATCCACACTCTTCCAACAGTGTTATAGAAGAGAAGGGAGAAGTAGGATGTGTTGTATAATGACTGACATTTATATAAAGGCAAAAACAATGAGGCAAAATGAATCTATGATGTTAGGATTCAAGACAGCAATGACCTGTGGAGAAATTATAACTAGAAGAGGGCACTATGGATGTTCAAGATGTTAGTAATATTTGCTTCTTTATCTGGGTACTGGCTATATAAGGTGCATGTTTTAAGAATTCATCAAGGTGAATACTTAAAATTTGTGTACTTTTCTGTATATATGCTATCTTCCACAAAAGAGTACAAGATAAAAGGCCAGTAGTCTTGAAAAAATAAAAATGAGAAAAATAAAGAGTTCTTAGAAGCAAACAAAAAAAATGATGGTCACATTTAGAGATCAGTGATCACAGGAACTGTAAACTATAGAAAGCAAACAATAAACCAGAACTCAGAAGAAACAGGAAAAAAATGAATATTTTAAAAAACAGACAAATTCAAGAAATCAACTGCATATAAACAGAGATGGGAGAGGCAATAACATAAGACATAGAATTTTTTTTTTTTTTTTTGAGACAGGTCTCACTATGTAATTCAGACCAGCAATGAATTCATTATGTAGCCCAGGGTGGCCCTGAACTCATGGCAACCCTCCTACATCAACCTGCTGAGTGCTGGGATTATAGGCGTGCACCACCACACCCAGCAAGACAAAGAAATTTAAAAAAATTCTTCACGTGGAAAATGAAACTGCATAAACCCTTCACTCCAGCCATTCCACTTTTAAGACTTTCCACACAGATACAGTTGTGCCCACTGGGTACAAAGACTGATGTAACAATGCTCACTGAAGCAGTATTTGCAGCAAAAATTTAAAAAAAGATTGAAAATAATTATCCTTTAGTAGTCCATTAATGATGGCTGTGATAGTTAGGGTGGAGCATTAACTTAATTGACTTGGGAATCCGCCCAAGGGATTGGAGGAAGACACTTCTGCTTGGGTCTTGGTAGGTCACCGAGGTGTGGTCCTGAGGTCTGTCTGGTCCTTCGACTCTTCCTCTCTGACACCGTTCTCCTGCTCTGCTTCCTGGCTACCACAAACTAAGCATCTTTGCTCTGCCCCGCTGTTTGGCCATGATGTTCCTGCCTTAGGCCAGCTGACCATGGACTGCATCTCCTAAAATCATGAGCCAAATTAAACTTCTTCTCCTTTAAACTATGGGCGCCAGGTATGTGTCCAGTCCTAAGAAAGCAGACTCATACAGAAAACTGGTACCAGAAAAGAAGGGTCATTGCAAAATTGCAATCCTGTATTTTAGAAGCCTTTGAAACTGGCTTGTGGGAGGATTTTGGAAGGCTTTGGAGATGCAGATTAGAGAAACCCCAGATTGCTGTAAGCAGAGGTTGATGACAGATTCTGGTTGGAGCTCAGAAGACCAGAATGCTGATAGGAAAGCAGACAGTAAAATCCAGACTTGGGAGGTTTCAGTTGAGAACAAGGACTCCACTGGCAGTTAGACTAGAGGGCATGGGTATTATGCTCTGGCACAAAATTTGTCTGCATTTTACCCATGTCCTGAAACTTTGCAAAAGACTGAGATAAAGGGCAATAGACTAATTAATGTGACAGAAAAAATTTGAAGACAGCCCAACATTCAGTCTGTGGCATGGGTACTGCTAGCTTCTTTGAGTAGATAAATTGGGGGCAAAAAGTAGAGGTGAAAAATTTGAAAAACTTAAATTTTAGCCCTGAAGGAACCATATGTAAAGTTGGAGGCAAAGGAGGTGTGGGTCAAAAGAGACTAGCACCATTAAAAAGAAACTAAGTACTGTACTTTATACAGGGACAAAAAGAAAGATGCCTTGAGGGCATCTCACAAACCAGTGAGATGCCACCTAAGGCAGGCTCAAAGGTGCAGAAGAATAACCACTCATTTGAGAAGAGAGTCCCTGGCATTCTTGCTCCTGAAGGGCTGCCTAGAGAATTGGTTACCCAGGCTTCATTCTGCCATGCTCAACCATCCAGGTACTCAAAGGCTGCTGTACCCCTGGTCCAAAAAGGCCTGGCTACTGTTCTCTCCATGATGTTTCTGCCTTGGAGTCAGCTGACTATGGATTAAATCCTCTAAAACTGTGAACCAAATTAAACTTGTCTTTCTTTAAGTTGTGGGTGCCAGGTATTGCAATCATCCTCCAACAGGAAAGCTGCTAACGCAGTGGTATATTTATAAATCAATTTTATATCCATTAAAAGAATGAGGCAGTGCTCTAATTCTGATGTAAATTTACTTCCAAGACACAGTTCTATATAAAAAAAAAGCAATATCCAGGACTGTGTGTATAATATCTGTGTTTAAAAATAATGTGGATGGAAGAAATGAAGTGGGGACTTTGAAGATATCAATATGTAATACAGCAAGCATTGTTAATTTCCTACCACTTTGTTTGTAACTCTGTACTGTCTGTACTGTTCTTTTGCTACTTTGTAAAAGGTTATCTGTCTGTTAATGTTTTCCTCCTTTTATTTTTAAAATAAAAATAAAATAAAATAAATGAAGTGGGGAGATGAACCTACGTACACGCTTGTTTACAGATCTAACATCTCTGGAAGAATACACAAACTGGCATCAAGTAGACCTGCCTCTATATACTTTTATTCTACAAGTCCGGTATCCCTAAAATGAACATCTACAACGTAATGCTACAAAATCTGAAACTATGAGTGTTCATATGACCCTACAGTGAACAATTCCCACCTGACCTAAATTCTATACCTGACTTCCACGTGGTGTGTCACAGTCAAAACACAGACACACTAAAGTCCTGGAGAATATTATGTTCATGCTATGGATATAAGATATACATAAAGTAGAAATGAATTCTGTGTTTAGACTTGGGTCCCCTCCACAAGATTTCTCCTTATGTGTATGCAAACATTCCTAAACATTTGGTCTCAAGCACTTCAGATAAGGGGTACTTAACCTTTACTACTTGAATTTTTAAAAATCATGTACATGTATTACTTTATTTAAATAACATTAAGATCTTAATTGACCAAGTTTAAAAGGCTCAGAAGAGGCAGAGGAAGACTCCTAAGGCCCTGATGAAGAGGCTAGAAAGTGGGGCTCGCTCTCTCCAAGGGACAGGCAGTACGGAGTTAAGGACAGCAACCCTGCTAGTGAAAAGCTGGAGGAGCAGGATGTGGGGGACAGAGGAGCTCCGCATCTGGAGCCACCAGAAAAGGGAGCGGGGAGGGTCCAGACTGTGGGTGGAGTGGGATGGCCAGGACCATGGTGTGTGGGGGGAGCGGGGAGGGAGGAGGCTGAACGGAAGCACAGAAATAGCGCCGAGCAACCCGAGACCCTGTGCAGGACAGAAGCACTGAAGAGAAGTGCTTAAAGCCCAACGAGGCTTAGGCCCGGCTCTGGCAGGCTAAGGCACAGCGGCAAGGTCAAGGTCGGAGAAACTCAGAGCAGCCGGCACCAACACAGGGACTGAGAAGGGGCCCAGGCAGGAAGGCAGGCGATCTGCAGGCCGGCGGGAGTGGAGGCGGGTGCCTGGCAGAGCCGCTGGAGCAGAGGCTGAGCAAAGCCAAGTCTTAGGCTGATCAGCCAAGGAAATTAATCTGACAGCCCAGCGCCTGGATGAAAAGACATTTGATAAATAATCCCTCCATAATAACAACAGTCCTTATAAACCAGAATGTTATCTCAGGAAGAATGGGCATGGAAATTAAATGCCTTTTTTGAAATGGTAAGTACTTGCACTTAATGATCGCTTATTTCTGAGTATACCCCTGAATTTGGTAAATAGCTACTTTATGCCAGGAGGCCAGTGAGATAAAAGGAAAAAACAAAACAAAACAAGTAAAAAACGAACAAAAACTGGAGTAATTCCCAACACGATACTTTGTTGGATCTTAAACCTCCAGCCCTTAAGCCCATGTTTCCCTACGCTATAATTTTGTAGTGCCACAAATCTGACAGTGGAAAATCTAACAGAGGGCAGGATGAAGAAAAGGCCTTCCTTCCCCTGTAATCAGGACACACAGAAAGTTTAATGCTGAGGCATTCTGAATAGCACTGGCTGAAAACAATGTGGAAAAACTTAATCCTCTAGGGGCATATTTAACCATGCAAGGCTTTTCCTGTATTCTCTTTTTGTGCAGGGCAGTTAATCTGTGTTACGAGAATAAGCAGCTTATAAAATGTATGAGAATCTTCACCCCCACCAATAAGCATTTTAATCTTCTTAAAGGGAAAATGTGTTTAAAACTATCTAAAAGAAAGAAACAAAAAGAAAAGAATTCGGGTCAATGAATGTGACAACAACCTTGTCAGTCTATAAATATTCCATATCTCTTACTTAAATAACGCATGGTCCTGACCACATACTGTGTAACACACACATATACCGTGGAAGGTTACCCATGTTCTAAAAGTACTGGTAGAGTCTGCTAAATAAAGAAGCAGTACTCACTCTTGGTATGAAGATCCTTTCCTGATCCACAATTCTCCTTACCTAAATCTTTTGTAGGGCTAGGTTTTCTTAATTCATGACACACGCAAACACAGGCGCTGGCTAAAGATGGCAGAGTCTCTTCCATTTGGGCTGTGGAGGAGCTCGGTGAAGAGTGCTCCCCTAGCCTGTGTGAGGCCGAGGAGGCCACCTCCCTTGCAGAGACTTCTTGCCAACTGCTTCTTCTTTACCATGTCACCCAGCCATAGTCTCCTTAGTGAGGCAGCCATGAGCCTGTGTAACCCTGCAACCTGCGTCAACTCTCTGGAAAATGTCTTTCATAAGGCCTAGGGTCTCCTGACCAACCATGTAATGATTTTCATTTTATGAGAAGCAGAAGGAATTCAAAGTACTTGTTTTGCTTTGTTTGCTTTTGAGGCAGGGTCCCACTGTGTGGCCCAGGCTGGTCTCAAACTTCTGAGTGAAAGCAAAGCTGAGAACTACATCTGACTTCTCAGAAGCTAAGCAAGAACAGAATGGAAAAAAAAAATTTAAAGTGTTGGGGGGAAAACTCCCAGAAGCCTAAGAACTCTGTACTCTAAGAAATTATACTTGAAGGTGAAGGAAAAATACTTCCTCAGAAAATAAACCATTGCTACCAGTAGGCCTACATTGAAAGAAATACTAGAAGTAGTTCTTTATAGAGAAGGAAAATAATGTAGATCAGAAATTCGGATTCATAAAAGAGAGGAAGAACATCAAAGAAAGAATACATGAAAATAAAACTAAAACTTTTCTTATTCTTAACCGAACAGGTAGCAGTTTGTTCAGAATAACAGCAGTGATGGGTGATTATGTGTGAGCATTGTATCGCTCACAGGCAGACGTCTTTTCGCCGAACTTCAAGCCAATCTCCAAGTGCAGGGAGCAGCCCAGAGGCAGGACTCAGGGTCTTTGCTACAAGGTGCTCTGGTGTGAACTGGTTCTAAGTGCATATTACATACTGTGAGGTAAGTACCGTACTTATAAATACAACCAATATACTAAGAAAAAAAGAGCGTCATATAAAATGCACAATTCAAACCACAAAATGTAGGAAAAGAGTAGAAGACAAAAACAAACAAGGAGGACAGGAAGTGGTGAGGGGGTGGAAACTGGAGGTTCTACCTCTGCTGGTCCCGGCTGCTGATGGAAACCATTCCAAGGAATAAGCACTGAACTCAGACTGTTCCCTGGGGGGTCGTCCCCTCCCCAGTACAGGGTAACACTATTTCCACAGAGCTGACACTGCAGCACATGGCGCAGTCACCTAGAGATGATATAAAGCGTATGGGCAGAGCAGACAGGTTCCACGCGCATACTATGCCTTTTACACAACGGACTTGAGCTCTGTACAGGGTATCCAGGACTGGATTTCGTGGATGCTGAGGAAGGCTGTTTATCATCATCACTCTGCACATCTATGGTCTACACACAGCAATTAAAACACAGCTCTGGTGTAGCTCAGCACAGAGCATAGGCTTCAAACACGAGACACATGACACAGGTTCAATCTCCAGCACGGCCAACAAATAAACCAGATGTCAGAATGGATCAAGATGTAAGATCTCAATCATATCTTGTCCAAAAAGCTTCCCTAAACATAAACACAAGCCAGGTGTGGTGGCTTATGCAATAATCCCAGCACCTTGGGAGGCTGAGGCAGGAGGATTATAAGTTAAAGCCCAGTTAATTTAGTGACTTAGCAAGGCCTGTCTAAAAAATAAATAAATAAAAATAAAGGGGTGAGGATGTCAGGCATGGTGGTACTTGAGAAGCTGAGGCAGGAGGATCACCAAGCATTTGAGGCCAGCCTGGGCTACATAGTGAGTTCAATGCCAGTTTGAACTACATAGCAAGACCCTGTCTCAAAAGACCTAAATAGATAGACTAGACCAGACTAGATCAGCCCAGCCCAGCCCAGCCCAGCCCAGCCCAGCTGGGGATATAGTTCAATGCAAAGGTCCTGGGTTCAATACCCAGTACTAAGGAGAAATAAATAAATGTGTGTGTGTGTGTGTGTGTGTGTGTGTGTGTGTGTGTGTGTGTGTGTGAGAGAGAGAGAGAGAGAGAGAGAGAAAGAAACACTTATCAAAAGTGAGATTATGTATATTAATTTCAGAGCACCATATAATGATAAATGGGTCAGTTCTCCAAAAAGACATACTAATTCTTAAAGTGTATGTACCCAATAACAGTGTTGAAATAATTAAGGTAAAAATTGAAATAACAATTGAATGCCCATTTATGGAAAAATAAAACCTAGCAAACTAGAAATAGGAACTTCTTCCACTTGATAAAGAATATCTGACAAAAAATCTACAGCTAATCTTGTAATTAATGGTAAGAAATTAGGATTTTCCCCACTAAGATCAAGAACAGGTAACGAATTACCATCTCACAATTCCTCTTCAACATTGTATTGGAAGTCCTCACTAATGAAATAAGACGAGGGAATGTACAGGTATACTGACTGAGACAGAAGAAATAAAACTGTCTTTGCTGATGAAATGACCATGTAGAAAATCTGAATCACCAACAACAAACTGCTGGGATTAACAAATGATTATATCAAAGCTATAAAATATATAGTTAATATACAAAAACCAATTATCTTCCAATGTAACAGCATGAACAAGGGGAATTTGAAATAAACACAATGCCAGATGGTGCAAGCCTGTAATCCCAGCACTCGGGAGGCTTAGGCAGGAGGATCATTGTGAGTTTGAGACCAGCCTGGGCTACAAAGTGAGCTCAAGCCCAGCCTGAACTGCATAGTGAGACCTTATCTCAAAAAAAAAAAAAAAAGAAAAAAGGAATACAGTACTATAATGCAGATGAAACAGATAAATTCCTAGGAATATAAAACCTGCCAAATGTAAATTACATAGAGAAACTCCTATAACTAATAAGGAGATTGAATTCAGTAATCAAATCCTTCAACAAAGCTCTCGATCTAACTTCTTTACTGGTTAATTCTATCAAATATTTAAAGAATTGACACTATTCCTTTTCAAACATTTCCCCTCAAAACTGAAGAAGAAATCCTTTCTACTTTGTCCTCTAAATCCACAGTACCCTGACAACACAGCCAAGAAAATGCTAGAAATCTAAGCTATGTGGAAAGGTGAGGCAGGAACATTGCAAGTTCAAGGTCAGCCTGGGCAACCTAAGGAGACTCAACAAAAAGGGGGTGGAAGGTAGGTATGTAGTTCAGTGGCACAGTCCTTGCCTAAATGCATGAGGCACTGGATTCTAATCCCAGTACCATGAAAGAAAGAAGGAGTAGAAGAGGGAAGAGGAGGGAAGCGGGGAGAGGAGATAGGAGGGAAAAGAATGAGAGGAGGGGAAGGGAAGGGAAAAAAGGAAGGGAGAGAGGAGAGAAAGTCAGAAAGAAGGAATGAACAAACTACGCAATTAACACTGATACAAAAGTCCTCAACAAAATACTAGTAATCTGCATGTTGACCTCATGTCCTGCTGCTCTGCTAAATTAATTTATTAGTTCCTTCTCTCTGGTGTGAAATCTTTAGTGTTTTCTACCTGTAAGATCAAAAGCCACATAACAAAAAGATTTTAATGACCAAGTGGGATTTATTCCTGGAATGCAAGGATGGTTCAATATATGAGTAGGGATCAATGTAACACACCCCATTAATAGGCTGAAGGGAGAAAAATCCATATGATCCTATAAATTGATGCAAGAAAACACTTGATAAAATTCAATGCTTCTTCACGATAAAAACCCTCAACAAACTAGAAGCAGAAGGAAATGACCTCAACATAGTAACAGCTATACCTCAATGGTAAAAAATGAAAGCTTTTCCTCTAAGAACAGGAGCAAGGCAAGGGTGCCCATGTTCATCATTTCTCCTTAATATGGAACTTTAGTTCTCATCACAATAATTAGGCAAGAAATAAAAAGACATCCAAATTGGAAATAAAGAAGTAAAATTATCTCTGCTCATGTATGTTTTTACATATAGAAAACTTTAAGGATCCCAACCCCTCTACAAATGCCCTGTTTGAACTAATAAATTCAGTGAAGTACTAACAAGCAAAGTCTACATGTAAAAATTAGTTGCATTTCTGTGTATTAATGATGAACAATTGGGAAAAGGAATTATAAAAGTAAGCGTATGTACAATAGCATCAAAAAGAATAAGAATCTTAGGAATTAACACAAAAGGTAAAAGCAAAAATTACAAAACAATGCTGAAAGAAATAAAAGAAGATGTAAATAAATGGAAGCACATTTCATGTTCATGGATAGGAAAAATCGGTACTGTTTTCGTTCCCTATTCAAAGTGATCTACAGATTCTCTACAAAACCTACCCAAATCTCAATGACATTTTTTCCTTTTTTCAAAAATTGAAAAATAAAAAAAAAATTGAAAAATCAATCCTAAAATTCATACTGAATTCCAAGAAACTTGTCACACCTATCTTAAGAACAAAGCTGGAGGACTTACACTTCCCGATTTCAAAATTTACTATAATGCTATAGGAATCAAATTTACTACACTACAAAGTCAAAGTAGAAAGCCACACTGACATAAAGACAAGACATTCACACCAGTGGAACATAAAGCACAGAAATAAACCCTTAGACATGGTCACATGATTTCTTTTACACAAGAATTCCAAGACCATTCAGTGTGGAAAAGATGGGTTTTTTTCAACAAATACTGCTGAAAAACTGGATATCCACACACAAAAGAATGACTATGGACTCTTATCTAATACCATAACAAATAACTAAAACTAGATCAAATATGTAAACCCGTAAGACCAAAAATAATAAAGCCCTTAGAAGAAAGCACAGGATCAAAGCCTCACAATAAAGGATTTAGCAATGATTTCTACTAAAGGCAAAGACAACAAAAAACAGACAGACTGGATTTCACAAAAATTTAAAAATTTTATGCATCAGAAAACAACATTAATTGAGTAAAGTGGAAACTTCTGGAACAACAGTAAATATCTGCAAATCATGTATCAAATCATGTATGGAGGAATAATAAACTATAAAGAGAATCCTCAGACAGAGCCTTGCCCCACAGTCCAAAGAGAACTATGCTGTTGGATCCTGCAGATTCTGTACGCTGGCTGTGGCTACCCCCCAACCCTGAGCCCGATCTCCATTCTGCTTCTCCTTGCACAGGGCAGCAGAGGCACCGACCAACCAACTGCCTGACCGACCAACCAACCAGCCCAACAACCAACCTGATCATGGCTCAGGCCAATGGCCGAGGTCATGTGTCATAGCAAGCCATCATCCACAATGTGCCAACAGGCCACCCAGCCCTGACCATCCATCAGCTCCAAGCCAGCTCTACATTTTGCTTCCCCCTAACATGGGGCAGCAGAGGCGCAGACTAACCAACCAACCTGATCCTGGATGAGGCCAATACCCAGAGAGAAAGAAGATAAGCTCAGATGGCCAGCAGAGCCAGGAAAAAAAGTACAGATCTGGTCAGCAGCTTCACGGATTCTAGTGTGACACTCTAAAAGTGAATAGGTGAGACACAGCCATGGGAAACCATCGTGAAGAGGGTGCTGGTTAGACATAGACCCGCTGAGACATTTCATCTCAAGCCAGGGAGGACACAGGGCCTATCTTCCATGGTGAGAAACCAGGCCCAGTGAGCATTGCCATTAAATGCAACAGTCTGCTTAAACTCTCACGCAGCAGCCTGCATCCAGCAGAGAGCAGAGGGCTGACTGCTTTTCCCATCAACCAACATGCTCAAGGACGTGCCTCAGCTTGGATGGTCACCAGAGTGTGGGGTAAATAGACAGGGGCCTTGGGTGCAGGGCGGGCACCTCACAAACCCACAGGTTCTAAAACTAAGCAGAGAAAAAGGTGACTTGCTGAATTCCAAGACTGCAGATCTTGGAAAGAAATCACTCATTCAAAAACACAGACAAAAAATTTTGACTCAATCTTTTAAATTTTTAAAAAATTTTGCATTATTTCCCTTTTGCCAGTTTCTTTGTGCAGGGGATGGTTTTTTTCCTCCCTTTTCTTCATCCTTTTAACTTTTATCTTTCTTTTAATATATTATATAATATTATAGTAATATTATATATTATATATTAATAAATTTTGCTTTTTTTCTCTTTTTTAATTTTTTTTCCCCTGTGGCTGTTTCTTATATTATTACTTTCCTTTTATTCCTCAATAGGATCCCCATCTCCTTTTTCTCTCTTCATTCTCATCTTCCATTGATAATTTTTCAAATTTTACTTTTTTATTTTCCAGATCCCCACATCCTTTGGCTTTACTAGTATAACTATTAAGCTTTATGAATCTCTAGATAGCTAAATCTATACTATTACTATTGAATATTGTTCTACTGTCAAGGGAGATAAAATTGGTCCATTTAGTAGATATTTGCTACAAGTCAATATTTGGCTTATCTTAGTGTTTATACTATATACAGTTGAACCCCACAAAGTCAATATTCAGAGTCCATGGCCTCAGTCATTTGTGGATTTTTCCTTAGAACCTAACTAGTAATTGTTTGCAGAAACCTTAAATATCCTCCACAATTGTGTTTTTGGCAGGAGGTTTGCAAGTAACCAATCTGATAGAGTTATTCAGTTCCCCTTGCTGCTGATTGGCTGCTTCCTGTAACCCGTCTTCAGCACATGCACCAGCGTTCTGTCATCATAACAGGTTGCTGTACAATGTGTAGCTCTCCCAAGTGTTCTTGGTTTTGTTCTTCTTAAAGCACTAAGATCCCTAAGATGCCACCAAAATGCCCCACACCTTCTAAGGCTTCATTAATACAGTATTTTATTAAATTAAATTACATAACTGCAAGAGACATAGCATACTTGGGTTTAAATTATAAAAGTAGGCATTTTTCTGACCATATCTGAAATTCACAGTTTTTCACAATTTGTAAGTGAATTATGAACATCATCCCTGTGAATTTCAAGGGTCCGCTGTAGATCTTCTTTGCATGGTTAAGAATGGTAGACTATTGGTTCATAGGTATATCAACAGCTTGTTTGTCTCTGACACTATTATTGTTGATTTTATGACTATTGACACAGTTGTTGATATCAATTGGTTTTCTCTGGGTGCCAATATCTTGATTGCTTTTGTGTTATTCACGGTAATGCAGCCTACTCCCAGAGAACTGGGAGCTAGACCAAATAAGCTGCTGCCTCCCTCACTAAATAAATGGAGGTGGCTGTATCCTGGGACAGAGGTGAAGGCCAGTAGCCACGCCAGGAGGGCATAATGAAAAAGAAGACATTAATTAAAGAGAACTCCATACTAGGAACAAAGCCTTCCATTATAATCAACCCACAACCTCAGGATAACAAACAAAGGTATAGAAATATGAGAAAACAAGGCAACAAAACACCTCCAAAAACTCCTGACACCCCCAAAGCTGATCCATGGGGCACCAAAGGGGCAAAAAACAAAACCACACAGCCAAATTATTTGAAAGGGTAACAGAGGAGATAAAAAAAAACTTGACCAGCTTAAAGACAAATACACACACACACACAAAAAAAAAATCAACAAAGAAATATCAGAGCTGAACAAAACCTTCAAACAAACGGATTTAACTAAAAATGCCAGTACGACATACCAGAACTTAGGGGACCAAATGAAAGTGGTGCTAAGAGGGGCGTTCACAGTTGTGAATGACCAAATAATAGCCTAATGGTGCACCTCAAGGCCCTGGAAAAACAACAGTCCAAACCCAAAACTAATATGAAGAGGGAAATTATAAACCACAAAAAAGGGCTGGAGATGTAGCACAGAGTGAAGGCCTTGGGTTCAATCCACAGTACCAAAAGATAGATGCTTAGATGGGGGAGGGGAGGAGATGGACAGATGGATGGACAGACGGACAATAAAATGGGCAGAGGCTTGGTGTGGTGGTATATGCCTGTAATCCCAGGACCCTAGGGAGGCTGAGGCAGGAGGATCCCAAGCTTGATCCCAACCTGAACAACTTGTGATTCAGCAAGATCTTGTCTCAATAAAAGAAGAAGAAATAAAGGACTGGGGATATAGCGAAGGCCTTGGGTTCCATCCCCAATACTAAAAAAGCAAGTTTCTCATGAAGAAAGGCCCAGAACCAGATGGCTTGGGTGGTGAATTCTACCAGACATTTAAAAAACAATTAATACTAATCTTTCACAAATTCTCTGAAGAAAAAACAGAATAAAATAATTCTCAACTAATTCTCTGAGGTAGATAAGATGCTGATACCAAAACTAAGCAAAGATGTCACAAAGGAAAAACACAGACCAATAGCCCTTATTCGTATAGACATTTAAAAAAACAAAATAGTAGCAAAACAACCTAAGAACATATACGGGGTTAGGCACCATGATTTCCACCGTGTGATCTTAAACGTCTCTCCAAGAGCCCTGATGATGAAGGTCTGGTCCTGGACCTGCAGGGATGGTGTCTCAGGAGGCAGGGCCTGGGGCAGGTTTTGGGGTCAATCTCCAGTGCTGGGGAGTGGGTCAAGAAAGCAAAAGGACAAGCCGCAGAATAGGGGAAGATATTGGCAAATTATGCACCACATAAATGACGTAAGGGATGATACCCAGAATATTTAAAGGGCTCTCACAATAAAACAACAAAGAACCCAGTTTAAAAAGAATAGACATTTTCCAAGAAGGTCTAAGAATGGCCTGGGAAGACTCTGAGCACTTCTGGCCACCAGGGAAAAGCACAGCAAAGCCACCGTGAGGTGCCTCCTCGCACCAGTGACAGGGTTATGGTAAGAACGTAATAACGGGCAAAGACGAATCCTTGCTAAAGGATGCAGAATCAGAATATTGCTATGCTGGGAACAGTATGTAAGGTAGTACTGCCACTGCTGTGGAAAACAAGTGTGACAGTTCTACCACCTGCCACAGAGAATCACCAAAGGATTCAGTAACAGTGCTAAGTACCCAAGAAAACTGGAAACTGTTTCGCACAAAACCCTGGACACGAACATTCAACGCAGCATCATTCACGACATCCCAAAGACCGAAACAACCCAGATACCACCACCTGATGAAATGTGACGGTGTGGTATAGTTGCACACTGGAGTATCATTCAACCCTAAAACAGAATAAAGTGCAGACACATGCCACAACATGGATGAACCTGGGGGACACTGTGCTGAGTGTAAGAAGCCAGGCACAAAAGGCCACATACTGTATGATTCCATTCATATGAAATGCCACTAACAGGAAAATCTAGAGACAGTAAATAGATTAGTCCTTGCCTAGGGTCTGCGAGCAGGATAGTGAGGGGAGTTTGCTAATAGGGTTTGTTTGGGGAGTGATAAAAGAAATTCCGCAAATATATAATATGATGGTTGTACAAGCTTCGAAATATACTGAAAAACTAAACGCATACTTTGAAATGGCCAATTTTCAGGTAGTATGTGAATTAAATCTTAATTAAACAAGAGGCTATACACAGTGAACTGTTAGGAGGAGGATCTTGGAGAACACTCATGAAGCAGCCTAAGCAGTCACAAAAACCACTCTGGGTAGAAGGATGGGCTAGTAACTGCACCCCTCTTCCTTCCCCATCCCCCCTCCTCTGCCCACCGCTTGGGAATGCTTCTTCAGAGATGTGTCATTTCCTGTTACCTAAGAAAGGTTTATTTCCTGTTAGAATTGTTCACCAATGTGTCACTTCCTGTTCACTAAGTATGGAGTCCAGTTTATCATCTTAAAAGATCAAGAGTTCTTCTGAAGACCCTTGGAAAGATTAACATGTACAGTTAAGAAAAAGGGAGAAGGCAACAAAACTATCATGTTTCGGGGAGGGGGAGGGACTAACACCTAACAAACACCCTTGGTAGAAGGCTAACTGGAAGGGAGAGGTGAAGGAGGAGGAAGGAAGACAGGGAAGAAGGAAAGGTGGGCAGGGAGGAGAGCTGAAAGAAGGGAGGCAGGGAAGGTTAGAAAAAGCTGCTCTGCCACAAGAGACTTTCTCTAAATTCAAAGAGTAGCTCTCTTTAAAATTCAGGCATCAGCCAGGCGTGGTGGTGCACACCTGTAATCCCAGCACTTGGGAGGCTGAAGTAGGAAGATCACGGTGAGTTCAAGGCCAGCCTGGGCTACCAAGTGAGCCCAAGGCCAGCCCGAACCGCATAGCGAGACCCTGTCTCAAAAACACAGACAGACAGACAGACAAATAAATAAAATAAAATAAAATAAAATAAATTCAGGCATCAAAGCAAAGTAAGGTATTCTTAAACTGGCTTTACAAACTGAGCTAGTTAAAAAGTTTAGCTCATGACCAGGATACTACATGATCAAAATATTTACAAACGGATGCTGTGACCAATCTCAGTCTTTTGGATCTATAAGTCATACACTTGAGGAGGGCTTCTTTTAAATATTTAATATTTATTGACAGGAGTCAACTCAGAAGCAAATTGGAAGCATGCACGCAAGAAGTTGCTCCAAGAATAACAGCCAAATGCACTCACCACTTAAAGGTTCGACTGTCTACACGGGGCCCTTGGGGGACAGTTGAGATCCAAACTTCAGCATGGCACTGACCACCCTCTGAAATGAAAACTGTAGCCTACGTCTTCAGCACCTCTCCCTAACGCTCCGATGCACGCTTTATGGTAAGGAGTCTTTACTCCCTGCAGAAAGAGCCAGGGTTCATTCTGAACCCTGAGTGACAGGTAATGTGTGGATTTGAGTCCAGCGGGCTTCATTTAATTTCAGAATTGAGAATCATGTGGGCACACATATGGCAGGCAAGCTCCGCTGAGAAAGTTATGCAAATTATTTTACATATTATTTTCCTCTTTCAAATCGGCATGGCTCTTGAGGTCACTGTAGTAAATTAACAGCCCTTGGGCTGGAAACAGCTCAGACACAGGTTTGCTTTGATTCTTGGAAGGTTTGGGAGGGGGAAAACACCAATGTTTGAAACAACACTGAAAGACATCAGGTGTTTTTACATCAAAATGCAGATTTCCACCTACTCTTTAAAGGAAAAGAAATCAGACTAGCTGTGTTATTCCCGAAGTTTTTCAATTCCACGATCAACTGAGAGTTGGGCTGCAGCTGCCCTTGGAGGGAACTTATCTCTAGCAAGTGTGGTCTGTTCCTTTCCCGTTACCTTCCGACTCATCCTTCCTGCTAATGCGTGTGTTGGCCGGGCCCCTGCAGGCCTGTGCACTTGGGTGAGCAGTCAAAAAGCTCACCTGCGCTGGTGTAAGTATGCAGTAGAGAGGGCTAAGGTGCTGGAGAACTGCCCCTGCCCTCAGTCTCTTGTGGGCTGTTTTGTGGGTCATGTGATCTTTGGAAACTTTGTTAATCACCTTTAGGGGTGGATGAGCAGTCGATGAAAGACAAAGCCCGCCAGGCTGTGACCCTTCCCGGCTGGCAAGGAGAGCAGTGTGAATGAGGGGCATGCCCGTGCCAACCTGTGTGCCAGGTACCTGTTTTTTACTGCAAACTTCTCTGTTGTGAACAACTCAGAAAAGTGAAGTGTTATCTATAGTAGAAAAGACAGATGGAGTGAAACACTGTGAAAACAGCCCAGTCAAGAATATCAGAAGTTCCTAAACAGCCGCTTCCCAGCCACAATTCCCGACCCGTCTATGTCGCCAATAACCTGCACGACTGCCGCATCCTTATTTTCCTTTATAATTTCCTATCTGGATCTGCTGCCTTTTCTTTTCTTTTCTTTTTCTTTTTTTTTTTTTTTTTGTCTTTTTGTTTGTTTGTTTTTTAGACAGGGTCTCGCTGTATAGTTTAGGCTGCCTTTGAACTCACGATGTAGCCCTGGCTGGCCTCGAACTTGTGGCAATCCTCCTGCCTCAGCCTCCAGAGTGCTAGGATTACAGGTGTGCACCACCAAGCCTGGCTTGGATCTGCTTCTTTAATGCTGCTCACTTTAGCCTATGCCCGAGGACAAACTTAAAAATTTACTCTTCTGCACCTAATGTTTAAACAATCAATATTGTGTTCTGAAGATGCATGCTAGTTTGTGCCTTTTTCCACGCGGGCTCAGCTGCACAGAGGTTTATCAGTCCCCGGGTTCCTCAGGCCCCTCCCAACCCCCACCGCAGTGCCCCAGAGGAACCAAGGCCCTGAACTAAGCAGTCCTTTCAGAAGCTGACTTTGGCCTCTGTTAATCTCCTCCTGCTCTTCTCTGCAGTAATTTTTACCTTCTGTGTATGTTCTCAAATTTGTACTTTACTGTTTTTTTCTGATTGGAGATCAATATTTGCTTGTTAATTTTGGGCCATTTTTCCTTTAAGACTACAATTTTGATTAAATACTATACTATCTGTACCCAATCTGTACAAATTTCAATATGAAATATTTGGTTAAAATACTTCTCAACTTCCATTTTTTTTTTTTTTTTTGGTTTTTTTTTTTTTTTTGGTACTGGGAATGGAACTCAGGACCTTGTACTTGCTAGGCAAGTGCTTGTGCTGCTGAGCTACATCCCCAGCCCTCAATTTCCATTATATATATCATCCTTAACTCAAGAGTTATTTAGAAGTACGTATTTAAAATTCCAAAAATATGAGGGTGACATATTCTAGTTACCTGTTGTTACAGTTTCTAGTAAATTATTTTGGAACCCATATATACTCCATTTAATCCCACTCTGAAATGTGATGAGACTTGCTAAATAATCTACTCGGTAATTCACTTTTGGAGGCATAAACATTATGTGGGCTTGAAAATAATGTACTTCGTAGTTGCCTGTGGTGTTCTGTATGTATCCACCTGCTAGAATGTGTTTAGTAACCATGTTGATCAAATTTTCACTATCCCATCCTGCTTTGTTTGTATGCTTTTTTCATCAATTGCTGAGAAGGATTAAAGCTGTCTATTGTGACTAGATTGTCTATTTTTTTCTGGTAGTCTTCTAAAGTTCTGTTTTCTACATTTTATAGCCATGTTATTAGGTACACAGAAATCTTTTCTTTTTTTTTTTTTTGGTACCAGGAATTGAACTCAGGACCTAGTGCGTGCCAGGCAGGTGCTTGTGCCACTGAGCTATATCCCCAGCTCCTCGTACATAGAAACCTATAATTTGCCTTGCCCTTGAGTTAAAGCTGATCATTACAGAGTAACAATACAGAGTAATTTTTCCCTTAACGTCTATTATCTTGTATTAATATAGCTACATTACACATTTTTATATCTCATTTACATTCTGCATCCATATATTTACGAGATATGGCTTATACCACACACATAAATTTTAAAATCTAGTATGATAATCTTTTACCTTTCAACCCCTAGCATTTAGTCAACTTACATTTAAGGTAATCACTAATATATGCAGGTTTCAGTCTACCACTGCTTCTTGTATGTTGAATCTGCTTTACTTTTCCTTAATGTTCCTTTTCCTCTTCCTTCAAATTCTTTTCATCATTAAATTTTCCCCTCTATTAGTTGGGAGTCATACATTTTTGTTTTTTGGTTTAGTCTAATAATTATATGTTTATGACTTATCAAAGGCAAAGGCTAACATCTTTGCCCTCCATTAATGCAATGTAAGAACCTCAGAATGGACCAATTTCCACATGCCTCTTCCCTATCTTTTATGTGATTTCTGGTCCTGTATTTTAAACCTGTTTTTTTATTTTTATTTTTTGAAGTCCCATCCAACATTGTATTGTCCCACACGGTGAATATTCATCTCTAGTTGCCCACATATTTATTATCACTTTCTTTGCTGTTAATTTTTCCTACACTTCCAGTTTTCTGTCTGGATTACTTTTTTTTCTGCTTGCAGAACACTGGCTAGAAACTGCTTTTATGAAAATGCTGCTGGTAGACACTGTTTCTGTATATATGAAATACATTTAACCTTCAATTTTACTCTTTAACAATACTTTGTGCTGGTTGAAAATTCTGGGCTAGTGGTTATTTCTTTTTATACACTGAAGTTGTTACCTCCACTGTCTCCTGGATCTTCTCTGCCAAGGAACCCCAATTCTGGCACGCTTCTGAAGTTAGCTTTAAGGGTTCCTTTTATATTTCATTTTCTGAAGGATCATTATAATGGATCTAGATGTGAATTTAGTTTTTATACTGACTTGAATTTGCTGGGCTTCTTGGATCTAAAGCTTGAGGTCTTTCATTTATTTAAAAGACATTTAGCTAGTAACTATCTTCTTTCTTCCTAAGACTCCAATTGTATGATAGTTAGACTTCATTCCATGCTGTCTTTTCCAGTTCACTAATTTGGTCCTCAACAGTGTACAGCTGCCTAAAAAAATCTGTTTATTATCCTTTGTATTTTCAATTCTAGAATTTGCTTTGTAATGTGCAAACAATATTATAGTTTTCAGTTCCAACTAAAAACAAGTTTATCTTCTATTTCCTTTAATCCTATAAGCATAGTAACTTACAGTCTGTCTGCTAAGTCCCATACCCAGCTTCCCTGTGGGTCTATTTCTGTTGTCTATTCCTTCTGCTGGTCCTCGAGCCTGCTGTCTTTTCTCCTGGCACAGCTAGTTACCTCTGTGCTGCATAGCATGACGGAAAAATTAGCTGTAGAAATAATCTGAGAACTAGGAACATGATATTTTCTTCAACAAAGAAAATTTTCTTCACTGTTTTTTTCTACGGCACCTCCAGACATCAGTTAAACGGAGTCTCTTAGCCCAAGTGAGCCTCAGGTCTCTGGGCCAGCATACTACATGAACCTGCTACAGTGGCGTATGGTCTGTGACTTCCAGTTCACTCTTCCTCCCAAGCATGTGTCTGCAGGAGTCCCACTCCAAAATGGGGAATGATTTTATAAGGGCTTCCAGGCTTGCCAGGACTAGATTGTAACTTTCACCTCTTTTGGCCCTGAAAGGATACTAGAGGTGCCACTCAAGGTCTCAACTTCCTTTCTGTAATAAGCGAATGTCCACAAAAGAGGCGCCAAAGCCAGGCTTGCTGTTCTGTGTTCACACTGTCTCCTAAATCTCAATGCAGTAATTCCTCACAATTTATTAGTTCTTAAATGTTTAAGAAGAGTTTTAGAAATAATTTGTGCAGCTTCTTCAGCTGATGTCAGTAAGAGGCAATTTGAATTTCCCGGCTCATGACTAGTTAAGGTCAAAGCCTCCCTGGGCTCTATGAGACTTTGAATCCCAGGTCTGTGGCTCTCCTTGTCAACAACGGCCCAGGCGGAAAGGCCCTACGTACCCTTTAAGGAACAGTGCCAGCTCTTCTTGGTGGCAACTTATCTCAGAATGCAGAGGAATGGCAAAGGATGAGGGATCAAGGTAAGGTCCCTGTGGTTTACTGCTCCATTATCCTGGACAAAATTAGGTGGGGAAAGATAATACCTCTTTACATATCAGATCATATAGAGCAGTGCAGAAAAGCTTGAGGAAACCTACAAAACTAACAAAAGTTGTAGCTGTCTTCTCTCCTTCCTGTGCCCCATGAGCAAACCATTTATTCAGGGCCCAGGCTCATGCATCGTGGCAGGCCAGGGTCAGCTGACACTTAAAGTCATTTGTCAAGAGCAGCAACATTATACAAGACACAGTATTCCAGGACCAAATGAAGACATCTATATTATCTGTTACATCCATCTGTTACATTATCACACTTCCATGCACTCACACACTCCCTCTTCCCCGTCTCCCCGCTAGGGTAGCTGGGTTGGACGTGCCCTATATTCCAGGTGTGGAATGCACTCCCCAGGTGTGGCTAGTAGAAGCAGAAAAACAGCAGCTGTCTAAACCTACACCAGAGGCTCCCTAATGAGTAAAATAACCATATAAGTAACTTTTCTGATGAAAGTACTAGTGTTTGATACACACCTGTTTGCTAGAAACATTTGGAATCTCTTACCTTAGATATCAGTATGAGTTGTAAGAATGTGGCAGCTAGGTGAGGTGGCACATACCTGTTATCTCAGCACTTGGGAGGCTGAGGCAGGAGGATTATAGTGAGTTCAAGGCCAACCTGGGCCACATATTGAGACCCTATCCTAAACAAACAAGAATCTGGCAAACCATACAGTTTAAACTCTGCAGCAGCACTCTAGACTGAGGGCTCTGGTCTAGGGTCTGGACACTTAACAACTGATCCAACTAAAAGGTTAGCTAGGTCCTGAAATGAGAACATTTCGGCATCTGTCTCAAACTCTGGAGTTGAGATACATCTCATAAGACCACAGGCTGCAGCTTTTGCCGGTCTGTAAGAACATACTGAATGCATAATTTTTGCTCGCTAATAAACATTTGTATGTGTGGCAAAATTTGGTTTGAGACTTGACTTTGTCACAGGCCACCTAGTAGCATGATAACCTCCACTACTGGAAGCAACTAGTTTCTCACAGGAAGACCGGGCACTATCACGGGGAGGACAACTGGCTGGGTTCAGCTTGCAGCAACTGTGGGGCAGCACATTTCCCACATGAAGCCTGCTGGGACACAGCCTCCAAGCGGGAATATCAGGCTTCTCATAGCACTGATACACAAATTCGCCATCCTGAAGCTTCCAAGGGAAAGGCTGTTTCTCCTCAGTGAGAAAACCACAGGAAGCTACAGAGACAGCCTTGGGGTGTGGGCCTGGCCCGGCCTGGGAGCCTGCCAAAAATACCACTGTCCTGTTTCATGGCCCCTACAATGCAAAGATGCCTAAACTTTTAAGAAGGATTTCTCCCAAACCACCTGGATTCTGCATTCTACTTAAAATGTCATTTAACCAATACCTACATTGAAAGCTAATAGGTGGGAGGTAACCTAACTTCAAATAAATGCAAAACAGAAGCAGTGCCATTTCAAAACAGTCCTGCCTTGGATCCTCAGCAGCTCCATGCGCCTACCCTCCAAATGTTTTTTAAAATACTTAAGCTGAAAATCAACCAAAATAGGAAAGTGAACTGTGTTTGTCATGACCAACTGCAGAAGGCAAAGCTTTTAACCCTCATCTCCATTCTGTGCCTAGGCTGCAGGGCACTATACAGCTGCTGTAGCTCACAGGCTTTTCCTGATGCTGGTCTGAAAGGCAGCCATAAAGAATACTGTGCACTCCTCTGCATATCAGGGCTCCCCCCAAGTGGACAGGGCCTCCAAAGACAGCCAGAGGAGTTTACCCACTGGTCCTTGACGCTGCTAAACATCGACAGTGGAATTATTTCCCCTTAGGGAGCAGAGTACAATTCCGTGTATGGATTAATCTTCTCCACATCGCTGTGTAAGACGTGTTCAATAGGCTGCATAAGTGAACTGCAGGTTGGAAATCCTGGTCTCCTGTGCCATTTCTTTGTTTTTTTCCTTTCCTTTTTTTTTTTTTTTTTTTGTGTGTGTGTATGTGTATGTCTTTTTGAGACAGGTTTTTACTATGCAGTTCAGGCTGGCTTTGAACTCACTGTGTAGCTCAGGCTGGCTTCAAACTCACAGCAATCCTCCTGCCTCAGCCTATGTGCAAGGATTACAGGCGTGCGCCACCACGCCCGGCTGGAATATCTGAGGCAAATGTCCTGTGTCCGATGGACAGGAGCCCTACTGCCAGCCACTTCACAGGATACTGGAAAGGGACACTGGGAAGGTTTCCATCAACCAATGCCAAGAACAGAGAAGCACTGCTGCGCCAAGAGGATTAAAGCACAGCAGCTAATCCTCCCCGCTCTCTGTGCACTGGCCACCAACCCATTTATAGCTGCAGCAAGAAAGAGCACGGTGGCTGAGGCTGGAGAGAAGCGTCCAAGAAGTACGTGTGATGGGGCTGTGGACAACTGTGCTGGCAGCGGGAGGCCCATCCTCTCTTCTGTCCCTGCCTCGGGAGCACAGAGGAATGCAGCAGCCATGGAAGGCAAAAAAGCAGCCTATCGCCGGGTGCATGTCAGCTCATCTCGGGGAGGACCTGCTGCTGGCCACAGGAACCCCAGAGGCCTCAGCCTCAGGAAAGAAGAGGATTCACCCTCCCACCAATGCACGCTCCTAGGAACAGCAAACTTCCACTGCATTCCCGTTTGTGACTGAATACACAGGGAGATGGCCTAGGTGAACAGGAAGGGAAAGGAAAGAAAAAGACCAAGACTCTAATAACCCGCGCATTGACATCCACTCCTCTCCAGGTCACGTTCCCTTTTAAAGAGAACTGTGCATCCCTTTTATCTCCTCCCTTTCCACTGACTTTTAAAGACAGGAGTGTGAAAGGGAATTAGGATGGCACCCGATCTGCTCACACAAAAGAGCAATGGCAACACAGTGCCTAGGACACCATGTGAGGCCCCCAGGCTCTGACTGTATCTTCACAGCCACTAAAAATGCCCTGAAGGAAACCGCGAGCTACTTCCCCCAGGTCGCAGAGTCAGTGGGGAGCAGTCCAAAGCCAGTGCTCACTTCTGCTCTGCATAGAGCCGCCCCTTGGTGTCTGCAGGGAGCAGATCCGGGACACCCTGGGTACCAAAGTCCACACACACACAAGGCCCTCACCCTCGGTGGTGGGCATGCGCATAAAACCTGTGTGCACCTCCTGGAGACTTGAATCAGTGACGGCAAACTTTTTAGAGCTTTTAACGATACAAACAGCCCTTCTGCCACGGGCTCACCACCACTGCTTTAAATTGTGCCTAGCTTACCCCAGATACCTAACAAAATGTAAACTCTATGTGAACAGCTACAATGTATCGTTGAGGGAGCCATGGACAGGAGAAAGCCTGCGTGTGTTTGGTATAGGCACAGCTCCTTTGCAAATACTCTCAGTTCGCGGTTGGCTGAACCTGGGGATGCAGCGCCAACAGGTGCCCACAACGTCCCGTCTCGGCTCAGCAGACACGGGTGCTTCTGTCCTCTGTACTCATGCCCTCGCTTACTTGGGCCTGTGTGCCACGGCAAACCTTCAAGTTCTTTACATTTACAGTTGTTTCCTACAAACTGTTCATTCCCTTAACTTGGAATACAGATCCAAATTAAATTAAAAAAATCTCGGGCCCACCCTCCAAGGTCAAGGCCAGTAAGAGGGACCCATTGTACTGTGAGTAGGAACAATTCCCAGGGACCCGTCCGAGGTTTCAGGGTGGCACAGCCTCCTCCAGAAGGTGCTGCAGAGGGCCACCCCCGGCCTGCAGAGGGGACAGCATGCCGCCAGGCCACCACAGTCTCCAGTCCGGGCCTACCTTCAGGGCCCGCGGGGCATACTCAGCAGGAGCCACTGAGGCCATCTGGAGCAAGGATGGGTAATGTCTTTCCATTTTCTCATGTCCTTGTCAATGTCCTTCACAGCAGTACAGTTCTGTCTTTCACTTCCTTCGTTAGGTCAGTCCCTAGGTATTTCTGTTTTTAAAGAAGCTATTATACATAGGACTGTTTTCCTGATTTCTTTCTCATGGGTTCTTTGTTGGTGCATAAGAGCACTATTGACTTTTATGTATTTTTTAATTCTGCCACTTTGCTGAAATTGTTTATTAGCTCTTTTTGCTGTTGTTGTTGTTTTTCTTTTTGAGATAGAGTCTTGCTATGCAGCACAGGCTGGTCTTGAACTTGTGGCAGTCCTCCTGCCTCAGCCTCTCTGAGTGCTGGTTTTACAGGTGTATGCTACCATGCCCAATGAATCCTTTTTATTTTTTTTCTTCCCTGATTGCACTGGCTAAAATTCTGAGCACTATATTGAACAGGAGAGGTGACAGTGGACACCCCTGTCTTGCTCCTGACTTGAGGGAGAATGCTTTCAGTTTTTCCCCACTTAGTATAATGTTGGTGAGCATTTGTCATAAATGGCTTTTATCATTTTAAGGTAAGGTCTTTCTACACCAATTTTTGTACCATAAATAGATGTTAGATTTTCTCAATGGCTTTTTCTTCCTTTTGAGATGAGTGTGTGATTTTTGTCCTTGCTTCTGCTTATGTGATAGGTTACACTTACTGATTAATGCACGATGACCATCCTTGTGTCCCTGCAATAAAACCAATTTGGTCATGATGCATAATCTTTCATAATTATTTGTTGTTTCATTTGTGAGTATCTTGTTGAGATTTGCATCTATGTTCATTAAGGAGAATTGGCCTATGGTTTTCGTTAAGTACTTGTCCAGTTTTGGTATCAGGGTAGCTTCAAGCAATGAGCTGGGCAGTGTTCCTTGAGTTTCAGTTTTGGGGAAGAGCTTATATATTTGTGTTCAACCTTCCCTGGTGTTCTTGTAAAATTCAGTGGTGAACACAGGGTTCTGGGATTTTCTTACTTTGTAGGTTTTATTGGTGTCTGTTCAGGATTTTTATATCTTCTTGATTTGGTTTTAGTAATTAACATATGACTAGGAATCTGTCCATTTCTTCTACATTTTCCAATTCATAGGAATACATGTTTTCAAAGTAGCTATGTATAATCCTCTGGATTTTGATGGTCTGTTGTGATTTCACTTTTTTCATTTCTAAGTGCATCATTGATAAGGGTCTTTCCTTTTTTTGTTAAGTTGGTTAAGGATTTGTCTATTGTGCTTATCATTTCAAAGAACCAACACTTTGATCCATTTGTTTTTTTTTTTAGTCTTAATTCCATTCTTGCTGCTCTATACTTATAATTTTCTTCCTTGTATCAGTTTTGAATTTGGACTGTTCATGCTTTTCTATGACTCCAAAGTGCATCAAGGATTTGGGATCACACTCTTTTTCCAATGTGGGCATTCACAGCTATAACATCATTTTTTTGAGACAGGGTCTCCCTGTGCGGTTCAGGCTGGCCTTGAGCTCACTTTGTAGCCCAGGCTGGTCTCAAACTTGGAATGATACTCCTGCCTCAGCCTCCTGAGTGCTGGGATTACAGGCGTGTGCCACCATGCCTGGCACCACAGCTATAAACTTTCCTCTTAGAACTTTTTTCACTGTGTCCCATAGGTTCTGGTATGGCCATTATTGTTTAATTTCATGAACATTTTTAATTCCTTCTTTGATTTCTTCTGTGACCCATAGATTTAATGCAATCCCCATCAAAATATTATCAGCTTTTTTCATAGAGTTCGAGAAAGTAATTCCAAAATTTATATGGAACCAAAAGAGACAAAGAATAGCCAAAGCAATCTGGGGAACAAGAGCAGGGGAGGAGGCATCACAGTCCGAACATCAAATTATACTACAAAGCTATGATAATAAAAACAGTATGGTACTGGCACAAAAACAGGTATGTTCACAAACAGAATAAAGGGTGCACAAACAATCAACAGCCATCTGATTTTTTGACAAAGGAACCAGTAATGCACACTGTAGAAAAAGCAGCTTCTTTTCTGGGGAAACTGGTTACCAACATGCAAAGAATGAATCATGATGGATGTCTATCACCTTGTACTAAAATCAAGTAAGAATAGATCAAAGACCTATATGTGAAAGCACTAAATCTACTGTGGAAAAAAATTGGTACAACCCTTAAAGATATAGGCAAAAGCAAAGTCCTCCTGAACAGAACCACAACTGCATAAGAAATAATATCAAGGCTCACCAAATGTGATTATACCAAATTATGAAGTGTCTAGACAGCAAAGAAAACAACCAATAGCAGAAAGAGAAGATCTATGGAATGGGAAAAATGTTTTTCATCTACACCTCAAACATAGGACTAATATCTTAGACTATATTAAGACTTTAAAAAGAAGAAAAGACTCAACCCTCAAAAATAAAAGACTCAACCAAAACAATGGGCATCTGAAATAGACACTGCTCAGAGAAAGTACAATGGACAACAAATACATGAAAAATGCTCTGGCTATTAGAGAAATACAAATTAAAACAACCCTGAGAATCCATCTTACTCCAGTAAGAGTAGCCACCAGAAGAGACACAGAATAGCCAAAGCAAACCTGGGCAACAACAGCAGGGGAGGAGGCGTCACAATCCAAACGTCAAGTTATGAAGCTGGGTCATCACTGCTTCCCCTGGCTTCACACGACACTGATGTAGCTCTTACCCAAAGACCCAAAAAACAAGTGCTGGCGAGGATGTGCAGAAAAGGGAACCCTCCCACACTGCTGGTGGGAGTATAGTACAACCATGGCGGAGATCACTTCAGCGGTTTTACAGAAGGTTTTACACAGGGAATGATCAGTGGTGTTTGAGAAAGAGCAAAGCTGAGCCCAGGTTCCCTGTCTGAGGTGTTCAGGGGGCCTTCAGGCTACGAGTCATACATCATGGCTGCCTCAAGTCCTGCTGCTGTCATCTTCTCCCCTGGAGTTCCTTCAAAAAAGAGCTGATGACAAACGAAAGGGAGTTGCCGACTGCAGCTGAGAACCAGGGGAAGCTGAGAACCAGGGGAAATGGGAACACTTCCCCTGGCTTCACAGATGACACAGATGTCGCTCTTGCCTAGATTTCCATCCTGGGCTGGAGTCCCAGGAAGTCCCGAGAAAGATGCAAATGGAGCTGGGTGTGGTCGCACAGGCCTGTAATCCCAGAACTCTGAGAGGCTGAGGCAGGAGGATCACACATTCAGGCCCAGCTTGGACAATTTAGTGACTTAGGGAGATCCTGTCTCAAAATAAGATTTAAAAAGAGCTGGGGATGCAGCTTAGTGCAAAGGTCCCAGATTTGATCCTCATATCACAAAAATAAAAAACAAAATTTAAAAACAAATGTTTCAGTGAGTCCAGAGGTGCCTACAGACAAAAGCTCTCTGGAGTCAGGATGACAGGCGGGTCTCTGCACCAGGTAATGTGGCTATCTGACATCTGCTCTGAGCCGTCCCCAGGGAAGACTGAGCGGTTACCCTGTGTTATCGCCCTTTTCTAAGACACTGAAGTGTGTGTGCTGTCTGCTCACAAGACAGCCCTTCCTGTGCACACACTCACACGGGCACCCGCACCTGCTAAGAGCCACGCAGCAGGCATCTGCCACGCTCAGTGTGATGGCCGTACACTCAGGGTGCCTGTCCTTGGGGTGCGCCTTCACCAGCCATCAGTTATTCTAGGGAAGAGAAACGTGAGGTCTTTCTTTTTTGTTAGGATAAAACATTAACACAACTTTTATGGTGAAAGAGTTACTTAAAACTGGGGAAGGTCAGACACTCTAGAATCGCCATCAGTCACATAACATCTTCTATACACAAGTCATAAGGATGACAGCTCCTCAGGAAGAGGATGTTCACAAACAGTTCTTTCTCTCCCATGGCAAAGTCCACAGTGGCAAGTACTTTCAGAAATGCCTGCACAGGATACCGGAAAGCCTTCCAAAAAAATAAAATGGGGACATTCAAAAATCCTGCAGAACAGCAAGCAAAACCCTCCAGCGAATGCCAGAATGTGTCCTTTCATGTAATGTTAAGTCACCGATGATGAATCCCAAGGCTCTTGTTTTAATACACTCTGGAAACCATCTTCCAACACAATAACAAATCATCGAAAGCATCAGCTAAAGCCAGTGAGATAGTAACGGCTGGGAAGCAGCTCAGCTGTATAAATATGCAGACTGCAGTGCAGCCTTCAGTAATGCTCTTGACTGGGGCTGACTGAGACACCAGGCTCCGCACCGACAGGCAAAGGGCACTCTGTGTGCCTGTCAGTATCCTACCTGGCCGGAGCTCCTGCAGGCAGTCTATTTTCTTCTTCCTTCCTTTGTGCTGTTCATTTACTTATCTACCGAGTCATTGCCTCCTCTCACTAAAACACACTTAATTACGTCTTACCTTTTGCCAGGAAACAGCTACTCTTTCCAACTTAGGTACATCTGTTGGGTAGAGATGTTCAAGTAACTTCATATACCTGAATTACATTATCGTGTGATGCATGACTTAACTACCTTGCTGAGGAAGATATTGTCAAAAATTTCAGAGGCTGTCTTATTCACCACTGTACCATCCAAAAATATACCATGAAATTATTTAACTGAACTTAATGATAGTAGTCATTAAAATAAACTCATACAAATATATATTTTGGTGTTATAAATATTCCATTTAAATAAGTGCACACACAGCTATCACACAGCCACGGAGAGACATACATGATGAGAACATCAACACTTTCCCAGTTCAAGCTGACGTTGCCCTTCTTTCAACGGTTGGGAAGCAGTTCCTCTAAGTTTCCCACCAACTTTGAAACTATTGAGAGCAGAGGAGGACAGGCAAGAGGGAATGCGAGGTGACAGCAGCGCTCGTCCTGGGAACTCTGGGGGAGGGGCCTGGAACCTGGATATCCCACCTCTTTCCGGGAACCAGACAGGTTGCTGTAGCTGGGCCTAAAAAAATAAAAGAGCTGATCATGAGACTACACAGTCTCAGAGTCACGCGAGAAAGACCCAGTGGCAGATCAGCCCCTGCGTATCTATTTTCTACCATTGCAGAAAGAGTCCTCAAAGAGAGCTGGTAACTTCTGGAAGCCGTAAGGACAGCCGTGGTGGGGCGGGCAGGTCACAGCGCTCATCTCCTGGTGCTGTGTCCAAAGAGTTTGGGAATGCTACCAAAGACGATCTCTGGCAAGGGTGCTTGGCTAGGACTCATGGCAGGATGCCACCGACGTGGGCTGCAGAGCTGTGCATGGCTCTGCCTCTTTCAGGGAAGAGGGTAACTACTTTCACAAGTGTGAAAGAAGTGTGGGACTCAAAAAAATCTGTAAGCCGGCAGGTAGGCTTGGGGTAGAGGCTGAAAGGGAAAGATTAATTCCAAACCAAAAGAGACCCAGTCTTTCAATATCCTGACGATCACTCTTGGGCCAGGCTGTCTACATAATCACCTAAGGAGAATCCAGCTCAGAACTTGCACCCGTGGATGGTAAAAGGGATCCTGTAGGAAAAAACTGCTCAGACAGGCTCGTGTGTCTTTGTGACAGCAGGTGACCGGGTGTGGAGTAAGCAGCACAAGCTCCAACTGCTAGGCCAGCGGAGCTTCATGCACTCATGCGCCCATTCGGCAACAACTGTCAAGAGACATGAACGCAAGCTCGCGGAGGCTCCTTAAAGCTGCGACAGGCGCCTTCAAACCCGACTCATCTCAGTCCTGGATGTACCTGTCCGGAGCACACAGCGAGCCCTAAAGAGAATCCCCACAGGGAGGGACGCCGGACACAGTCAGCGGTCTTTGTTTCCTTCTGACTTCTGGTGTCAACACTGGTCCCAGGAGTGGGCAAAGGCTTTGGTACATGGCCACAGGGAACTGGACAGACGTCAGCCATTGCGATTTCCCTGGGAAACAAAATATTTTCTCCACTCTCTGGATGAGGAAATTGAAGCAAAGGGAGACGGGTCCAAGGCTCTTCGGGAGGTGAAAAGCCAAGAGTTCTGAGGCTAGAGCTTGTTGCTTGACGCTCCCCTCTCGCTCTGGCTGGCTATCCCACCTCCTTTTCAGAACCAGGCAGTTCTGGGATTGGAGAGGCACTCGTTGCTAAGGACAAGACGTGGGTCACAGCTTGCACCACACAGCCGTACATATGGAACCCATCACGCGTTGAAATAGAAGGCTGGGGCCTCGCAGGGGTAAAGGAGATAGGAAGGAGAGCCTGGAGGTCACTCATCATTTTCCAAATCGGAGATTTATGTTCCTTTTGGAGAGGAGAAGAAAAACCTGGCTGCAGCCCAGTTTTGAGTAATACTTGCCACTGAGAGCTGAATGCAGAAATTCCTGGCACAGGTTCTGGAGAGCTCTTCTGACTGGGCTCTGGCCAGCGCTTGTGAATGGTGGAGATTTAAACCCCGATCAAGTCCGAGAAGCGGGAGTCTGCTCGATGCTGAGCCATAAATCCTTCTACCTGAGGCTAACTGCAGTCGTACAGCAGGGCCGCTGGCAGAAGAACCCTACCTGTGGAGAGCTACGTACATACGGGTTTCTGAAAAGTCCGGAAGGGGAGGGTCCACGGTGAACAGCCAGCTGAGGGCCTGGGTTATGGTGGTCTGTTTTCTTTCTCCTTAAATATATTTCATTATTTTTATGCAATTAAAATGGGCTTCTGGCCTGGGGCTGTAGCTCAGGGCTAGAGCTTCTTGCCAACTGTGTGCAAGGCCCTGGGTTTGATCCATAACACTGTGTAGGGGGCTGCTGCTTGTGAAATAAAGAATAAAATAATGGATAAAGCATAAAAGCTAATAACTTAAAGTGTCAACAGTGAGCCAGAGCTTATCTCATCCAAATGACTCACCGAACAAAGGAAGAAACAGAGACGAGCAGAGGCAGGGAGCACCTTGCTGGAGGTCTCTCCGCGGGCCAGCAGGGACCCGAGCCAGGACCCTGGGCGTCTCCGACTTCCTGCCCTCCTCCCCGCTGCACCCCAACGCGGCTGTTGGCCTCCTTCGGCTGGGAAAGCCCCCACACTCGGAGCAAGGCGAGAAAATTTCATATGGAATTACACAACCCACAGGAGCGGCCTCAGTTAGGCCAAGGACACAGGTTCCAAATGGAGGTTACCCGAAGCTGCAATGGCGCCTGGGGAGAAACGGGGGTCCTTGCTCAGTCCCAGCTGCTTCATAAACATGCGCGCTTTGTCACCTCCGGTCATTACCCACGCTGACCTCTCAGCCCATGCGCCACCGTCCTCTCCTTCATGTGCTTCCTGAAACGCTTATTTGGCCTTTAACCCCACTCTGAAGCCACATTCTGCAAGGCCTTCCCTGCTGACAAGACTCAACACAAGGCGAGTCCCCCAGTGGCACAGCGGGACAGAGTGTGCCAGGACACAGCACTTCCTGAGGTCAGTGCCTATTCTGACCTTCGGGCCAGTCTCTTACTGTGAAGAGGAGAGGGCTATTCTGGCTCACAGCTTTCAAGGTTCCAATCCATGGGCAGCTGGCCCGTTGTTTTGGGGGTCCTGGTGAGGCAGCACATAATGGTAGTAGTGCAGGGGGAGAAAACCCTCACTCAAAACAGACAGGGAGAAGAGGAAGGGTCCTGATGTCCCCACTCCAGGGCCTGCCCCCGTGACCTCACTTCTTCCCCGCAGCTCCACCTTTTAAAGGGCCCCCACCTCCCAAAAATGCCAAGCTGAAGATCAAGCCTTGAACACAGGCAGCTCTGGGGAACTACAGCGGCCATCCTTGGACCGTGACACACAGAAAGGGCTAAGACGGCCTGGGGAGACCAACGCCTGCAGACAGACACACAGTGAAAGGCTGACCCTTCCCTCCAAATCTCGGTTTTGCCTGTCTGTTCTTTCCAGGTGCACTTGCAGAACTCTTTGGGGACAAACTGCTTTAGGGCAGAGCTTTTCCAGTTTAATTTTGGTATTTCATGCTTCTTAAGTCACAAGCAAATATTCTAAAATAATGGTAGGGTGACGTAAAATCTCAGGATAAGCGGGCAGCCTGGCTGTGATAAAGGCATCAAGAAAGTGTGATGTACCATCTGAGGGTGCCAGCTGATGTGTACTGTTCACCACCAGCCTGTCCCTCACACTGCTCAGGCACACCGGCCCGATGCACACAAAAGCCAACAAGAAGTCACTCACAGAAGTTTAACCACAACCCACTGACAGAAGAGCCTGCCACGTGGTGCCCACGGCGTGCATGTATTATTAGGGTTGCTAATCACTCATTAGAAGCTCAAGATCAGGTTTCTGGGCCTATCTTGCTCCATCTGTGCAGGAGGCGGGCCCCAGATGCTATGTAGACCCTGACAGCTCCCGCAGAGCAGGCTGGCCCTGCAAGACCTCAAAGACTGTGGGTGACAGAACCGTGCATGGAGAACAAGGATGCTCCATGTACAGTGTCCTTCCTCAGGCACAGCCCTGGCCCAGATTCTGCAGATATCAGACAAGTTCTGGTCAGCTTTTAGGCCCCAGAAATAAGGTCAATGGTGCACAAAACACCCAGCGACACCTAGGCTTTACCCTTTGGAGGGAAAGAACAGCCACAGAATTTGACTCACTCCCCTGTCCCCAGAACTCCCTGGGAAAGGTGTGAGGGAACCTGCTTGAATGGTGACTCTGCATTTTGATTGGAGGGGCATGGCTTATACAAGGGCATGCGCTTGTCAAAACTTATGAAATTCAGATTCGTGCATTTCCACGTGTATGAATTTAACACAGGACAAAAGAAGCACGCACATACTGACCTCCAGTTGCTAGGGTTATTTTGTGTAGTAGTAGGGACTAGCAACTTTGAAACTAGTTTCTGTGCATTCTAGACTTGAGCAAGGCAGTAAATACACCCAGGATAACAGGATGCAGGTTTCTCCCTGTTGGGAAACGTAGGTACAAATATGTGAAGGGGGACGATAACGTCAGAAAGGACAGAAAACGCATCACGTGCCTCCCAGCAGGAGCACACAACATCACCTCTGGTTCCCTGCCAAAAATTCAGAACCTGAATCTAACCAGAAGAAAACAAATCCAAATTGAGGGAAATTCTAGAAAAATAACTGGCAATGAATCAAAAGGCTGAAGTTAGGAAAAACAAAGAAAGCTAAGCAAGTTTCCCAGAATCTGGGATGCCAGAGACAGGACAGCTAAAGGCAATGTTTGATGCTGAACTGGATCCTGGTTCTAGGAAGAGAAAAGAGCCTCTGAAGAACACTATGGGTGGAGAGAACGTTGGGAATACGGACGGAGATTGATACCAGCAGGGCACAAACATCAGGCAGCCCTAATGTGCTGACAGCACTGCACTCAGGGAAGAGAACACCCTTGTTCTCAGGCAACTTTCATGGAAGCATTCAACTACAAAGGACCGTGTAGTAATGTGTCTCTAATTTACTCTTAAAATTTCACAAAGAAAGTACATAGGTCAGGGAAAGCAGGCGGCCGGGAGTGAGGAGAGCATGGTGGAGCAATGGGAAACAATGGGTGGGGTGGGTGAAGGCTACCCAGGCGTTTCTCACACTATTCCTCCAACTTCTCTGTAAGTTTACATTATATAAAATATATCCTGTCCACTATGTGAGCTTAGGTGAAAGACTATACTAACAAACCAGTGCAGTGCATTCTGAGACACTCTTTGAGGAAAACAGGTTTCAAAATGATACTCCCCTCTAATAGGAACTCTACAGTACTTTCCTTGGTTCTAAATTCCTTTCTAAAACCAAAAATATAATAAAATTTTAAAAAACTTTATACAAGTTTCAAATATAGTTTTCTTTCAAATTCCAGTGGCAGATACCATTCTTTTAGAAAGTTCTGCCATGCATGGTGGCACATGCTTATAATCTCAGTATTTGGTAGGCTGAGGCAGGAGGATCACTGCAAGTTCAAGGCTAGAATGGGCTACACAGTGAGTTTAAGGCCAGTCTGAACCACATAGTGAAACCCTGTGTCAAAAAAAGAAAAAAGAAAAAAAAGTTCTATAAAAAAATAAGCAAATTAAAATGAAAGTAACTCCGCAACACCCGCCTCCCTCCTCTGAGATTCTTCAATTTTTCTTTCTTTGATGGAAGAATTCACCTGGCTATATGTCAAGCTAAGATCAAACAGGCTAAGAAATGCTTTCTGGATAGATGACTTGGCCTTCCCTGTTATACCAGCAGAGAGCTGAATTCTTCTCCACCTCTGGTTACTGTAAAGACCTATATTCTACATTATTATTGTTTCATAATCAAGGCAATTAATAAGAGCATAGTGTACCTCTCTGATCTTTCTGTGTGTATCTGCGGCTAAATCAAGACACAAGTATGATCTTGGTTCTAAAGGAAAAACCACAAATCCTGACTACAGTGGTACCTCAGTTCACAAATTTAATTCTTTCCATGATTCTGGTTGTAAACCGAATTGGATAAGAACTGTATCAAATTTCCCGGTAAGGTCAACATTGAACCTAACCACTGAATTTGATTTGCTTCTCATCCAATTTGGTTTGTGACCAGAATCATAGAAAGAATTAAGTTCGTGAACCGAAGTACCACTGCACCAGAGAAAAAAATTATTTTGTCAATGTCAAAAGAGAAATTTTTTAAAGTCAATTTTAGCTAAAAAAAAAATCCTTTTGAAATAGTAACAACTATGATATGACTCAGCCCAAGAAGTATCACGCTAAGTATGCATAGAGAAAACCCTGGACGGCCTGGAGATGGAAATGTAATTGGATGTGTCGTTTCAAAGTATTAATACTGGGTTTGCAGATGATAGAAAATGACATTCTCCTGGGTGAGTAAAGAAGGTAGCCAAGTAAGTAAATGCTGCACTTCTACTGTAAGGAAATACAGGCACCGATGAAGCAACCTTTCCAGCACAAAAGAAACTCAATCCCTGGCCCACATGAAAAGTGATCGCTGTGGGAAGAGCGCAGCTGTTAAAACCCAAGTCGGTTTGTATTAAATTGGTGAGCGTGTTTATGTAGAGCAGGACTCGCAGAATGACCACCAAGAGGAAATCGTTCTGCTAACAAAAACGTGATACCTATATTTAATTTAATGCTTACAATAAGCGAGAGAGGAAAAGGCAAAGCTATTCTCTTTTAAAGTACACAGGGGCCCTCGTCAGCTGGTGTGCTTGTGATTCCTTCATAAACAGTATCGGCTGGGTTAATTTAATTAGAAATAGCGTAAGAAAGAATGGATGTTTGCATCTCACTTCGAGAATCCAATTATCTTTATTTCACTGATGAGCCGGATTTACATAAAGCCCTAGAAAAACTTCTGGCACCTGCGCCAAACGACTTCAGTATGAAAATTAATACCACCCAGTTACTTTACGGCCAATTAGCTCAGCCATATAAAGAAAAAATAAGCTCCAGAGAGAGCACACAATCCTAGAACTTACATTTCTCAAGACAGAAGTTCACGTAGACTTCTTTGAGGTTCCAGCTTGGGAGGATAAGATATTTTAAACTAGAAACTATAGGAAGAATGAGCTCGTGGGTCATTACCGGCAAAGAATAAGCTTCAAATCTCAACGGAGACAACTTGGGATGGATAACAATGAAAAAGGGGCTTATTTTATTTTCAAAGCAAGCAGGGAAAAAAAATGTTATTCTCCACTTTTGAGGACCTAGATTTAACCCAATTTATCAACACAGTTTACTAAATCTGAGTTCAGTTTTCAGAGAATGTGGTCAGGATGCCGCTTCGCAGAAAATATAACCCACCTAGGTTGTTAACAGAAGCCCATCAGCTTGGAGGACAGAACTTCCCTAGAACTCACCTTCATCCGCCGGGGGAGGGTACACATAGAGATGTCTCAGATAATAATGGAGACTTGGAGACCAGGGATCCCGACACGATTCTGCACAGCACTTTAAGGAGAAAATCTCTGCCTACCAAGAATCTGGAGTTTTTAAAGCCCCGGTGAAGTTACGGGGTGTGAGGAGGCTTAAAAGGACACCCAAAAGGAAATCTGCCACACACAGTAGGGGTATAAGACTCCGAAGGCATCTCAGAGCCAGTGAGAAAGGGAGCTGCCATCACTACAGTCTGGAGATGGATCAGCCGGTTCCCATTACAAGGCACAGCGGACCAGCTCTATTTTTAGAGCAGCTGGAAAGATCAAAGCTGAAGGGCCCTTTTATTGGCTTCCTATCCGGGTCCCTAATCTCTATTTACTTTTTCTTTGTCATTATGTAGATCTCTAAAAGACACAGAGCCAGGACTCCCTGGTATCCCCCACCTTCTGAGTCAAGCCTAAAATTTGCTCTTTGAAGAGGGCTGGGGCTGGGGCTCCGTAGTGGGGTGCCGCCTGGCATGCATGAGTTCGGCTCTGGGTTCCCGCCTCAGCACCTCAAAACGAAACAAAACAAAAACTATTCTATGAGATCCAGGCAAGGAGGAAACCCTCTGGGGAGGAACAAAGAACAGTCAAGCTCAAGCCCAAACCCAAATTACCATGATGCAAGTATGATACAGACTTAGAACAGGGGCTGGGGATTTAGCTCAGCGGCACAGCGCCTGCTTGGCAAGCGCAAGGTCGTAAGTTTGATTCCCAGTACTGGAAGAAAAAAAAAACAAAAAAATAAAACCAAAAACAAACAAGATTAGAACACCTAGCTCAGTCGCTTTCTGTGGACTAGAAATCAAATCTGCTTAGGCTGCTCTCCCAGGGAGGATGGAGCGGCAACTGTAAACAAGCAAACTGCTTTCAGCGCCTCTGGCCGGAAAGCCTGAGGTTAAATGCTGATGGGTTCCCTTTTAAAAAATGAGTCTCTCAAAGGCAAAATGACTTACTTTGGAAGAACAAGCTGTACATTTGTCAAACGCCAGGCTGACAGGAAGGACATTATCAAACCGTGACAGAAATCCCCGGATCTAAAAACAAACAAAACAGAACGATTTGTATCAAGCATGGAGTGACCATATCTGTGAAAACGCGTGTCTAGCATCTGACAAGGGAGGAGGAAACGATTGCTCCGGCCATACTGACAGATGACCAGCAAAAATGGAGCTCAATCCTGAGTATTTTCCCCAGTACTGTAATCAGTACGAGGAACAAATCTATGGGGTCCTGTACAAGTTACCAAACTTTTCAAATATTTGAAACCTAAAATCAAGTAAAGTCCAAAATATAAAAACACATTGTAACATCTAAAGTATTGTTTTTATACGTGTGTTCAAAAATAGAAAAGGGCTGGGGACGCATTTGGCGGGACAGCTTGCCGGGCATGTGCGTGAGCCTAGGTTCCGCCTTCACAACCCTGAAACAACAGAAAAGTGGGTCAGCTCTGTTACTGTGACTCAGGTCTCCTCTAGAGACCACGGGCCAGTGTGCATGTCCACACTGCTGTCCCAGCGGGGCCTGAGGAGGCATCAAGCTTCCCCACAGGGCCGAAGGCAAAGGCCCGGCCAGGTCCAGTTTCTGGATGGAGGTGGGGCGGAGGAAGTAAAGTGTAACCCAGCACCGACTGGTGGGGAAACAGCGCCACCTCGTGCATGAGCTTGTCACTGCCGCAGATACGAAGTTTGGGCATCCGCTGAGCCAGGCAGCAGAATTCACCTGTACTAGTTATAGCCCCACGACTGGACTGATGCCAGAAGGGGCGTGTCCACCTCTTGTAGTACGCATGCTTAATATACTATTGCCCAATACTAACGGTAAAATCTGTAGTCTCCTCAGGACGCCACGTCGTTAATGAGGCAGACAATACGCCTTTTCTCATGAATTCATAAGCTAGATCTTCTGGGCCAGCCCATTTTAAACTGGCAAAACCGTGCCTCACAAAGGCGAAACACCTGGCATCAAGTAAATGGTGACAGCACAGATTCAGAAGTCGACCTGGTGATCCTAAACCTGCCCAGGCATGGCTTCCAAGCGGGCCTTGCTCTGCCCTCTCAGAAATCAGAGCTTTTGCGGGGTGTGATGGTGCACACCTGTAATTCCAGTGCTTGGGAGGCTGAGGCAGGAGGATCACTGCAAGTTCGAGACCAGCCTGGGCTACAAAGTGAGCTCAAGGCCAGCCTGAACTGTATAGTGAGACCCTGTCTCAAAAAAAAAAAAAAAAAAAAAAATCAGAGCTTTTGTCTTTAGTATTAGGTCTCCTCACAATTTATCACTGGTGCTGGGGATGGTACTCAGGGGCTCAGGCAGGTGGAGCACCCGCCCGGCCCTCCTCCCTGCTAACTGCCTCACTGGGATGATGAACCTCTGTACTGCTCCTGCTGGGCCAGCTACCAACACCCATCCCCAGAGCAAGAGCCTGACAGACCCCCTTCAAGGAAGAGAAAGAACTGAGCCTTTAACCCTGGCCCTACCCACAGGCTAACCCAGGGTGTGCACCTCTCTTTGGAAAATCTAATCTTGATGAAAATGCCAATGGCAAGTTCTCAAAGGTCCCAATCCATGGGCTGGGATTTCACTGTAAACCTGGAAGAAAGGAGTGTCTGATAGAAATAATACATCACGTGATGGGGATAAAGACTGCTTCCATGTGAACCTTGGAAAATGTGACAATGTTCTAGGGTCCTATAACTTAGGAACGTGGGGACCTTTTCATACTCCACTATGTAAGGCGCAGAGTCAGCATGAGCTGCTATTCAGGACACCAAGACAGGAGACATGGAAATGGCATAAGAGACTTTAATGGAAAGGCTCAAATGGGGCTGGTGAGATCCTCAGGAGCTCTCCAAATTCTAGGCCTGAAAGAGCACATGGTGAGGCTTTTATATTAAAATTTCTTTTATAAGACCTCCAGAGGCTGGGGATTTAGCTCAGCAGCATAGCGCCTGCCTGGCAAGCGCGAGGTTGTGAGTTTGATTCCCAGTACCAGAAAAAACAAACAAACAAACAAAAAAACCCCCATTTCTAGCATATTTCCTGTTAAAATGTTACTTAATGCAACCCACACATTAATATCTACACACACACACCATGAAAAGGTTCCCACAGTCTACTTCCTCATGAGCAGTTTCCATTAAGCTTTCCTTCTGCTGCACCAGGAACCAGGGTAATTTTCTCTGCCAAAGAGTACTGACAGGGGCGAGGCCTAGGTGGGTGGTGTGGCTGAGGTGGCCTTTTCCAGGAATGTGGACTCAGTTTCCCTGGAGATGGAGGCGAGCGATGTCCGAGTGTGAGGCCTGGCAAATCCACCAAGGTGCTACCAGAAGGCTGGAACAAAACCACCGCATTCCCAACTGTAGATGGTTCAAGGCAACACTTCTCAAACTGCCCAGAGTCCTGATAGGCACCGTACCAGCGCACGCTGCACAGAGCTCTGCCGTGCGTGCGTCTGCCTGACAAGCCGTGCTACGGGTTTGGGGAGCAGGGAGTTCTTACACTGGCCCGGCAGGTCCACGGGCCACCCTGCGTTCCGGTGGGGTCTTGGCGTGAGTCTTTCCCAGATTTGTACACAGCACTGCACTGCACTACAACATCCCTCCCAGACAACCCTGACTCCCCGCCTTGCTCCAGGCTGAACTGACCGAGTTCTTCCCTGTCTCACAGCTCTGTATCTAAGTCCTGTTCTTCCTCAGCAGCCACTCTGCCCCTGCACACCCAACTAGGAATGTTGTCTCCACCCTCTCAAATCCTTTCTTTTGGTCTTTACGCTTCATGTTTGATTTTTTAAAAATTAGCACATCAGGCATAGTGGCACATGCCTGTAATTCCAGCTACTCAGTACTCTGAGGCAGGAAGATCGCGAGTCCTACCTGGGAAATTGAGATGCTGTCTCCAAATGCAAAATAAAAAGGGCTGTGGTGCAGCTGAGGGGAAGGCCCTAATTTTAATCCCCAGTACAGGAAAGGGGGAGAAAAAAAATTAGTAGCAGGTTATTGAGATGGTTCACATGTCCAGGATTCATCTTTTGTCGTGTGCAGCTCAATGGGGGGTTTTTAGTGTATTCAGTTGTCCAACCATCACCATTATCTAAACTTCTCCTTGGCCCAAGAAGAACCCAAGAACCTTAAAGCAATTAGCCCTCACTTACCCTTTTTCACACAACCTGGCCACCACGACTCTGCTTTCTATTTCCATTCATGACCTATTATACCCATTCTGCACAAATGGAATTGCACACAACTGGCTACTTCTCAGTTTTTGGTTTGGGTTTTCACCCCTTTTTTATTTTATGGGTACATTTTAGACATACAGTGATAACTTTCATCACAGGGAACTTGTACCTGTACGTGACATATCTTGCTATTTTCCATTCTTTTCACCTCCTTTCAACCCTTCTTCCCTTTTTGTTTACAAAAGCTCCGTTACCATTTTCTCCTATTCTTTTTTCTTGTCCTTTCTCTGCCCCCACAAAGCCCTTGTTTCAGTCATTTGAAAATTTTCTTCCCATTTCCCAATATCTATTATAAATTTTGATCCTTATTTACACTTTTGGTTTCTCACACCAGAGAAACCGTGTGATATTTACATGTGTGACCACTTAGGAGTATGGTCTTAAGGTACATCCATTCGGCTATGTCTCAAGCTTATCCTTCCTTATGGCAGAGTAGTACGCCACTGTATTAAAAAAAAAAACCATCTGTTAATTTGTTGATGAGCATTTGGCTGTTTCCAAGATCCAGCTATTATAAACTGTGCTGCTATAAACATGGGTGTGCATGTATCACTGTGGTGTGATGCTTTAATTCTATGAGGAAGATACCACGAAGGGGAATAACCAGGTCAAATGGAACCTCTAGTTTAGTTTTGTGAGGAATTTCCACATTGATTTCCACAATGGTTGCACTAGTCTACACTCCCACCAACAGTGGGGAAGGGTTCCTTTTTCCTCTCAGCCCCACCAGCATTTCTTACTGATTCCTTGATGACATTCTTTCTGGATTAAGGTGGAATCTCAGGGTTCTTTTCATTTGTATCTCTCAAATGCCCAGTGATGTTAAATATTTTTTTCATATATTTATGTGCCATTTTTAATTCTTCATCTGAGAAGTGTCTTGTTATTTTTAGGTGCCCAATTTTGGATTAGGTCTTTAAACTGGGGGGGCGGGTGTCTGATATTTTGAGTTCTTTATATATTCTAGATAATAGTCCTTTGAGAAACAGATGGCAAAAATTTATTCTCACACTGTGGGTCGTCTCTTTACTCTGTTGGTGGTTTCTTTTGCTGTGCAAAAGTTTTTTATAAGATGAGATCCTAGTTGTTGATTCTTTGTGACCATTCCTGTGCAGTTGCATTTTTGTTCAGAAAGCCTTGCCTACACCAGTGTCTTCAAGAGTTCTACCTACTTTACCTTCCAGCAGATTTATTGTTTTAATATTTAGATCTTTGATCCACTTCAACTTTAGTTTAGTGCATGGTGAAAGACATGAATCTACTTTTAATTTTCAGTATGTTGAAAGCCAGTTTTTCCAGCACCATTTATTAAAGAGCCTATTATTCTTCCAGTGAAAGTATTTGACTCCTTGGAAAAAGATAAGGTGGCTGAGTAAGTCTGGAGTTGTTTCTGCGTCTTCTAATCCATTCAATTGATCCCCGGGTGTTTGCTGATTTTGTTTTCTGCTTTTGCCAGGACCATGTGGTTTTTATCACAGTAGCTTTGCAGTACAATTTCAAGTCAGGGATTGTAACACCCCCATCTTGCCTTTGTTGCCCAAATTGCCTTCACTATTTTAGGTCTCTTCTAGTTCCAAATGAATTTTAGGATTTTTTTTTCCAATTCTGTGAAATTTGTTGGAATTTTGATCAGGATTGCATTAAATCTATAAAACAATTTTGGAAATATTGCCATTTTTCACTCTATTGGTTCTTCCTACCCAACAGCAAAGGATATCTTCCCATTTTCTGATATCCTCTTCAATCCCTTTTTTCAGAGTACTGCAGTTTTCAATGTATATATAGGTCATTTTCTTCCTTCATTAGATTTGGATGCTACTGTGAAAGGTGTTGTTTCCCTAATTTGTCTCAGTGAGTTTATTTGTGTACAGGAAGGCTACTGATTTCTGAGCACTGGCATTGTATCCAGCTACACTACTGAATTTGGTATTGAATCTAGAACTCTCTTGGTGGAGTTTTGGGGGTCATCTACATAGAGTATTAAGTCACCCATGAGTAATGATAATTTAACTTCTCCCTTACTCTTCTTTCTCTTGTCTAGTTATTCTATTTCCAGAACTATATTGAATAAAAGTGGTGACAGTGGACATCCTTGTCTTGTTCCTGATTTTAGAGTGAAAGCTTACAGTTTTTGTCCATTTAGTATGATGTTGAAATAGTTTACTCCAAGCTCTCCTTGACTTGAGGATTTGTGTTGAGAAATCTACTGTGATTCTGATGGGCTTTCCTTTATGGGTAATTTGTTTCTTTTCTATAACAGCTTTTAATATTCTGTTCTTGGGTTGAATTTCTGGAATCTTGACTATTATATGCCTTGGAATAAATTTTGTTTTGATCATGGCTTTTTTCTGCTTGGGAAGTTTTCTGCCATGACTTCTGTGAACAAGGTTATGTCATTTGCACTATCTCAAGCTTTTTCATGACTCTGATCAATCTTATGTTATTGTTCTTTGTATCATCTAGCAGCTGTTGGATTGATTTTTCATGGTCCCTTGTTACTTTTAAGAAATCTTTCTTTTCCTGATGGCTAACCACCATCCTATCTTCTATATCTGATATTCTGTCCTCACACTGACCCATTCTGCTGCATATACTTTCAATGGAATTTTTAATCTCCTGGGTACCTGCTTGAATGTTTCATGGGTTCCATTTTGTTCCTATGTTGGCCATTCCTGGTTTCCATCATCTCTGTAAGTTTTTTTTTAAAAATATATGTCTATTTTAGATTCACTAAACAATTTCTTTGCTATGGTTACCATCTCTGTAGTTATCTGAGAAATTACTTTTTACTTGATTTTTCCTGGGGCCTCCTTCATCTGCTTTGTTACTTCTGCTATCACCACTTCAGAGAATCCAGATGGGTGGCTTTTGACTTGTTCCACTCATTGCCTCCTGGATTTGCTCTTGGTGAGCTGGAATCTAGTGTTGCATCTTGTTTAAATGTCTTTATTTTTCATTATATTGTAATTTCTGGGTTGATGCATGTAAATTGCTTCTGGCAGGTAGTTTTATTGCTAGTATTTAGAATCCTTAGGAAATGACTACTACTCAGGGATGTCTTCCATGTGTAAGTGGCTTTTGGGTTTTGTTTCTGGCGCAAGATCCTGCCTCTTCAACTTATTTGGAACAAGAAGCTGCTGCCTGCTTGGCCCAGGCCCTGCTTCTTTGGCATTGGCTTACAGAATTCTTTTTTGTTTTTTGGTACTGGGAATCAAACTCCTGACCTCATGCTTGCCAGGCAGGCACTATGCCACTGGGCCATATCTCTGGCCCTGGCTCATAGAATTGTTTATGATCCTTAGGCAATCTCAGTCTTGGTATACCAGGCAGAACCACTGATTAGAACAATTACTTCACCTTGACAAAAGTAGTACAATCAGCAATAAAAACAGCATCAAACACAGCCAGCCACTGCAGTCTGATGCATCCACTGCTCCGTTCCACTAATATGTCTCTCCATGGAGGCCTCAAGGGTCACCAGTAGTCACTGTCCATCTGCAGGTTTGAGCCACCTCTCCCATGCAATGAGTCTGGGCTCAAGAAGGCACCACCTGCCACCTCCTTCTTTCCTCTGAAGTCTCTCTCTTTCCTCTCCCCATGGGCTTCAGTTCTTGCTTGAGATCCTTCCTGGGTCCCAGGGACTCATTTCCCTCTTTCTTCCCTTCCTCACATTGCTATGTTCCTTCAACTGGCTACTTTTGCTTAGTGTCTTTTCATCCATTTTGTAAAATGGATCAGTGTATCAGTCAATATTATTGCCAAAATGGTATTTAGTTTTATAGATATACTGTGTTTATACGTTCCTCAAGACATGGTCATTTCTCTGGGGAACACATCTAAGAGTGGAATTTTTAATATTCTGAAGAACTCCCAAATCTCTTTCCAAAGTGACCACCCCAATATACACTTCCACTAGCCTACTATGAGGGTTCCAGCTCCCCCAACTTTTTCAACCCTTGTTTTTAATCTCTTTTTTAATGCGGCTACCCTAGTGAATTTGATGCTGTATCTCACTGACTTGAACTTGTATTTCCTAAAAAACTGGTAATATCAAGAAGCATGTGCCTCTTGACCATTTATATAGTTTCTTTTGAGAAATGTCTTTTCAAATCCTTCATCAAGTTTCACATTTGATTTTCTTTTATTTTTTTGCAGTACTGTGGATTGAATCCAGGACCCTGCACATGCTAGGAAACCACTCCACCACTGAGCAACACCCCCAGCTCACCTGTCCATTCATCCATGTGATGGTTGATTGTGTCAGCCTGAGTAAGGGATGCCCAACAAAACTGGCTCAGCATAGTTCTATGTATGCAAGATGCAGCCTATGGAGGATTGTCCCTAGAATGCTATAAAGAGACAAAGAAGGAAGGATTGCTTGTGTTTCCTTCAGAGGAGCTCCAGCTGTCACTTTCACCTTGCATGATCCCCAATCCTGGCTTCTCCAAATTTCTGGGGTCTCCACTGTGCCTTTGGCTTCACACACTGCCCTCTCAGGGGCACAATGCCTGGCCTCCCCGACCTTCTTCTGAAATCTACAACTCTTACATTCTGCATGCACCTAAAACCAGCACCATGTGGATGATGCCAAGGTCTGTGGCCAGCTGACGCAGGAGCCAGGCTTCTTTCTCCCTTGGCTGTAGGAATCAAATGCCTATGAACCAAATCCCAAGGAACACCTTCCCTAGGCTACCACTACTGAGGAACAGGGGAAATGACTATAGGATGGATTGGAGGACCTACTGGACCCACTGTGATATGGACCTTTGCTAAAATTCCATCGATCACCTGACCTCCGTAAGTCCTTGTTCCTACTGGAGGGCCACAATGATGTTTTGGATCCCCCAGAATCAGTATTAGTCCACAACCAGTGTCCAGTAGTTCCTAAAATATCTAATTATTTCCCTTCCCCCAGTGTACAGTTCCTTGGGCAAAAGGCCTTAGGTCTCTCTGGGGAAGGACAGGAGAAAGAGTGAGTGTATACATTTCTGGTGCATCAGAATCCCTCCCCAAGGAGACTTCACCTCCCTTCCATTGAATGGGTTCTGGGCTCATAAACTGGCTCAAATCCAGAAGCTCGTTGAGGGGCTGCGATTCAGTGTTACCACGATTTGAAGCAGGTTTCTGTTCATTTGCCCTTAAACTTTTTAAACTATATAAATCTAGTAAAGCTGCACACGGTGGCACATGCCCATTATCCCAGCACTTGGGAGGCTGAGACAGGAAGACTGGTCTGAGTCTGAGGCCAGCCTGGGCTACATAGTGAGTTCAAGGCCAGCCTGAACTACATAGTGAGAACCTGTCTCAAAAATCCATCAATAAATAAATCTAGTAAAAATTTTGTAGGCTTCCCATCTATTTCACTTTTGGGAACACTGTGGCAGATCAGCTAATGCCATCTGTCTACACATGTCCGACCATTCTGGCCATTGTTCTGCATCTGCTGTCCATTACAGTAAGTACATGCACTCTGCTCTGGAGATTAAGCGCTGCCACTTGACATCTGCTACTCCGGGATCCAATCAAGCCACTGCCCTCAAACTTCCCAACTGAGTAACCTCAGCTCCCACCACAAGGTCTGGCATACAGAGAAGAGCAATGACAGGACTCTTCCGGGATGCTGGTGCTCCCCTCACAAATCTGTTTCAGGTGTTAGTGAAGGGTACATCTTCTGGATCATCCCAGTGTCGCAGATTAGGATTGACATGAAAAATTCTCTCCTGCATCCCCACTTCCCTAAGCCTCTGAATCCCCACATCAGTAGTAAACCATGGAGTATCAGGCATCTCTAACTCATTCATAGTGGGCCATCCTTTGATCCATACTTCTGCTGACCAGCCAAATAAACTATTAACACCTTTCTTTATTTCATGGGCTGCAACACTAAATTCAGAATCTCTGCTTAATAAGCCCATATCAATAAACTCGGGCTGTATTTTTGCCACCATTATTCCACACCCATAAAATCCATTCCCACACTTGTTCATCAGGCCTCTGCTTATGAGTTAGAAAACTCAAGAGGTTCTTTGGGAGAATAGCTGACGTCCCCACAGGTCACACTATGTACCTCACCCTTAGAAGCCTTCTGCGATTTGAGCTGATTATAGACCTAGAGGCAAAAGTGGATGTTGAGGGTGGGTCCTGAGGGGCATCAGCACTTTCCTGCTTGGTCAGCACGGGATTAGCTTCCTCAAGTGTATGAGGACAGGTCAACACCACAGGGGCTGGGGGTTGAGTCACCTCTGCCACTGCATGAAGAAATCTCTTCCTTTGGCAAAACAATCTCATTAGCATCTAGGAACTGAACATCCCCTGCCTCATCAGGACCCTCGCAAATGCCCAAACCCTTCAGCCTTCCATCGCAGACCCTTCCGTTTCCTGACATGGGCTTACACGGGACACTACATGGAGCTCCAGGGCTCAGACTGGGTCGTTCCTGTCGCAAGTGTACAGACAGACCTTTTGCACTATTTCACTCCTGATTCTGTGGGTGGTCAAATAAGCCAATCTTGTAAATCCTTCTGTATTTGTGAATCTTGTACTGCATCTGTTTCTCTAGTAAGCACTGACTGATACAGATTTTGGTACTGAGAGTGGAGTGTATGAAGCTGTGTGAAGCCAAAGGTACACATAAAGACCCCAGAAGTTTTGAGAAGCCAGGAATGTGGATCATCTGAGGAAAACTTCAAAAAGGGAGCAGAGCAGGCCCAAGAGAAAACCCATGGAAGCTACAACCATTGGCAGTGTGTGATGCTGGGACTGGTTCATGACGCAATGCTAGCATTAAGGGTTTGCGTGCTCTACACTCTTAGGAACAATGTAAAGGACAGAAAGAAGCTCATCGCTTGTTTTGGCTGTCCTCAGCCTGCCATCAACTTTCTTCTGTGCTGCTCCTCTGCCATACCACTCAGTCTGTCTTTGAGCCAGCCAACTATGGGCTGAAACTTTGTCTCAGCAAAGAGAAAAGTGACTAAGATAGTCTCTTGCTTCTCTGTCTCTCCCATACTGAAGATTGAACCTAGGTCCTTTGTACTGAGCTATATACCTCATCCTTTACTTTGTTATTTTAGTTACTTATTTATTTATTTATTGATCTGAGACAGGGTCTCTATGCAGTTCAGGCTAGCCTTGAGCTCACTTTGTAGGCCAGGCTGGCCTTGAACTTGTCACAATCCTCCTGCCTCATCCTCCTAAGTGCTGGGATTACAGGCGTGCCCCACCATGCCCAGCTTATTTTTTTTAATTTTTAGAAATGCTCTCACTAAATTGCCCAGGCTGGTCTCAAACTTGCAATCCTCCTGCTTCACCATCCCATAGTGCTGGAGTTACAGGGGTACATCATCACACCTGGCTCCCTAATCCTCTTTAAAAGTTTGAGACAGGATCTTGGTAAGTTTCCCAGGCTGGCCTGGAACTTTGGATCCTCCTGCCTCAGCCTCCCAAGCAGCTGGGATTACAGGTATGCAGTGCCATGCCTGGCTCTTTTTATTGTTAAGCTATAAGTTCTTTATATAGTATAGATACAAGTTTCTCACCAGTTATACAAGCTGTAAATATTTCCTTTTATTCTATAATTTGCCTTTTGGCTTCTTGAAGCACTTTTTATTTTGGTGAACTCCTATTTATTTCTTTTTTGCTTTTGTTGCTTCATCTGTGGGTGTCATATATTTAAGAAAGCACTACTAACCCAAGGCAATTACTATTTATGATTTGTCTCCCAGGAGTTTTGTATCTACAGCCATTCCCTGTAGGAATATGATGATTCATTTAGGGTAATTTTTATATGGCATGAAATAAAGGGTCTAAATTCATCCTATTGCATGTGGAAATCCAGCTGTCCACTTACTATGTGTTGACAACTATTCTTCCAGCACTAAGCTGTCTTGAGTTGGCCACGAACAGAAGGCTCCCTTCCAGCTGTCAGTTCCAGGACCAGATCTGACATGGCTTTACAGCAGAGTCTTGATTGTAGTAGCTTTGCATATATCTGGTGTTGGAAAGCGTGAATCCTCAACCTTGTTCTTCTTTTCCAAGATTATTTGTCTATTCTGGGTCCCTAGCATTTCCATATGAATTTCAGGATCAGGCTATGGTGTAAGTAGCTTTTAAAAATACCTTTTAAAAACTCCCTTGCTTCTAGAAGGTTGAACTATTTGGATCCATCACAGCACAGTGATCTGTTCCTAAAACATACTCAGTAAATTATGAAATGAGTGAGACACAAACAACCTGAAGCTTGCAGGATTACTTGTTCTCCTACATGAACCATGGGGAGAAAATGCATCCTAAATAAACCACGAAACTTACTTAGCACTAACATCATTTTCCAGGGAATCCGAAGCCCCTCCCAGTAGAACTATGAATGCATGGAACCTCCACAGTGGGCTCTGCCATTTCCGTAGTCTCATAAGAAACATGCAAAGTTTGCCTGCTGCTGAACTGTTTAGCCCTCATTTAGATACACACGCAATTCAGGGCAGTCAGAAATCCAGGCAGCTCAGGCCAACATCCTAATAATACATTCACTCCTCTCTGAACAGCCAGGCCCCATCTCCAATCACAGAAGTGGACAGAACTGTCAGGGCTGGGGCATGCCTTGGTGCTAGGTCCCTGCTCTGCAACCCTGAGGTTCTGGTCTCAAGCTCAGCAGGTATGTGTGTGCACACAGGTTGTGTACCACTTGGGGGAGGAAAATTAACCATGAATGTTATACTTAGCCGCATGCAGAATACATCAAACAGTGGCTTGTTTGGCCTTTTTCCCTATGTGCCCCATCAGAAGACTCCTAGGCCCTGCATGCAAAAGATCTGGGATAGGGCTACACGTCCGGTATAAGAGGGTCCCAGGTGCTTCCCACCATGTGTGTTGCCAAGTACGCAACTACCTTATTCACACCGGTCTGTGATCTATACTGTACCATCAGCCTCACCTGCTAGTTGTCACAAAACAGAGTGATCAGGAAGTTTTGATTCTTTCCAAATTTTCTAAAAACAGCACCAGCATTCCACTTTACTTAGCCTGTACCAAATTAGCATTTACGTGAAAGGGCCTTATAAAGTAATGCTAAAGTTACTTCCCCAACCACACGACAACCAAAGCCTCTTGACAATACAGCGCTCAAGGTTGATTCTCTAAACGCTGGCTCTCAACTCTTCTCCCATTATTAATATCTGCTGTCAGTCTCTCTCTCTCTCTTTTTTAAGACAGGGACTCACTGTGCAGTTCAGGCTGGCCTTGAACTCATTGCATTCCTCCTGCCTCAGCCTCTTGAATGCTCAGTACCTGTGTTACAGATTTGCACCTCTGAGCCTGGCTGCTGTTAGTCTCTTAACAGAGGGGGGAGAGTAAAGAGCTTTATTAAACAAACTCTTCCTTTAAAAACAGCACTTGACAGAAAACAAAAGAGCAAACAAAAAATAACCCCCTCTCCCACAGCACATTTAGTTCCATTTGCCTGCGCTTCACACTTACACATTTACCTTCCTTTTAAACAGACCCTGCCAATACTGCTTGTGGCGGGGGGGGGGCAGTTTCACCTGCCCCAAGCTCAGCGGCTAGTGAGGCAGCAACCTCACCCACACCCCTGCACACTTTACCTGTTTTAAAGTTAAATCAGTTTTTAAACATAAATACCTTTTCAATGTAAGGAGACCTTGAAAAGAAATGAAAACAGCCTACACAGAAACTGGCTCAATGGTTGCCTGAGGCTGAGGGAGCTTGGGGGAGCTTTGGGGCAACAGAAATGTCCCAGTGTCCTTTGTGGTGGCAGTGTACAAGTGTACATATGTGTCAACACTTACTAAAAAGCACACATATTGGCCATGAATCACGCCTTGGCAGAAAGGCGATTTTTTTTGAGACAGGATCTCACCATGAGTTCAGACTCAAACTCCCTGGTAAGCCCAGGCTGGCCTTGAACTCAGAGTGATTCTCCTGCCTTGGCTTTCTAAATGCTGGGATTATAGGCATATACCACCACACTCATTATGACCCTAAGTTTTTCAAAAGTACGAAAAGATATAAAATGCAAAGCCCCTTGCCCCACCCCACAGCCCTGAAGCCCCAGCCTTCTTTAATAGGGGCTGGAGATGGAACCAGGGCACCAGTGTGTGAAGGAGCTCCTGTACTGCTGGCTTCACCCTACCCAGGAAAAAGGTGTTACGCAAAGCAAGGGCTACAGTGGGTATCTTTGCTGCTCATGGAATGTTTTTTAAAATCCAGCTGGGAACGAGTCTCTGAGAAATAGCAATTTGAGGTTTCTTGGCTCCCAACCCACTCCTCCACCCCTGGCCCAGGAAGAACGAAGCAGCCCAACCTGAAATCCAGTCACCAGGCTGCGGCCCTCAGTGGTACCTGTGCTTGGCTAACAGGGCCTGAGAAGACAGCAGGCCACCCTCGCAAGAAAGAGAAAACCTTGAGGGATGAGGAAAGCTTCCACCTGGGGCTTCAGGTTTTTCAACTGTTTTCAGTACCAGGACCGAACCCTGGGGTGCTCTACCTCCACAAGGCATCCCCAGCCCAGCCCTTTCTAGTTTTACCTTGAGATGAGGTCTTACTAAGTCCTCTAGGCTGGATGCAAACTAGGGGTCCTCTTGCCTCAGTCTGCAGAGTGGCTGGATCACAGAGGTGCGTGAAAATGCGTGAGGGCCTGACATGACGGCCCTCAGCTGGCCACCCGCGTGCTGCGCTGCGAGGTCATCGGGAACACGTGTGAGGCTGCTGCCTCTTCAAGGCTGCCAGGCCACGCCTCCCCCAGTGTGTGCGGGCTAGGGCATGCTCGGCACAGAGAGTAATGCTCGGTCCCTTTAAGACACAAGCTTGTACAGATGGGGACACCACGCTCCTAGGCCAGTCCAGGGACAGGCTCTGGTCTGCGCTACTTGGGGGAGGCACAGGCAGCGTCCTGCGGGATGCTGCAGTCGCAGCAGCACGTATCTGAAGCCTTGGTCCCCAGAGAGCTCCCTCAGTGGCCCTGGGATAGGTTGGGAAATGGTGGAGATGACCCTGATGTGAGGACTGCACTGTGTTCTGGGGCCGCCAGGCTGGGGTCCCTGCTCCTCCACTGGGCCTCTCCCCTCTCCCTTGCACCTAGTAGGTGTGTCCTGGGCTACCGGGGCGGTGGCCGGGAGGGCGGACTGGAGTGGGGGGCACTGGCCAGGGCTCCTAGGGTTTCACACCCACACCTCACCGTGGCCTCACTGCCTCCTGTGACCGCCCTGCGCAAGGAAAGTGAGGCTCAGAGGAATGGCAGTACCAGGAAGCAGAATTCTGCATTCTGGCTCTAAAGCTGGGGAGTGGGGTGAAAGTAACAGAGGGAGTGAAAAGAAAGGAAGGAAGAGAAAGCCCAAGGGATGTAAAGGAAACATCCAATAACACTCCGACGTTGGAACTCCTAGCAGGTGAACGCAATTCTCTTCCTAGTCTCTGCCCAGATGGTTACAAAATAAATAGATGGCACCCTTCCTCCCCTCGCACCCAGCCTGGCCATTCTGAGGGCTTCACTGGGGCCCAAGTGGAACTCACTGCTCTAGCTTCAGCGACCACCTTCCAGCAGGCCTGGCACTAGCCTAGCGCTGGGAATCTTCACAATTAAAAATGTGCTCCAAACTCCAGATTGCTCTTGGATGCTGAAGTCTCAATCCAATCCAATGCCGAGATGGGGAGTTTAGTCACAGCAAGGAGAGGTCTTTGTTGTAGATCAGAGCTTCCGCTTCCCCCTGCCACCTGCCTCTCAGCATCACACCTGAGCCACCAAGGGGCACAGAAGGAAGTGGAAATGCGCCAGCAACATCCTCAGAAAAACACTGCAGAGCAGAGCTCATCTTTCCAGCCATTCCCTACGTGACCACTGCTCCCAGAGTCCACGCGATCCCATGCAACTTCCTGCTTAGGAGAGGAGAGAAGCTTCCAGTGGGATAAAAAGGGAAAGAACAAAACAACTAAGTGTCTCCATGTGCCCAGAACTGTGCCTGGTAAACACAAGTTAACCCACGTAAGAATTCCAGAGCTTACTATGTTATTCTCCCCATTTTACAGATACAAGCAACCTGCCCATCAGCACACTGATGAGGGACAAGAGCTGCCTCAAGTCCTCTGGGAAAATGAGAGCATGAATGAATGAATGAATGACTGCTATGAGATTGAGAACAAAGTGGACTTGGTGAGATCTGAATGATCACAAAGGCTTCAGGCCGCCTCTCCCATGGGAACCCCACATGGGGCAGCCTCAGGACAGTCTCGTCCCATGAGCAACGCTCATATAGCACAGTGACATCTTTCAACTGGTGCAGGAGGCCTGGCTCCTCCTGGGACAAGATGTTACCCTGAGATGCTTAAGACTCTGACTTCAAGGATTTGTCCTCCGCAGAAGGTGAATCCCCTTCTTCTAGGGCCTCACAGAAGCAGCTTAGACATTGTCAGATCTACCCAGACGCCTCCTCCCCACTGTACCCACATGGCTTGGATCCATCATCCACTTTAGATGGCTTCAAAACCAGAGGAATCAAACACTGGTGACCTTGTGCTGCTTCTTAACTTCTCTGAACTTGGTAGTGGGAAGCACCTGCCAGTAGCTGACGGGACAGGGAGATGGGACGACTAGGTCACACACACACTGCTCTCCATGTTTCCTAGCACAGGAAACAAGACCTTTTTAGAAGCAAAAGGCCTAAGGATCTGAGGGCACAGGCTGAGCAGAGAGGCCAAAGCAGCAGCAGCCCAAGGCTGACTGGCTCCCTAGAGTCCCAGCCCTAGCACTCACAGGCTCCTGCCTTAGTTTTGCCTTTGTTCTACTTTCTTGAAACAAACCACAAGAAAGAACTCAAGAGCTCCAGTGATCTGTGAGAGTGGCAAGCTGTGACCCAGAGAAGGGCCACACACATCCAGAGTCTTTTCTTCAGCAGTCTAGAACCCAGAGTATATCTACCGGAGGCAAAGCACGTGCACTGCCGGGTACACAAACAGTACTAACCAGTTAAGCAGGATCTTGGGGTTTGGACAACTGCTGTGGTCACTGAGGGTCTGACCATGGCCCAGCGGGACTGTCATCCACTAACCTCCGCCATGGTCAGGGTCTCTCACCAGTTTGTAGCCTGGCTTCCTTCAGACCTTGGGAGTGGCCCATGCCTTTCATAATACCTGAATGGTGCCAAGCACCAAAGGGCCAGAAGGAGGATCTGGCCCTCAGTAAAAGATCCCAGGGGCTGGGAAGCAGAGGCACACCACGACTACATTAGGAACTACAGTGACAAAGCTCTCCACCAAAGCAGCCAGACCAGGAGTGCATTACCACGGGACCATTTACAGGAAGGTCAGAGTCAGACGAGAGTCTCCCATGGGGCCGAGGCTCAGAGATGCTTACCTCTCGGCACACCTGTCATCCCAGCTCGTGGGAGGCTGAGACAGAAAACTACGAGCTCCAAGCTTCCCTGGACTACATAGTGAGCCCTTGTCTCCCCAAAAACGATGCTCCCCTCTCTGGTGGAAGGAGCACGGGTGCCCGACCATACTCTTCTGATCTGTGTGCTGGCACAGGTGTGCTCATTTTGTAGTAATCCATCAAGTTGTACACTAGTGACAGGTGGGATTTTATGCGCCAGTAAAATAATTTTGTTTGTTTTGAGACAGGGTCTTACTGTGTTGTTCAGGCTGACCTTGAACTCATTATGTAGCCCAGGCTGGCCTTGAACTCACTGTAATCCTCCTGCTTCAGCCTTCCGAATGCTGGGATTAGAAGCGTGCACTACCACACCTGGCTAAAATGATTTTTTGAAGAATCACTTTCTTTATGGACACAAAGTAGCTCACACTTGTTGCTTCCTGCTTGGAAAATCATGTACTTGGGGACAAACTTGAAAAACAAATTTTTAAAAATCTGAAAACCAGGACCCATATGCCCATTTTCTCACCTTAAATGGTTTTCACAGTTTTCAGAGTCAATAAGAGGTTTCTTTGGGCAGAAATTCATTGAGTTTCAGAGTCCAGAGATGCCTCTCTGTACTTGGCCAATCTCTGGATGGACTGAATTCTGCCCTAGCCCACAGAGAAGGACAAGTAACCCTTAGGCCTCCCGGCTCTCACCCAGAGGACAGGGAGCAGGGAACGCGGGAAAGCTAAGGAACTTCCTCCAAGCTACACAAGGAGTTGCTGGTGGGGGCCGTGTGAGTCTCAGTCCAAGGACTGTTGCTTTCCTGCAATACTGCAGCTCATTCTGCAGGAGAAAAGGGAGAAACGGTCTCCTTTGGGGCACTGAGAAAAATGAGCCAAGAGAGCCTGGCTGGTCATTCTTCACATGCAAACCACACAAAGGAGTTTACTGAGTTCCCTCCAACAGGAAGCCATTTATCTTGGAGTGGTGGGGAGCATGAGGGGGAGGGGAGGAAGAAGAAGGGGGGAGGCAGGGTGCGGAGGAAGGGGAGGAGTGAAGTGCTGAATCGGCAACTGGGCAGTGTTTTTGCGCAAAGGACATTTCCCCTCATCAAAACACAGTTTCAGAAATAGATGCATCCGCTTAAGAAAAAGGAAAAGTTGTTTAAACACTAAAAATGGACAGCACAGCCCTGATTAAATTCTTTCTCCACTTTCTTTTTTAGAATGCAGCTAAAAATAAAGACTTGAAATTTGAAATATTGTAAGCAAGTGAACACACACACACACACACACACCCAGGCCTTTCCCATATATGGCCGAGTTATTCTTCAGTCTTTGAAAAGACCAAATGAAGAGATGGCCAACAACCAAAATAATCCTTCAGGCGGCTAAAAAGGAGGAGAGGGAACTGGAAGGGCTGCTGAGTGACAAACAATCGCCAGGCTCAATGGGGATCAGTCACACGAGAGGGATTAGTTGCCATAGTACTCGGAAAACACGGGCACATGCATTTTGACACCGGCCCCTTCTCTAAAGAGCCGGTTCTGCCCTCTGGCCTCGGCACTGAGAAAACTACAACTGCAGTAATTGAACATAAAGGGCTTAAAGAAGGAAACCAGAGCAGGGCATGACTGAAAATTTAATTAAGGCCTTTCTCAGCACAAATCTGTAAAGGAGACAGGGATGCGGCTCAAGGTCCAAGGGGTGGGGACGGCGGCCTGGAGGTCAGCATCCAGCGATGCCAGTACAGGGCCCCGTAGTGCGAGCTGGGGGAGGCCACACTGCCCGGGGCTCTGTGGTCCCAACCTGCGTCAGGGGGGCTCCCAGACACAGGCGGTGCACCTGCTTTCACGGATAGGGATGTGGGGCTCGGGGAGGGAGGACCCAATGCCGGGTGTGCGGTGGGAGGTGGGGGGACCAGAAGCTGAGGCTCCCGATGAGCATCAGGGACAGCACTGGTGGGAGGGCAGGTGTGAGAGCAGCCGGCAGCCGGTGACCCTCTCCACGACCTGCTGGGGTCTTTTTCCCTCCTCAACTGGGAAAGGACAGGGCTGGAGCGGGCATGGGCAGGAGGAAGGGAGTCTGCCCCAGTGCATCAAATGGATAGGTACAGCGGGGTGCCGCTCACGGCATGCACAGCAGAGCACATGCTCAGCACGCACCAAAGCCAGAACAGAACCAGACGCTGACAGGCACAGCCGCCCCTGCCCTGAGAGGGCGGCACACAGCATGGGAGAAGAGCACTGACTTCCGAGAGGTCAGACCAGGACCTCTCACTCCCTCTGAGGCACCTAGTGATGCACAACCCTGAAGTGGCCACCTGAATCTCAGTGTGTCCCTCTGCTTTCTTGGGGTCACTCCCTAAGGGATGGAACTTCCATAGGATGCTTCAGTTCTGTTGCTGAAGAAAGCCCCAGCTTTGGGGGAGGCAACATCTTCCTAACTGCCTTCCCGTTCTATCTAGGTAGGGAGTCAACAAGTTAATAACAATAAACAGCAGGGACAAGTGCATCAAGTGTCACTCCTAGGGACTCACACTACGTCCTAGTCTCTAGCCCAAGGGGGTGGGGCGGGTCTTACTTACAGAGAAGCACTAAGCCTGGGGAGAGGTTCTGTGCTCTGGCCAGAAGGCCACCTTCACGCCCACAGGGCTGGGATTCCAGCCACTGTCCGGCTGATTGCAAAGCCTGCCCTCCTTTCCCACTGGGTCAGCAGGTGGAAAGTATCAAAGATCCGGCCATGCTCCTGGGTCCCAATGTCTCCCCACAAGCTCCCCTAGAAAGCACACCTTCCAGGTGGCCACAAAGGTCCCTCTGAAATCCCAGAGGAAGCAGGCTGTGCTCAGATAGGGAAGGGACCCTAAGCGTCCCCCACCCTGCACACAGGCAGAGGGCCAGCGAGAGCCCTGCCTCAGTCCCATCACTGACCTGGTGGGGCACAAGCCCCAGAGAGGTGGGAGGCTCGTTCATGCGGTCCTCACTGCTGCTGGCGACGGCGTAGCCCCTGGGGAGAGGGAACAGTGAAGCTGCTCAGTGAACCCGCGAATAGGGTGTGTTTGCTGAGGTGTGGAGGGCACCAGCGGCCCTGGGCGGACAGCAGGCTCTGGCAAAACCCTCCTGTCTCTGAAGGGAAGGAAGAATGTGTTAACAACAACAACAAGGGGCTGGGTATTTAGCTCAGTGGCACAGAGCCTGCCTGGCAAGTGCGAGATTGTGAGTTCAATTCCCGGTACCGGAAAAAAAAACAGAAAAACCCACCACCAACAAAACACTGATGACTCAGAGTTGGAAAACCAAAATGTGTGGCCACTGGCAAGTAACTTAAGCTCTCTGAACTTCAGGTCCTTGCCTATAGAACAAGAACAAGAAACCTGGGTGTGCTGCTGTATCCCTCTAATCCCAGCACCCAGAAGACTGAGGCAGGAGGATCACTTGGAGTCTGAGGAGAGCCTAGGCTACATAGTGAAGTCAAGGCCAGCCTGGACTACATAGCGAGACCCTGTCTCAAGAAAATACAAAACAAAGGGAAAACCAAGAATAAAGAGGACGGTAGATAAACTGCCAAGAGCAATGCTTGGTGCAAGGTAAGCCTATAAACACAACTCCTGCACTCTAAGGTCATTTTATAAAACACCTCAACCCGCTGCAGTGCTGGAGCAGAACCCAGGTCCTCCCACATGATGAGCAGACATCGGGCACTAAGCCATACCCCCAGCAGTTTTGCACTGAAATTTTGAGGTGGAAAACATTCTAACCTTAACTTCTTGTGTTTTCTTCATTCTTTTTTTCCCCCTCAAGTACTGAGGATTGAATCCAGGGCTTTGCACTGAGCTACCTCCAGCCCTTTTTTAATTTTCTCTTTTGAGACAGGGTCTTGCTAAGTGACTAAGTTGCCCAGGCTGGGCTGGAACTTCTGATCCTCCTGCCTCAGCCTCCCAGACTACTGGGATTATAGGCGTGCACCACCAGACCCAGCTTAATCCTAACTTCATGAACAGATATAAATGCTACCAAAGTGGAAGAAGGAGAAACAGCCATGAGAAATTAAGCAGGAGAAATCACGCACTCGCCAGTGTGGTGCTTACGTATGTCTCAAGTGTGACGTGACGTAGGACCTGGTCTTTAACCCACGACCAGGACAAATGAGGCAGGCACAGGGCCAGGGCCAGTAGAAAGTAAAATCAGCCCTCAAAGATGGAATACCAAGTACTTCCTGCCAGGAGGCAGCCTCAAACTTAAATGACAGGGACAACGATAGCAGGCGACAAAAATAACGGGAGGTAAACACTGTTCCTTTCCGTTGAACACCAGAGTGTCTATACCCGTTACATGTGCGACCAGAACTGCACGGAGCCCATCTTTTCAGCTGTGTAGAAAACCCAAGTCACAAAACAAGTAGAATACCCATGTGAACTTGTATGTTGCCCTTCTGAGAACTAAATCTTTAATTGCTGAGAAGTAAATCTCTAATGAATTTGATTCTCTCTTGCTTGTATGACAGATAGCACAGCACAGTGCTCAAACAGAATCCAGTGCCACACCCGCTGAGCTAAGTCCTGGCTTTTCTGCTTACTAAATAGGTGAGTTTAGCCTCTTCATTAGCCTCGCCATGCCTCAATTTCCCCATCAAAAGCAGAATAATAATAATAGTTCTTTCCTAATACATCTGATATGAAGATTAACACATTCCCACCAGCTGGCACCATTACATGTTCAAATCAGAGCCATCCAGCAGTGAGACATACAAATTACAGTCCACTGTGAACATGTCAAATGAGTTAGTATTTGTGTTCAACACGGGGGCCACTAAAAGGCCCAAGGCCAAGAGGAAACAAAATACCATGCAGGTGCTGGTGGGGATGGCTCCGTGGTGAGCGTTCGCCTGGCATACACAGGCTCTGGGTTACATTCCCAGCACCAAAAAAAATCCAGAAAGAACAGAAAAATGCCAGTCCACTCACTTCTTTCTTTTCTCATGCCATCCCAGAGCACTATGAGTGCTTAATAAATTTAAAAATATTTTCCAAATGTGTGTGGCACTGGTGAACTAGGTAGTTGGTACCCACTCTTGCTTTGAGAATGAACAGCAAAGTAAACACTATGGCTGTGGTACGGTTTGTCCTTGGCCAAACTCTTGATGCAAATGAATTGCCAGGGTAATGGTATTGAGAGGTGGGGACTTTCAGGGGTCATCAGGTCATGGAAACACCGCCCCGAGAATGGATTAATGTCTTCCCAGAGAGTCTGGGTTACCACCCCCCAAGACTGGGTGAGTCTCAGGGAGAGCTGGGTCTCACTAGTTACTGCGGGACTGGACTGGTTACCGTGATGACACTCCCCTGTACTTCCGGTCCGCACACGTGCCCTTCCACATGTTCCTATTTTCCTTCTGTTTCCCCATCCTATTGTGATGCAGCACAAGGCCCTCAACAAAGCTGAGCAGAAGCCTGAGGTGGCAGTACACACCTGTAATGCCAGCACTCTGAGAGGCTGAGGCAGGAGGAGGGTTGCAAGTTCAAGCCCATCTCAGGGTACGTAGTGACTCAATGAGACTCTCTTTCAAAATACAAAATTAAAAAACGGCTGGGGATGTAGCTCAGGTCAAAGGCCCTGGGTTCAATCCTCAATACCACCAAAATAATAGAAAGGACCAGAAGGCAACAAAAAGAAGAATTAAAGCCAAGATCTGTAAGCAGAGAGAAGACCATAAAATTAAACCAGGCATCTTGGGGAAGGGGCCTTCAAAAAGTGACTGTCCGACCTCCAAAAGGAGTAGCCATAGATTCACAGCTGAATGATGACAATGAAAGATTCTTGAAGTTGAAGGGAAAAACTGGAGTCTGAGCTTTTCTATTCAGGAGGAACATGGAAAAGAGCCCTGGCTTTGGGCAGAGATCACAGGGCCTCTTTCCTCAGAGTGAGGGGCCCAGGAGACCAGCCACAGCTGATTAAGGGAGTCTAGGGAGCCAGTGTACTAAGCGCAGCACTGAGCCAGAAAATCAGAGCATCTCCACAAAGTTTCATATATAATTCCAAGCACTCAGTGACATTACTAAACAGGCCCGAGGAATACGGCCAAGGGTAAGGAGGGCGCTTCTTGGCACCTCTGGGTGTATCCCCTGCTCCCAAAACAAAGCAAACTAACGAACACCATGTGCAAGGAATTAGAAGAATTTCTCCGGTTTTTGTTTTGTTGTCGTTGTTGTTGTTATTGTTTGTTTTTTGAGGCCCATCACTATGTAATGCAGGTTGGTCTTGAACTCCTTTTTTAAAAAAATTTTTCTTATTTTAAAGATTAAAAAAAACTAATAAAACAACAACATTGAAGACAAAATCAAAACAACACAAAAACAACAAAAAGACATGACCTCAGAACTCACTTGTGTAGTCCACGCTGGCCTCAAACTCACAACAATCTTCCTGCCTCAGCCTCCCAGGTGTTGAGATTACAGATGTGCACCACCACACCCAGCCTTTGTTTTTTTTTTAAGAGATAGGGTCTTACTCTACTACCCAGACTGGCTGTGAACTCCTGGGCTCAGGCACTCTTCCTGTCTCAGCTTCTCAAGTGGCAGCAGTGCCCAGCTTGAGAAGTTAACTATTAACTGGATATGTGTGGATGGAGATGTAGCTCAGTGGTAAACCACTTACCTAGCATGTTGTGGGGCCCTGGGTTCAATCCCCAGCACCAAAAAGCGGGGAGAGGGAATATGTGATTATATGAAGGAATTGTTTTTAACTTATTTTATGCATAAAATAGTAGAGATAAACACAAAAATATACATTTTACGAATGAAATGCTATGTCTTGGGTTTGCATTTTAAAAAGCCAGTGGGAAATGAAAAACAAGTGGTCAGGCTCACAGATAAATGATGACTGGCTGTGCATTTGTAATTTTTGAAATTTGGTGGTGAAGAGTGTGTGTGTGTGTATATATATATATATATATATATATATACACACATTTTATATATTTTATATATATATATATATACACACACACTATATCACACTATATATATATTCTTTCATGCATGTTGCTTGAATTTTCCATACTTCAAAGTTTGATTGTTGTTTTGGAAAAAATAGGTATATGAAAAAGTAATACATGACCAAAAGCCAAGAAAAACTACAGAGAACAGGAACACACCCCAGGGGACCCAGACAGTGGAGATATCTGCTAAGCACTTAAAGGAAAACATCCAAGTTTTCATGGAATCAGAAAGATCAAAATCACAACTTCAGCAGAAAATGGAAATGGATAAACTAAGATGAAATGGATATTATACAACTGAAACATGTAATAATGTTTTGTTTCTGTTTTTTTAAGACAAGGTTATACTACATAGTTCAGGCTGGTCTTGAACTCACTATATAGCCCAGGCTGGCCTTGAACTCACAGTAATCCTTCTACCTCAACCTCCCAAGTGCTGGGATTACAGGTGTGTGCTACCATGCCCAGTTGAAACATGTAATAATGATATTAAAAACTCAACTGATGGCTTTAACATATATCAGACACAAAGAGAAAATCAGTAACTGGAAGGTAAGCCAAGAGTACATCTCCAGACTGAAACCAGGAAAGACAAATGTCTGAAAAACAGAGAAAATAACCTGAAAGACCCATGGGTTGGTTCTGACCTATGTGTAACTGGACCGCCCCCTCTAAGAACAACAAAGCGGGAGCGCATGGGTCATGACTGGTATTTCCAGAGATAGTGCCTGAGAGTTTTCCAGAGAAGTTGACACACATCCAGCCGAGGACTCAGGAAACACTAGCGAGCTCCGCCAGGATGAGCAGAATCTCGTGGGCATGCATGGCCATGTTTCTGGAAAGCAGACAAAGAGAAGCTCGCTGTCAGACCCACGGCAGGAAGGTGGAGAGCAAGCACTGAGAGGGCAGCAGGCCACAGCACCCTTCCCAACCCAGACGACAGCACTCAGACACAGACCGCGCTCGTCAGGGGGAGAGAAGATGGGTCCCATCCAACGTCAGCACATCTCAAGCAAGATGTTTTCAGACACACACACTGACATGTCTTTGTCTCAGTGTTTCGGAAGGAAACAGTAAAAGGTATTTATTCTTCGGGCACACGGAAAATGCGCTAGGTTAGAAGCTTGAAGATACAGCAAGAAACGAGAAGTAACAAAAATGAAAAGTGTTACCAAAATGAAAGGAGTACCAACTACATAACAATGACAAAATATTCTGGGGTTTAAACTATAAACTTCTGCTTGTTTGATTTTGGTAGTACTGAGGATTGAACCTTTTGCAATAAGCTGCAAACCCCTTCTCCCCCTTTTTCAAACAGGATCTCACTAAGGCACTAAGCTGCCCAGGTTGGGCTGGAACTTATGATCCTCTTGCCTCAACCTCCCAGAGTGCTGGGAATATGAGTGTGGCTAAAATATAAAGAATTTTTAAAAATAAATGTGAAGACATTGCCAGTTATTTACCCAATATCCATTATCATCTTCTACCTTCTCACAACTTTATTCAGAGGCAACGTGGCCAGCCAAGAAACGTCTGCCATAATTGCTTGCAACTAGGAGTTAGAGTCAATGTGGGAGTCCTCAGGAAAGCTCTTTGAAAGAGGGTAGACTGAGCTGACCAAAACCTCTAATCCCCTGGTCACTCCTTTCCTACAATACAGACTCATCACTGGAGCCACAGCAGGCATCTTGTGACCACAGGATGACAAGAGAGCTACGTTGGGCATGATAGCACACATACACCACAGAGGTGTGGCGTACCCTCAGGAGGCTGAGGCAGGAGGACTGTTGCAAGTTTAGCACCTTCCTTGGCTACATAGTGAGTTTGAGGCCAGCCTGAACTTCACAGTGAGATCAGGTCTCAAAAAAAAAAAATCCAAAAACAAAAACAAAAAAAAAAAACCAAAGAAAGAAAGAGAGAGGAAGGGCTAAGAGTGTAGGAGGGAACTCGAGTCCCCCGTGGTACAATGGCCCCTTTGTCCCCTCCCTGGATGACTGACCTCTGAACTTCCTGCTGCACGAGGACCATCAAGCCTCGTTCAGCTGAGTCACTGAATGTGGGCCTCTATCCGTGCAGCTGAGCACAATTTCTAACATCAGGACTCGTGTACTGCCTCACAGATGCTCAGGGCTTAGAAAATCAAAACTTATGAATGGAATACAAGCAGGAAAGTCCTAAGACGCCTGCAAAAATTTAATTTCTTCAGATGACAGGTGGCCAAATAACTTCGACAATTCAAGTCCAGAGGAGGTAGGCATATAGCCTCAAAGGACACATGCCAAGCTCTCTCAGGCTGAACACTGAACCAGTTTGTTTTGTTTGGGGTTTGTTTTTTAGGGGAAGGCAAGAACAATCAAATTCTCAGGAGCATCAGAGTGAGAACAGAGAGGGGACGCTGATAAACCAACCACTGCTGGCAAAGCAGACTCACCCCTCTGGGTGCTGCAGGACAGAAACCATGAGCTCCACCGCCAGGGCTCCCGCGATCATGGCCAGGCCCGGACGGCTCACAGTGCACTGCTGGTCCAAGGTCCGGTCCCGGGTTGACTGCAGAGGAACAAGCATGGGTGCGTGTGCTCAGTGATGCTGTCCTCTGAGGCCTAGCTGTCACCACAACCAGACACACCCTGGTGGCCGCGAACGTCCAGCCTCAAACAGCATCCTTCTTGGGAGGATCAAGACAAACATGAGAGTCAATGAAGTAATATGCTGATGAGGATCAGCAACTTCAACCTTCATGGCATGGGGGTTTTCAGCCAATAGCAAGGACACTCCTGCCTCACAGAATGGCCCTGCAGCATGTGCCCCAAAGCTGACTCAATCTCCTCACCTGTGTTGGAAGCCGGGAGGTGGAGGCAGAGAGAAGCAATCATTTGAACAGGATTCTGCCTCCATGAAACACTGAGGTCCCCGACATAAGGGCAGTAATTTGCCATACTGCCATCGTGGCCCTCTGTGGCTCTCACACCTGTGTGTGGCCTAGGCCTCAGCTCCAAGCATCCTCACCCCCTCCTGGCCCCCCACACAAGCTGCACTGGAACGCGGCCACAGGAACTCATCCTTCCTGTTCTAGGCACATCCAGGGGTTGCTGGGTAATTCTGAGTGAGGATTTCGCCTTGTAAGTCAGTGGACCCCGAATCAGACTTGTGGGCAGTCACAGGACCAGCTGTATACCCAGCACCACAGTGGACATCCTCGAGCCATCCCTTCTCCTATAGTGAAAGGCCATCTTCTCTTCACAAAGGGAGGACATAAAGGCCGATCACCCAAACAAGGTCCGAGTTATTAAACAACAGTTCTAAAAGAAGGAGAAAAGACAGGAGAGGGCACAGAAGACATCTCTTAGTGGCTTCCCTGGGAGCTCTGATCTGGGCTGGTAACACCATTCCCACAGGCCGACTGGAGGGTGGCAGAGGCGAATGACGCGCAGCACGCCCAGGCCGCTCAGATGCCTGCACGCCATACGCACTCTGCACTGCAAGCAGACAGGGCTGCCCTTCATCCCTTTTCTCCTAGACTGCTGGATAAGGCCCAAGGGACACAGTGAATGTGAGTTTCAGGCAAACAATAAATAAAACGTTGAGCATAAGTAGTCTCGAATATTGCCTGAGACATATTTACACTAAAAAAAATCATTATGTCCCTGAAATTCTAGGTTAGTTGGCAAACCTCTATTGTCACTTGCTCAATGTGACAAGCCCATGTCCTGCTCCCATGCTGCAGATAGAGCCCAAGGGATTTATTTGGGATTGGCTGGTGAGGCAGGGTTGAGTCTGGCCAGAAGCTGGTCTCCGGCCCGCCTTGCCTAGGTGCCCTTTACGAAGGTGTGCACAGAGCACAGGGCGGGGTGAGGTCAGGAATCAACTCAGACTGTGGTTTCCTCACTGAGTGCCTCCCCCAACACCCATGGCTGTGGCTGCGTTTCTGCTGGTGACCAAGGAAGAGCTGCAGAATTAGGGATGCAGATTGAGGAAGACTGTGGGATATCGCCAGCCCCCAATACTGCAGTTCTTCTGTTAAAAGACAAGATTTAAATATTTAAAGAACAATGGACCAATGGATGCACTGGGTCTCTGCTCCCGGGACACAAGATGGTTCAGGAAATATCTGCAACCACAGAGAAATCTACTTACATCTCCCGGAGCCACAACGTCATTGCAGAAATAGCAGCCAAGTTTGTAACCAGGGATGTTGGCAAAAAGCGACGAGCCCAGGAGGTCAGCAGATGCCACAGGGTGGCACGGACACACGTCCCCAGCTCCCTGCTGCTTTGGTTTCTTCAAGCCATGTCTCATGACAACAAATGTGTCAAACCCCAGGGCAGCATTGATGACCAGCTGTGGGTTTTCAGGAATAAGAGGAGAGAGTTGAGAGAAACACATTCCAAGTCGTGGCTAATTTCCCATTTTGTTAGCTTGTAGAATTTATTTTCTGCATGTGAGTGTGACCAGACTGTCAGAGCCGAGGGTGGTAAGAATCCTGAGTATGCGGGGCATACGAAGGGCAAAGGACTGGACAAGAGGAGCACAGGGACCTCACTTGCTCTCACGAACTCCCTGCACACGTTCCCCACTCAGGAGGAGGTGTGGAGAGTCAGGGGTTGGTTCTGTACGTGGCCCAAGTCACCCAGTGGGTGACAAAGAGGTTGGTGACAAAGCTGTGGCCACGAGTTCTCAGACCCATTCTGCCCACCAGGATGCCAGACTTTGTTATCCACGTATTTTTATTTTGAAGGACAGTTTTTTTTTTTTAATTTTCCATTCACGCTACAAGAACTTTTCCTAGTTGTAATTTAAGTTATTCTCCCAAACTTCTGATCATATGAAAAATTTGAACAATGAAGAAAAGCTGTTCTAGAAGGGACAGTCTGGAGCATTTTTTCCTACTATCTCCTCCATTTCACTCATATTTCCTCCCCCTTCTTTCCTTTCTTCTTGCCCTCCTCTCTCCTTTCAGTAGACAGAGGATGGACAGATAGATGGACAGAGGCGGCAATATTTATATATAAACTAAGAAAATATTTACGATATTGTACAACAGCATTTTCCATATTACTAAAATTCTCTGAAACACACAGCTGCGAATGGCTGTACGCTATTTTATTACAGGTATGGGGCATGGTTTAGTTAACTATTCAGTACTGCCAGCCTTTGAAGCGGTCACTGATAAACAGCGGTCCTTCAAAGGAGGTTAGAAAGACTCCACAGCGAATTGTTTCTACTGGTGCCATGTGAGGTGGAAAGGGAGTCTGAGGGGGAAGGCCTCTGGCACCGGCCACAGGCCACCCTAGCCATCCCCTCCTCCTCTGGACTGTGGGCACTGGCCACGATCAGAGCCTGGCGCCGGCTCCACCAACTACCTTTCTCTTGCTGGCGGCGATGACGGTGGGCAGCCAGCGACTCTCCCTGGTGTCCATCAGCAGGAAGACAACATCGTGGCTCTCAATGAGCTGCTCCAGCTGCCCCACGTCCCTGCGGGCTTGCTCCAGGGTGATGCTGGAGAAGTTGACAGGGTGCCCAGGCATGGGGATGCTCGTGTTGAAACCCCTGGCATTCTGGGGAGACATGGGGATGGGGTTACCTCCGGAGCAAAGGCAAGGCACAAGTTGGGTGCCATCATCCCAACCGGCAGCACACACATGTGCTCGCTTGCAATGAGAAATCCCTGGGTGCCAGATGATGGTGCTTTTCCCTTCCCACTGCCTGCCTCCTCCACCTCCTTGGCCTCTTTAAGGTCAAACAAGTTGCAAATCAAGTCAGTACTGTCTAATCCTCCCCAGGTGGCCGGAAGGTGTCACCAGGGCAAGTGTAACTTACCTAAAGTGAAGCACACAAATGTCGCATGTACGGTTTGGTGTACCCATGACCTGAGATACAGGACATCCCCATGGCCCCAAAGTGTTCTTTTGTATCCCTTCCTGGTCAATCCCCACAACCACTGCTCTGGTTTTATAAACCACACCCCAATTTTGGCTGTTCTGGAGCCTCAGTTGAATGAGATCCTCAGATAGGCACTTGTTTGCTTGGCATCCCTGCTGGTGTCAGCAGCAGCCACTTTCTGTCCTTGTGACTACGGTAGGACAGGTTTATTCATTCTCCTCTTCATGAGGACCAGAGTCATTTCTAGATGCTGGCTATTAGAATGGCAGTGGACAATTTTCATGCAGGCATTTCAGCACATCTGTGTGCGTTTCTCTAAGATAAACATCTAAAAGTGCCACTTTTGGGTCATCAGGTAGGTAGGTATACGTTTCACTTCCTGTGGTTGCTTTATCAGCAAAGGCTGAAAGGGACAGTTGTTCCACAGGCTGACAGCATGTAGCACAGTTGGTTTAGTACAAGCACAGAGATGTATCTATGGTTTTAATTCCTATTTCCCCAATGACAGTTTTGTCTTTGGTTTTGTTTTTCTGAGACAGCACTCGCTAAGTAGTTCAGGCTGGCCCTGAACCTGCAGTGACCCTCCTGCCACTGCCTCCTGGGTGCTGGGATCACAGGTGTGTGCCACCTTGCCTGGATCCCCCGTTGACAACTGATGTTGAACACTTTTGTGTGTTCACAGATCCTCACCATGAGGTACTTATCCAAGCCTTTTGGCCCCCTAAACACAAGCAGACATGTCTTTTTATTATCAGGTGGTACAAGAGTTGTTTGTTTATCCTGGGTGAAAGTTGCCCACCAATCTGAATGTGTGGCAGGTGTCTCCTCGGTCACCCTTTGCATTCTCTTAATGGTGTCTGGAATCAAAAGTTTAAAACTTGGATGAAGCCCAGGTTATCCATCTTTTCATTTAGGGTCATCTTTATAGGGTCAGGAGGTGCTGTAGTTTGAGCTTTTATCTTCACTTCTGTGGCCTTTCTGAGCTGCCACTTAATGACTACGCTCTGGATAACTAACACAGAAGGCTCTGGCCCAGTGTGCGTTCCGGAATCTCCATTCTGCCCCCCGCCCAGGAGGGGGCTCTTGCCTGAGCATGCGTAGTGACTCTCTAGCCAGAGACTCTACTGCTGTTGGGCAGGTCTCTGGACCCCCTCTCCACCATGCCGCCTCATGTCTGCCACTGTCCTGCAAATCCCAGCCACTTCATTGCCTCAGCTCGGCAAGAACAGCGATATCTCCTTGGCTATGAGGATTAGAAAGGGCCAGAAAGTGCCACCAGGCAATCAGCTGGGCCACTTTCATTCCCGCTGACAGGACCACAGTCTTTCACTGCCTACTGTTCACTGTCCGAAGAACCATTCACGTCCTGTGCGCAAACGCACAAGTGTTTAGGACTGGAGAGCGAGTCCGGCATCAACGACTCATCAGGGTGGGCCACAGGTGTCCAGAGCTGGGCTTTAAACCCTCGAGTGTGAGTCTGGGGCTGTGCTCAGTGGTAGAGAATGTACCGCGCATGAACAAGGCCCTGGGTTCCGTCTCTAGCACCATTTAAAAAGCCCCCAAGGAAAACAAACAAAATTCTCTCAACTGTAGCTTCAGAAACCTAGTTTATTGTTTCACCTTAAAAAAAAGGTAACCACAAATAACCATTTTACTATAAAAGATGAGTTGCTTTCTTATTCAATTAATTCAACCCCAGGATGAGGCACAACATTTACATCTGAGCAGCGCTTCTCAGGTTATTCTATCACAGCACTTAAAGGCATCTGGAAAGGGGCAAGGACACCACTGTTTCCGGGAGTGGAAGAGAAGGGATTCTCCACGGAAAGTCATGCAGGTAAAAATCAAGTTTCATGTGACCTGGCCAACCTATTATACTTGCCCATGGCAACGGAGCACCTTGGAGTGACCTGAAGGTCTGCAGCCAGAACCTGGTTAGTTTAGTCAAGAATATTTTATTTTATTTTTTTTTTTTGGTTTTTCTCCGGTACCGGGAACCGAACTCACGACCTTGCGCTTGCCAGGCAGGCGCTTTTGCCACTGAGCTAAATCCCCAGCCCCAGTCAAGAATATTTTAGAACAGAAACCAAAAGTCTAGCTATGAGAGTGATAAAGGCTGTCTGGGTCAGCCCTTCAATGAAATTACTTGTCGCCAAAGTCCGTCACCCAGGGCATGGCTTCTAGGCATATATCCTTCCTGTGAATGTATTATTTCAAAATTTAAAATGAAGAAACATCTACCCCGCTTACCTTTTCGCCCTGCATTAGATGTCACAGGCTTCAAGCACTGAGATTAAAATTCTGCAATAACTACGCAAGATATGGTTCAAATTACATAATGTTGCACTAACCAAACCAACCTCCACCTTTCCCAGGTGCCCAGAGACCAGAAGTCTGCATGTCACTCATCACCTCTTCCCTTTCAAAGGGTACTTTTCTTGCCTGGAGTTCTCCTGGCCTCGGCCTCTGCTTCCATTCCGCCCACCTGCTGCCTCCCCCAAAATCCCTTCTCTTAGTTGATTCCTTCTCAACGGAGGCTTCCTCAAGAGAACCTAGCCTAGCCCCCCAAACACACCTCAGGCACTCTACTCTGTATTTCATTAGCACCCTTACTTATTTTGATCCTCATTAAATAATCAGTTCCTCCAGATGTTCGACCCCCTAGTGGAATCTGAACTCTGATGTGGGCCGAAACTGGCTCTCTTGGGCCTGGCCCTCTCCCCACACCTGGGTGAGGAATGGGAGAAACACATCTGCTGAGTGCAGAAAATGATGTCAAATCAAGAGTGTGGAGAAAATCTCTTAAGCCTGGCTAAGCAACAAGTTAGGCAGTTTCACAAGCATTCCTGCATTTGAGAATTATGCCGGCACTCTGTACCCAGCTGTTATATTTACAAGGTGTGAGGGATAAAAGGTAAGAGACAGCTAAAGTCCAGGACCTGACAGATGTAGGGAACACACAGTCACCGATGGCCTGAGTCACTGGAAGGGCTGACTCTTTCCAGGAAGGTTGGACTTGCTCCTCCAGGCCTGGCCCACAGTGGTCCTTGCTTCCACTGAAGCCTCCTTTCGTGCTCCTAGGCCCTCCCTGCTTCTGCTTTCAGCTTTCTTCTTTTCTGTTTCTTTTTGACAGTGCTGCAACTTCCTCTACTTGTTTTGAGGCTTTTTCCAAAACAGGGTCCTGCCATGTTGCCAAAGCTGGCCTCAAACTCGGGATCCTCCTGCCAGGCCTCGGAGAGCTGGGATTACAGGTGCGTGGCCTTCAGGGTTTTCTTTCATGTCCAACAAGCACCATGCCTCCTCCTCAGGTGTCAGCACAGACAGCTTGGCTCCTCAGGCAGTCCCGCTGGCTCCTACGCACTGCACGCTCAGCTCCCTCAAGGCGTCTTCCGACTCCACCGCCCACACCTGGCTGGCTCAGGCTGACCGGAGACGTGAGCTCATGGCAAACGAGCTCTTGGGTCCTATGCTTATCAGAATTGCACGTGCTTGGGAAATTACCTGTCAACGACATGCCCTCCTCGACTGTAAGCCCCGTGGGGACTGGAGCACTGCGTCCTTGGCACAGAGCAGGCCTTCACTACATACGAGCTGAACAAATAAGCATGGGGAATCGCATTGGGCCACAGCCAATGGCCGGGAGCTGGGTAAACAAAAGATTCAGGCAACTTATAAGTGGCAGGCTTCAGGTTTCACGCCAAGTCTGGAGGGACCCCAGGGGAGTTCATAATACCCCCCAGTGACAGGCCTGTGTCCTTCCTGTCTCCAGTAGAATTACATGTCCACTCCCTCTGCCAAGGAGCTTTGCGAGACTCCCACGAGGAAGGCAGGGTCTACTGCCCACCCCACTCACTCAGGTTCAGCATGTACCTTGCTTTGGGGATGGGCAGAGAAGGTGCCATGCCTGAACTGGCACTGTAAGGGGCATTGAAACTGCCACCACTTTTCAGGCTTCTGCCATCTACACCAGAGCCACAAGAAGAGGAAGAATGGGTGACTCCACTTTGAAATAACAATACCCACACAAACCGAAAGTGGACTAGAAGCCAAAGCCCACCCTCACTGAGAGACAGAAGCACCGACAGCCTGCACACCCCTCAGCAGAGCACACTGTGCCACTGCAGGCGTGGAGAGCTGGGGTTGTGTGAGGCACAATATCGTGACAGCAGAGCCCTCCCGACGGCAGGGATGTGACTTCCTCTGTTTCTTTTGGCACTGGGCCCGTGGCTGGGTACATAGCAGATACCAGATCAATACCAATGAAGTGAACCCAGTAAGTAATGTTCCTCAGGGACTCCGGTGAGATGAACAAACCATCAACACCGACCACACAGCAAACATTTCCAAAAAGGATGACTACAGGGTGAGACTTCAAGAAGGTGAGCCTTCCCTTGGTGAGCGCTCAGAGCCTCTCTAGCATTTTAAGTCTAAGCAGGTGCTTTGAGGAGACCTAATCTGGCTACTGTCCCATAGGTCGACTAAGCATTCAAAATGTAGAACTCCCTTTCCAGGATGTCCTCAAAAACTTCGCAAGATTTTGAGTCAAATGAGGTAAATAACTTGTCTGATTATCTGGTGTAGCTAAGGCAAATAATAGAGCACAAAAATAAGCAGCAGCTAGAGCAAGACATTCAACTTTCACCCAGTGCTCTACATGCACTATCCGATTTAATTCCATCAGTAACTATGCGGTGGTCCAGTGACGGGTGAAAGGTAACATCCTACCCAAGTCACCACAGAGCCCTGCAGAACCAGGCAGGATATGAAAGTATACACGCTTGCAAATTCCTCAACTTAAACTTGTCTAATGCTGGGCAACTCACAAAACATCATTTCATATATTCTTCATTTAGTTTTCACCAGATATACATATAGATATATATATATAGATATATCGATTTTTTTTTAATTAATTAATTAATCTTTTGGCAGGGACGGTTGGGTGGTTTGGCCCTGGGGATGGAACTCGGGGCCTCATGCACACCAGGCGAGTACTCACCACTGAGCTGCACCCCTGGCTCTTACTGTGTATTTTATTCCCTATCTCTGAGAAGGGAAAAGAGGTGTGGTCCCTCTGTGAGTGCCTGGGAGGAATTCTCTCACCAAGACCAGAGCGCTGCCTTCTCTGATACTGAAACATCTACAGACACAGGAAGCCACTGCGATGCTCCCAGAAAGTGCCCACATACCACTCCAGGGAAGATTCTCTGCAGCCGGTCTGCTGCTGCCAGGGCCTTGGGCTTGCCACCCCCCAGGCAGTCTTCAAACTCGTAGAGCGGCTGCCTCACAGGGTTTGAGTAGGAGATCTTGGCGTTGTCCATGAACGTGACGTGCCTGACGCCCCAGCCCTGTGTGGAGACAAGAGAGTGTGGTGTGTTGCTGACAGATACTTCACAGGTACCTCCCAGGTCCCCTGAAGGGGTTTTACTCCCACACAGCTTGGAAGCTTCAAAATAGAGGAAACTTTAGAAACTGAGTTGTGCAAACTCAGTTTTTGATAGACAGACTATCACCTTGCTTTTTTTTTTTGGTACTGGGAGTCGAACTCAGGACCCTGTACTTGCCAGGCAGGTGCTGTGCCACTGAGCTACATCCCTGCCCCTCTTGCTTTAAAAAGACAAAATAATGATATGCTCAGTACCTGATTTCCTGCAGTAATGAGACTAAGAAATGTCACAGTGGGTCTATTTAATAGTTCGTTTGTTCATTCTTTCTGTCTGTCTTTCTTTCTTTCTCTCTTTCTTTCTTGTCTTTTTGAGACAGGGTCTCACACCATGCAGTTCAGGCTGGCCTTGAGCTCAGTTTGTAGCCCAGGCTGGTTTTGAACTCACAGTGATCCTTCTACTATAGCTCCTGAGTACTGGGATTAAGGCATGTGCCACCATGCCTGGCTTACCTCATTATTTTTGATCTGTGATACCAGAAAAAGATTTGGAAGTGAATCCCATAAGAAACCTCTATTTGCTGCTTCAAAAGGATTAGTGAAAGCCCCTGAATATTTTTGGTTTCCCTTAACAAATAATTAACTATAACAATTTCTTGCAAAACTCATTTAAAGCCTCAGTTAACTCTTCAGAAAAATGATTTACAAGTCATTTCCCACTGTATAGTAATAAGTGATATTTTATACTATTTCCCCAAGACAGAAAGGCCTTATTAATAACTGGCCACTTATGGAATGATTCTTTTTCTCATTAATAGCTTTCATTATGCCAGAGACTTCAATTACATCTTCTATCAAGTTTCATAAAACCACATGATTTCAGAGACACAAGCTTAAATACCATATGGCATCTCTCATCTGAGTGAGGCATAGTATAAACAAAGAAAATAATGTAGGATGGATGGAAAGGGGCAAAGAGACAGATCTCTTGCCACAGAGAAGCGATCCAAGGCACTGGGCTGAGGGGTGGGGGGAGGAGATAAGAATAAAGATGTGTCATATACAGGAACCTAATAACCCCAACTAATGTCAACACTGTACGCCACAACATGAGCTCAGATGGACAATATCAACAAGAATGAAAAGGGGGACAGGGAGACCTGTGGGGGAGGGGGAAGAATAGGAAAGGGGAAAAAAAAAACAGAAAGAAAAGAAGCCCACTGTAATATGTACACGTAACTACTACTGCGATGACTGTAAACCGCATGAATAGCAAGCATGTAGAAATAAAATAAATCCACATGATTTTAAAGCCGAACAGGACTCTAAAATCCTTAGTCTAATAATTTTGTTTTACAGATACAGAAGCTAAAGCACAGAAAAGGTGAGTTGTCTAAAACCACACATGCAGTGAATGGGGGGGACACATGAGCTCGCCAAAGCTGTGCCCCAGTGGAGACGCCAACTCTTTGGGGGTAGAACGGGTGTGTTTTACTTGACCATACATAAGCACGGCCCTCAGGCACTACCTGTGGGTTCTGAAACTGCAGAATCTACCGAATGTGGCTGGAAGAACAACTGTCCCTGTCCTGAAAATGCACAGACATTTTTTTCTTGTCATTATCCCTTAAAAATTACGATCTAGCGATTATTTACATAGCATTTCCATTGGTTTTTTTTTTTTTTTTTTTGGTTTTTCTCCGGTACCAGGAACTGAACTCATGACCTTGCGCTTGCCAGGCAGGCGCTTTGCCGCTGAGCTAAATCCCCAGCCCCATAGCATTTCCATTGTATTAGGCATTCCAGGGGTGGTTTAAGGTACATACATGAGAAGATATGCGAAGCTTCTAAGCAAATACAGTAGTAGTGCATTTGATGTATGAGACCGGAGCATGCTCTGTGCTGGTACCAGAGTGCCAGTACTCTGAACCAGTCCCCTGAGGTACGGAGGGTAACGGAACAGTGACCGTGGCGAGGCCTCGCGATGCCTGGCTGCAAAGCTATGACTCTGCACATTTGCTGACTTACTTCAGTGTCTCTCAACTAGGGACTTTGAAACAGCCTGATCGTTTCAGGGGAGAGTCAGTGAGGACCCAATCCTTATCCCGTTCACAAGCTTAGTTTGGGTCACTGCGTGCTTTGAAGCCACAGCTGACTTCTTGGCTTTCCCAGTCTCAGTAGCTAAGCAGAAAAACTCTGAAAGCAACTTGCTCGTAGTCTTGGAACACTTCTTTCTGCAGTTGTTTCCTGACTGGAAGGCAGGGAAGGCAGTATGGGAACACGCTGTGCAGTGGGAAGAGAGCCAGACAAACTGTGAACACGCTGCGGGCTCATCGTGTGCAGATGTGCTTCCGCACTTACTGCTGGCGTACTGGGGTGCCCGTGTCAAGGCCCATCTGCCAGGATTAAAGAAAATCACAATACTCCGTGTGGGGGAGGAGATGTTGGTGAGAAAACCATTTTACTGGTGAAAGGTGGGAAGCCAGTATCCTCTTTCTGAAAGGTAATTTGGCAGCACGTTTCTAGAATCTTAAAGATGCTCAAGCACTCTGACCTACTTCCAGCAGTGGGTCCTAGAAAATCGCCTGGCACACCCCCAAGAAGCCAGTCACAAAGATACTCTTTGCAACACAATTTCTAATTGTAGAAAGCTGGAAACAATGTCAATGCCAAAGAGTAAAGGAATGTTGCAACAGATTGTGAGAAATGATTAAATGTGTCATCTTATAAGGAAGCATATTCTACAGCCATTAAAAAGCTTTCACAGCACTCGGGAGGCTGAGATAGCAGGATTGTGAATTTGAGGCCAGCCCAGCCTGGGTGACAGAGTGAGACCCTGTCTCAAGAATAAAACAACAACAAAAAAGCCTTATAAGCACAACCTTTTTATTTTCTTTAGTTTTCTGAGACAGGGTCTCCCTACGTAGCCTGGCCTCAAACTTGCAATCTTCCTGCCCTAGCTTTCTGAGTATGGGGATGGCAGGCATGTGCCACTATGCCTGGCTTACAAGCGTCATCTTGAATGACATGGGGACAATGAATTTCACAAAAGGAGAAATAAATTAATAAAGTAGATATTGATGAATCTGAAAGCAAAAAACATAAAAATGGTAGAATTAATCAATCAACTATTCTCTAAAAAGACTGATAAAATTGATTAGTCTGAGACATCTGAATAAGAGGGAAAAAAGCACATATACAACTTAGGAATGTGGAACGATTAATATAAAATAGAAAAGAGTCTAAAGATAAACTATCGTAACTATTCGATGTCAGCGTTTAAAGTTACATGAAATGATTGTCTAGCAAAACAAACTGACCTAAAAGCAACACAAAAATCTAAAGAGGCCAATCAGCACAGAAACATGTGCACAGCTCCCAAAGGACCCCTGCCCCACTCTGCCAACAAAATTCTAGAAGCCACCACACACAGATGGATTTATAATTGCATTTTTCTAAGGAACAGATAATTCACACATTAGAACTCTTCTGGAGCATAGAAAAAGGCAGAAAAGTTCTGTCAATCTTATAAAGTAACTACAACTCAGCTGGGAAACACACACAGTTCACGAGAAAACACTGCTACAGAACAACCTGACTTATGGATATAGATATAAAACTTATAAATAAAGCCTTACCAACTAAATCCCATAGCATTTTAGAAGAATCCAAAATGGAGCTTATTCTAGGTAAGCTCAATAATAGAATACTTTGATTATCTACATAGACATATTTGATAAAGCTCAATATTCATAGCTGGGTGTGGTAGCACACACCCGTAACCCAACACTCAGGAGGCTGAGAGAGGAGGATCTCAAGTTCAAGGCCAGCTTAAGCCACTGTCTCAAAAAACAAAAACAAAAACAACTTCAACATTCATTTCTGATACAAACTTGCAAAACAGAAATCAACTTCCTTAATTTATAAACAATAATTAGCAGAAACCAGTATCCAACACCAACTCTGTCATTAAAGTTTTTATCAACAGAGGTGTTAACTCTCCCTCGCTGTCTCTGTGCGGGCCTAAACAACTCTACAAGGCAAGGCAAAGACTCACAGAGGGAATCTTGGTGAGGAAAACTCACTAACCCTAGAAAATTCAACAGATTCAAATAAAAAACTATAGAACTAAGAGATCTTAGAAGACAGCCAGATGAAAATGAACGTGCAAAACTCACTGCAGTGTATGTCTCTTATCCAGGAAGAGCCAATGGAAAACCTAATGCGAGAACATACCTCTTTAAAAACCCCAAATCACTGAATGTGTAGGAATAGACTAAATAAAACACATGCAGCCGGGCCTGGTGGCACACACCTGCAATCCCAGCACTCTAGGAGGCTGAGGAAGGAGGACTGGAAGTTCAAACACAACCTGAGCAACTGAGAGATTTGGGGAAACCCAGCCTGGGGGCTGCAGGAGGAAAGTAGTTCAGAGTAAGGGCCCTGGTCAGTCCCAGGTACAAAGACCAACCAAACAGATAAAAGAAGCATTCAAGGCCTAGCAAAACACAAGGATGATCTAAATAAGTGACAGCTATACCACACTAAGGGTAAATACTGTAAAGACATGAACTCATCCCAATTCATCTATAAACTCTTGTCATTCCAATTAAAACAGGGAGAAGCAATACAGGATCTATGGGTGAGGTAGAGAATGCACAGATAGTCTCAGGGGCACAAGGGGATTTAGCATCCCCTAATGGTGGGTGGAAAACTAAACTTGAGCTTCTTTTCTTTCTTTCATGGTACTGGGGATTAAACCCAGGGCCTTCTCACCAAGCGACATCTCCAGCCCTTTTATATTTTTAGTTTGAGACCGGGTCTCACTAAATTGTCCAGGAGGGACTCAAGTTTACAACCTTTCTGCCTCAGCCTCCCAGGTACTAGGATTGCAGGTATGCATCACCAGACCCAGCTAAACTTAGCTTCTTGAATAAATGCCATTAAAATAACTGACTACTCATTTCGTCAGACCTTTATTTCTTTCATGTAACAAAAATAAATTCCAAACTGATAAACACAGAACCACAAAAATAAGAGTTCTGTAAGGCATACAGAAAAAGACTACAAATTCAAAGACATAAAATTAAAAAAGCTTTCATATGGATAAAGGTACTTTGAATAAATTGAGAAAAATATTTATACATGACCGAAAAGCTTAATATCCATAAGAAATACAACTACAAACCCATAAAAGAAACACAAACTAAAGTATATGAATAGAAGAAATAAAACTCACACAAAAAATAAAGGCCTCTATGCCTCCAAAGGAATTTAAAGTTGAATGATAAAAACGGTACTTGTTAGTTGCCTGGATGCACAAAGACCTGAAAAAGCTGATACTATCCAATTTCGGCACAAGTATGAAAAGCTGCCTCTCGCGTGGTTCAGAACACAGGCTACAGAGAAAGAACAGAGGTGTGAGGTGGGCAAGGGCCAACTCCCCACGGCGTATATGGTCACTATGCAAACAGGCACTAATAAGATAGATTTTTAAAAGCAAGGCAAGAAAGAGAAGTAAAAAATAAAGGCAAACAAATATTAGAATCTCAACACCAAAACAAAGGAAGAAAAGACACTGAGGAGGAAGAAAGGCAAGCCAGAAATGTGAGAGGGAGGTGAATGCCCACCCGCACCCCTGGACACGCACCATCAGCGTCCGGGCCACGTTACAGCCCAAGGTGCCGGCTCCCAGCAGCAGGCACTTGGCTGACACAACTCTGTCCAGGTCCAGGGTCGGGACCAGCCTCCAGCACATGAGTTTGAGGTTCAGATCCACCGACGACTCAGCTAACCTGGGGAAGGAGGGATGGGTTAGTGCAGTCAGCCGCTCCTCTGCGCCCGATCCTGTCCTAAAGGACATAAAGCAGCCCCGAGAGAAAACAAGAACTAAAGAATTAGGGAATTGTCATCAAGGGAAAACAGGGGGGAGCCTTCTGGGGTAAAGGGAGGGTCAGTACGGTCCCCAGGGGTTCCTGGGGGGCAGATATCTGACCTCTGACAGCCAGGGTGAGAAAAGAAAGCCGGATGAGGGACGACTTGTGTGTCCATGACAAGGAAAGAACCCTGGTCAGGCGCGAACCCTTTGTACTGAGGACAGAAATGCCTTCCATGGCTCCCTAAAGAAGCGTGCATCTCTCCTGCCTGACACGACACTGGTTTCCACCAAGTTCCTACTATAATGCCCTCTGAGCCAGGCCAATGGGCTGCGGCCAAAAGCAACAGATAAAGGACCGAAAATGGCTGGTGTCTCTGGCTAAGACCTACTTGAGTCCTTGAAGCTAGGATGAAATCAGAACATCTGGAAGGACCTGCATCCAAAGGCCCACTCTCACAACCAAACCTGAACTCCGCAGTGGGGAGCAAGGGGCAGGATGGCGCTCACCAGTGGGCAGCACCCCGGTCCCGCCAGGGAAGAGCAGCAAGAGACCTCCCTTGTTGTGGTTGGTCTAGATGTCCCCAAGCCTCTTGTGATCACGGGCGGGGCTTTGGGGAGGCGCCTGGATTATGGGGCACATACTGACTTGCTGTCAGGAGATGGGGCCTGGTCAGAAGAAGGGGTCACAGGTGTGTTCCGAAGGGCTGACCTCCCCCCCAGCCCCTCCCTTTGCTCTCTGCTTCCCCAGGACCATGCTGTGAGCAGCTCTCCTCCGCCCGGACCCGTCCACCACACTGCTGCCCTGGAGCTGGCCAGCTGCGAGCAATAAGGCTTTCTCCATCTTGGCACAGGCACTGGGGACCATGCGTGGTGAGGAAGAATGCGACCAAGACACTCACCTCTTCGGGTCCATGCACTCACTGAGGTTCACCATCCGCGGGCCCATGCCTCCCTTCTGGTTTTTTTCCCATCCAACAGCTTTAGGGCAATCTTAAGGCAAACAAAACACCAAGCTTAACAAAGAAAGGAAGAGTAAGAAGTCACACAGCAAACTTGCTTCAGAAAGGGGACTGTTCACAGCGGCCCATGCCCTGCTTCTCCTTTCCCCCGAGTCTTTCTGAAGAGGAGGGAGGGCCACAGCTGCCTCCTCATCCTGCTTGAGACTGGGAATCTTGCTTAGGAGACCAGAGGATGCCTTGCTGGACAGGGCTTTGGAGACAGCCCTCCGCCCACACCCAGGGTGTGTCCACCTCCTCTTTCACTAGGAGTAGCTCCAAGAGACGAGCCTGGGAAAGGCAGTCTACCCGAGCGAGACCTACGCTGGCACAGACCCCGCTGAGTTCTCTCCGTTCAGTGTGTCCCTTCGTTCAGGCCCCTCAACTGCATACCCATGTGCAAACGCATCCCTGTCAGGGTGACTGTCCCACTACAAGCTGCTTCTTCTTTAAGCTCATCCTTAGTGACTCAGTCTCCCCTTCCCTGGCCTATCCTTTCTCCCCTGCCATGGGAGCCCCTAGAACTCCAATTCGAGCAGTTCCTGAAGTATGTCTTATTCCATGCTAAAGAACCTCGGGAAGCCAGGTGTGGGGATACACACCTGTAATCCCTACACCTGGGGGGACAATCACCATGAGTTCGAGGCCAGCCTGGGGTACATAGCAAGTTCAAGGCCAGTCTGAACTACACAGTCAGACCCTGTCTCAAAACAGGAACAGAAAGCAGACCCTTGGGAAATGCTTCACACTTACACCTGTACCGAGTCCCTACGCCACCCACAGACATCTGGAGACTCACACTGCAGTGAGGGGCTGGGCGCGCTAAAGCCTGCAGTAAGAAATGCTTTATCTCCCTCAGCTTTGCGTTGCCCAGCCTCTCTGGCTTTCTGACTCTGCCTCCACCACCGCTCAAGCACCAACTCAACCTCCTAGGAGAGCCAGGGAATGGTGCTGGACTCTATCATCGCAAAATTCTCCTACCCATAATCCTAATTATAGGATAAAACCAAAATAAACCCCTCCATATCCGAGAGGTTATACTGATTTTTAAGACCAATGTATCTGAAGCTTACCGACAATGCAAACAACTATGTATGAAAATAACACTGATTTACCATATCTCCCTCCGTATCATCTGTACCCATAACACATGCCCCAAATGATGAGATGATGGCTTCAGGGAAAAGGAGGTGCTGTCCTATTCCACCTAGGAGCGAGGAACAGTACTCCAGGGACAGGCATCAAGAGGGGACCCTGCCACCCTCAGCAGTGCCTGCTGTGCCCTCTGCCAGTGGCCAGGCCCGGACGTGTCTCCACTATGTGGAGCATGCCAGGTGCATCACGGGAGCAAGAGGAGGGAGGGATATTTAAAGTCACACTTCCTGTCTCTGGAGTGCTGGGATGGAACTCGGGGCCTTGTGCACACTAGGCAAGAAGTGCATCCCAGTCCTCCAAGAGAATACCACTTAGACCACTGCCACCGCAACTATGGACACCCTGGAAATGCTGTCACATGCCTGTCAGCAGCGGGGCTGCACTGGCTGATTTTACCACTGTGCAAACATCACAGCCTATACTTACACACGCTGAGTGGCTAGGGCAGCGCTGGCTGACTTGACTATGGGGCCACTGCCGCACATGTGGTGTATCGCTGACAGCACTGCCGTGTGGCACAGGACGATATTGAAAGTGCTCCTGTGTGCACTCCTGGAGCCCAGGGGCTAGGGTGAGTCTCTGCAAAGCTTTGTTTATTATAAGGCTGTATTTGCACCCTAGAGGAAAATAAAAACTGCCTTTCCTAAACAATAAAGACAGAGAACCTAAGCTATACCTCCAGCCCTTTTTATTTTGACACAGGGTCTTGCTAAGTTGACCAGGCTGGCCTCAAACTTGCAGCCCTCTTGCCTCAGCCTCCAAGTAGCTGGAATGATAGGCAGGTGCTCCTTGTCTGGCTGATACTTTGTTTTAGTTAACTCTCACATCATTTCCCTAAACCATTTAAGTTGTGGTTTTAAACATGCATCTACGGTAATGTGACACAGAAGCTATTTTAGAATGGGCCAGAAGAGGGCGCTAAACCAAACGCAAACTCTAAGGTAACAGGCAGAAGGTTCTGAACTAAAAAACAGCGCACCGCTTCCCGTGACCGAGCACGCAGAGCATGCTATTTTCTCCCAGTGTCTGCTGAAGACACCCGTGCCAGTCGCAGATGAAGCCTCTGATTTTACACTCTAGAAAAGACATCTCAGAAGAGATGGGGTGTCTCTAACATCCCCCATCACACACGCATCCATGGATTGAAGAAAGCAATTGCTGGGAATACTGGGAGGTCATGAGGTGCAAATCCAGCAGCCCACGTGAGGTGCTCTGGAAAGCGTGAGTCCCACCGCTATGCGGGGTGATTTTGGAAAGAGGTATAAATACTGCGATATAAACAGTGAGATGGGAAATTCACACAACACTGATTAAGCACCTATAATATGCTAGACATTGTGCTCTGTTTTTTACACAGCACACAGATTTCTCATATGAAATAATTAGGCAGGTTGGTGGCATACACCTGTGTTCCCAGCTCTCTGGGAGGCTGAGGCAGGAGGATCTCAAATTTGAGCCCAGCCTGGGAAATTCTGCTAGACCCTACCTCAAAATTAAAAGAAGGGAAGCGCTGAGAAATGTGGCTCAATACAAAGGCCCTGGGTCCAATCTCTGGTACCATTAAAAAAAGAACTACTCCATGAGGTAAGTATAGGCATTATTCCTCCTTTTCTTTTTTCTCTCCTCTCCTTCCCTCCCTTCCCCTCTCCTTTTTCTTTCTTTTCTTTCTTTCTTTTCTTTCTTTCTTTCTTTCTTTCTTTCTTTCTTTCTGCTCTTAAGACAGGGTCTCACTATGTAACTCTGGCTGGCTTTGAACTCACTATGCAGCCCAGGCTGGCCTCAAACTCACAGTGATCCTCCTGTGCCTCCCAAGTGCTAGGATTACAGGCATGTGATACCACATCCAGTTTATGTCCTTTTTTTCCTCAAGTGAGTATGTGTTCAAACTTTATGACATATATAAAAATGTAAATACGTACCCGTGTACATTTAATACACATCTACATGTAATACCTCCAGTCTGACTTTCCTAATTAACATCTGTCACACAGGGATCAGAGATAGGAAACGTGGCAGGAGAAATGGCACTTCTGGTGACTGGTTTATTATATGGTGAACAGGATCACACACAGCTTTAAGTGAGTAACAAACATGCAAGTGCACTAATACTTCAGTCTTCCTTTAAGAAAGGACAGAAGTAAAGATTTCATATGAAACAAAAATAAAAATGAAGACTGAGGGGGGAAAAACCTTGTGGGACCTGGGCTCTTCCCGCCCCTTCCATCAAGACTGCTGGGCATGATGGCACACATCTGTAATCCCAACTCTCCGGAGGCTGAGACAGCAGGATTACAGAAGAGTTCAAAACTAGCCTGGGTTACACAGTGACTTCAAAGCTGACTGAAGTATAAGGGAGACCCTGTGTCAAAAACAAACAAAACAAAAACACCCTCAAAATTGAAAAAGCTGCCTGAAGAAGACTTCCTGGCCCCAATTTCTGCCTTTGTTCAAGCCACATGGCAGGGCATGACTGCTACAAGGAGGATTGTGCCCAGGCAGCCAGACAGGAGTTCTGCTCGTCTCCCTGCGTGGCCGTGGTAAAAGACGAGGCGAAGCCACTCTGACCCAGCTCCTGCCAGCTGAGAGTTCCATGTGTCGTCACAGACCAGTGCATTACCTGGGCTGAAGGTCACTTCCGGGAGCCTCACTTCAAAGATGATGCTGTGCGCGATGTCTCTCGCCCCCTGCATGGTGCGGTCGCGGAAGCAAAGGACTTCGACGGACTGGAAGCTGCTGCTCCTGTCATGAAGCAAGTCGTGCAGATCTTATTGTATGTTTGTAAGGAGGAAAAGCAGCAGCCCAGTAAGCGCTTCACAAAACAGCTGCAGAGAATTCAGTGCATTCCAATTCCTCCTCTCAGACACCCTAGGGACGGCCTTAGCCTGGGAGGTTCTGAATAGATCCACACGAGCGTCCCTGAGCCATCATTCGGGGCTGGGCGTCAAGTTGGCTGTCCTTTCTCTCTAGGTGAATTTTACATAGCACTCACACTGCCGAGAAACAACTGTGACCAACGAAGCTTTCAAGCGCAGGGAAAGTGCTCCCAGGACCTTACAAAAGCACCTGTGGGACCTGGGCTCTTCCCGCCCCTTCCCCCCCAGGGACGGCCTGTGAATGATCTCCCTTTCCGGGCCTGTGGAAGAACGTTCTCCTACGCCAAGCAGGCCCGAGCAAGAGCGGACAAACGCTAAGTATAAAGGGCCTTGTCGCTGGCCTGTCCCAGTCACTACACACCCCGCTGCACAGGAAGTTTGCCCACCGCTAAGCCTTCCACAGCCTCGCCTGCTTTGGTCTTCACGTAAATGGAACCCGGCGCTGTGCACTCTCAGGTGCCACTTACTTCACGCAGCCTCACGGCTTTTAACGCGCCTGCGCCGCAGCGTGTGCCAGGACTTCCTGCAGACTGGCGGCAAGGCAGCCCCTCACTGTAAGGAACTCTTATTTACTGTCCACCCCACTGCTGAGGACAGGGGCTTCTTCTCAGAGTGGGGTCATTAAGAATAACGCTGCTGTAAACATTCTGGATGGGGTGTACTTGCCTATATGCCTGCCTCTCTGCACATGACATACTGTGTGGGACTGCCGAGCCGCAGATATTTTTAACTTTGGTAGATACTGCCAAGCATTTTTGCAGCAGTGTGTCAGGGTCCCAGCGCCCATGTCTCCAGCTACTCTTGGCAGGGTCGCTTGGGCTAAGTCACTTTGGTGGGCAAGCAATAGCGTCTCATTACAGTTCTACCGCTCTCTCCTTGACGACTGAGGGTGTTTGCATCTCTTCAGGTGTTACCTGGCTTTTAGATACCCTCTATTTTAATTCTTTTGGGGTTGGGAAAACATCAGGGGTGGCAGCCACAGGAAATGCCTCCCTGAAAGCAATGTAGATGGTCTGCAGGGAGGGCTGATGGATTTCAGCTTCAGGGCCACTGGCCATCCGCCCTCCCACGGTCTAAAATATCCTTGCTCCTTGGCAGACCTGATTAAGAACTTGCCATGGAGGGAAACTGGGTTATGGTTGATTTATTGATCTACTTTTTGGTTTCCATGCCAGTAATGAAACAAAAACACATTTGGGAAAACAGAGAGACAGACACAACACAGTTAAAAACACATAGGCATGGACACACACACACACACACACACACACTTGTAAATACCATCTGTGGGCTGCTAGGACCAAAAAATTCCTCAAAGGCCATCCGGGGTACTGGGCTAGGTTACAGGGGTCATAGACACCGACTGTTATCTGTGAACAGAGAAGGCTTTCTGAGTGAGTCAAGCAGGTCAGGGTCACAGCACAGACATTGCTCCTGCTTCCCGCCCGCTGCTCTATTCTGTCCTGCAAAGCATGACGAATTAGACAGCTGCCTGGTGGAGCACTAAAGGGAAGGGAGGAGAGCTCAAGGACCTCACGCTAGACAACAGAGCTTCCTGACAGCAGGCATCAGCCCCTGCTCCTGGAACTAGACCTGGCAGAGAACGGGACCGAGGTCTGCTCAGGAGGACAGGGAGGGTCCTCTGTCAGGCCATATGCAGAGGAAATCTCTCGTAAAGAGACTGGGACTGTGACAATCACTCACTCAGCAGTGATGAGAAAAGTTAAAAGGACCACTGCCACTGTTGGTCTACAACAAGTTCAGATGAAAAGCCAGGTGCCCTGATACGGCTGACATGTTCTCTCCCCTCCCTATCCCGACCTCCCTCTGGAAACCCTACCCAACTTGAGTACCCTCTCTTCAGCAAGGATGTCTCTTGGTGACAGAAGTCACTCTGTTCTCCCAGCTTCCACAGATCTTTGTACATGACACACAAGATGTTGGGGGGGGGGCGGATTTTTGTGTTCTTTCTCTCAAAAGACCATGAACACCCAGATCTTGATTTACAAATACCACTCTCCAATAAAAGGAATCAGGGCACCAGGGACCTGTGGCTAATTCTAGGGTTGGACGGAGAAAACACATGATGAGCCTGGAACGCCTAGTACCAGGAAATAAGGACGTGCTCAAAAACAAAGGACAAGGGCACGCCAGGGGACAGAGGAGCCAGCTGAAGAATGTTCCACGGCCAAGGCTGCAGCAATCAGAGCAATGAAAGAAATTATATAGTATTGGGATAGAACCCAAAGCATAAAATAAACATCCACACTGATACAGGAGAATCAGTAAGTAAATGAAAATAAACAAGTCATGTTTAAGACTTGCAAACCAGACTGTAGACACTGCCTACTTCAGGAGAGGAACTTGCTCCTTCTAGAGACTGGCTGGGTTTGGGGACTCACTTTACAGTGGAGAAACCCAGCCAACTCTGCACACACCCAGTGATCAACTGAACATCACTGAGGTCATCCCGACAGCACGTGGGGACAAGTGTACTCTCCCCCAGTGTATTCTGTTCAAAAACCCATATCTATAATCTAATCACAGGAAACCACAAATTCAGGGACCGTCGACAAGAGTAACCTCCAATCCTCTTCAGAACTGTCAAAGCCATCCGAAACGGACGAAGGAGATGTGACAAGAAAATGCACTGTGGCCCTGATACCAAAAAAGTAAAATAAAATAAAATAAAAAAGAAAATGCACTGTGGCATCCTGGAATGGATCCTGGAACAGGAAGAGGATGGTACTGGGAAAACAGTGGTCAAGTGAGGCATTATGAGCAATGTACTGATATTGGCTTCTTAGTGTTGACAAAAGCGCCATGGTATTGGAAGGTGACAACATTAAAGTACCATCCTCCCATGATCTGTTCACACATACATGGGAGGTACTTTAGTGAGTGCTTTCTGAATGATGAAGACATGGCTGGGTAGATGGGTGGGTGGAAGAATAGAACAATTGGTGGGTGAGTGGATGCGCACATGGATGGATGGATGGATGGACTGGTGGATGGATGGATAGATGGATAGATTGGTGGGTGGGTAGATGAGTGGATGGATGGATGGGTGGATGGAAGGATGGATGGATGGATGGATGAATGGGAGGGCATAAGGGAGCATGGAGAGAAGGCTGACCCAAACCACCAATTAACCCACAAGTTTCCTTCATAGGTATAGGGTGGATTAAATGAAAACACAGCTGATATACTTTAGTTTCATGTGGATCTAGTTGGTTTTGTAGGATGGAATCAGCCCAGACACTTTCATATACTTCCCACAATGCCTGGGATAGTGTTAGTCACAAAGTAGGAGCTTAAGCAATATTTAGGACTAGGGTGAAAAAAGAAAGAATGTATGTAACCTCATCATATTAACAGTGGTTAACAAAACCACTATTAATAACTTGTGTATAAGCACCCATAATTTTATTTGTTGAATAAACGTATTTTGTTACAATTTTTAAACAAAAATGAGATCATGACATAAAAATTGCTTTTTATCTCTCATTACATTGTAAACTTTTTTCCGTGTCAGTAAATGTTAGTAATGGTACCAAACATTTTGCTTCCTCTTGGAGGACAATTCATTAGTCTTCACCTGTGTTCAAGCTCAGAAAATGAGTTTTACTATTGTATTATCAGATAATTATTGCGTTATTTCAAAGACAGTCTTTAAAAATATTTGCTAGCCAGGCATGATGCCGCATGTCTGAAGCAGGGGGGCTCTAAGGTTTGCTCCAAGTTTGAGGCCAGACTGGACTATATAGTTCAAAGCCAGCCTTAACTACAAAGTGAGACATTGTGTCTTAAAAAGATTTTTTTTTTGTCTTTTCCATTACATAAAATGTTCTTGTTCCTAAAACTGAAGGTTTTTCTGTTAGGTGCATTTCCATGTCTTAAATGCAAATAGATTCATGTTTCACACAGAGGGGTTCATCTCTATGGCACCTCTTCAGGAAATACAGAATACTTTCATTTGAGATTTCCACAGGGAGGCAGAACATCGCCAGCATCTGGAGATCTTTTAAGAACAAGCTCACCCAGGCTACACCAAATGCTGCTCTCAGTCCTCAAGTGCCAAGGCAAATGACCCAACCCCTGCAGGCTGCAGCTCTTCTAGCGAATCAGGAGAAAACAGCAGCACCCTTTCCCACCTGGTGGGGACAGAAAGCGGCACAGTGGGGCGCAGGGAGCCCTGCCTGTGTGCGGTGCTGCAACGGCATCCGAATCCCCCAACCTTGGCAACCTGTGTCTGCAGCACGATCCGGAGCTGCTCTGATGTAGGTGGGCCAGTCCTCGGGCCCCATTTGGGAGAGGGTGGTCTTGCAGACAAAAGGAAAAAAATGTCTGGGGCTATTTCCATTATCTCAAAAACCCTGGATTGGCTCTAGGGCCCCGCCCCAGGCTCCTCAAACCAGGGTCCACATACTAGCAGCACCTGCACCCTGAGGGGCCTGCTGGATGTGAGTCTCTGGCTCTTCTTGACCGGACCTTCAGGACAGGAAGTCTCAGGCCTCTCCCCCACCTGCTGCACCAGTCTGCACTTTACCGAGCACCCAGGCGACTCCTCTGCCCAGCAACTTTCAGAAGCACTGCTCCTTCCTCCGCACTAACTGGAGTGCATTTGGGTAGCACTTGGGGGCCTTAAAACACACTGCTGTCTGCACCTGCTCCAGAGATTCTGATTAATCAGATGGGGTTTAGCTCCAAGATTTGTTTTGTTTTGTTTTGCTGCTAGGGATGGAACCTAGGGCCTGCATATGCTAGGCAAGCCTCTACCACTGAGCTGCGCCCCTGCCCTGCTTGCCTTCCTTATTTGAAAAGATCCCCCGCTGATTATAATGCATAGCCAGTTTATAAACCCCTGCTTAATAGTCTGCAACAGTTCTGCAAGGGCAGCCCTCAGAGACCGCCTGTGTGGCAAGTGCCCGGAAGTGCTGAACTTGCACCTCTCCACCCCTGCGGCTCTGTGAACACCCCCTGGGATTCCTGGGCACCTCTCATCTCAGCACCAGCTCCCTGAGGCCTGAGGAGATAAGGAGCACTTGCTTTTCGGTATGGTCACTGTGATTATTTGATGACTGTATTTTCATACATCACACATTATGGCATCATTTTAAGGCATCATACATTATAAAATGCACTTTAAAATGGGACAAGAAATGAAAAAGAAACACCACAACATTAAATATGTACAACAACCACAAGAAATTCTTGATATTAGAAAAATGACAACAGGAAGAGAAGAGGGCCCAAGAGTAGAGAAATACCAGGGCCTTCCTATCTGCCTCTCTGGCTGGTCTAACAGATTCACTTTTCCGTCCCTCACACCTAGCAAATCTGTTGAGTGCATGACAGATCTAACTGGTCAGTTCCTCTGGGCCCAGTACGTGAACATCCGGGGCCAGGACCCTGGAGGCAGCAAGATGGAAAAGGTGATGTCTGGGGACACAGACCTGAGCTTCCATGCAGAACCATGGTGCATCACCTAGCAAGTTCCCTTTCCTTTCCTCTGAGCCTTCTCAACACAGCAGGCATTGTAACCCTGGGCTCCTCTTAGGGGAAAGAGAGAATGCCTAAGGGACACCTGTGACAGCAAGAGAACCAGAGCAAGCTCTCACCCCAGTGCTTCCTCTGAACTAACGAGTCGTCCTCCCTGAGCTCCACTGACCTGGCTAGGTGTGGCCACCACCTACCACCTTTCCAACAGCAGCACCTTTTTATTAGGCTCCCCTAATAAAATCCTAATAGGTAGCACCTGCCACACCAACTGCACTGTATTAAGGCATCACTGATTTCAACTTCACTTTTTTTAGGTCATCAAAGCACTTACAACTTGTGTTTTGTTTTGCTGTGTTGTGTCCTGCTGTGTTGTCTCACCAAGTCTCCCAGGCCGACCCGGTACGCGTGATCCTCCTGCCTCAGTCTGCCAAGTGGCTAAAACTGCTGCACTTAGAACTCCATGTTCAGCAAGGACTGGGGGAGAAGGGAGAAGGCTGCTTCTCTGCTCAGGCAGCACTGGGACAACTTATGCTAAGGGAGCGGGCAGCACGGTGCAAAGGGCACTGGCCCAGCTCGGCACATCTGCATTCTCCCTCTGTAGCTAACTGCAGACCTGGGACGGGCCCGCCTCACCTGCAAAATGAAGGCCTCGAGTCATTTCATCTCAAAGGGTTCCTTTTGGCCCCCCAGATCAGAGGACCTTGGGTCACAGTTAAGAGAAAAGTCCTATGTGGGTCACAAGACAACAGAAACTGCCTTAAAGCCCAGCAACGTCAGGTGTCTAAAGGCTACTCAGTGAGCTAGAGGAAGAGCCAGGCGATACCAACGCAGAAAATGCATTTGTACAGAGAGGCTAAGTCTCACTTGTCAAACGGGACTCTCATGGAATGTCCTCAACCACTCACTTTCACAGGACCCTTGGCACCTTAACCTCCCCATGCCCCAATTTTTCCCTTCATCTTCTCTGGTCTGTCATACCTGTCTGTAAACAGATTTTTTTTTAAAATGAAATCAGAGCCACGTATGGCAGTGCATACCTGTAATCCCAGCACTAGGGAAGCTGAGGCAGGAGGATCTCTGAGTTCGAGGTCAACCTGGGCTACATAGTAAGTTCAAGGCCAACCTGGACTATATAGCAGGACCCTTTCACAAACAGACACAGAATCAGAAATAAACACTGGCTAAGAATCCTGGATTCTAAGATGAGCTTTGGCACAGATTAACTGTGTGAACTTGGGCACATCACTTTTTTCATAGTGTGAACCAGCAGAAAGAAGCAAAACATAACGGGAGGGGCCACACTGCTGTGAAGGCTTAAGAAAGAACCAATCCTTCCTACTTGGCAAACAGCACGCAGCTCACTGGCACAGCACAGTCACAACCTGGCTACAGCCCATCACGCAATCTGCTGAGAAGGTCCACGAGAAGGGAAGAGCAAACTGTCATCGGGGTGTCCTCTGCCAGAGGGTTTTCCACAGCACTCCCGTGAAACAAGCTTATCTGACAAGTGCTGTCTTTCCTCAGCCAGACCTTGATATAACAGGAAGTGAACCAAGGAGGTTACACGTTTTTAAAGTATGAGGGAAAAATTCCAAACACCGAACGCGCTTCAAGGCTGCAACGGGCTGCCAAGGTGCAAAGGGGCCGCTAAGCAAAGGAAGAGCCAACTCATGGCAGAGAAACGCTGCTCCTTCGCGGCTGCTGCGCAGGCTCAGCTGCTGATGGCACAAAATAGTCCCCAAACGTCCACTCTTCCTAGCCGCTCGGAGGAGAGGAGGAGAGACAGGCGAGGCTCCCCGAAGGGCAGCAGAGGGGTGGGCTGTGTGTAACACGGCCCTCAGAACCGCCCGCAGCACGGCAGGCCGCTCTGAGCAGGAGGTGGAACCAGCATCTCATGGGAAATGAGCACTCCAACACGCCCATGTGCAGCTTTCTGAACGTGTGACAGTGTGAACGCCTCATGCTGTACAGGCACGCAGCCGGCAGGAGGAAACTGGCAAAGTGCGGTGGCGGAGGGTGTTAGATGCAGTGGGGTGCAGGCTACCGAAGCCAACTGTTACCATCTCTGCTCAACTCTGACTTCACATGGGTGGCTTGAAATTGGCCGTGTGGAAAGGGTGACACCATGGAAATAAGCCAACCCTACCAATCAAGGTGCCCCCCACCTCCCCTGAAAATGAGAGGCCAGGGCCAGAGGATTGCAAGTTTAAGGCTGGCCAAAGCAACCTAGCGAGACCCTGTCTCAAAATAAAAAAATAAGAAGGGCTGGGGACATGGTTCAGTGGCAGAGCACTTCCCTAGCATACACAAGGCCCTGGGTTCCATCCCCAGTGCCAGCAAAACAACAACAAAAAGCAACCTCAAAATGTTGGGCTCTTAACCCAGTAATTCTTTACCTAGAAATCCTTTCTATGAAAACAATTCAAAATACAGGAGGCAATTTGGGGAAGGAAAGTGATAATTTCATGTACAAAGAAGCCCCTAAAAGTAAAAAGCATTATAAGAACCCAGATGTCAAGAACTAGGGCTGGGGTGTGGCTCAGCAGCACAGCACTTGCCTATCATGCATGAGGCCCTGGGTTCCATCCCCCAAAACCTTAATAAAAATGCACTATTATACATCCATGTAAAAGGATGTAGCGGGCAATAGTATTATGCTATAATCGGCCCCGTTAATTCAGTGGTACCTCAGCTCATGAACTTCTTTCCACGAGTCTGTCACAAACCAGATGACAAAAACCAAATTCAATGGGTAGATTCAAAGTTGACCTTATGGGGAAATTTGATGCAATTTCATATAGTACAATCTTAGTTTTTAAAAAATGCACATCCTGGCATGGTGGTACACACCTGTAATCCCAGCACTTGGGAGGCTGAGGCAAGAGGATCACTGTAAGTTTGAGACCAGCCTGGACTATAAAATGAGCTCAAGGCCAGCCTGAACTGCGTAGTGAGACCCTGTCTCAAAAACACACACACACACACACACACACACACAAAAAAACCCACAGAAAAACATTACAAGGAAATATATAAAAAGTTCACTTAAAATTTCCAAAACTTAATAGCTAAAGATCTTTGTGAGATTTTAAAAACACACAGATACAGATGGAAATAAACTAATACATACAACCAAGCCATGTGAGTTCATTTATGTGCCAGTATAGCAAGTCTTTGACTTAGAAATGAGTTCCATTCTGGGAGAACATTCGTAAGTCAGATTCATCCCTAAGTCTGACGGAGTCTTCAACAGTATACCTGAGAAAGTTCACACCTCAAATGTCCTTAAGTTGACGATTCACTACATTCACAAAATAGTCACTTCTTGCTCATACCAAATCTTCCGAACTTCAAGTGACAAGCTATTTGTGATTTAAATCATTCAGTGTGTCACAATTGGAGTTTTTCCAAAAGATAAAACAGTGTTTTATACTTTTTTTTTTTTGTCTTTTTGAGACAGAGCCTCGCTATGCAGTTCAGGCTGGCCTTAAGTTCACTTTGTAGCCCAGACTGGCCTTGAACTCGCAAATATCCTCCTGCCTCAGCTTCCCAAGTGCTAGGATTACAGGCATGCGCCACCATGCGTGGCCAAAAGATAAAACAGAATAAAGAAAAGTACCGCTACATTTTGTGAAAGTTTGCATGTGTACACACACGCACGCAAAGACATATAAATACACATGCTGAGACATAATGTCACAACCTGTGTCGTGACCTGGAAGTCATAAAGAAGTCTGGCATTACGCAGGCATGTTACCAACCACACGTCATCCAGAAATGAGAGGAAAGTGGTCATGGATGCCCTTCTAGTGAGCGCTAACTAAAGACAGACTAAAGCCTGGGTGGACTGGAAAAGCCTCCCCACAGCCCCGGGCACTGACCTACCAACCTGCCGATCCCAGGAGGGCTTCTCTGCAGGCTGACCACTCCTCATTTCTTCAAGATCTCTGAAAACCAAAACAGTGAGAAAGTCTGCCTTTCTCTGATCAGGAAAGTCAGCTGCATGCCTCAGGGCCTCAAATATTCATTTTTATGGAATAACTGAAGATGGAAGTTAATCCAAAGGAAAATCTCCTTTGAAAACTCATCTGACCAATTTATTCTAAGAAGATACAGTGGAACAATTATAATGTGTGAGCAAAACTTCACCTCTTAGTTCTCTCCAAGCACAGGATGAGGGGACAGAGGCTGGGGGCAGGGGGTGTCTCAGACCAGGAAGCATTCTTCCCAGACAGGCCAAATGCTGTCTTTTCCTTCATCTTTCTCCAGACTGGAGACACAGAAAGGACCTACGAGTGGTCTCAGGGTACCCATGGAATCCTATAGCATTAGGTCTGGAGCTAGGCACAGATGTGGCATTTTCTGCAGTGAGCAGCTGCTGCTTCCACAAATTCTCAAAGAGGTGATGTGGGGAACCACTCAGACTGCTTCGAAGCTCAGGGGCGTCTAAGGACACCTGAGGACGCGACTTTGCATTCTAACGTGAATGCACAGCTGGACAGAGTTATGTAACCATGACTTAATAGTGGACAACTACACGTGCACCAATGAGGCTAACATGTAAAAATGGAAGTATGACATAACAAGCTGTATAAGAATTACACAATAAAGACAGGCTCTCTTGCAATCTTGCACTCTGCTCTGCTCCATGCTGCCTGCTGCTGTTGCTGATGTCTTGCACATGTGCACTCTTTAACCTGGGAACTTCCCCTGCAAAAATCTCCCTTGGGTCCCCCAAGTGGGCCACTGGGTTATGCAACTGCACTAGCCAGGCCAAAACAGAGCTCTGCATTGCCCATCGCAGATCCTGTGACCACTGCGTATTCTGTCTCCCAAAGCCCACTAACCACTTCTGTCACTCACCAGATGGACACTCATAGGGACAGACTGGGGAAGTCTTTGTAAAAGGTGTGGCCTCAATCAGAGCAGAACACTTGTGCTGAAGAGATCACTGACCACTAGCCCTATCACAGCTGCCCAGGACTTGCTAAGGGGCTATGACCCAAGGGCTTCCCCAGCCGTCATAGCAATGCCCTCATGCCTGAATTCATTCCTTTGCTGTACCTCACACACACAGGATACTACAGGACTGCAGATCCAATAGCAGGAAGCCACAGGTAGGACACCTCCCTGCTGGATTTTATACTAAAGTAGGAGCAAAGGATTTTTTTTTTTTTTTTTTTTTTTTTTTTTTTTTTGTGGTACCGGGGATCAAACTCTCGACCTCGCGCTTGCCAGGCAGGCGCTTTTGCCGCTGAGCTAAATCCCCAGCCCCGGAGCAACATTATTATAGAGGTTCAGTAGCGTATCCAAGATTACATG
>NW_004955429.1:14089599-14117505 GCF_000276665.1 Chinchilla lanigera | reverse complement strand
GCGCTTTTGCCGCTGAGCTAAATCCCCAGCCCCGGAGCAAAGGATTTTAATCAAAGATCACCTAATAAAATATAAATTTACAACTGCCCAAAGGAAATACTATAAAGAAGGGATCCAGAGTGCTACAGAATCCATAATAGGTACAATAAACCTTTCTCTAAAGGTAAGGTGAAGCAGGAAGCCAGAGTATAAGGGAGGGAGCACGTACTGGAGAGAGCGTCTGTTCTAGGAAGAAGAGTGAGGGGCCTTCAAGGAGAGGCCATGATGTGAAGTAGACTCAGAGAAGCTGGAATTACACTGGAGAGTGAATCGGGGTAAGGCAAGAAAAGTAGGAACAGTTACCAGTCCCCCCAGGTTTCACGGAAGTCATTTCCATGGCTTCCGCTCAAGCCCTGCTCCCCACCAAGCTCTCTTGGACAGGAAGAGTCCACAATCACAGCGTGACCCTGCAGAGGCCAGCACTGGTAAATATGGCAGGCACGGAGGCAGGCAAGACAAAGCTGCTGTGCTGAAGTGGATTGCAGGTTGCCGAGAAGACAGGCAGGCGGATCAGAAACACCCTTCCAGCTCACAGGTGCCAGGAGGATGGGCACACCTGAACCCCGGAGAGGCAGATGAGATGGAGCAAGGGGCCAGCCAGGGCTTCCTCGCGTGAGGAACTGGAAAGATGGGTAAGGCACAAGCCAGAGACAGACACAGCCACATGTGGGGCAGAGATAGGGGACAACACGTGGCATCTGTGCCTCGAAGACTGTTACGAGATGAGATGGGTGATGAGCAGGAGCCCCAGCGATACAGCCTTGACCACAGCCTGAAGCCAGCGGGACCTAGGAGGGTTTCAGGAGCAATGGGAGGACACGAAGGGTCAGATGTCTCCAGCCAAGGGGAGGAAGACGTGAGGCCCAGGCAGGCAGACGGGGCCCAGGGACAGGAGTCTGGTCACTCCCCACAAATGCTGCAGAGGAGATCAAGATTTGCTCAGCTGTCCGTGGGGAAGAAAAGAAGTGGGGATACCGGGCACCTGCTCATGCGAGCACTGCAGTCACCAGCACAGATCTGTGTGTGCGGTAGTGCTGCCCCCGCTTCACAGAAAAAGTACGGCAGGAGAAGGTACGGGCCTTCACCAGGTCACAGAGCTGCCAGGGCAACGCTGCGTGACAAATCAAGGTCTATGTTGCATCCCCAAGGTCAAGTGATGTGGACCTGGGAAGGGAGAAAGCGTAGGGGCTCTGGGGTCAGACCACAGGGACCGCCCACCTCACTTTCTTCAGGCAGAACACACAGACACTGTTCCACGTACTTGACAGAATCATGAAATACACAAGTTTGTGAAAGCCTCTTTCAAAGCACACAGTTCTCTGCAAACTTTTATTATTTCATTAGAGCACTTTAGGGGAGAGGAGTTTGTTTCCTGACCTATGGCCGCCTGCTGCCACACACTACCCTGGACTTTATGAACAGTTCTGGTCTGACCGCTACCAATGCAGCTGCAGTTCTGTAGTATCCTCTGGAGGGGGAAAAAAAAAGACTTTAACAGTAACTAAATCCTCACTCTTTGCTTTAAAATGCTGAAAAGCAAAATGCTAATGTAGTTGATTAAAAGCAATGTGCCTCAGAACTGAGCATGGTGGTGCACATCTATAACCCCAGCACTCGAGAGGCTGGGGCAAGGACTGCCTCGAGTTCCAGTCCAGGCTGGGCTATATAGTGAGTTTGAGGCCAGCCTAAAATATACATCCAGATCCTGTCTCAAAAAATAAAAATGTGCCTCTAAAAGACGTCCTGGCTGAATGTACAGCTCAGTGGAAGAGGTGCCTGCTTAGCATTCACAATGGCCTGGGTTAAATCCCCAACACCAAACAAATAAAAAAGACACACTGGGTTCAAGTAAGGAGAAATTCTCCAGTTCAGGGGCTTTTTTCTCAGCTCTGACATACTTACATGGCTAGTGAATTCATTCCACCTGATCTCTCAACTTCCTACTACTCATTCATTTTTTACTTTTAATTTGTATGTCCTGCATGGTTGAGATAGCTTACTCTAGCTCTGATCCCTTCTAAAAGACATTTACAGTACTCTTTCCTTCATCTTAAAGAATGCTGAAGGCCTCAGACGGTGTCAGACACGAGGGTCAGAGAAGACAAGACAGGGACACTGCCCTCTAGGAGCTTCCAGTCTGATACAGAACAAAAGGACTAGAGGAGACCCTGGGCCTGCGAGTGAGGCTGGGGACTAGGAGCACATGAACCAGTCCCAGAACAATGCAGGGATGGTTCACTAAGAGAGACAGGATTCCATGGGTGTTATGGTTCGTGTCTAGATGTCACCCCAAAGCCTCATACAGTCTGGGAGCAGGCTTTCCACAGGTGGCTAAATCTAGTTTGTGACTGATTCATGGTCCAATGCTGGCATTATGGGTGCAGCTGCTATACCTGCCCTAGGGCGGGGAGCCTGCATACAGTAAGGGACTGAAAGAGCCTTGTCTCTCCCTTGGTGCTTTTGCTGTCTTCTGCCACATGAACTGTTTCTCATCTGTGATGCCACTCTGTCGAACCACCCCATCTTGGAGCCAGCCAACTGTAGACTGAAACCTCTACAAACTGTGAGCTAAATAATCTTTCTTCTTTAACTCTGGGTGTCAGGTATTTTGTCTCAGCAATGAGAGAAAACTTAACTAAGTCAATGGGGTTTCCACAGGTAGAATATGCTTGAGGGCGATGACACAGCACTAGGAAAAGACACACCCAGAAAACCCTGAAAGAGTCCCGGGTGTACTGGGCCGGGGGAAAGGGGGAAGAGCTGGTGAAAACCGTCGGGCTTGCTGGAGCGATCATTTACAAGAATATTAGATGGAAAGGCAGGAAAGGCAGCTTGAGCCAGAAGGAAGACAACCTGGCCTCTTGGCCTGGGCACAAGACAAAGGCCAGCAGTGCCAGGAAGACTGTTCTACACTGGGATATGCAGGACAGAAGCAAGAAAACCCTGACTGCCCAGGAGACGAGCAGGGCCTGGTTGGACCACTGGCAGGGACCAGAAGTTAAAACATGGATGTGAGCTAAACCTGGAGAGAAGGGGAGATAACCCGGGCATTGATGTCAAGTGAGGCATGGCGGGATGATCTGTACGGGGAACTGAGTTCAGTCGCAGGGGTGGGAGAGGGTGGACAAAGGAACTAGGTTCCAAACCAGCCTGTGTGAGGCTGAGGAAATCTACCTGAGTGGATTTTCAGATCATTTTATAGTGATCTATGGTAACACGAACTTTTTACCAGGCAACAGATACTCAAAGTTTCTCTGACCTTTGTCCTTTGACCTTGGAAGAAGTCACTGTAGTGTTTAAGCGGTGAAACCAGCACTGCATCGTCATCATACTTGATTAAGAAGTACGGCAGGGCCGAGACTCCTTCTGTTTGGCAGAGACCATCATATGCACGCTGGAGGGCATGGATCTGCAAACAGAAAGAGTGGAGTTATTCTGTAGACAATTACACACGTCCTGCTGAGTAAAAATTGACATGAAATGACAGGTACCTTAAAGCTGAAAAGACTGGAAATGACCAATCATCTCTGTTACTCTTGTAGCAAATGAAGAGAAGTGCCACCTAATAACACCACTTAGCTTTCCTGGAACTCTGCCCAGGTGCCTGTCTTAAAGATGCGTCTGTTTGTCTTTGGCACAAAAAACACCTACTCCTGAACATCAAACCCAATTTTACCTGCACTTTCTTTTGTTTTTTGATACCTGTTTTGATGAAAACCTTTGATCCAAAGCCATTGGCTCCTGAATGAGAGGTATGCTCTCTGGAAGGCAGAGGGCAGGATAGCAAAACCAATAGTAGAAGTGATACTTCTTTAGATCCTAGAATAAAAAGTATAACACAAGACATGAGAACACCACCAATGATTAAACTGACATGTATCTGTTCGTGTAACATCTCAGCCAGTTAAGAGACAAACTCCAATGAGCACAAAATACATCCAGCTTGTTAAATTAAATGGTCTCATCTCCAACAGAAATTGACAGAATATAGAACTTCTATCTTAATCCCCAAATACTCTCACACCTGACACACTGATGATATAATGGTGACCATAACCCACTGTACCAGTCACGTGCTAACAGAAAATGTGCACTAGGTTACTGATGTTGTCATGGCCATGCTTTACCACACCCCACCCTAGGGGTAGCTATAATCATCCCATTACAGACAGAAAATTGACCCTTACATAGACGGAAAGGAAATTAATATGCACTTAATAACGACTGAGCAGGAGAAAGAAAAGGATGAAGGATTTGAACAACAACAAAAAGACAGCAGGAGAGGCAGGAGAACTCTACTCCCAAAATGTCTGCTTTTTCCCTTGGTTCCATCTGAGCAATGTGGCTCCCACCTCAGAGGCACGGCCTGAAGGTCCACTCTCTTCACAATCAAACACACTAAGCCCACTGTCGAGAAAGCACTGCCGCTCACACACCTCCACCTGCCTAACACAGCCCTTCTCGGGAACCAGAGATGTTTTGGATTCTGGATTTTTTCAGGTTTTAGAGTATTTGCATAATGAGATATTGTGGGCTGAGACATGAATCTAAAATGACTGTCTTAGTTACTTTTTTCTCCTTGCTGAGACAAAATATTCAGCCCAAAGTTAAAGAAGGAAAGGTTTATTTAGCTCACAGTTTGTGGAGGTCTCAGTCTATAACCAGCTGGTTCCAAGGCAGAGTGGCATGGCACAGGGGCAACACTTTAGGGTAGTAGAAGACAGCAAAAGCAGCAAGAGCAAAAGGGAGAAGAGGAAGCCTCTTTCCCTCTCTTATATTATAAGCAGGCTCTCGGGTGGGGTGTAACACTCACACCATCTCCCTGCCCTCCTCTTGAACAGGTTCAGGATGTTTACAAAGTGAGGATCCTGGCCTGCTGGTGAATCACTTAGTTAAACTTCTAAACTTCTCAAGTTGACACAATGAACAGCATCCTAGAGGAGTAAGGGCATGTCCTCTATACCCAAGATGTAGAACTGCTGAGTTACTTAGTTAAGCTTTTAAACTCCTCAAGAAGGGCTGGGGATTTAGCTCAGCGGCAAAAGCACCTGCCTGGCAAGTGCAAGGTCGTGAGTTCGGTTCCCGGTACCGGAGAAAACCCAAAAAAAAAAAAAAAAACAAAACTCCTCAAGTTGACACAATGTATCAACCATTACAATGACATTCATTCACATCTTATTTACACCTCACCTGAGGGTAATTTCGTACAATATTTTTAAGGCACTTATATTTTGATTGCAACTTCTTTCCATTCTGGGTATGGAAATTTCCACTTGTGGGATGATATTCAAAAAGCTTTAGATTCTGGAGAATTTCTGAGTTGAGATTTTCAGATTAACAATGCCCAGACTCTATAACGCTGCTGTCCTAAACAACTTCCTGGCAAAACCCAAACCATGATTCTTAAGCACTTCCTTCATGCCAGGTACAATATGAGACACGTCATGGTTTGGTGCTTATTTTGCAAGGGGAACATACAATACAGGACACATATTTTATAAGATTATTTGTAACAGTCACCTAAAGAATTATATACAAGAGAGTGCAGGAAATCTGTCCACACACTATAGACCAAGAATCCAGCTGAGGGCCTGGATTCTGCGATAATGTCCTGCATGAGTCCAGCTGAAGACCTAGAGCCCATAGCAATGTCTCAGGCAGGCCTCTTTCACAGATCTGTGCTGGGAAGGCCCAAAGGTCAGTGATGGAATCTAGGAAGTCTATGCCAGTGGGATGAAGGATCTGTGCTAGCAGGCTGAGGGATCTCCTGGAGCCAGGGAGCGATGTGCAAAGTAAGAACCAGAGCTCCCCCGAAAAGTACCACAGCCACCCTGTGTAACAGTGAGGTCCCAAGCTCCTCTGATGGTGAAGACAGCTGAGTTCCCATCAGGGAAGCCAACGCAGCAAGCTTCTCCAGGAGACTGGCAGTGCACCATCTTCCCCTCTGGAGCCAGGAAGCAGTGCTCAAAGTAAGTACCAGAGCTCCCCCAAAGTGAACCACTATTCTCAGTGCCAACAAGGTCCAGAGCTCCTCGGAGGATGAAAACAGCCAAGTTCATCAGGAAAGTCAGCATGACGAGCTCCTCCAAAAGAACCAACAGCTCCTTACAGCTTCTACCAGTTCCCAACAGCCTTTCTCAGTTCCCAACAGCCTCTCCTTCTCCAGTTCTGCCTCTTATGCTGCTGGCAACAGTCCTCAGGTGGGCCTCCCACACCCAGCACCACACTTACTCAGTTCAGCTGGGGGTTATAAGCTGACCACCCATTGTCAATCCACTACAGACACCCTGATAATAAGCTGAGTGGGCCACAGCCCCAGGCACTAGGCAAATGCTTCCCACGTGGGGAGCCTATGAGTAAGGCAGAGTGTCACAGGTGTCAAGCAAGAGCAAGTATCAATGATATAGGAGGTGATATCTTCCTGAGTATGGCCACTCCTACCCCTGGGGAAGTACACAAGGGACAGGATTTGGGCACTGTCCTCGACCCTGCTGGCTAAGGGTTCGTGGCTCTGAATTACTACGGTGCTCAGGGCCTCACTCACTCATGTCACAGAACCCAGCCTTCTGTGGGCATGGGTAGCTGCCTTACCGACCCATGACCACTGACTATGGACACTGCTTCAGGGATAGTTAATATATCTTCTTCAATCTTGCTAAGAATAAAAACTGAATGGCTGTTAAACAACTTTTTTTTTTGAGACAGGGTTTTTCTATGTAGTCCAGGCCAGCCCTGAATTCACTATGTAGCCCAGACTGGCCTTGAACTTGCGGTGATCCTCCTGCCTCGGCCTCCTGAGTGTTGGGATTACAGGCATGCACCACCACGGCCAGCTAAATGACTACTCTATTGGCATATAGTTCACATATCATAAAATTCACAGAGTTAAATTGTGCATTTGCATTTCCCCAAAGAAATGCTGAAGCTGTCAGCAAAAGCTACCCTTCCGGACTCTCCCCACCCCCCGGCAACCACTAATCTATCATCTGTCACCATGGATTTGCCTGTTCTGGCTCTTTCACATAAGTGCAATTGCATTTGATGACTTTTTAAAATATAACTTTTAACATAAACAATTTCCAGATGAAGTCTAGCAGTCTCCAGGCTCTAACTTGGCCACTAAGTGAACACCTAGAAAAAAATTCCCTTTTCACAATGGCAAAACAAATGCAAAATTGAAATTAATGGAGTGCCTTGTCCTTAGAGGCCTAAAAACAGCAGAAAGGAAAGCAAAAGCACTCCAGAGAGGATTCACTCTTCTTTGTACTGAGATGATTTGTCACAGCTGATCTTTAGCAAAAGGTTAAACAATTCAAGGTGAAGGACCCCATACTCTAAGGAGCTTTATCAGGTCATCTTCAAAAGTCAAAAGGCTTGAATTTCTTAGGATTCTTTTCAGGACACAAAGGATCTCAATCAAATTTAACGTAAAGTCCTTTGTGTCTGAAGATTTTAAGAGTTTAAAATTTTTATAAAGCAAGGCTCAGGATGCTTTATAAAACTGGCAACAAGGCCAACACTCATACTGACTCTAGGGAACACCTTAAAACTTGAAGAGCTAATGTTGTTTTTCTGACTAAACACAAATGGTCAATGTGTTCTACTAACAAGAAGTCAAGGAGGGGAGTCGAGGAGGGCTGATCTTCAACTCACAAACCCAGAAATCTTTAGCAATATCGAAGTCTACCCTAGCAGATAACCTATCATATTACTTAGATTTATACCCAAACGTCCCATGTCAAAGTGCATCTAGAAACCTGTGGTGTGGCCTTCAGCGTGAGCTCCACACCTCCCTCCTGGGCAGGGGGCAGTAGGAGAGGAAGAAAGGCAAGACCTGCAACTTGGTTAATAACAATCATGATGTGCAGAAGAGGCTTAATATCCAAGGCTGACAAAACTGTGGAGACAAAATACTCACAGGCCAATGTTAATACACTTATAGGCCCCCTCCAGAGAACTCACACTAAATAAATGAAAGAAGTAGAAGAAGTATCACTGTGGCCAGCAGTGCTCACTGCACCGTTTCCTTCAATAAGGAATATCTGAAGCGTGCAAGACAAGTCTATGGAATGTACTGGAACAGAACACTACCATCAATGTAAGTTCAAAGCACAAGTCAGTTTGATACACACATACACACAAACATATATGAATGTTCTTTGACTCATGCTGGGCTTACAGTCAGATAAATCTGTGAAGTGAAAACATCATATAAAAAAAGATCTACCGTGCACCAGTACAAATTCTCTATGATGAATGTTATCATTGTTTATCTAAAATGTACCAATAAAATAAAATTTAAAACAAAATGATACCCTCCAAGCATCACAGCTGCGTCTCACCTGCCTCAATGTGTTTAGAACATTTATGCCAGCCTACACTGGGCAAAATCAAGTCACGCGAGGCCTCTTAGTGTTGTGCGTCTTGTGTAATTTACTGGGTACCACGCTGCGAGTGAAGAATGAAGGGGCTCTATGGATACGCTCTCATGCCAACAAGAGGTTGGAAATCCTGAGCTGAACCTTAAACTGGGGAGTGTGCATGCACATACGCACTTGTGTGTGTGTGTGTGTGTGTGTGTGTGTCAGAGAGAGAGAGAGCGCGAGCGAGGAGGAAGCAGCTGGCATCTCCATGAGCAATACTTTCCCTTCCTCTACCTCCCACTGCGCTGAGCCCAGGTCCTTCCATCCTCCCTATAACCCTCCTTCCTTAGGCAGCAGCCGTCACCCTCCTGTGACTTCCTTCTCAAGGCTGCCCTAATTGATTTAATGAGATCTCACATATAGACAATGTTTTTCTTTCTCAAAAAGCAGCCATTGTGTGGCCAAGCCGTGTACATGATCTCTTCTCATCTAGAAGCCTCCTCCCCTATCTGGCAGCATCTGGAGGGTTCCTACAGGCCCGTGTAAAGGCCTGGGCACCGGTCTGTGGTGCTGCTGAGGGGCAGGAGAACCTTTAGGAGCCAGGGCCTTGTGAAAGGAATGAGTCACTGGGGGCGTGGCCTCCGACAGGACACTGGGACCCTAACCGGTCCTGTCTCTCTCTGTACTTCCCAGCAGCCATGAGAGCAGCTCTGTAACAAGCTCCTCCCACTGTGATGTGCTGAGCTGTTACAGGACTAAAGGCAGTGGGGCCAAGTGCCATGGACTGAAACCTCTGAAGCCATGAGCCAGACAAGCCTTTGCTCCTTAGAAGTCAGTTATCTCAGGTCTTTTCCACAGTGACAGACAGCTGGCCAACACGATGGGTCCAGCAGCTGTGCCCTGCAGGAGTATACCTAACAAAGACTTCAGCCCAGCTTTATAATGTCCTGAGAAACAGGAGCTGGGTGCCTGTGTCATAGAAACCATACTGCTACCGCCAATGTGATCAGGAGAGATGAACTAATTTTGCACTACTAGCAGGTGCCAGCACTATCTGGCCACTCATCAAAGAAGCTGTTTTATAACAGCTACCAAGAGTAATGGGAGGGAAGAGCTCTGGAGGGAAGAGAACACGCTGTTCTGCTGCTGGTCCACAGGGGACCTCACCAGTCTCTGCACAACAGGACACCTATTACTTACTGCAAACGTCAGGAGCAAGAACTTGTTGAGGAGCACAGGGTTTTCAAGAGCAGCACCCGACTTGATGGACTCCCAGATCTGCCGGAAGAAGGAAAAGCATCAAGTCAGGTGGCCAGCATCTCTGGGTGTCTCACTGCTGGCAAAGCGTGGATCTGAGGAGCACTGTGTTCTTCCTCATCCAGGCTGGCACTGCTCCTCTGCCAGCCAGCTCCCCATTGCCCGAGTCTGAGGGAGCCCTGCACAGCCTCCCCATAGGCCTCGAGCCACTCTCCAGACTTCCTGCTCATCACCTCCTTCCTGCATACAGTACCAGTCACAGCAGGGTTACAGAAGTGAGCAACATAGTCCCCACCCGCAGGAAGTACCTCGTCCAGGGACAGGCCAGGCCCACGTGCACAGGTTCAGGCCTGCCACTGAGAAGTGGATGGGATTCTCAGGACGAACCTCAGCCCTGGCTGGGAGAGGGGTGCAGAGCTCAGGAGGGGCCTAAAGCACGGATCTTAGCTACACAGAGGTGATTTCTTAAAGCCTTACTTAGGATTCTCTTGCCCTAGAGAGGGGAAGGAAGGAGAATGAAATGCAAGTTTGTGTACACTCAGCAAGTGCTGTGCCTGGACAAGAAGCTGGTCGTGGTCAGGAGCTGCAGAGCTCAGGATGTTTTATCACTAAGATTTGTTGCTACACTCTGTGTTGCTAAGTAGGACAAAACAGTTGTGCCATAAAAAAACAGTTTCCTGAGCACAGTTGTGAGGGAAGGGAGCAGAGAGAAGGAAGTGCCTGTTCCTGACATCGTGCTCTTGGAGGGCTGGGCCCAGGAAGAGCAGCCCATGGGGTGCGGGAGTTGGGGAGAGGCCCAAGCTTCCTCCAGGGCTTTGAGTCCTGGGAGCAGCAACCTGCTTCTTCCCACCATGGATTAAGACCTGACCCGACCCTCCAGAGCCTTCTTTTAGATATGAAGACAAAGCAGGAGGCCCACAGCCAGACAGGCCACAGGGCAAGTGGGGCCATGAGTGAATCCACTGCAGGGGCAAGAGAGGAGCCTGCATTGAGAACCCTGTACCCACACAAACAGAATTCCTGTTGTTCTCCTACATTTGATATCATTATTATGTTAGTATGGTGCTTGCAGAAAGTCTTGATAACTGACACGTAAGTGTACACATTTATGGAGTACAGTGTGAAAATTCAACACATATACACAATGTATAAGGATCAAATCAGGGTAATTAGTATCTCTTCATTGGGAACCTTCAGGTTCCTCTCTTCTAGTTAGAGATATGCAATAAATTACTGTACACTAGTTACCATGCTGCACTATAGGATACTAGACCTCACTCCTCCTGAACATGGGTCTCTGCTGTCTGCCCCGTCTCTACCCTCTCCCCACCTCCCCTTCCCAGCTCTGGCAACCATAACTATTCTTCATTTTTTTTTTTTTTTTTTTTGGGGTCTTTTTGAGACCGGGTCTCGCTATGCAGTTCAGGCTGGCCTTGAGCTCACTTTGTAGCCCAGGCTGGTCTCGAACTCACAACGATCCCCCTGCCTCAGCCTCCCAAGTGCTGGGATTACAGGTGTGCACCACCACGCCTGGCTTATTCTCCATTTCTATGAGACCAACTTTTCTAGCTTCCACAGATGAATGAGAATAGGCGACACTTGTCTTTCAGTGCCTGGCTTATTTCATTTATACTATGTTCTCCATTGCTGCAAAGGATTTCATTGTTTTTTGGGCTGAATAATACTCCAGTAGGAATAAGTAGCACCTTTCCATTATCCATTCACCCACTGATGGACACCTGGGCTGATTCCACATCTTGGTTATTGTCAACGGCATGGCCATGAGCATGGGTGTGCGGGTATCTCTCCCACACACTGGATCACTTCCTCTGGATGTGTACCAGGCAGTGGAATGGCTGGACCTACAGGAGCTCTGGTTTTCTTTTCCTGAGGAATAGTCACACTAGTAGACACAAGGGCGGTACTAGCACATTGCCATCCAGGGTGTACAAGGTGGCATTGATTTAAGGCGGGTTCTAAGACCTCTTCATTAAGTGGGTTGAGGGGGACTGGGATGAACTGTCCTTCTCCTTCCTCCCCACTCCAATTTTAATCTCACTAACTCAGATGTGAAGAACAGGAGGACACGCCAGGAAGAGAGAACCCCAAGGAGGTATTATGGTTACATTCAGATGCCCCCAAAGCCTCCTGTGCTCAGGGGTGGGCTTTGGGGAGGGGACTGGATGATGGAGCCATGTAATCACCAGTGAGTGCTCTCACTGCTGAGTTTACAGCTAAACGTGATATTAGGAGGCAAAGTCTGGTGATGAAGTAGGTTGCTGGGGGTGTGGCCTAGGAAAGTTCATTTCCTTCCTCCCCCCTCATTCCCACTGTTTCCTGCCTGTCATACCATGAGATGCTTCTCTTCTGCCATGCTACCCTGCCCCAGAGCCAGCCAACTGTGGACTGAAATCTCTACAAACTGTGAGTCAAATAAACCTCTCCTCCTTTAAGGTGTGGGTGTCAAGTACTGTGTCTCAGCAATAAGAAAGCAACTAAGACAGGAGGTGAAGGGAGTTCTACATAACTACTGTGACTATGTCAGAGAACACAAAGACAAGAACGACAGAACAGGAAGGTTGGCAGGGACCAGGCCACAGGGAGCTTGCAAGTTAGCTGAGTAGATCACATCAGCCCAAAGATGCTGGAGAGACGTTGTGCACAACTCCCATGGCACCATGCTGCACAGGATTGCCAAGACTCTCTGGGCACAGAGGACCAGGCATCCTCTCACCAGCAGCCACAGCACTGTAACCCACAAGAGAGGCTGAGCTGCTCCAAACTGCTCAGTAGGGATGGTCAGTTAACCTCCGTTTCAGTCACATGCATCTCCGGCTTGTCCCCAGTGCAGAGCCTGGGTTCTGCCTGATCTCTGGACAGGGGTCATTCTCTTTGGGGAAATATCCAGAAACCTGCAAACACTTGTTTTTCACAACAGATCCAGGCTCCTGATCAGAGACGGCACAGTGCCAAGATCCCGGGAAATGGAGTAGACACATGTGGGCTGCCTGGCTAACCTCGTCTGCCGCCTGTTCCAGAAGCAGCTTCTTGTCTGCAGTCTTGAAAGCCTCAAGCGTGTTGGTGTTGTGCAGTGTTCCGACAGCAGGGCAGCAGTGCGCAGGCGTGGGGGCACTCCTACAGGTGAGAGACGCAGTTAGCCAAGAATAGTGGGACTCTGCATGAGCCACGGAGTGACAGGTACACCCAGGTGTATTAGTCTGCTCCTGTCACTGCAGCTTAACAAAGGAGAGGTTTATTCAGGCTCATGGTTTTAGTGGGTTCAGTTCATGGTGATAGGCTCCAAGGCACAGACAGCATGGTAGAAGGACCTGGTGTGGAGGGAAGCTGCTCACCATGTAGTGGCCAGGAAGCAGAGTGAAGAAGATCTGGGACAAGAACATACCTTTCCCGGTCACAGCCTAGTGACCCACCTCTTCTGACAGGCCCCACATTCCAACAGCACAGTCAGCTGTGAACTCATCCATGGATGAACCTAGTATTGACCACAATGCCCCATCATCCAGTCACCTCCCTCAAACCCCACCTCTGGAAACACAAAACATTAGTGGGGCACTTTAGATCTAAACAAGAACCCTAGGCAAACAGCAGCATCACTCAGCTCGTCAGAGAGAAGACTGACTGCCACCTCTTGGGAAAGGATGAGTCCCATTGTTGAAAGCAGGGGCCATTTCACAAGAAGCCTAGAGAACCCCTTTATCCTGACCTGTGGGCTGCCTCTTCTTTCACCACCTCCCAAATAGAAATGCCCCTCCTCCTTTTTATTCTTTCCTGGATTCAACCTAAGAGTGAAACATTACTTAGCTAGGAACTGTAAGGCAGTTCTTTTTCCCATTTAAAGGCTTAAGCAGCATGCCAAGGGTCACACAATACTGAGCAGAGTGGAATCTGGAGCCAGAGCCAGTTGACCCCAAGGTGTCATGTGCCAGGCCCTGCTCAAACCTTTGCTTGGGTACCAAAGCCCCATTCCAGGCCTCCTCCTCCAGGAAGCCACTCCATCCTCGGCAGTGACAGCTGGCACATAGGGCTTTTCTAAGAACAACAGTCACATACACTTGACAGGAAGGCAGAAAGGTCCCTAAGGGGGCGGCCCATCCTACAACCTGGCCCACCCAATCAGGGGTCTGCACATAGCTGCTGCCAAGCAAGTCCCTGTGGGTCATCAGAGCCACACAGGCAAGATGCACCGGCCTGGGCTGCCTGTCAGTTTAGGCACCTCAGAGACTGCACACGCTGTGTGGCCCCACAGGGCTCCCAGACCCCAGAGAAGTCAGGAGGAGGGAGGACGAGCTGACTCTGAATACCCAGTGAGACACGGACAGGTCTGCTCTCTTCTCTGAAGTGATTAACCTGCATTTCTGAGATTACAGATGAGAAAATGCTCATTTTATCAGTGACCTGCTTATTGTCACAGTGAGCACAGACAGAATGCACTGTTACTCATTAAGCCAATGAGAGCTACATGGTGCAAACGACCTGGTGTCCTCTCACTCAGAGACTGGCACACTGGGTTCTGTGTGACACTGGATTCAGGGGCTGAAAAAGAGACATAAACCTGGAGCAGCTGCAGTGGCCACAGTGAGTGCCAGGTCACTGTCAAATGCCAAGTGTGTCGGGTGGGGGTGACTGCATGGCCAGAGCTGTCCCCTAGGAGCTGTGAGTCAGCCAAGCACAGGTGGTTTGTCACCATGCCCCTCCCGTAAGGAACAGTGTTCATCCAGGTGAACGGAGGACATCAAAGGCCACCTCTGGAAAGCGGAAAGTCACGGAGGTCAGGCAGCCCACAGGCAGAGGGGTGGGCCGGACCTTCCCCGCACACGTGGCTCTCTGAACTCAGGGCTGAACCAGGATGCCGGGTCACAAGAAAGACACAGTCATGTCACATTGATGCAAACACAAAGGAAGCCAGCACCCCTCTTCCTAAACATCCGACTGCCCTGGATGTGCAGCCACACCAAACCCTGGCTCTGACCAAGGAGGAGGTCAAGGCTGGCTCCGAGGAACTCAGCACTCGGACAATGTAAGGAGGGACATGAGTTAAAGTCTCCAAGGAGAAGCAGTTTTCATAACTGGGGGCCATGGTAATGAATAAAAACATGATCATGGAAGGGGACGAGCTCAAACTTGGGGGTGGAGCAGTTTAGTTAAATCCTGGTCCTGATAGCTAGTTAGTTTTCTATGGTTCTGTTTTTATGAAATGTCCAGAATAGGCAAGTTCTCAGAGACAGGAAATAGATTGTTGGTTGCCAAGGGCTGGAGGAATTCAGAGGGGGTGAGCAGTAATGGCCAAAGGTTTCTTTTTGGGGAGATGGAACTGCTTGCTCTATGGTTAAACAGTGGTGATGGCTGCAAAGCTTCATGAATATTAAAAGCTGATGGCATGCGGATTTCCTGTGACTGAGTTGCAATGTATGCAAATTAAGCCTCAATAGGGCTTTCTACATGCATATCAATGGGAAATCCTCCCTTGTGCAAAAGCCCCCAGTGAGTCCTCAGCAGCTGGTGTGGAGGTTTGGCAGCTGAGTGTTCCTTTAAGGTCCACATGTCCATGGCCTGGTCCCCAGGCTGGCCGTAGGGGAGGTGGTAGCCCCCTTGGGTGGGAGTGAGGTCCCAGGTGCTGCCTCGGTAGGTAGACTCTTATAAAAGCCTGAGTCTGGTTCTGCCTTCTCTCCTGCACTCTGGTCCCACTTGAGATGTGGCCTTTTGCTGCTACACACTCCCATCACCCACTGCTCTCACAAAAGGCCAAACAATGCGCCCATGCTGGACTCTCAACTTTCTAAATGTGAGGCAAAGAAACTTCTTCTCTTTATAAAGTTAGCTGCGCCAGGTGTTTCACCACAGTAATGCAAAGCTGACTAATGCACTGGTAAAGGATGGATTCATTTACTATCCTTTACCAGTCCATTGGGCCCCCACTTCACCCATGTTCAGTGATCACTCAAGAAGCACTCCTCCACAGGGCTGCTTGCATGTGACCAGCACGCAGGCAGGTGGCCAAGAGGGAACAAGTCCTCCAGAGGAACAGCAGAGGAGGTTAGGGAGCTTCGCTCCATACTCACAGCTTCTCTGCCTGCGCGAGACCACTCCACCTCACTCCAGCAGCTACCTGGGCAGCCAGCACCTGCAGAGCCTTCCAAGTGCTAGGACAGAGGGGCCCCAAGACAGACACAGCTTCTGCTCTGCCCACATCGATGCACACTCTCTCTTTCTCGAAGTCCATTTGAGGCTTAAGTAAGAAAGACCTTTGACTAAAAAGGAATAATCCTCAAGAGAAAGCAGCCCAGGGAGATGTCCCTTATTCAAATGTTTGTCATCTGTGTTAGCATTTCATCACCGTGAGGAAAACTTCAAGGAGAAAAGGGTTACTCTGGCTCACAGGCTCAGGGGGTTTAGTCCATGGACGCTTGGCTCCATTGCTTCTGGGCCTGTGGTGAGGTGTGGTGGAGAATGCGCAGGAGCAAGCCCCTTAGCTCCTGGTGGAGAGGAGATGGAAAGGAGAAGGGGAGGCAGAAAGAGAGAGAGGTGTGCCAGGAACAAGAGACATCCCCTCTCCAGGGACCCACTTCCTCCAAACAGGCCGCACCCTACAGTTCCTATCCCCTCCCAGCAGCTCATTCAGTCAGGAACTTATTGATGGATCCATCCACTGAGGTCGGAACCCATCCTCACAGCCCCACCTTCCTGCTCCCCGGGGACCAAGCCTGCAGCACACAGGCCTCTGGGCCTGTAAGATCCAAGCCCTCCTACCTTTTGAGTCCTGAAGAAAGGAAAACTCTTTTTACCACTGTCACTTCATCAACAGAAACAGAGCACATACAAGATGCAGAAGACTAGGCCACCACTCCAGCAGGTGCAGCAAGCAAGACACAAACTTCCTCTCTGGTGGGGCTCCTCCATTGTGGGTTGCCAAGACTGAACTTCTGCACACCGTGTGCCTGGTAAATGCAACCTCAGCTACAGTTCACTGCAGACAATGTGCATATAGGACTTGTGCTGCTGGCTGCTGGCAGAAGTCCTTGAGACTCCCAGGGACTCTAAGCAAAGGGGCTTGTCCATGCTTCACAAAGGCGAGATCCTCCTGCGTCCATAAATGAGGAGTAGAGCTGTAGCTCTCTGTGGTACTTCCTTCCTCTCTGAATCGCAGAGCCGGCACAGTTGCTTACCAAGACACACAGGAAGCAATCGGGAAGTTTTTGTAAATAATGATCGCCTCTCCATATTCATTACTGTGCCCAGCTCGTACAGCAGAGCTGCAGGAGCCGTGTTTCCTCCGCCTTTTATTTCTAACACCTTCACATCTTGCCCTTTGTAGACATTCACTGTTTGAGGAATAAATCCATTATTTTCCCTACAGACCCACACAGATCTACGGCAACGCAAATGAAGACAGGTTAAGAATATGAAGACAAGTTGGACATAAAGAACTCTTGCCTTCTGAGGAGCTGCAAGTGCTCTCATTAAACTTCCTACCGTGCTAGGAAAGAGGGACTCAGAAAATTACACACTCAAAACCAGGAATGTAACAACTATGTTAACTCCCCATCATCTTGCTTTGAAATTCTGTATCATTTTTATTGCTTTTTTATTCTCTTAAAAAAAAAAAAAAAAACACCAGGAGTGTTAGAAGCCCAGAGCCTATTTCACAGACAAGGAAAAGTGAGCTGAGAAAAAAAAAAACCATGCTTGGGAGGTAGCACAGTCAGTTGGCTATAGGGACCAGGTCTTCAAACTTCACATGCAGGGACACTGTCACAGCACTGGGGCCGTGCTTCCTCCTGCTTCCTCCCACAGCGTGCCACCAGGCCCCAGGCACAGGAGGCGCAGCTTAAAGGAAGATGCACGCCCAGTGAAACCAACCTTAGTGGGGAGGTCACTGTGCGGGATCACAGGTTTTCTAATGAACTTTCTTGATTACACAATTAAAGGTGGTTAAACTTTATAATTGGATCAGACCTAAATTCTGTGAATTACTCTTTTCTAATTAGTGTTCCAAAGATACAATTATTAAAATCTTATGAGATAAACAAGGTTACAAGATTTCGGTGTATCACAATAGGAGCAAGGCCATTGAGATAAAATGATCGAGACAGAGACAGGGGAGGGGACGTAACAAGAACGAGGATGTGTTATGCACAGTGCCAGCTCCCCACGAGGAATGTGACCATTATGTGCTGCCAACGTGGACTAATAAAAATTAAAGTTAAAAAAGATTGTTCAGACGGCACAAAAGCTAGCCAGCTGCATTCCCCCTTCTACCATCTTTGGACAATTTAATGCTTCACAACATTTTCAGCATTTTGCTCATTATATTATAACTGCTCCATGAGTAAGTTAGTCTTTGCCAAAATAGGAGGCAGATCACTAGGATGAAAATCTGTTTTGACAAAGTAACCTCAAGGAATTTACCATGGAGTAAGAAACCTCTGAAGGGAAAAAGAAATGCTAACGCACACTTTTTCAAGATGCACAAAGACTAACCTTGTTTCAGGCTTAGGTTATACTTTTAAATTTCGCAATTTAAAAGAGGTAAAGGAATAAAATACATTGTTTTTTTCTTGAGATGTTTAAAAACAATTCTAGGGAAGCCTGGTACGGTGGCACGCTTCTGTAAGCCCAGCACTTGTAAGGCTGAGGCAAGGGATTCTGAGTTCAAAGCCAGCCTGCACTACACTGAGTTCAAAGTTAGCCTGAGATCCATAGTGAGACCTTACTTGAAAAAAATAAATTAAATAAATGAATAAATAAAATAAACAAGCAAAATTCTAAGGACGCTTTATCTGAAATACACTAGCCACTGACTTGCCACACTTTAAAAAGTCATCATAAGGCCCCCTTTATTAAGTCACCTGAATTCCTCACCTTGACATGGCTGAGGGGCCAGGGTGCAAAAGGGGAGTCACTTAGCTTTTTAATTCTTCAACCCTCCAAGGGTCCCTGATCATGGTCACCACGCCAACCTTTTGTAAAAGTCTGTTTCAAACAATGAGCTCGCCGGGCATGGTGGCACACCCCTGTAATCCCAGCACTCGCGAGGCTGAGGCAGGAAGATCGCTGCGAGTAGGAGACCAGCCTGGGCTACAGTGAGCTCAAGGCCAGTCTGAACTGCATAGCAAGACCCTGAGTAACAATGAGTAACAGTGAGCTTTCTGGGACCAGAGATGCCACAGTCAACACATGTGGTGGCCCTGGTGTTGCTGCCCGAGCCAGATTTATCTCCTCCTAAAAATCATGCCCTCTCCAGATTTCCCTGCTTCCATAGAAGACAACAAATGCCCCTTGCTGCTCAGCCTGGATATCAGAACTATCCTTCTGAGCACAATTTTCTTCTTCTCTCTCCATGCTCTCTAAATTTAGCTAGGCGTGACCTTTCACCTTTGACCTATGCATGATCTCCCTGTCCAAAAAACAGAGAAAAGCCCTACCTGGCCAGTCTAAAAAGGTTCTGTTTCTGAAAATGCCCAGCTACTTTGGGACTCACTAAATGTCTCTCTTATCCCAAGTGACTCTCCATAGCTCCTGAGTGGGAAGGCAGATCCTTCAGGATGTTGAGCCAGATCTTTGGAATTTTCCCCATAATGACTTGCACAGTAGCTTGGCCAAAGAAGCTGCCTAAGCAGGGTTCACTGACTGACATCCATGGATCAGCAACTACAGGAATAAGGCAGGAGGTGCCAAAAAGAATCATAAAAATTAGAGCTGGGTGTGGTGGTACACACCTGTCATCTCAGCACTTGGGAGGCCGAGGCAGGAAGGTCACCACGAGTTCAAGGCCAGCCAGTACTATATAGAGAGATCTTGTCTCAAAAAATAGAACAAAATAAACTACAACCAAAGTCAGGAGGGAAGTTAGGTAAGAGTCAATCAACCTACTTGGTATCTGGCATTTAATATGCTCTCAACCTAGCCCTAGACAGTCCCAAGCAGGTGGCATTTGTCTCTGGGGGACGAGAGACTCCAAAGGTGCTAACTGTGGCCCACCTCTGAGGAGGCAAGACGTTTTTGTTCCTCACACAAAGTGTTCTTTACTTCAGATTTGGGACAAGCAAATACTCACATGTCAAAAGCGCTGAACTCCAACGTCAGGCGAGCCGGCAGCCCAGCGGAGTCACCTGGACAAAAGCATGAGCAGTCTCAGTAACAAGTCAGAGCCCCACGGCAGCAATGTTTGTTATGGGCTCTGCGTCGTCCCCCAAGTGCCCCATTCCTGCAGACCTGCACTGTACCCACGGTGGCAGAACGGGACAGGGGTCTCGGGAACGGGAGGGATTTGCTAGAAACCTAAGATGCTCGAGATATTCATATCTGGATTGGTAACTAGGGCGTTTCATACTCCCTCCCTTTTTCCCAACAGGGAAAGCGCAATTTAAAAATGAACCTGTGCCAAAGGCTGGCAGGAAAGGAGAAACTCGAGAAGAGCGCTGCACAGAACGGACAGAAGCGGCCCTTTCTAACGGAGCCCAGGTGGCCGGGTGTGGTCTGCCCGAGGGCTCCCACCCTCGGCTCTGCAATAATCAGTAACTGTAATAAACAAGGGAAGCTGGCTCTGCGAGGGAAGCGACGGGGCGGCCTGCGCCCGCCTACCGTTGTAGTAGTAGCCCTTGATGTCCTTGGGGGCCGCGTCCAGCCGGTACTCATTCAGTTTCCTCTGGGTCAGCTCGTGCCAGAAGCCCACGTCCAGGGCGCTGCTGAACGGGGCGAACTGCAGTTTGGGAAGTCTGGGATCCCCCATGGCTGCCGCTCTTGTTTGCCGACTACAAAAACACACATAATATAGGAAAATCACACGGCCACATAAACCTTGGTGAGAAAGAACGCTTGTGGCAAGGCTTAATTCAAACAAGGAAACAGAAAGAAGAGGGTCTGCGTGTGGTTCAGGGGTGCGTGAAGCCTGGGGTTCCATTCCCAGCACTGCAAAAAATGGATAACGAATGTAGTAACAAGACGCATGCAGACTACCTGGGGACACTTTTTAAAAATGTGATTTTAAAAACAATCTTGACCACTTTGAAGCATACAGCTCAGTAATATCAAGTATATCCACAATGCTGTGAAAGTGGTCTCCAGACCTGCAAAAGTGGAACTCTATACCCTTTAAGGACAATTGCCCCCAGCCCCTCCCATCCACTGCTCTACTGTCACTCTGAGTTTGAGGACCCTACAGTCCTCCTGTAAGTAGACTCATAGACCCGTGCTCTTGGGATTGGCTTATTTTGTGTTACATGCAACTCTGAAGGCCATCCCAGGCCATCTGCTACTTGGTCACTGTAGTACAAGGAATGTTTAACAGTAGCCTTTGCTGGCTTTGGTTGCCTGGTTGGTTCTGCGGTACTGGGGATGGAACCCAGACCCTCACACATGCCAGGTGACCATGTGCCAGGTGACTGCGCCCCAGAGCTGCACCCCAGCCCTAGCCTTTACTTCTGTCACTCTGACTAATGCATTCTTGTGACTCCTTTGAGACAGGCAAGTCCCAGGTTCTGGAACCTATACAAAACCAAAATCTGAAATCCAGCTAGTGAGAAACGTAGCACCGCACACTGCTGGAGTCCTGTGTGTCAGGCGGCAGGTGTTAGCAACTGCAGCTAAGGAGCAGAAGGTTAAGTTTCTCCCCACCTCCAGAAGAATCTCTGAAATTTCATGTTTTTCTTTTTATTGAGACAGGATCTAAGTTGCCCAGATTGGCCTCAAACTTGTACCCCGTCTCAGCTGCCCAAGTAGCTGAGATTACAAACATGTGTCCAGAACCTGGCTCATGTCTTAGCTTTTAAACGCAGGGAAATTCTCTATTCTCCTCCGTATGTACTTTAATGCTTCCCTTCCCCCTCAGAAAGAGATATGTCCCCCTACTTCCCTGCACACCTGCAGGGTGCACACACACACACACACACACACACACACACACACACACACCCAGGGGAGCCACTGAGGGATCTGGCTTCTGGTAACATCAGTTTAAGCAGTACTTTAATCAGGCTGTTTCCAACTGTCAGTGAGAATAGCGTTCAATTACCATAAAACACTTCAGCTCCTAATGTTGTCTCTGCCAAGGAAAAAGGAAAATGAACACAGCACGAGTCCTATGTTTACCAAAGAGATTTTTATGCTGGGCCTTGGCTATGAATCTATCTTTAGAGAATCTGTTTACAACTCTTGAGTTTAGCCTTACTGATCTTCACATATTGGATATTGCAAAACTTATTGATGAGGGGCTTAGATGACTTGGTTAAACTTCCCTAGTCTCCCTGTTACCTGGAAAACTAGTATGACGTCAATTATGTTTGCAAATGGTTTATTTAAAATCTCTTATGAGCCGGGTGTGGTGGCACATGCCTGTAATCTCATCATTCTGAGAGGCTGAGGCAAGAGGGTCACAAGTAGCCCAGCAACTTAGGGACATAACAAGATCCTATCTCAAAATAAAGTTTGGGGTGTGGATATAGCTCAGTGCAAAGGCTCTGGGTTTAATCTCCAGTACCACAAAAATAAATAGATTCCATCACGAATTAACTACCTTCCAGAGGCTGGTTTTTATATTTACAACTCTTACACTCAAACAAACTTCCAACTTTCAAGATCAACTAACCATTTTTTAATAAACTAGGTTATTTGATGTCATCACAAATTTTAAAAAATATTTCCTTTACATCCAAGCAGAAAATACACTTTCCAACTATTACAATGGCATGAAGGGAGGGGTGGCTCAGTGGCAAAGCCCATGCCTAGCCTGCACAGGGCCCTGAGTCTGACCCCAGCACTGCAAAAAAGAAAAAAAAAGTATGAGAATCCAATCACCATGCAATTAACTATACAGATTTTCAATGACTTGTTTTATTCGATACTTAAAATTTTCTTCTGAAATACCAAACTAGGCTTCTTATACACTGTCTCGATTTAATTACATTCCATTTAATTTAATAAAAAACAAATCGAACTCAGTACTAAACAGGTTGCTTTTTATGTAAAATGTAGGGAATTTCTAGAAAATAAGTTGTATAGGAATTTAAATATGAAAGTAAATCCAATAATGTCAACTTCGCAGGACTGAAGGGTCTTTACTTTGGAAAACTTTTATATACAGTTTTTTAGTGACTTTTTGGTTGTAAGATTGAACCTGGGGCCTCCCACATGCCAGGCAAGCACTCTAACGCTACATCCCCAGCCTTTTTAAAATTTTATGTTGAGACAGGACCTCACTAAGCTGTCCTGCCTCCGCCTCTGAGCAGCTGGGATTATAGGTGTGTACCAACATGCCTGGCCCCTTAGTGACTTTTAAAGGTAATCTAAGATACTGCTATGGCTATATGGGGCATTGTTTATGATACATCAGTCTCATCCTGTCAAGTCAGACTATGCAAAAAAATAAAAAGCATCTTTCATGCCTTGCTAACCATGGAACCTGAACTGCAGGTTTGGGTTTATTGCATTTCAATAAAATGCTGAAGAAATGAATTTTTAAAAAGTAGGTTTTCTTTGCCTTCTAAATTTGTGAGGATTTTAATACCTTTGGAAAGAAATTTGTTTATTTTTTGAGACAAGGTTTCACTATGTAGCCCCAGCTGACCGCAAACTCACTGCAATCCTCCTGTCTCAGCCTCCGAGTGCTGGGATACAAGACTGCACCACTGTACACGGCTTCCTTTTGAAATAATGTTAAAAACAGACTTTAGCTGAGTAATGTAGGGTGCAGTACTCACTCTGGAGGCTAAGGTAGGAGGATCACAAGTTTCAGGCCAGCGTGGGCAACTTAATGAGAGTTTGTCTCAAAATAAAAAATGGTGGCAGGGGAAAGAGAGGTTCATGAAAGTATGTTACGTGCATGTACAAATCTGCCAAAAGGAAACCCATGAATCTATGTAAACAATATATACTAATACAAAATATGAGAAGGCAATAAAAAGTGCAAAGGTCTGGGGATATAGCTCAGCACTCTACAGGTTTAACTGCCAGTACCACAAAAACAGAAAAAACGCATTTTAGATTATAACTAAGTCATTTACATAAAACTAGGTCTCATCAGACGTCAAGGCACAGCCCTTGTCCCACAAAATAGCCAAATTTCATACAAAATGCCCAAGTAAAATACATCCCTGAGTGCTCTACTGTAGTCAGTGGTGATCTCCCCAAGTAGGATCGGGTGCCAAGAACATGCGGGCCTTGACTGTGAATTACCCGAAATGTGGCACCTTAGCTAACAAGGAGCATTTGTTGTGGTCATAACTGCAGTTAAAGTGCCCTCTAACCTGGATTCTGCAGGCTGGTTAGGAAAGCTGTCATAAGAACATAGTAACACATGCTCAGTAAATTCACCCACCTGCAACTGTTAGCACATGGATGAATCTTGCTGACAAGTTCCCAGAAATTAAAACTGCATGGTGTAGCATGCGTGAGACCCGAGCTTTGCTCCCCAGCACAATGGGACTGTGGGTCAAGAGAAGACAAAGGAGAAGAAGCCCTTCAGGCCCCAATGAAAGAAAAGACCCTTGAGCAGGCACATTGGTTCACACCTGCAGTCCCAGCACTCTGGGAGGCTGAGGCCAGAGGATGTCAAGTTTGAGTTCAGTCTGGGTGACTTAATGTAACCTTGTCTCAAACCTTAAAAAGGGCTGGAAATGTAGCTCAGTGTGAGTGTCCTGGGTTCAAGTCCCATTACCATAAAAAAAAAAAAAAAGACACTTGAGGTGCAAGGCTTAGAAAGGTGGTAATAATAACACAGAAGACATGTCCAGCCATGGACAAAGGCAGGGCACGGGAAGGGTGCCCGAGGACACTGTGGCAGCAGGGTCTTGGGCCCAGAGAGGAGAAGAGGGACGCCAGCAGGTGTTTAGGAGAAAAGCCAGGGCCCACAGACACAGTCCTAGAACAGGTTCACAGAAAGGGGCGCAGAAGCAACAGAACCAGCAGGACAACTCAATGAAATCAGCAGTGGTTGGTGCGTCAGGCTGGTGCATCTATTTATTAGCAGGAGTGGGTACAATTACTTATCAGCCCAGAGCAATAAACTGGAGAAGACTAAAGATGAAAGGATTCCACAAGTCAAAGAAAATGACTGGTCAATGCCATCGGATTTTAGTGCTTAAAAGCAGCTCAGTGGTAGCTCTCTAAAACACAACTGGACAGAAAACTGTTAGAGAGACCAGGCTGCAGCGGCAGGGTCCCGCAGGGCAGGGCCTGGCTGTGTCCCAGCAGCTCCAAGGGGCAGGTGACTGCTGCTGGACACCTGGCGGCTCTTTCCCACAGGCTAAAAACGCCACTTTGGCAACAGAAGCCCAGTTGGGAATGCATGAAAAGTTCACAATGGGGGCCTCGCAGACTCAGAAAAATAAATGGAAAACAAGAGGTGGGAAGAATAATAAAATATTTGTCCATAAAGTTGATAAAAGCTTCACTGATGGCAAAGGACAGCACACTGCTGTCCCTGTAATTCTCTGCTTCCTGAGTAAGGTTTGCAGCTTCAAGCTCCACACAATGCCAGACTGAAGGATTTCAAACATTCACAGCGTTGAGAGCATCTTAAAGATGGGGGTGCACACACGCCACTCTTCCTGCCAAGGGGAGAAGGGGCTAGGGGCATGGCCAGGCGCCTGTGAATGTGCCCAGCACACAGTGACGCTGACGTCTGTGGGGCCACCTTGCTCCACCTCTAGGTCACATCACAATGGGGCATGTGAATGCCCCTCAGCCATGTAAAATACATTCTGTCCTTTAGTCATGTGAAAGATTTGTTAGACTTCCTCTCCTCTGCCCAGGTCCCGGTGCAGGGAGTGGGGTGCGGGACCGTGAGGCCCTGAATGTAGGCTGCGGCCCCTGCACTCCTGCTGTGTCACCTGTGCCTCAGTCTCCCTCTCCCAACCCCTTCACAGCAGCTGCAACTTGCTTCCTGTTGCTGGTATTTGAAGGACTCTGCCCTGCGCTGTAAGCATTTCCCAAAACAAAATCCTTCCCTTTCTAAATCAGTTTCCAACTCTATGCCATCCGATCTCGGGACTCCACTTCCAGTCTTAACTTCCAAGTACATATCTCCATGTCTTTCACAGCCAAGACTTGGGTTTCTGAGATGTCATGGATTCAACATCCCAAACTGAACGCATACTTTCCAAATGGGAAGTTTCCCTGGACTCCCTAGTTTACTTTCTAGAACTGCCACACAAGTGCCTCGCACGTGTCCAAGGCAGAAACCACCATGTCAGCGGCCGTGTCTCCCTCACAGCAAGCAGTAAGGTATTAACTCCTGGAGGCCACCGTTACCCCAGTGCTCTAGAACATGGAAGGCGACAGCCCCTGAGCACTGGCCAGGCAGGACCAAGCACCAGGAGACGTTCACCCGCATTCAGGGCTCCCCGAAGCCCCAGGAAGCACGGAGCTTGCTCATGTTACAAATGGAAAAAGTGAAGCTTGGAGAATTAAGGCCTGCATTTGCCCCCTACAGCGAGGCCAGTGGGAACCAGGGTTCAAATCCCAGGCCTACATGAGACCCGCATTCCTCCGAAGCAGTATACTTCCCAGGTGGGTGGGCGGGCAACCTCTGCATCCCCACTCCACACGTGGTTCTGCACATGGTTCTCCACCTTGGTGCCTACAGGGACGCATGCAGCGTTGCTCTCTCAGTCCTCCACTTCCTGAGCAAGAGGGCCCTTGGCCACCAGGATCACTGTGTACAATGGTTTCCTTGTTCAAACAAACAAATGCACACCACTTCACAGGCCTGTCCCCCAGCCCTAACCCCAAGCTAATGCTCCTGGGAGACCTTGGCCCTCCCAGGAGAATTCTTCCTGCCTCTTCAGTCACACATGAAGCTGTCATTAACACACAGAGCCTGGGGTGCCAAGATCCCTGCTCTGTGGTGCCTGATAAATGCTTCGCTATGGCACTTGCCACAACGAGCTGTGCTTGCTTTTCTGCGACACTTTTTTAAAAACTCCCAACAATAGCAGGAATAGTAACTGTTCTTATCGAATGCTCATTCATACCTAGCATTGCACAAAATGCTTTACACATTCTCACGACGACCCCAAAGTGGTAACATTATGCCTGCTTTACAGAAGAGCAGGGCATGGTTGCACACACCTGTAATCCCAGCACTAGCCAGGCTGAGGGTGATCTTTGCAAGTTCTGGTCAACCTGGGTTATACAGTGAGTTCAAAACCAGCCTGAACTACATAGTGAGACCCTGTCTCAAAAAAGCAAAAACAATGGAGAAGTCTAAGGCACTGAGAAGTTAAGTGACTTGCCCGAAGTCACACAACAAGTGGCACTGCTGAGATTGTAACCCAGGTCTGCTGGCTTCAAAAGTCCTCTCATCTCTAGGCTACAGGTAGAGACCTCTGTTCTGAGTTTTTATTCTGCCCATCTGCCCCACATAAGCTAAAAACAAACTAATCATTTCAAAATTCATTTCCATGCCAACATCCTTTTGAATAAGAGTCAAAACAGGTGGGCAAAAAGGAAAGAAATAAAGCAAGCCAGGGGCGCAGCAGTCTTCCTGCACTTAGGGAAATCAACATGGTGGCAGATTGAGAAGGGACCATCAAGGAGCATATGTCAGGCCGGGGTCCCAACTGACCTGAAAGGTCAGCTCCAACCCACGTTCTTCGAGACTATTGGTCCCTGCCAAGGCCATCCAGATGGGTTTTCCCAGGGGCAGGGGATCCCAGAGGCAGAAAACTCAGCAGTGGAGGAAAGTGACCGGGATGTGCCTTGTGACAGCAGTTATACCTCAATCAAGTTGAAAATCAAAGTCAGCATATGAAAAAGACGAGGCAGATACAAACAGGCAAACTGAGGTCGTGTGTATCAGAGACATGGCCTTCAAACAGCTTAGGACTCATGTGGTCTTGGAAATTCTCCATGCAACAGAGCAGCCGGTCTCACAAGAGGACAGGCTAAGGCTCGCTGCCTCACAGGCTGGGAAAACACAAAGGTCCTGGGCAACAGTCACAGCCTGCAAGGAGGAAACCACAGGAAACAATGACATGGGAGCGTGTAGCAGGCAGGCCTCACTGAGGGACCTAAGTGTATGTGTGGGTAGGGGGGGACATGCCATCACAGTTCTGCTGCTGCAAGGAAGATAACAGATGTAAAGGTCAAGTGGCCATGCTCATGCACACCTGCAATCCCAGCTACTCAGAAGGCTGAAGCAGCAGGATGGCAGGACCCTGTGGAAAGGAAAGGGAAAGGGAAAGGGAAAGGGAAAGGGAAAGGGAAAGGGAAAGGGAAAGGGAAAGGGAAA
>NW_004955429.1:14048071-14089499 GCF_000276665.1 Chinchilla lanigera | reverse complement strand
GAAAGGGAAAGGGAAAGGGAAAGGGAAAGGGAAAGGGAAAGGGAAAGGGAAAGGGAAAGGGAAGGAAAGTATGATACACTACGGTACAATACAACAGAACTGGGGATGTACCTCAGTGGCAGAGTGTTCACGCAGCAATGTGAGGGCCCTGGGGTCAATATTTAGCCCTGGGAAAAATAAAGAAGTCATGGTCCAAGGGAATCTAGGGGGAAGTGAGTCCCAGTAGCAGAGTTCTTTATATGTAACTGGCCTGCATCCTCAGAAGCAAGTTCGCCTGTTTCACCTGGACAGCTGAGAGAATCTGCACCATAGACACAGTTAAGAAATGACACTGACACAGGCACCCACGAGAGCACAGTTCAATTTTATTGAAAACTGTTTGCACCACATTCAGGATGTGGAGCCCGAGAGCTACACGATGGGCCTGCATCACCACCTATTAAACAGGCCAGCCTTTGAAGGGGGTTCAGCACTGTAACAGGAACCCTAGCAGTGTAGGCATCCCACAGCAGTGAAAACAGCTGAGACCAAACTGCAACAGCAGGGCCAGTGGCTAAGCAACAGGAACGCCCTGGGGCTGTGCCTACCACCCAAACTGGGTCAGACTTCAGACCCTTGTGGAAAAGAATTGCTTGTACTCAGGAGTAGGAGCCTGGAGGCTGTCGCTGAATGAACATTTAGTCTAAGTTCTGTCAAAGCCTGCTTTACAGAAGAGTGGGGCGTGGTTCTGCACACCTGTGAATCCAGGAGGCTGAAGCAGGGAGATTGAGGTCAGCCTGGGCTACACAGTGAGTTTAAGGCCAGCATGGACTATACAGTAAGATCTTGTCTCAAAAAAAAAAAAAAAAAAAAAAAAAGACTAGCAGCTCAAGGGCTTTGCTTCCCAAACGTAACATCCAGGGGTTGCCTCATAGGAGAACCGTGTCTTGTTCACCTTTCTCTGGCCCCGAACACAGTGCCAAAAATATATTAGTTGCTCAGTAAGTGTTGTCATGGAAATAATAGCTCCCTTCTCCCACAACAGGCCAATGAATGGATGCTGCACAGTCAGACAAATTTCAATGAAGTTTAAACTCACACACGGTCTGAGTTACCCAACTAGGAAGCGCTTGATCAGGGAGCCCATGAATTTTCCATTAGAGAGAGCACTCAAGCATACATTGGATGATAGGATTACTGTGCCAGGGCTGGCAAGCTTTCCCGAAAGGGGGTCAGACTGTAAACACTGTAGGCTCTGCAGGCCACAAACTCTTCTTGTCATCTCTTCTCCTTTATTGTATGTGTTTAACCCTTGAAAAACACAGAAATCATTCTCCGCTCCTGGATTGCATGAACAAGGCTCTGGGCAGGACCTGACCCACAGGCCGACCCTTGGGTTGGACCAACTTGCAAACCGACTATTTTTTGATGCTTCAAAGATGCCAATACTGCACTCTGGCTTGAAGAAGGCTGAAATTTGGAGTAGAGTATCTTACACAGTGGCACAAATGAATTAGCATGGCTGCTGACAGACGGCTGCCGACCTGTGAAGTGTAGCTTGTCCCCCTTTTGGGTGGGTGAATGGAGTCTACGCAGAACACCCCTACGATGCCTCAGCATCACAAAGCCAAGATGAAGCTTCTGTGACTTTTATTGAGGCTTGTAGCAACCCTGAAGACACATCAGCGGCCTCCACAGCTCCACAGGCACAGTGCCACCCCTCCGACCGTCTCCGCTACCTTCTCCGCCTCCTGCCCTCTCTTCTCAGTTCCTGGCCATGCCACTCCACGTCTCTGACACAATGCTCAGGAAACAAGCTGCGGGCACACCTGACACCCGGCCTCAGCCTCTGCTCCCTGCACCCACAGAGCCCTTCTTCCTCTGCCTGCCTGGGAAGCCTGCTCTGAGCCCCTTCCCCGGCTCTTACTCCTCCTGGTTGCGGCAGGTCAGTCCTTCTGGCTTCGCGCCTCCTCCAAACCCTTTTCACAGCTCTCTGCAGTCTCCAGCAACTTCATCACCGACCCCCAAAACACAGTTCCTGATCATATTGCTTTCAATATCCCTAGACCCTGCGGAGTGGCCCTCATCCATCACTACAGTGAACGCTAGTGCCCTTTCTGGGTTTCTTCTGGAGAGGAAAGAGCAAGAAGGGATCCCTGCTTCTGTGGCCGGAAGGACAAACTCTGAACTGGAAAGACTGGAGGAGGAAAGCAGGGGCACTAGTGATCTGCAGGTGCCCTGAGAGGTCTTCACACTGAGTCTGCTGTCTGAGGACTCGGTTCTTGTAGAACGGGAAATACACAGACACACCGTATCGGAAAGCGTACCCCACACATGCACAATGTGGTAAAGAATCTACCTGTGTGACGGCCTTCCTGTCAACTGCCTGCCTACAGTTTCAGTGGAGCGGTCTACAGAAACCTGTCAGCTCCAAAGGTGGAAAAAAGGGACTGCAGGGACAAACTCTTGTCATTAAGACACCAGCCTGGGCTGAAGTGCAACTCAATGGAGGAGCACGTGGAAGCATGCATAGGGCCCTGGGTTCCATGCCAACACACACGTGCACACACATAAATACACAGCCCTATTGATGGGACTATAGGTAATGCCAGCAGCCACGGGACAAATGGACACCATGTGCTGTCTGACAGAATGCAAAGGAAGAACACAGTGTCTAACCTGCGTTTAAACAGCGGATAAAGTCATACTGAAAAACTTCCTACAAAGTGACGACAAGGCCTCGTTTACAGTCTTCAAGAGTGTCAAGGTCTTAGGAGTCAGGGTGGAGAGACCAGAAAGCCAGGACAACTGTGGGCAACGGGTGACCCTGGCTCAGCACTCTGCTCTGACCAGGGATGGAGCTGGGATAAAACTGGATGGAGTCTCTGGGTGAGGGGCAAATGGGAGGTCTTCCGCTGGGTCTTACCTTTCCATAAATACAAAACCGTTGCAGAGCAGACCGTTAAGTGGGTCAGTGTTAGTACCTGTACACACACAGCTCTGCACTGTGACAGCCAAAGCAATCAATGTGATCGTAGTCAGAGCCAGACACGGAGCTGCTGGGAGATGGCAGACCGTGAGCAGGGTGGTGCTTACAGAGCACAGACCCATGTGAAAATCCGTGAGTGACAGATTTACACTCAGAGCCTGTCCTGGTTCTGTCTAGATGTCCCTCCCCGAAAGCCTCCTGCACTTGTAGGTGGGGCTGTTAGAAAGTGATCAGACTGTGGGGCTGTCTGGAGATGGAGCTGATGGGAAGAGGTGGCCTGGAAGGGCTTATCTCCCTCCCCAGCTCTACGTGCTACTTCCCAGCCACCCTAATAAGCAGCTCTCCTCCGCCAGCCCCTTCCAACAGGCCACTTCTGTGTTTAAGCCTGCAGGACACGGTCTGCAACTTCCAAAACTGTAAGGCCAAATAACCCTCCCCTCCCTTAAATTGTAGGGGTCGGGTATTTGATCCTAGTGATGAGGAAAAGTGACAAAGACAGTGCCTATGTGTATGTTACAGCTGAATAAAAACGTAGAACAAAACCTGCTATGTTCCATCTAATCAAATTCTACAAAGAGCCCTCAAGTGCTGTATTCATCTAACATTAAGAGATGACCTACTTACATCTCAAGTTAGTCTAAAGAAATGCATTCCTCTAAGTAAGGTGTCTCTGTGAAATATCAGTGCTGTAACGTTTTCTGACATTTTGCTATTAAAGATGCTAGAGATGGAAGTACTTTGGCTTTGCTGCTCATAAAATTAATTGAAGTGGAAGTGCTTCCTGGGATGAGGCTCCCTCCACGGGGTCTGATGGAATCAGACACAGTAAACGCCAAGCCAGGGCAGGACTGCTGGATATGAAGAGGTCAAACTGGTAGCAAAGAGACCACACTCACAGGGAAAGAACAAAAATGAAAAACACCCTGTCTTTGGGAAACTGGACCCTGAGAGGGGAAACAGATAGAGACCAACCCAGCCATATGGAAAGTTCTCTCATGGTTCATTTTTCTGTGTCTGGAGTTCTGTTTGCTTGCTTTGGGAGAGGACAGCAGGGGAGGTTTTAATGGCTCAGGGAAGAAATGCTGCAGGCAGGTGACACAGTCCTGCGGCCTCACATGGGGCATTCCAGAGGCAGCTCTGTCCCCTTCACGTCCCACACAGGTTGGGGATGGGCAGCCTTGTCCAGGCCGCACTCTGCAACCTCCAGGTACCTATACAGCACCGTCTGCTGAAACAACCTCCTGAACACAAGGTCTGCCACACCCTCGCCCTGTGCTGAAGAACAGATGCCATGTGGGTGTGGCAACCCTCCGAGGAAGGAGTGGTGATGAAGGAGAAAACGAGAGACCAGAGAGAAGGACAAGGCCGAGCTGTGTCCTTCCATTGCCAACTTGAGTCTACAAGGTCCCTCTGTTCACTGTGTGTGACAGACAGCTGCCAGGCCCACCAGAGCCTCCATGGAGCCTTCATACCCTCAGATACCTCGCACTAGGGAGACTCCCAAAGTGCAGGGATGCCAGGCAGGCATGTGCCACCATGTCTGGCTCAGTAAGGTACTCTTATTACCATATTCTGCTGCTGACCTGGCTAACGATACAGAAGATTTGTTTATTGGTTTTATATAAGAGGCAAAGTTGGAGGATATAGGCAATATAACAAATGATTAAAATTCAGAATTAAAAAGAAAGCTTCTAACCACCCAGAATGCCAGGGCTGTTTTAACAAAAGCAAAAACCCCAGAGCTGGGCGGGTAGCAGTGGTAGAGCATCTGCCCCGCACAAGGGAGCCGCTGAGTTCAATCTCCAGCACCAGCAGGGAAAAAATTCCAAAGAGGTAAATAAGCTCAAGAAGACAAGGCAGCCTGGTCCCCTGCAGGCCCTTGGACAGACCGGGAAGGGTATAGGTTCCCGTGCCAGAGGCCTGAGTTCACACCCGTCTCTGCTACTTTCCACCTAAGTCACTGCACTTCTCAGACATCTCTGAAGTCTTTGTCTGAGGACTGTTAGAAAATGCATGTGCCCCGCACACCTGGAGGCCTCGAAGAGCACAGCCAACATCATCCAGCACAAGTCAACACACCAGGACTTCCGCCAGGTCATTCCTTTGGCACATGTTTGTATCATTGACTGGGCCTGTGCTATATTTCCAGGTTTAGCAGCAAAGAGCTATGGCCCCTGGCTCAAAAGGTGCAACAGTTTGGAAGGCAAGACAACAGGAACGATGGTATCAGAACTTGGGGTCCAACAAGTGCAGTCTGGTCCCGCGTGTAAATGCGCGGGTATTAGGCCGAAGCGCGAGGGACAGCTACACAAGGACAACAGGAACATCCTTTCCCCCAGAAACTCTTGAGCTGCAGTTTTCAAACCTGGCAGTGGATTTTCAAAAGGGATCCCTGCTGGCATGCTGGGTGGGGCAAATATTTTTTGCTGTGAACTGTCGCTGCATATTTAAAAGTGTTTGGCATGGCTAAAGTGGCTACCCGTGCCCCACCTCCCCACAGCTGGCTGGGAGATGGGGCGTGGCTGACAGCAGCAGCTCCAGCAAGAACCAGGGACCAGGTAGCCACCAGCAGGACGGGGCCAGCTCAGCCTCCAAAACGTTTCCCCCACCTCTGGGTAGCGTGGAATGTCCCTGTCCACCTACACCCCCACCACGTAGTTCCTTCCTTCTCCCCTCCCATCTGAGGACCCCACCCCTACACCCCATTTTCAGGGTGCAGCAGGTATTTCACCTATCTGTGGGTATCGGTCTCCCCTACAGAGTAAAAGCTCCATGAGAAATGGACTGTGACAGCTTTCCACTCTCTCCAGTTACACTGTCTTCCAGAATCCACTCAGCCCGGTACCCCGCAGGTGCCCAAACTCTTGATGACTAGCTGAAGAGGAGTGGAACAGTGTGGGAAGTCTGGGGACACCCGTGAGCTCTGAGGGCAGGTGTGGCACAGCAGCTGGAAACCACCCTGTGGGCAGGGCCGCCGAGGAAGCCACGGGCCGCACTTCTACAGGGATCTGCACCTGAGGAAGGGAGGGATGGTCCCAGATGACTCTGAAGACTAAGGGGAAGGAGGAAGTGGCCAAAAGAAAGGATGGAGACACAGTGGCAAGTCAGGGGGAAGACGAGCTGAGCTAGAGGACAGCACTTGGGAGACAGAAGGCTCAAACAAGACACAGAGCAGGGCCATGGACACATAAATGAGAACAGAAGGCATGGGTGAGAAAAACAAAGAGTAGTGGCCAGGGCCTTGGAGGCACTGGCACTTACGGGCAAAAGGTGAAGGGACCCCACGGTGGAAACTGAGGCGGAAATGGTCACAGCAGCCCGACACCACCACAGGGACAGCGCACAAGCATGCTCCTGAGCCCTTCAATTGTGGCTGATTAGGAGTATGATTTCTGCTGGACCTGGTGGTACAGTACATGCCTATAATCCCAGCACTGTGGGAGGCTGAGACAGGAAGATTGCAAGTCTCAGCCTAGGCAACTTAGCAAGACCCTGTCTCAAAATAAGATAAAAATTAAAAAGCCTGGGGATGTAGTCAGTGCAAAGGCCCTATTTTCAATCTCCAGGACTGGGAAAAAGAAAAAAGCACGGTTTGTGTTTTCTTCTCAGGCAGTCAGTGACTTACAGTTTTTGCTAAAAGAAAAAAAAAAAAAAAAAAGAAACAACCCAGCAGCAACCCTTCACTTGGGACTACAGCTGCCCAATATGTAACTGAAAGCAGAACATGGCCCAACCTCACCCTTCTGCCTCCTTTATTCCCTGGAAACTCTGCCCCATCCCTGCACAGCTCTGCATCTTTAGGGAGTGTTTGTCTAAGAGCCTCTGTCTTGGTTACTTTTCTCTTGTTGCTGAGACAAAATACCCGACACCCAGAATTAAAGGAGGAAAGTGTCGTTCTAACCAGTGTGTCAAGTCCCGAGAACAAGGTGCCCGCGGATGAAAAGAAAAAGTAAGAGAAACAAGCAAAACAAGAGATGCAAAAGTCTGGGAAGAGGGGGCTTACAGCCTCTCAGATTGCAGCCTTGAATACCAATTTCAGTCACCTTTTATTGAGCGAAAACCAAGGACATAGCTAGTACAAATGAGCGGATACCAACAGTTTTGTTTTTTTGTTTGTTTTTTTTTTTAAAGCAAGGATAATTAAAGGATTATCCTTCTCAACATGTAATCCAACACACGCCTGTAATCCCAGAATTCAAGAGGCTGAGACAGGAGGAGTGTAAACTCAAGGCAAATCCGGGCTATATAATGAAGCCTTATCTTAAGAAACTTTAACAAATAATAAACAAATCATTGTGTCCTCAGTGCCTTCTAATCAAAGAATGTCCTCCACAGGAGAGGTTTATTTAGCTCACAGTTTGTGGAGGTTTCAGTCCATACTTGGCTGCCTCCAATGAGGGTGGTACATGGCAGAGGGCAACAGTTCATGGCAGTGGAAGATAGCAAAAGCAACAAGAGCAAAATGGAGGACAGCAAGAGGGCAGCCTCTTTCTCTCCCTTACATATGCAAACTATCCACCCAAGGCCCAAGGGCGGGTGTAGCTCTCATACCCATAATCCCAGCATTGGATCATGGATCAATCATAAACTCTAGAAGCCTGACCCATGACTACATGAGCCTTTGGGGGGACATCCAGACACAAACCATAACAGCCTCTACACAGGCTGAGGCCTGAATTCACAGCACCTGTTCCCACACCTTCTAGACCCAGGACAGCAAGGTAACAGGTGAGCAGGTACCCAGTCAGCCTACACCCCAGGTAGCCTCCCAAGACTACCCTGCCCCCAGCAGAAGCAGCCATCTTCTGGAGACCATATTATCCCCTCAAGCAGTGACGACTAAGGACACCTCTAAAGCCATCTTGCAAAACGACGACAGCCAGACTCTACCCCACCCCAGTAAGTCCATAAAACCTGGATGCTTCTGTGAATGGACCGGTCTGACCTCTCCCTCAGAGCTGTGCCCTCAGCTCCGCAGGCTGAGCGCCTGTCCCTGTGTTCTCTCACTCTAAGTCCACCTGGGAAACCTGATGCATCCTGAGGAGAGCTGACAAACCTACTCTGTGTGTGGCGGGGTGATGGCCTCCGCAGAAGCCATCTGGTGACAGCCATACGGTATACAGCAGGACCGGCTCTGGTGAAGGGCAGTATCTGCAATGTCGGGTGTGCCAAGAGGTTGAAAGAGAAGGAAGTGTTCGGGAGCTCTGACGCCTTTGAGGACAGCTAATTTACTAGAGTGCTGGGATGGCAGCAGGACTTAGCAGGACATAGAGAACATGAGGACGTCCTTGGCAGGATGTGAGGACATAGAGGTGGCAATTCCAACCACTCTTCCAAGAACAGGGCTGGAAAGACAGGCAGATGTTAACAAGAAGATATACTGCTCTTCCCCAAGAGGAGAGAAAACTGAGGACACAGGACTGAAAAGGGAAGAGCTGGAGAAATGGGAAGAGAAAGGAGTATGTGATGGAATCAGGTCCCTGAGGCAAAGGAGATGGGATCGAGAAGCCAAGGAGTAGAATCAGCTTCAGAACAAACTGCCTGTCACCAGTTAGAACAAAAGGCGAAGCAACAGGGTAGAGGAGAAAGGCACCAGGGAAATGGCTGGAGAGCTGCTGGAGGACATTTGGGAGTAGCAAGGGCCTGGCTATCCTGTCCAGGGACACAGTTTGTAAGAGGCAAAAGCACTATCCGTTGATGGTGTTGCTGGGGGGCTCGGGTTATTCCAAGGAAAGCGCATTCCCACCCTGCATACTGGACTCAGGGAAAGAGACTTCCTTCCTGTACTACATACTCAAGAGACTGACAATAAGAACAACGTCAAGGATGGGAACCTGGCCGAGGAAGGAGCCAGAAAATCCCAAGTGTTCTCATTCTGGAGCTGGATGGAGATCCGGGGAGCAGGACATTACCCAGTCTGCCTCAAACATGAAAATGTCTACTCAGTCTCCCTGCTTGTACAATCAGACCTTGTGACAGTGGACCAGGGTGCGACAATCAGGAAAAGAGGACAGGAAGAGGAAGGCATTCATGGGCTTCACTTCCATGGACTAAAGCGGAAGACAGAGACCAATTATGTTCAAATAAAGTCTGAGACGCCAATTCCAGAGCTCTGCTATTGCTTCTTTCCGCACAGCACCATGAGCCCACTTCGACATGCTCACCACGGTCTCCCTGCTCTTCCCATGCAGCAGTCAGCAAACCCCACCTCCTCCCCATCCTTCGTCCCTCCTCCCTCACCTGATTGCCCCAGCACCACCCCACCTCATTCCCTGCTGGTCCTGCTCTAGGCAGTGTAATCACCACTCCACCGCCCTAGTAATTTAAAACAGACAAGAGAATGTCACAGCCCTGCTAAAATTCTCCAGTGTCCTGCTCTCCACCATTACACTTTAAAAATAACATCCAAGGGAAAGGGACGTAGCTCAGTGGTAAAGCGCCTTGTATGCACGATGCCTCCCCTGGGTTCCACCCCTAGTACTACCAAAAAAAAGGAAAATAAGTAAGGTCTAAGCTGCTTAGATGAGCAATAGTAACTGCTACTGTTCACTGACTTTCATGTAGGAAGGCTAAGTAACATATCTGTGCGTTCAGTTTACATCCACCTTCTTCTTTGGGGACCTGGAGATCTAACCCAGGACTTCTGGCACACTAGATAAGTGCTCTACACCTCCAGCTCCTATCTCTTGTTTTCATAAATGAGGAAACTAAAGCTTAGGAAGAAAGAGAGTTTCCTTCCCACAGTCACAAAGCTAGTTCAGTGGCAAAGCTGGTACTGGGACACAGGCCTTTTGAGCACGCTATGTGCTCCTGGCATGCTACTGCCCACAGGCCCTGCGTGGTGTGGCTCCCACTGCCCTTTCCAGTCACCTCTCAAACTGCAACCCTATGCTGCAACTCTGCTGACCTTCACAGGCCAGCCTCCCTTGCAGCCTCTGCTCAGCTACTTCCAGCTCTTCTGCACCTGCACATCCTACTTATCCTCTAGAACATGGAGAAGACACAATCCTCACGGCAACTTTCTGATGCCTCAGCCTGACTGAAAAGCACCCGAAGTCTTCCTCCCCCAAACATTTGACAATGGTTTCATGCCATAGTTTATTAAAAAATTAAACTCCTTGAGCATGAGAAGGTATCTCTTGCTCATTTCCATACGGCTCGCAGTGCAGGTCAGGGACACAACAGATGTTCAATAAACATTTGTGTGTATTCTCTAGGGTAGCTGGCTGAGAGTGAAAAAGGGATGTTGTGGTTTTATAACAAGAAAACCCAGTACTCAGCTCTTTTAAAGGGTTTCAAAATCGTGTCACATGAGGGTACATAAGAGTTGACCAAGAGCAACGGACGGAGAGACATTGTGGGTGGCAGGGATAGGAGCGGAGAGCTGTGGACCACCCGCACGTGCAACAAGCTCAACAAGGCTGGAGTATACAATGGGGACTGAGGGAACAGGCCAGCAAGATGAGCCATCAAAAGACTGGGTTTTTTGTTCTTTAGGTGTTAGCTTTTTTTTTTTGTCTTTTTGAGACAGGGTCTTACTATGCAGTTCAGACTGGTCTTGAGCTCACTTTGTAGCCAAGGCTGGTCTTGAACTCACAACGATCCTCCTACCTCAGCCTCCCGAGTGCTGTGATTACAGGAGTGCGCCACTATGTCCAGCCTAGCTCATAACTCACCTCCCATCCAGTGGGCTTTTAAAACAGCGCCCCAAATAAATATATGAAGATAGTTCTGTTTATCCATCACATTGTTCTCTATCCTGTTTCCTCTTTTGTAGCACCTATTAGGATCTAAAACATTTATCACTCCTTGAAGTATATTTATTGATAACCACCACAATCACTATCAAAAAAATAGGCTTCATGACCTGGGTGTGGTGGCCCATGCCTGTCATCCAGCAATCTGGGAAGCTGAGACAAGAAGATTGCAAATTCCAGCCCAGCATGGGCTACACAGTGACTTTAAGGCTAGCCTTAAGTACAGTGAGACTCTGTCTCAGGGGTGAAAGATTTGTATGACCTGAAGAGAAACCAGAGTATAGACTCTGTCTCAAAATAAACCAAGAACATTAGGCTTCATAACCAGGGCGTGGTGGCACACACTCATAATCCCAGCAATTTGGGAGGCTGAGCCAGGAGGTTCGCAAAATGAAACCCACCCTGGGCTATTTAGCAAGACCTTGTTTCAAAATAAAAAGGCCTGAAGATATAGTTCAGTGCCAAGGCCCTGGGTTCAATACCTGATTGAATTTTTAAAACAGCAAAAAATCCTAGACTCCAAGAAACAGTTTTTATTTTATTTTTAATTTTTTATTTTTTTTGGTTTTTCTCCGGTACCAGGAACCGAACTCATGACCTTGCGCATGCCAGGCAGGAGCTTTTGCCGCTGAGCTAAATCCCCAGCCCCAACAGTTCTTTTTTGTCTATAAAGCCTACAATAATGCCCAACACCTAACAGGCATTCAACATTTGTTTTACTTAGTCAACACCAAATATTTATTCAGCACATATACTATACCAGGCACTTTCCTATAAGCTGGGGATACAAGAATAAGACAAAATTCTCTGTTGTTATGGAGCTTACCCTGAGTAAACACATTAAATATGCTCAGCCTAGAGAAGAAAATGAGGGAAAGACCATCTCGTAGCTTTCAAAGATGTGTAGGCCAGTTACTGAAAGGCAGATCCCAGGGGCCTAAGCAGGGTCGATGAACTGAGACTACTGGGTAACTGCTTGCCGCTCAGCATAGGACTCGGAGTCAGACCTGGGCAAAGACCAAACTGGAGCAACTAGAAGTAGTGAGCTTTCTACCACTGCAGAGAATTGGTCAGCGGGCAGCGACGTTACAGACCACCCTCCAGTCAATAAGAAAGGAACCTGGGGCAAAGGCCCCAAACTAACAGTCAGACCTACTGGCTGATAGCTGCCCGTGACAGCAGCACAGGGTTTTTTGTTATTTTTGAAAGAACTGAGTTTGTTGCCATTTAAAAAAAAAAAGCGTGGGTAGTGTTTAGAAATACGGAGACAGCACAAATGCTGGATTAGGCTTCGCTTCTCCCACATCACGTCAGTACCGTGCTTATAAAATTCAGTAAAAATTAAAGTTCGACTCCATTTCTGACTCGACTAAATCCTAAGCACTGGCCTGCCAGCTTTGGGCCACACCAAGGCACCTGGAACCCGAGCCTGGAGACCCCACGGTCGCCGATAAGAGAGGAAGACGCGCGGGGTCTCCAGCAAACGCGGCACCGCCAGGACGAGGCTGAGACGTCAGCACCCGGCGCTCCCGCGCAGACCCGAGGCGGACGGGGAAGTCGCCACGAGCTAGAGACAGGCAGAAACAAGCGGACCACCACCCCTGGAATAGGGAGAGGATGGTCCTGAGCCCCGCGGCGCGCCTCGCTCCCCACTTCACGGCTCGCCGCGTCCCTCCAGGCCCCCGAAACGAACCCCGTGAGACCCCACTACGCGCTCCGCCGTCGCGGTTCACTCACCGCTGCCCAACTTCCGGCAACCTCGGCGCGCCCGCAAAGCGCACCCTGATGACGCACTGTACCCCGCCCCCAGCCTCCCGTAGCCTGATGCGCATGCGCAAGGGATACAAGGCAGCTCTAGGAAATGCGTCCCTAGCACCAAGCGAAGGGGGCGGAACGCGAGCAGTGTGGAAGGCGGGGCACGGAGGCTGGCAGGGTCCTGCAGAAACTACAAGAGAGGCTCTTTGGAGGCTGAAATGTGTGCGTGCAGGTTGAGCTTTTGAAAATGCCCACGCGCGCCTGTACTCCCCGCACTCTGGGATGTTGAAGCAGAAGGATCACAAGTTCGAGCCCACCCTGGGCTACTTAACGAAACCGTCTCTCTAAATAAATAAATAAATAAATAAATGAAAGGGGCAAAATTGAGGATGCAGTGAACGTTCTGGGCCTAATCCTTAGTAACACACACACGCACACACACTAGTGACTTCAGGGCATGGCATAAGTTATCGCTGCCATTTGTCAGAGGGACAACCGGGACCAAAGGCAAAAGAGAAGACAGATGAAGGTTATAATATGTGACAGCCAAGGACAGTTGACAGCGACCTGCCCACTCTCTCTTCTCTCCTGCTGTCAAAGGATGAAGTCGCTCCTGCTCCAGGAGGACTTGTCGCGTGTGTCGGCCAGGCGGTGGGACTGCACAGGATGATTTCTCATCCTGCCGGGAGACCTTGCCCACAGGGACTCGAACCTCTCCACACGCAGTGGGGACAGCAATGGCTGCTCTATTAGTGTCGCGTTTCCAGGGTTTCATGTCTCATCCACGCAAGGGTCCCCAAGGCTTTTGCTTTATTATCCTAGACCAGAGGCTGGGAAATTTTATTTATTTATGTGGGGTTTGGGGGATGGAGTTTGTTATATAGCCCAGGCTGGCCTTAAACTCATGGCTATCCTCCTGCATCAGCTTCCTGAGTGCTGGGATTGCTGCATAGGCCACCGTGCCCAGCTAGACTAGGAAAATTTAATTGACTTGCTCACAGTTAAAGGATTTGCCAGCCAAAATTGAATGAAAGGCTGACTCTTCCCAAACAGGAAATGAGGCCAGGCATACTGCATACCTGTAATACCAGCATTTGGGAGGCTGAGGCAGGAGGATCATCATGAGTTTAAGGCCACCCTGAACTACATAGCAAGACCCTGTCTCTAAATAAGTAAATGAATACATAAATAAGAATAAATCCAGGGGCTGGGGATTTAGCTCAGCAGCACAGTGCCTGCCTGGCAAGCTCGAGGTTGTGAGTTCGATTCCCAGTACCAGAAAAAAAAAAAACAAAAAAAGAAATAAAAGAATAAATCCAGACTTAGTAAGAATACTTTACTGGAAAGGATTATTCCAAGGGATGAGAGAGGAGCTACAGCAACAGAGACCACACTGACCAAAAGCTTGCAAGTATCTTAAGGGAGAGAGGAAATGAACTTTCTTTTATAGGAAGCATAAATAAGGCTAGAAAGACTTAGATGTGGGAAAATGGGGGTGACAGGGTTTGATCCCAACCAAAGAGCAGGGAGTGCTTTCCCTTGAAACCAGGCGACTCTCAGGCAGGGTTGTGTGCTGGCTTGGGTGGAATGGAGGTCAAAGTGAGGGACCTTGGGAGGAAAGCAGCTTCCCCGAAGTTTGGTCAGTGACGTGTTCTGGCATTGCTCAGTAGGGACAAGCAGCTCAACAGGTCATTTAAGGGGCCAAGTACAGGGGATCAGAAGGACTGGAATCTTAGGTCACATGGGAATGTGTGTTTCTTTGCAGTAAACACTTTTTGAGCACAAAAAAATGTGGAAAGATTCCTTAACCATGATTGTTTCCCACAGGATCTTGCTGGCTGGCCTTGAACTCACTGTGTAGTCCAGGGTAACTCCAAGGATCCTCCCGCTTCAGCCTCCTCAATGCTGAGATTACAGGCACAGGACACCACACCCAGCTTGGTGTTGTGGTCTGGACTGGAATGGCCCCCCAGAAGCCTTGTGTGTTCAGAGGTGGGGCCTTTGGAGGATGACTGGATCGTGGGGGCACTGTGCTTGCTCATCAGTGGATTCAGCCACTAATGAGTTCAGAGCCCTGTGCTGTTAGGAGGTGGGGCCTGTTTGGAGGCACTGAGGGCATGGCCTGGAAGGTAAAGCTTCCTGTCTGGCTCTTCCCATCTCTCTCTACTGCTGTGAGCCATGAGCTGAGCTGCTCTCCTCCGCCTAGACCCTTCCCACACAGTGTCTGTGCTTGAGCCTGGGGACCATGGACTGAAACTTCTGAATCCCTGAGCCCAAATGAACCTCCCTCAAGTTGCGGGTGTCAAGTGTCGTGTCCCAGCAGGGAGAAAAGTGCCTGAGATACTCGAAAGCTCTTCTGAGTGTGCCTACCTCCTCAGACTGCTGGCTTGGCTCGCCCCACAGGAACGTGGGTTTTCCAAGCACACCCTGCTCCCTCCTGTCTCCAACCCACCGTGCCTCACACTTCCACGCTACATGACCTCCTCAGTCTCCACAGTCCAACTCACTGCACCTGGCTCTCCAACCGCTGACGGGAAAGGGCATGCACGCTGTCTGATTCCACCTCAGTGGAGTTCTGCAGTGACAGAAGTTACATCTGTGGGTGCCAAAGAATGAGGGGGCCTTGTCCTCACGGGGGTACGGCAATGTTTCACGGCTTCACCAAGGTCATGACAACATGCAGGCATGTATTTATCCCAGGTATATTGAATAGTATGCACTACGTATAACAGTGATTTTAGAAAACCAAGCCAAGTGTGGTGGTGCACACCTGTACTCCTAGCTACTTAGTAGGCTGAGATGGGAGGATGGCAAGTTCCAGGCCAAACTGGTCAGCTTAGTGAGGCCTTGTCTCAATGAACAAGCTGTCACCTCCTATGAGAAGATATGCCCAACACCCACCTAGAGGCTCTACTGTATTGAGCACATGAGCTGGGGCTAAAGGAAGTTATTCAAGGGTTTATTTCCCCTGCTGGACTTTGAGCTCATCTAATAAATACATTTTAGAGTTTCTGCCCAGATGAAAATGATTCATGCATTTCTGGGAACTGTCAGCCTTGGCCGTGTGTACACCCCGACTCCCTCTACCACACCCTCCCCACCCACTCAAGCACTCCCCACCCACTTAGCCCTGCACTGCAGCAGATGTGGACACAGTACTTTTTTTTTTTTTGAGACAGGGTCTATGTAGCCCATGCTGGCCTCAAACTCATAGCGATCCTCCTGCCTCAGCCTCCTGAGTACTAAGTTTACAGACGTGTGCCACCTCACTCAGCCATAGGATGATTCTTGACCCTCAGTTTTGGACACCAGAACTGATGCTCCTCGAGAGCAGAAATGGGCTGGAAGCAACAGCAGCATTTTAGAGGGAGCTTCCTCAAGTTCTCACTGAGATTCCCGTGGCTGACTTAACTTGGACCTGCCCAACCCAGGCATCTGGGACATCAGTACTGGTTTCCACACAACTCCCTGGGCAATGCTTTGAATCATGTTCCCTCCACAACTCATGCTGAAGTGTAATCCCCAGGGACCGGGGAATCAATCAGTAGCACAGCTTGTGTTTAGCATGTGAGAGTGGGGCTCTGGACCCCTAGCACAGGAAGGCAGGGAAGAAGAAAGGAACAAAGGAATGAACGGATGAGCTTCACTACCATTGTGGTGATTATTTTCTCATAAACCTGTAGAACTTTTCATATGATAATGTATTACTCACTACATTGAAACAAACATGACCCAAACTCAGGAATACATATCCTCAACTCCAAACCTTGAGTTCTTAAGACACAACTCTTTAGCCAGACATAGTGGCACACCATGTAATCCCAGCACTTGGGAGGCTGAGGCAGGAGGATCGCTGTGAGTGTGAGGCCAGCCTGGGTGACATAGTGCCTTCAAGGCCAGCCTGCACTACATAGTGAGACCCTTTCTCAAAAAATAAAACAAAAAGACATAATCCTTTGAGGAAGGAGAAAAAATCTACCTTTAAGTCACAACATAGAAAGTGGTGTACCGGATCAACAGAGCTGAGACTTTGTTCATCTCTGTGCTTGCTGATTACTAACTGTTTTGTGCCAGACCCATTCTTGGTGGTTATCCACCCCCCATCACTCTGTATTAGGTATAATGTTTTTGTTTTGGTTTTGTTTTCTGAAGCAGGGTCTCACTGGTTCAGGCTGGTCTCAAACTTGTATTCCTCCTACCTCAGCCTCAGGATTGTAAGGATTATGCCCATGCACCACTGTACCCAGCAGTAATGTTCCTTCTTAAATGTATCAAAACTCTTATTGAACAATGAGTTCTGGGTCCCAAAGAGGATTTCATTTTTGCACCTGTCCGTAACCATGTGGTGGTCATTACAAAGTGGGACCTTTTTTTTAAAGATAGAGTCTATGTGTTCTGTATGTAGCCCAGGCTAGCCTTGAGCTTGCGGTAATCCTCCTGCCTCAGCCACCCAAGTGCTGGGATTACTGGAGTGTGCCACCATGCCTGGCTAAAGGATTCGTTCTTTGTAGAGGACAATGACTCTTAGCATATCATTTTAAGATAAAATAATTCTAGTCTTAATGCAAGCCTCAAAGTGTGTCTTGAAAAACGTCCTGGAGGGTTGTAAAGAGTTAACTTTACAGTCCTGACTTAGCCCTGGAATGCTTCTCCAAAGACAAAGAACACCAGGGCCCAGATAACCACCTATGACCCTGCCTGGCTTGTTTCATCCCTTCCATGGCCCTAGATAAACACTGTAACCATAAAAGAAATGTATGGTTATCTAAAGGGGGACATGTAAAACAGAATACAAAAAGTATATATCATTGTGGTTGGGCTCATGACTGGAGCCTGACCCGGTTACATGGCACAAGGAAAACAACATGTGGCCAGGGCTACAACATTCCTTTCTGTTACCACAGAAACCAAAAATGTATATAACCTAAAAACAAAGACAGGTCCACGCCCACTTCCCTGACTTGCAAGTCAGGATGAGAGGTGACCAGTCTAAATTAAAACTTTGTCTGTTCTCTTTGGTCTCTTGCGGAGTACAGCCTGAATTTTTGCCGTAACATCTTGAGAACATGAGATCTGGATTTGGAGATTTCTGTTCATTACGGGTTAAATATCCTTATCCAAAGCACTGGGAAGCAGAAGTGTTTGGATTTCTAATTCTTTTTTGGCTCCAGAGTACTTGCATGTCCGTAATGACGTCTGCTAGAAGTGGCACTCAAATCTAGACAAAAAGTTCATGTTTCAGACGCACCTTACTCTCACAGACCAAAGGCGACTTCGCACAGCAGTTTTAGTGTCACTGGAGGCCACCCACAGGGACAATCTGAACTTTCCCCCTTGGCTGCAGGTTGGTGATCAGAAAGTTCCAGATTTTGGAGCACATCAGAGTTGGGATTTTCAGATTAGAGATATACAGCATGGGTGAGCCCGGATCAAGTCTGTGACACCCTGTTAGAGCAGCACAGAATACCCATGGCCACCAGTAACCATTTCCAGATTCAGTTTCAGACACTCCTCAAAGCTCTGACCCAGTCCAGCAGAGGTGAAACCACATCTGTCTGTCCTAGGCCACCCATTATCTCCGTATGGCCTAGGACAGTGTTCAGAAAGTCCGTTTCAATGGAGGAGACCTGGAAATCCAGATGGCTGAGGGGCCTAGAACTAATGGCCATGCCATTAGTAATTGTAATGGTAATTAGTAATTGGTAAATGTGGTAATTAGTAATTGGTAATTAGTAATTGGAAAATGTGGCTCCTTGGTAGGGGTGGGTCCTGCCTGATGCCCAGGTAGGAAAAGCAAGGCAGCCCACTGGGCACCAGGACTGTGGAGCATCAAGAAAGATTCACAGAGGCCGGGTGTAATGATGCACACCTGTAATCCCAGCACTCAGGAGGCTGAGGCAGGAGGAGCTCCATGAGTTTGAGGCCAGCCGCTAAATAGTGAGTTCAAGGCCAGCCTGATTTTTACATAATGAAACCCTGTGTATAAATCCAGAAAGAAAGAAAAAAGGAAGAAAGTAAGAAAGGAAGGAAGGGAGGGAGGGAGGAAGGAAGGACAGGGAAGGGGAAGGGAATGGAAGGGAAGGGAAGGGAAAGGAGGAAGGAAGAGAGTGAATCAGAGCCCACAGAAAGGCAGAGAATGTTCTCAGACACAGTAAGGTCCCAAGATGTGTCCCAAGACCACGGCAAGTGAGGTCAATCCACTGTCACCACCTGCCCTGCAGTCAGCAACACAGGACACACACTTCCCACAAGGCAGCCTTGCCTGTGCCACAACAGCCGAGGCCGTGAGAGCGCCACACACTCCTGTCTCTCCCTGCTTAGTGTCTGGGTTCTGTTCTGTTCTGTTCTATTCTGGTCTGTTCCTTCTTGCTCTGGGGACAGAACCCAGCGCCTTCTCACCAAGCCATACCCCAAGCATCACTATTTGCTTTTATTTTGAAGACAAGGTTTTGCTGAGGTGCTAAGTCATCCAGGTGGTACTAGAATTTAAGATCCTCCTGCCTCAGCCTCCAAGAGTGCTGGGATTGCAGGTGTTCACCCCCATGTCCTACTCTGATTCGGTGTATCATTACAAACCTATATGAAAGCCCTCTGTGTTGCAGACCCCGCAGGCATCAGAGCCACTGCACACACTAACACACGGACCTTGGTCCTCAGGTTCTGGCAGTATCTATTTATTGTTCTCATCAGACCCAAATCCAGCACTCCCACCCAAAACTAGGCTCACCCCCATTTCTTTCCTGGTTACTGGGGTGGTCCCTCCACTGGACACATGGCCCTGCCTGCAAGCTGGGGTCTCCTGAGGCTTCTTTGGTTCTGAAGCCCCACTCTCAGACGGCAACAACAGCTGCTGACACCAGGGATACAGTCTCCGCAGCTCCCCAATCAAGCATGAAGCAGTTTCTGGAAAGCAAAGCGGAAGGAGAGTGAATCTTCTCCTACAGTCCTTTCGTAAAGACATGTACAGACATGACCAGAAAGCAACCAGAACCCCGCTAGTGTCTTGTCATGCTCTGCAGCACCTTCCTGTACATTTTCTCTGCCCAAGGGACTCCGAAAGGAAGAAATGAACAAATCACAGAACAGCATCCTTTTGAACAGTGTATTTAGAGAGGTAAAAGTATCTCATTTAAACAGGTCATGTACACGGGAACACAAGACACAGAAGACCTGCGTGGATAAGCATTTCCACTTGCTACACACATTAAGTTTTAAAATATAAATCACAACCAGACAGCGATGTGAGCATCACATGAGCTGCATGTTCCCACAGCTCTGCTGCTTTCAGCTCGGCAGGGAGACTATAAAGAGCACGCAGACCTCTTGACCTGCAGGTAAAAATGTCCACTGTCCCCTCTGAGGGGCTCCTCTGTGGCCGCAGATGCGCTCCGCAGCAGCTGCTCTTCCTCCCCACATGTCATTTTGGGAATTGTCGCTGCTCCTGGGAATCTTGCGTGTAGGTGTGGGCGTGTAATATGACACACTTCTGCCTTTTGAAGAAAAGCTTAGCACACGCTGGAACCCCACCGGGTGCTGCTCTTTCTCACACAGAGAGCTCCACGGCCTTTGTTCCTCATCCCGGCTCGCCAGAACTCACTCTGCTCCCCCACAAGCTGGAACTCTCCTGCCACCCTCCTCTCGTGCTGTTGTGGGACACCAGTGCCACGTGCCTGGTCCAGCCCTCAGGACATCGGTCGTTCTTCTCCCCTCCAGCCCTTTGCTTTGAACATGCAGCCCTTCAAATCACTTCCTGTCTCTCCCTTTTGAAGGTAGCTTTTGTGCACAGGTATTGAAGAACCTGAAGGAAGCTGGGGTGGAAAACACAGATAGGCATGCTGCACGATTTCCCGCCGACTCTAAGCCGTGTGTGCGAGAGAAAGGCCGAGGCAGGAGCTCGGGGCAGCCCAGGCGTGGGTTCTGGAGAGAGGCGCCCACCGGGCTCTTGTGGGTCCCCCACCCGCTGCTCCCAGTGCAGTCTTTCTGCTGCTCACTGCCGCCTGTCCTTCAAGTGCCACCCGCTGAGACTTCTTCTGCCCCGCTCAGCCCCTAACCAAGACTGTGGCCGCCACTGCAGGAGGACGGGGTACCTGTGAGACACAGGCTCCCTCCTTCCGCCCCCTGGGGCGTCACAAAGCCGCCACCGCAGGCGCCTCTCTCAGCTGCCCCTCAGGGTGGGATGCGCAGGATCCTCTTGAAGGTCTTCCTGAAGTTCTCGTTGCACAGCGGGTAGATGAGTGGGTTCAGCGTGGAGTTGAGGTAGCCCAGCCAGATGGTGAACATGTGCACGGGCTCGCTGCAGCAGCTCTTGCAGAAGGCGATGACCATGAAGAAGACGAAGTAGGGGATCCAGCAGAGGATGAAGGCCGCCATGATGCACCCCAGCTGCTTGGCCGCCTTCCGCTCCCGGTTCAGGTGCAGCCCCGACACGTACTGCCGCGAGTGCGAGCGCAGCCTCCTCCACGTGAACTTGATGTAGTCCAGGCCCGTGCTGGACCCGCTGCGCAGCTGGTCGCCACCTGTCGCCACCTCAGTGCTGGTGTCAGAATCTGTGGTCCGGGAGAAGGACTGGCCATCCACCAGCGTCCAATCCTCTGGCTTGGTGTTGCTGTCACGTGCGGCCCGGCTCTGCCCACTTGGCCTGGGCTGGCTCTGCGTGTGGTCCAGGGCTTCACAGCACCTGCCATCTCCCACCGCCACCGTGGGCATCTGCAGAGTGCCCGCCTCTCCACCCTCCTCTTCACTGAAGACAGCCACGGATGGCATCTCCATGGGCGACTGGGGCGATGGCATCGGGACACTCGCCCCGCTGGCATCCTTAGACAGCCTTTTTGGATCCCCCCAGGGTGACTCCTTCCCCGGCCTCCTGGTGTCCGCCTTGGTGCTGTCCGGCCTCAGCTTCATCTCTGAGAAGGAAGGGAGGGAGCCGTTGATGAGCTGGCGGTGCTGACAGTGCCGCCGCACGGCCTTGTAGATCCGGGCGTAGAACCAGAGCATGAGCAGCGTGGGCAGGTAGAAGTTGATGATGGCGGTCATGATCTTGAACCAGGTGACGTCGTAGAAGTCCGTCTCGCACTTGTTCGCCCGGGGCCCCGGCGTCGAGGCCATGACGTGCCAGCCCAGGATGGGGATCACCCACAGGAAGGAGAGAAGCCAGGCCCCCAGGATAGTGGCCGACGCACGCGTCTTGGTCCGGTACCTCAAGTACCTGAGCGGCTGCTGGACGGAGCGGTAGCGGTCGATGCACAGGATGAAGACGCTGAAGATGGACGCCGTGCTGGCCACATAGTCCATGGAGAGCCAGAAGAGGCAGAGCGGGCGGCCCAGGATCCACACGGACTTGTGGAGGTAGAGGATGCTCATGGGCATGACCACGGCACCCACGATCAGGTCGGCCACCGAGAGGCTGACGATGTACAGGTTGCCCACGGTGTGCAGCTTGCGCTCGGTGCGCACAGCGTACAGCACCAGCAGGTTGAGCGCCACAGTGACCAGCGACACACTGCTCAGCACCACCACCAGCGGCACCAGCCGGTGGCCGGATGGGTCCGTCCTGTTGTCCTTGTACATCCTGTCTTCCAGGAGGCAGGAGGAATTGAACAGGGTCGTCGGGGTCATTCCTGGGAGGAAAGACACAAGGACAAAGCCGGAGGTCAGACATTCCTGATCAGCAGCATCGCTTTCCCCCAAATGGCCTGGGCGCCTTTGGGCCGTCTAACATCTGCTTACCTACTAACATTCGGGGCTGCCCTTCTCCATTCATTCATTCATTCATTCATTCATTCATTCATCATTCATTCATTCAATTTATTGAAGCTGGGTGTGGTGGCGCAATCCCATAACCCCAGCACTCAGGAGGCTGAGGCAGGAGGATTGCTATGAGTTTGAGCTACACAGCCTGAACTACACAGCCCACCTCAAAAAATAAAATTAAAAAATTTATTGTATTCTTGGTATTGTTCTAGGTGTTGCACCTATGCCAGTGAATAAAACAGACAAACTCTTGGCCGTCCTGTGTTTGGAATCTAGGGAGGGAGCTTGGCCAAAACTAGGTAGTAAATAACTAGTGTCAGGGTCAGGTATGGTGGCACATGCTTGTTATTCTAGCATTCAGGAAGCAGAGGCAAGAGGATCACTGCAGTTCAAGGCCAGCCTGAGGTATGTAGTGAGTTTGAAGCTAGCCTGGACTACAGAGTGAGACCCTGTCTCAAACAAACAAAACCAGTATGTTTCATCCTGCATGTGTGTTCCAGGAAGACGGGGGCTGAGCAGATGGGGCCAGGCTGAATGCAGTACCCTGGTTCTTTTTTGCCGGGGCTGGCATAGGAGTGGCCACGAGACAGCTGTGGCCAAGGAAGTATGGGGTGCATTCAGGGGAAGTGTCTCCTCTCCTTCCTGAAGGAACGAGGAAGCTGGTTGGCACTGTGGAAGTCATTTTGGGAGCATCAGGGCAATGCCAGGAAAACCATCAAGATGCCAGCTCATCCCTATCATCCCTGAGCTACTGCCCCAACCCTAGAAGCTTCTTCCTCCAGACTTTTAATAGGAGAAATAATGAGATTCCTTCTTTGCTTTTAGGCTACAGTCCGGGGAGATTCTGCCTGCAGCTGGAAGCCTCTCCGGCATGGGGAGAGTATGGGGGATTGTACGAGAGGGACCCCAATCATGATATGTGCCCAGCAGCCCAACAGGAAGCGTCTCAGACTGAGGTGTGTCTCAGTGGTAGAGTATGTGCTTAGCCTGAGCATGACCCCGGGTTCAATCCCTAGTACTGCAAAAATTATTTTAAAAAGAGGAAGAGATGTTTTCAAATGGGAGGGAGGGCTGTGTTATTCAAAAACACATTTATCATTTCACTTTTTTTTTTTGGCTTTTTGACAAAGAATCTCACTATGTAGTCCAGGCTGGCCTTGAACTCACGGTAATGCTCCTGCTCATAGCCTCCAAAGTGCTGGGATTACAAGCCTGCACCATCACCACATCCAGCTATTTCACTGTCATATTTGAAGAACAAGAAGCATCTTTTTATTATGCAAATTGTATGACACTAAACCTCCGATAGTGAAGGCTACTCAGAAGACAGCTTGTGTCTCCTTACACACGTGATCCTCAAGGGAGTGGTGTGCATGTTGGCTTCTGCTCACTGTCACAGATTCCTGAGGTACAGGTCACGAGCTTATAAAGAGAACGGGTTCATTTGGGCTTATGGTGGGGATGCTGAGAGGCTGTGGGGGGGAAAGTGTGATGGAGCAAAACTGCCTACCTCATGGCAGGAAGTGAATGCTACAGGAAAGGCCTAGGGTGCCAATGCCCACTTCAAGGCCACAATGACCTAAAAGCCTCCCACAAGGCCCTGCTTCTTAAAGGGCCCAGCAGCTCACAACAGTACCTCCCTGCTAACCAAAACTCCAGTACATGGGTGTTGGGGGACACTAGAGATCAGAATTAAAGCAGATGGAAGTGGAAGTAGGGGTTAAAACTTACAAAAGCAGTCATTGGATTTTCACATGCATTCCATTAGTGAGTAGTGTGATTTTATAAAAATCTGAGAAACACTGAATTTAAATTTCTCTTGTTCTTCTAGCAAAAAGGAAATTTATTTTTACATTAAGATAAAGCCAGATAAGTTCTGGAGTAAAAAACTAAATCTATATCATTTTTAAAGATAAAAATCAAGCCCCTAAGGCATTTGATCCTTGGGGAAGAAACACACACTCTATCCCCAGGAGCTGCTGGGCTCCAGAGAAGAATTTCTGGAAGGTAGCAGCAGCAGCCAGGCTACATCTCAGGAGACGTGGGGTCAGCTCCCTCCAGAAGCAGATGACCTGAGCACTGGGCCTAGAAAAGGCTGGCCACCCCAAGAGACTGCAGCACCCACCTGGCCTGAGAATGCCGCTCTAGTCTTAGGAAGCAGGAAGCCCTGAGGACAGACTGCTGAGGAATGAAAATATTGTCAAATATAGGCCTTGGGGCCCCTGGGACTAGAAACTGCCAGTGCATAGCGAGTGCCACAGAGGGAACAGGGAAAAAAGCACCAGCTACTCAGGTGCCCCTCTGGACTGCCATCCATCTGGGGCCCCGGGCACCACATCCTCTTCCCCAGTGCTGGAGATAGAAGCCAGGGCCTCTGCATGCTAGGCCAGCACTCACCACAGCCTGGCCCTCACCAGAACAATTTTTAAGTGATTAAGAATTTCAAGTAGGCTAGGAGTACAGCTTAGTGGTAGAGGCCTCAGCCCTGGGTTTGATCTCCAGCACCACACACAAATGTGCACGTGCGTGTGCGCACGCAAACTGTGTATTTGGCAAGTGCAGTGGTACATGCCTGTATCCCAGCACTCAGAAGGCTGAGCCAGGAAGATGGTTGAGATTTTGAGGCCAGCCTAGGCTACATAGTGAGTTCAAGGCCAGCATGAACTATAATAGTGAGAACCTGTCTCAAAAAAACAAAAAGAATTTCAAGAAAGTGAATGCCGAGCACTAGACCAGGCTCGGGTTGCTGAGCTCAGGGTCTGTCCCATGCCAAAGATGCCAGCCCTGCTCTCTTGACCTCCCATGCAGCCTCAGAACAGGTGCCAGGCGCTTTCCCGGTGTGGCGCTGGTGGTATGGTGGTGAGCATAGCTGCTTTCAGGAGCTTTCACCTCTTTCAAGGACCCGTGTTCACAAGCAGAACCATGAATGGGTTGCCTGGATATCTTCCAGAAGGCCAGCAGCTGTGGCACTGGCAGGAGACGTGGGTGGAGACAAGGGTCCTCTCTGGCCCTATGCCACCCAGGGGACTCCAGCTGGATGGGGCACTGACCCCCTCAGCTGAAGCCAGGCAGGGAGTGTGCTCAGAACAGAGGGAACAGAAACCAGAGGAAGTGCTTGGGACAAGGACACTTGGAGGAGGTAGAAGGACACCTGTGTCCTGTACAGGAGCTGAGTTCTACCCATGCTCTGCCACCCTCAGGGCTGGCGCTCTGTCTGTGGCTGTCCCCTCTCTCTAGCTCCAGGAGGATCGGCTCTGCACAGCCCAAAGCACTGCTGACTGTCCAGAGCAGAAGCAGACCTTCATCTCTACGGGCTGAAGCGTAGATGCAGACCATCATGTCTGTAGTAAGGTGATGGCCTTGTACCAGACCTGTGAGCTATGAGCCAGCATCATTCCCTCGAGCCCAGGATGTGGGCAGGCAGCTGAGACCTGATGAGTCAAGCCCAGGGCGCTTCTCAGATATCAGTTATTAAAAGCCCATGAGGGAGACTGACAGTCCCCAGCTAGTGAGGAGGAAATAAACGGTCAGCTCAAGCTCAGAGAGGCAAAGCAATTCACTGCAGGCAGCATAGCCAGGAAGTGGGTGCTGTACTCTAACTGGTTTCTCGGCCTTGGTAGCATCCACACTGTGCTGCTTGGTGTCACCTTCTGCTGTGGTGGGCTGTCCTGTGCCCCTAGGACATTTGGCAACGTCCCTAGTAGCTATCCACTAGGTCCCAGTAGCAGCCACCTCCTCCCAGGTGGTGAGGACCAAACATCTGATGCTGCCAGGTATGCACTGGGGGAGAGGAGCATCTCACTGAAGAAGGTGAGCCCAGAAGCCCACAGCCCATCACTGGCCTGAGACCCCAGCTCTCAGCTCCGAGCGAAGCAGGGCTTTGTAAAAACAGACTTTGCTAGGCAGGGTGCCACGCACCAGCAACCCTAGGAAGACTGAATTCGAGCCCAGCTTTGGCAACTTCACACTGTAGTGAGACCCCGGCTCAAAATGTAAAACATAAATAAAAGGAGCTGGGATGTAGCTCAGAGGGAAGGGTTCAATCCCAGTTCAGAAAGAAGGAGGAAAGGAAGGAGGGAGGAAGGGGAGAAGAGAGGGGACAGATGTCACCCAAGATCACAAGGGGCTTCGATTGCAGGAAGTGTGCAGCAAGACGGAACTTGGATCTGATTCCAAATCAGACACTTTCTGGACAACTCCTTACTTAGGTACGATGCACAGATGTTGGTCTTATACTTTGGGGAATTCTCTGGACTGGACCACATCCTAACCCTCAGGCAGTGCTTTTAGATATAGCACCCCAACCACCTCCTACAGTACCTGGCATAAAGAAGGTGCTCAATTATTGCAACTGTCATTTTTTTTTTTCTGTTTCTAGGTGAGTGGCATCACCACCCACAGCTGGTTCTGCCAGGATATAGCAAATCCCCTTGACCCCCACCCTGTTTTTTACTGAGTCAGAATGCAGATAGTCCCTTCTGGGATCGGAAGACAACGCTGCTTTAGAGCTGTGTGTGGTGCTGCCTGGAGCACCAACTACACTTCCCAGGCTCCTCTGGGGCTGGATGGAACCTTGTGACTAAATTCCAAATGGAAGTGTAATTGGTAACTTCCTGAAAGCCACCAGGAGCTGAGCAGCTTTGCTCCATCATGCACCTGGCCTGTGGTTTATGCTTTATGAAGGACTGTCTTGGTTACTTTTCTCTCATTGCTGGGACAAAATACTGATGCCCAAAATGAAGGAAGGAAAGGTTTATTTCACTTACAGTTTGTGGAGGTTTCAGTCCATAGTTGGCAGGTTATAAGGCAGAGTGGCACATGGCAGAGAGCTACAGCTCATGGTGGTAGAACACAGCAAAAGCCACAACCACACACCAGGGAGGAATGGGGGAGGAATCGCCTCAAGCACCCGCTTCCTCTCCCTTACATATGCAAACTATCCACCCCAGGGCGGGTGCAGCTCTCACACCCCTAATCAATCAAACTTTAAAAGCCTGCCCCATGGCCACATGAGGCTTTGGGGGGACACCCAGACATAAGCCATAACAAGGACCCAAAAGCAAGTGGGTTCAACTTCTGAAATTGTGAGCCCAAATTAACCTTTCCTACACTTAAGTCAATTATCTCTGGCATTTTGTTATAGTAATGGGAAGCTGACTAACATGAACATCACAGGGATGCTCCCTTTCTGACACCAGACACCCTGCCCCTTCCCTCGCTGCCATTTCTCCATGCCTGGTACCAGGCTGGCATGTGTGGGTGCACAACAGAAAACACAGCAAGAGGACTGGGGGGAGATGCAGGTGTACCACTTACAAGGGTGCTGTGGGGTGGGTATGTGCATGTCCCCAGGGTGTCACCTGTTGGAGGCTTGGTCACCAGGGTGGTGACATAAGGCAGGGGACTTGTGAGTTGGGAGGGCCTGCTGAGAGGTCCTGGGACACTGTGGCCTGCCCTAGGAATGTGGCTCTTGGGGGACTCCTGAAGTCTCAAGAGAGGAAGTTGGGAGCCCTGGGTCTCTCTCTGGCTTCCTGTCTTGTGATATTACCTATCCTTTGTGCTTGTGTTCCAGCTGGAGGTCAAACCAACGGAAGGTCTAATTCTGTGCTTTCAGCCTTCAAAACTATGAACTATGTGGCATGGTGCCACATGCCTATAATCCCAGCACTTGGGAGGCTGAGGCAGGAGGATTGCTTCAAGGCCAGCCTGGGCCACATAGTGAGTTCAAGGCCAGTCTGAACTACACAGTGAGACCCTGTCTCCAAAACAAACAAACACACACACACACAAACAAAAACCTATGAGCTAAGCAACCTCTTTTCTCCAGTTAGCCTGCCTCAGGCATTTTGCTACAATAACAGAAAATAAATTCACTCAGCAGAGCAGCTACAGAATAGAATATACCACTGTCATTGACAATCACATCTATCAAGCAATGGTAATAGTTTGGGAAAATGCTTATCATGGAATTAAATTTATGAAAGACATTGTACAGAATGGTGCTAAGTCTAGTTATAATGGGTTAAATTGAAGGGGAGCCTCTGTTATGTTCATAATAATTTTCATGAGTCTTGGATGATACTTATTATCTTTGATATTTCCTAAGATTTCAGGAATGAGATTGTCTTAGGGAAAATAGGAACTATAGTCATTTTTTGTCATTCTTTTTCTTTTTTCTTTCTTTTTTTTTGAGACAGGGTCTCATTAGGTAGTTCAGACTGGCCTTGAACTCATTCTATAACCCTCATTTGCTTTGAACTGAAAGCGATCCTCCTGCCTCAGGCTCCTGCACGCTGGGATCACAGGTTTGTGCTACCATGCCTGGCAACTGCATTCATTTTTTAAGAAGGTGTTTTGATGAAAGTGTCTAAAATTACATTTAGATGACTCTGCTAACAGGGACAATAATTGAACTTTACAATTCACTTAGGATGGGTGGAAATGGATTTCTTCAATTAAAAAAATAAAGAGCTGTTTTCTTAAAAAATAGTGAGGAATGCTTGACACCTCTTTTATTTCCCCGGGTGAAAGTGAGAATTCAGGCTTCCTGTCTTGATAGCTTCTAAAGGGCCTTGCCTGCTGCACCCCATTCCTAGCTTCCCCGCCCTTGGCTTCCCTGGTGATCCCAGTTTCTTCACGGTAATTTCCAAGAAAAGGGAGCCATGTAGGGGGCACGTATTTTCCCAAGGCCACCAGGGCTCGGTTCCATGCGGCACGAGGGTTAGCGACGTGGCTGACGTGACACCCACAGTGGACTGCAGATGCCCACGGAGCCCCCTAAGCTCGGGCCCTGCGACAGGGCCTCGGGTGTCCCAGATGACCTTGGGGTAGCAGTGGTCCTCGGGCTTTTCTAGCAGTGGAGAACAGGGCCTGCAGAGAGCAGGCAGAGACCAGGTCTCTGTTCTGCCGGCACAGGGCAGCTGTCACTCAGATGCCACCACTGGCCGCAGGATGGAGATGCCAGTGAAGCATCAAATAGGGCTTTTTCTTTTTTTCTGGTCCCAGAGGTCAGACCCAGGGGCTTTGCACGGAGCTCTATCCCTAGCCCTTTATTTAGACTTTTTCTTTTGCTAAGTCACTAAGCGGCCCAGGCTGGTCTTGGGAATGATATAAATGGATACTCTGTAAACAGTGACAACAGCTGAATTTTAGGATTCACTTAGGATGGGGGAGGGTTTTATGGTGTGTAAATCCTACCGCAATAACATTGTTAAAGAAGCACACAGCGGCTCAAGCAAGACTTCCTGGCGCCCCATCTCTGCAGCTATGTAACATCCACTTCTCCATTTCTCCCTACCAGGGCTAGAGAGAGGCTCCCTTCTGAGACCCTCAGTGTCATTTCAGTGACAGCAAGCAGGGTACTCGGCACGGACGGCTTCCATACCAAGACTTAGATAAAATAGATCTAGAGGGCTGGAGGATGGCTCAGTAGTGAGCGCTTGCTAGCATGTGTGAGGCCCTGGGTTCCATCCCCAGCACTACAAAAAAACAAAACAAAACAAAAAACACCATATTACAGCAGTACGTGCATACCACTGTTTGCAGCAGCACAATTCATGACAGCTAAATCCTGGAAACAGCCCATATGTCCATCATCAGATGAACACATAAAGAAAATATGGTCTCTATACATAATGGAGTACTACTCTGCCATAAAGAAGGATAAACTTGAGTCATTTGTAGGAAAATGGATGCACCTTGAAAACATAATGTTAAACTAAATCAGACACACAAGCTTAAACACCATACAATTTCTCCCATCTTAGTAGTAAAGCAAAGTAGAAATAAAGAGCAAAATAAAAAAAATTGACAAAAGGAATCAGAGTGACTGCTGACCTATTTAGGGACTGCTGACCTTTGGCCTGCAAAAGGAGCAAAGAAAAAGCAAAATATAGTGCTTAAGTATTTGGGGACTTTCCACACACCAGTGTCAGCTGGGAGGCCTCCATGTGGTCCTGTCAATCCTCACACAAAAATGAAACCACCACCACCCCATTTTAGAGATGAGGAGACTAAGTTTGGGACCATGAGGGCTCTGAGCCCCGTGCAGAAAAGCAAAACATGGCGTGGGGCATGGCTTGGTGGTACAGCAGTCACCTCCCACGGGCAAGGCTCTGGGTTTGAGCCTCAATACTACAAAAAACCCAAACCAAAAGATCCAAGAGAGACTAAAGAGCAAATTTTGTTTTGTATTGTGTTTTTGGTTGTTTGAGACAGGGCCCTGCTATGCAGTTCAGGCTGGCCTTGAACTCACTATGTAGCTTGGGCTGGCCTGGAACTCACATCAATCCTCCTGCCTCAGCCTCCGGAGTGCTGGGATGCCCACCTTCTATGACCTTGAAGTGACCTTCACATCCTCCCCTTCACTTCCCAGTCTGCTTTTCACCAGAAGAGAAGGCAGCAAAAGAGCACTGTACATACAGATTCCATCAAATGGAAAACATGAGCATCCGTGCTAAAATCAGACAGGCGTACACACAAGCACTTCAGGACATGATAGATGTTTCCCTTTTGTTCCAAATCCCTGAAGATGAAGCCTTGGGAAAGCTACCTTCAAAGACCAAAGTTACCCAGAATGCTGTCTTCTTAAAAAAATTATGATATTGCAATAAATAAAACTGCTGGGAGAAAAGAGACAGTGGTGGCATTTACAGGGAGGGCTCTGAGGTAATCAGGAGTCTAATTTGTCTCCTTCAGGAAGGTGATTTGGGCCTGGCCTCCCTTCTTGTTCACCTCTAGGCTCTCTCTAATTTTTGAGACAAGGTTTCACTATGTAGTTCAAGCTGTCCTTGAACTCACTATGTAGCCCAGGCTGGCCTGGAACTCATGGTGATCCTCCAGCCTCAGCCTCCTGGTTGTTGGGATTACCAGTGTGCACTCCCATGCCCAGCTCCCTTGGACTCCCTTCTCCCCACACGCTTGTCCAGGTTTGTTTACAGACACTTCTGATTCTTCTGCCAAGGGCAAACAAAGGCCCTGGACAAGCTGGTATGTGCCTGGAAACCCAGCTATTCTAAAGGCTGAGGCAGGGGGGTCACCTGGGCCAAGGCACCATGAGCTGGGCAGCTTTGCTCCATCATGCTCCTGGGCCACGGTTTATGCTTCATCAAGGGCCCAAAAGCAAGTGGGTTCAACTTCTGAAATTGTGAGCCCAAATTAACCTTTCCTACACTTAAGTCAATTATCTCTGGCATTTTGTTATAGTAATGGGAAGCTGACTAACATGAACATCACGGGGATGCTCCCTTTCTGACACCAGACACCCTGCCCCTTCCCTCGCTGCCATTTCTCCATGCCTGGTACCAGGCTGGCATGTGTGGCTGCACAACAGAAAACACAGCAAGAGGACCGGGGGGAGATGCAGGTGTACCACTTACAAGGGTGCTGTTGGCTGGGTATGTGCATGTCCCCAGGGTGTCACCTGTTGGAGGCTTGGTCACCAGGGTGGTGACATAAGGCAGGGGACTTGCCTAGGAAACAGCAAGATACTGTCTCAAATATACAAAACAGACAACAAAAACCAACGATACCAGAAAATCGATACCAGAAAACCCTGAACTTGTATTTGTTAGGGTTTGATCTAGACGTCCCCAAAGCTGCATGCTCTCCTGGGCGGGGCTTTGGGAGGAGACTGGGGGTGGGTATGATGCTGATCAGTGGATCGGCTCACTGAGGAGGTTATGGCTGATGTGACGCTGGGAGGGTCACTGGGGCATGGCCTGGATGGGTTCGTTTCTTCCTGGCTCCTCCCTTCAATAGCTGCTTCCCACAAACAGCTCCTCCTCCTCCGCATGCCCTGTGCCAGGCTGCCCTCGCCAGGCAGGCATCACAGAGAAACCCCGGCAAACTGCGAGCCAGATCATCTCTGCTTTGATCTGTTGGCATCAGGTGTTGGTCTCCGAGACAGCAGAGTGACTAAGTATTTAAGACGGATGTAAGGACTCTGACAAGCGCAGAGGTACAGACAGACGACCTCCAAGCCTTGGGACCCGCAGAACCACGCAGGGGTGGGCGTCCTCTGCCCTCGTCCAGGCGCACGGGTCTGAGACCCTGAGCTGGAGAAGCTGACAATTCAGAAGCACCAATGTGCACAAACCAAAGCAAACAATCCCAACAGCCCCCAGGGAAGCCAGGGTGTTGAGCCACAAGACCAGGAAGAGGGCAGCCTAGCAAAATAGAACAATGTGACAACAGCATGGCTCTGTCCCAGCCAGACACCACAGCCGACACGGTAGCCCCACTGCCGTCCTGGCCAGCAAAGGCTGGCATGAGACTTCACCCCAGCAAGCCAAAAGGGGCAACCCAGCCACCTGTGGTGGCACCTGCAGCCCTAGCAGGGTCCAGCCCATATGAAAGCACATGCACGGCAGGAGAGATGTGTCCCACCCGGCCTGGCCAGGGAGCACCCCAGAGTCCTGGCAGGAGCCTAGGGGAACCCGATTTTTCCTCCTTCCAGGTAGCAGTGGGCACCCCTCCTACCCACTCCCGGTCCTCTGGCTAATATTCCTGTGGTCACAGTCCTGGAAGGACATGAGGAGAGAGGGAAACATACAGAAGAGACGGAAACCTACAGAATCCAGAACTCAGCAGACCTCGGCCCTGTGAACTGCTCCCCAATTCACACCAAGACACAGGAGGCAAAGGACAAAGAGAAAATCTTAACCACGGGCAGCAAGAGCAGCCCCTACCCACAGGAGGAGGCAAGCAGACTTCCCGGCAGCTGGCACGGGCACAGGATGCAGGCAGAACAGGTCTCAGATTCTCAGAGAGGGAAGAGTTGGCTCAGAATCTCACGCTCAGCAGACAGATCCTTGCGGGGTGGAGGGTACCACATATTCTAGAGGGAGAACTTGTGCAAATGCTGAACCCCACAGGTACTGATAAGAGAATCAAGGTAGGCCAGGGCCACAAACTCTTCCCCAACAGAATTCACGTGACTCCCGCTCAAGTGGCTGGTGGGCCCTGTATCAAAACAAAATAAAAACAGGGCTGGGGGCATAGCCCATTGCCAGGCCCTGGGTTCAGTCCCCAGTACTGGAAAAAGGCAACCGCCATCCAACTCCATGATTGCACTGTAGCATTTGTCTCAGAGAAAGTCCACCTAGGTTCACACCTGGGCTGGCATGCGAGTGTTTCTGGGCACCTCGTCCCTAACAGGCAGACACGGAGGCTCCAGCAGAGGCTTCCCGGGTGAACAGCTAAGCTAAGGTGACACCTGCGCATGACAGGACCCTACTCTGCTATAGGTGGGAGCAACCTAGGCGCCGCGTGCAGTCAGAGGTAAAGTGCGTGCTTGGCATGCACAAGGCCCTGGGTCCAAGGCCCAGCGCTGGAGAAAAACAGGCTATGGATGAATGCAACAACCGTGCATGTCCAGGGCATGATGCTGAGCAAGACAGCCAACCCCAAAAGGTTACTTACTGTGTGACTGCATTTGTACATTTTCACAATGGCAGAATTACAGGACTACAAAACACTATTGTTTTCACATCCCTCCTAAGGCAGGTAGTGTTCTCTGTTCTACTGAATGAGTGAGTGAATGAATGAACGAATTTAAGTGTCAACTCGATTCTTGTCTTTACAAGAACAGAGCCGCCCAGCCCAGCAGCTCTCAGCCTTGGCCTGCAGTGAGGTCACACGGGATTCTTGGAAATAGCCTTGCCTGGTTGGGTGTGGCGGCACACACGCCTGTAATCCCAGCACTCAGGAGGCTGAGGCAGGAGGCCTGCGGTGAGTTCAAGGCCAGCCGGGCTACAAAGTGAGTTCAAGGCCAGCCTGAACTGCAGAATAAGACCTTGTCTCAAAAAGACCAAAAAAAAAACAACAACAACAAAAACTTTGCCTGGGTCCTACCCACTGCATAAGATCCCGATTTGACTGTTCCAGGCATCAGGGCCTTGAAAAACTCTCCAAATGGGCCTGGCGTGGCCGAGACTTCTATCCCTGCCTCCCCACGAAGCTCGTGAAACGACGAACAACAAACAGTCTGGTCCAACGGGCCCAGGTCAGGAGTTCCTGCTATGCCATTTATTACTGCTTTCGGGATGATTAATACAGCAGTAACTGGTAGCTGCTGGCCAAGCTGCTGGAGACAGAGTCATCAATGAGCCTCCCTTTCCCCAAGCCAGGCCCTGGTGAGTTCACCCCAGGAACTCTCTGTCCCAGTGGCTGACTGCTGACGGTCCCCAGGGGCTGCCGGCACAGCTGGGACAAAGCTGTACAAGGACGCACTCCTCACTCCAGAGCACTCTGGGCGCAGGGCATGGCCTCAATGATGCCAGGCACCCTGCTGGACTGCCAGGGCCGCTCAAATACGCTTCCTTCTGGGTGCTCCACAAACACTGAGTCTCCAGGAAGTGATTAAGATCGTGGCGGCTGCACAGGTGAAAGGCATTTCCCTCCTGGCACTGGGTCTCTCGCCCAGCCCTGCTTTAAACTCGGCCCGGCAGATGGCGGCGCTGACATCCCAGCCACGCTGTGCTGCCCCTCTGGGCTCAGCCTGAGCGCTGTCTCCTCTCCGGTGTGGTGATGGCCTGCTAACTGGGCCCCTGCTCCTGGTCAGGTTCCCCCAAATCTGTCTGGTGATGCACGCCTATCACCCCAGGACTTTGGAGGCAGAAGGAGGATTGCAGCAAGTACAAGGCCAGCCTGGGCTATATAGGAAGACTGTCTCAAAAAACAAAGAACACACTCATGTCCAAGTCCAACAGTCGAGGAAAAAATGCACATGAGAACTGTCCCTGTCCCAGACACACAGAAGTCAGCACCCACGGGAGCTCCCGCACATCACTGCCCAGTGCCACTCGCTGCTTCGGCCCTTGCCCGCAGAGCCCAGGGCCCCCTCCCACCTGCCGCCCGCACTGTCCCTGTCCCTCTCCCCCTCTCCTGACCCATGGAAGCTCTCAGAGCCCGCCCACATGCGTCTGGCCCCCTGTCCCCAGCACGGTGCAGCCCTGCCTCTGTCACCTGTGCCGTGGCCACCGCTGTTCTGCCGGGATGCTGTCCTCTCCCCAGCCTGCTAAACCACCTGTCGGCCCTTCACAGCCAGCTGTGACCTCCTGTCCTCACCCACACGCAGAGCTCTTAGCGCCCTCCTCCCTCCCGGCTTTTCCTGAATTTTGCATTTTTTTTATAACCCTCACAAGCTAGGCTGTAATTGCTTAATTACTGACCAGACTGTCCCATTAGACTGGTGTCAGCTTCAGGTCTGAGTCAGACCTGTGTCCTTGGGCTCAGGGAGCAGTCACCAAGTACCTGTGCAGTGTGCTCCGGGGCCCGAGCGCTGTGTGGAAGCCTCGGCCCGTCCTCCCATCTCTGCCTGTCTCATCCTGCCCCTCCCAGCAGGCCAAAGGCCTCAAGGAGCAGCATGTCCTTCCCACCAGCTGGACTGGTTCGCACACAGTCAAGAGGAAAAGAGCCAGGTGTGGTGGTGCAGGCTTATAATCCCAGCACTCCTGGAGGCTGCAGCAGGAGAATCATAAGTTCAAGCCCAGCCTGGACAAGTTAGCAATTTAGGGAGACCCTGTCTCCAAACAAAAAATACCACAAGGCCTGGGATGTAGCTCTATGGAAAGGTCCTGGGTTCAGTCCCCAGGGATGCAAAAAAGTTCAAAGCAGCCCAGCAAGGAGGCAGGAACAAAAAGCTCAGGCATCCAGACTTAGAAGACATCTCTCTATCCATCTGTCTCTCTCTGCAGAAAAGGTGATTCTGCAGGTATCTGATTCTAGGAATTCTGTCTTAGTCTGCACTGGCCTTGAACCCACTATGTAACCCAGGCTACTCTCAAAAGCGACCTTCCTGACTCGGCCTCATGAATGCTAGGATGACAGGAGTGTGCCACCACTCCTAGCAGCGTCACATGTATTGAGACCTCTCAGCGCGTTTGTGCTTGGTGCTGGGGCAGATGCAGGACCTTGCACTTGCTGAGCAAGCTCTGGACCAGGGAGCTGCACCCAGCCCTGCATCATCTCCCTTAACCCTCAGCCGCCTGGGGGTAGGAACTGTCATTGTCACCCACGTGTCCAGATGAAGTCCTTGGAGGCCGTGGTCCGCTGGGCCGTGAAGCCTGGCTGGCGCGTCTACACTGTTTTCTTCTGTCAGCCGCATTAGAGGGGCGGGAGAGTGATGCTCATGCTGGGAGCCGGGGCAGGCACATAGCACATCTGGATCGCTTTCAAGCCCTGGCCCCTTCCCCGTCTCCAGGACGCTATCTTCTCATTTCCTATCATCTTGCCTTCATTTCACCAATTTATTTATTTATATTTCAGGTTTCTCCCATAAGAGAAAATGCAATGTTTGACTGTTTCTTTCTTTCTTTCTTTCTTTCTTTTGGTCTTTCTTTCTTTCTTTCTTTCTTTCTTTCTTTCTTTCATTTTTGAGATGGGTCTTGCTATGCACCCCAGGCTGGTCTCAATCACACAGGAATCCTCCTGCCTCAGCCTCCTGAGTGCTGGAGTGACATGCATGCACCACCATGCCCAACAGTAAAGTCTAACTCTCTGAGTCTGGCTCAAAATTAAAATTGACATTCCTAACGTGAAAGTCTGGGAGCCGGAGGGGGCCCCATTCCTCCCAGACCAGATGCATCTCTTCTCTCTCTGCCCCAAATACCAGGCTCCTAACTCCTGGCTTGTGCAAAGTGTAGGAAAACAAATAAGCAGATGCTGGAGGAGTGGACAGGAGGCCCAGGCCCCCCACGGGCTCCTCAGAGAAACTTAGAACTGAGCTAAAGGAACCCTAAGTCCCCCAAATCCAGAGAGCTCTTTGAGGAGCACCTGCCTCTCAGGAGCGTGGCTCCAGGCTGGGGACACGCCTCTGCCACACTGGGACACTGTCACAGAGCACCTGATGTGCAGGCGCTGTAAAAGGTGGGGGCCTTGATAGGTGGGTGCTGCCTCAGGGCTTCACACCCACTTGTTCTGCCTTGACACGGATGCAGGTGGGCTCTGGCCACACAGCATGTTTCAGTCAGCAACATGAACCCCTGTACCATGCTGTCAACCTGCATCCATCCCCCTTCGAAGGGGACATGTCCTGCATGCCTACTTTACTCCACTGGCTTCTCCCTCCGTCTGTCCTCCAGAGCTCACGCAAACCTCCACTGGCCTCAAGCAACTGGGCCAGCGCAGCGAGTTCGTCGGGGGCGGGGAGGGGGACAAACAAATGAACAGCCCCGGATTCTGGTGTTTTCATTAAAATTCTACCCAATGCCTGGGATTGCAACCATACAGGAACCGATGTGGGCTTATCAAAACAATCAGAGTCTGGGGAGTGGAAAAATAATCAGTTGTCGGCAGCATGAGTCTGTGAGTCCGTGTGTCAGTCTGTGTGTGTGTGTGTGAATCTGCGGGAGTCTGTGTCTATGTGAGTCTGTGTGTGTTTGTGAGTGTGTGTATCTGTGTGTGTATGTGTCTGTGTGCATGTGCATCTGTGTGCATGTGCATCTGTGTGTATGTGTGTCTCTCTGTGTGTGCAGGTACATGTGTGTGCCTGTGTGTTATCTGTGCATGTCTGTATGTGTGTGTGCATGTGTGTGAGTCTGTGTGTTTCTGTGTGTCCGTGTGTGTGTGAGTCTGTGTCTGTGAGTCTGTGTGTGTACATGTCTGTGTGTGTCTGTGTGCATGTGCATGTGTCTCTGTGTGTGTGTCTGTGCATGTGTGTCTATGTCTGTGTGTGCACGTATGAGAGTCTATGTGAGTCTATGTGTGTGCATGTGTGTGTGTGAGTCTGTGTATGTGTGTGCATGTGTGTCTGTGTGCGGGCACGTGTGTCTGCATGTCTGTGAGTCTGTGTGTGTGTCTATGTGTGCATGTGTGTGTGAGTCTGTGTATGTGTGTGCATGTGTGTCTGTGTGCGGGCACGTGTGTCTGCATGTCTGTGAGTCTGTGTGTGTGTCTATGTGTGCATGTGTGTGTGAGTCTGTGTGTGTGGCACTGAGCATGGAACCCACGTCTCACCCAGCCCCAGAGAATCTCCGAGGAACGGACAAGCCTGGGGCCACGGCAGCACTGTTCTCAATAACCAGAAGGTGGGAGCAGCCCGGGAGCAGCTGCCGAGGACAGAGAGCGAGGTGTGTGCGCACAGCGGAACACGGCTCAGCTGCGAGAGGACACACGGATGAACCTCGAGGAGCACAAGCCAGTGCCCAGTGAGTGGCTCAGTGGTACAGGCCCGGCCAGGCATGCTGATCTATCCCCAGCCCCTTGGAGAAGGAAAACAAGGAAGGGAGGGAGGGAAGAGAGAGGGAGAGAGGGAGAGAGGAAAGGAAGGAAGGAAAGAAAGAAAAAGACAGATAGACGGATGTGGGGCCATCCCACCTTCTGAGGCCCCCAAGAGTACTTGGACCCCTGGAGAAAGTTGCAGGCAGGTGAGGGGCATGGCTGCTACTGCTTAAGGCACGGAGTTTCACTCGGAAGCTGCGGAGGCCCTGGGGGGCTGCAGATGGAGCTAATGTCCCTGAGCCGAACTCCTCAAGAGCGTTTTAACCAAAAATCACAAAGCCTCGAGAGCAACAAGGCAGTCACTTGAGCATGTTGAGGGGTCCAGCGCCCAAGGTTGCCCTGCTGAAGAGACCTGGGGAACACTCTGTTGGCCATGTCGAGGTCTTCCTGGCAATGCCGAGCATTTTCTAAGAAACATCCAGCCCGGGCCCATTACTCAGGCAGGCTGAACACAGGAATGTGACTTCGGGAAGAAAACCAGGCACCGCTGGCCCACGTAAGAACTGCGAATCAGCAGGTAGTCATACTCCTGGGTACGCAGGCTGCCTTCCCCTAAACTCAGTTCCCCTCAACACAGGGGCAGGGGCTCCAGGGCTCGCCCAGCCTGGCTCCTCCTCCTCCTCCTCCTCCCAGCTGCAGGGCCAGGCCCTGGCCAGCTGCCTCCACTGTGCTCCTAAGGGAGCAGGATTCTAGATGACACTCTGTCATAAAAAATGAATCTTTTAAATTTATTTTGTTGTTTTGAGACAGTGCCCAGCTATGCAGTTCAGGCCATCCTTGACCTTATTACATACCTTAGGCTAGCCTCAAACTTTCAGTGATTCTCCTCTCAGCCCTGTGGTGCTGGGATTACAGGCCTGTGCCATCACATTTGGCTGGACTCTTAAAAAAAGAAAACTGACATAGGGCAATGTTAAAAACTATAGGCAGGGGGCTGGGGATATAGCTCAGTGACACAAGCACCTGTCTGGCAAGGGCAAGGTCCTGAGTTCAATCCCCGGTACTGCAAAAATAAATAAATAAAATAGAGAACCTATAAAAACTATAGGCAGGGCGGAGATATGGCTCTGTGGCAGAGCACTTGCCTAGCATGCACAAGGTCCTGGGGTGCACCCCAGTATCCCTCGCACACAGAAAGGAAGAAAGAAAAGGTGCAGGAGAAAGGTAAGAAAAGTAGCAGCATAATGTGCACAGTAGGATTCTACTTAGAGGAAGGAAGTAAACAAGGGAACTTGACAAGTACCGAACACTTGTCTGTGGCTGTCTGACCTTGAACTTGTGTGTTCTTTGAGTGTGACAAGGTCTCATAGGGGTGGGCAAGAAAGGTCTCCAGGGACCACCCTCGACTAGAAAGGTAAACACTGCTGGGTACAGTGGTGCACATCTGTCACCCCAACACGCTGGGAGGCTGAGGCGGGAGAATCTCAAGTTCGAGCCCAGCCTGGACAACTTGGTAACTTAGTGAGAGCCGGTCTCAAAATTTTTTTAAGAAAAGAGCTGGAGATGTAGCTCAATGCAAAGGCCCAGGGTTTAAACCCAGTATAGCAAGAACAAAACAAACCCAGCATGACTTTCCCTGTGTAAGACAGCAGAAACCAATCTGATGTCTTGACATCAGTCTGGGTGCACTGTTACTGCTGTGTGACCATGGGGCTATTAAATTTTTTTTATTAAAAAAATTATTTTTGAGATAGGGTTCTCATATGTCATCCAGACTGCCCTTAAACTTCCTATGTAGCCCAGGCCGGCCTTGAACTTGAGAGCCTCCTGCCTCAGCCTCCCAGGTGCTGGGATTATAGGCATGAACCACTACATTCAGCCCCTTGAGGCTCATATCCAGCCACCGCTGTCCATGGCCAGATGACCGACACTGATAGCACTTACTCCAGGCCAGGCATGGGGCCTGGGGACTTACGGACATCATCTTAGTTGGCTCCCACCCCAATACCAAGGTGCAATGACTGTGCTAATTACTTCTCCAGATGAGGAAACTAAGGCAGAAGGAGGCTAACCAATGTGCTGAAGGTCACAGGGCTCACATGGGGCAGAGCATGGAGTTTCACCCAGGGCCTTGTGACGCCTCTATTTCCAATACCTCTTTCCTTCCTTTTCCAAAAGTTTTGTTTTGTTCTTTGTTTTTATAAAATAAAGCATATTAGTGTATGAATTAATGGGTCTTCATGAACAGAACTCTGTTCTGCCCAACCCGTAACTGCCCCACAGCCTGGCCAGGAACCATGTTCTGACTTGCAGGGATCTCCTCCGTGTCTCTTCAAACACAATTTTCCGCCTTAACTACTCCTTTTAGGCATGCGGTTCAGTTGTGTCCAACACAGTCACACTGTTATTTTGTTTGGTTTTTGGTTTTTTGAGACAGGGTCTTGCTATGTAGCCCAGGCTGGCCTTGAACTTGAAATTATCCTCCTGCCTCAGCCTCCTGTGTGCTGGGATTACAGGTGTGCATACTATACCTGGTGGCTGTAGTCAGACTGCTATGAAGCAAATCTCCAGAACTCTTCCCACCTTGTGAAAATGTAATTCCCCAACTATTAAACAACGGCCCCCCAGCTCCCTCACCCACCACACTACCTTCTGTCCCTGTGACTTGACTACCTCATACACATGGATGCTGACCCTACCTGTCCTCTGGTGACAGCTGTTTCGAGGGTCACCCTGCTGGGGTTGCCTTCCTTTCAATGAGGAGTCACACATCATACCATGAAATGCCACATCTCCTGCACCCCACCCTCTGCCCCACAGCCCAATGGGCTACTGAGCACAGAGCAACTGTGACCAGGATGCACACTGTCCCCCTGAGTTCTTTACAGGTTTTTATTTTTATTCATGCATGTTTGGAATACATAGTAATTGCATTCAGCTTGGGGATTTGATACAGATACATCTCATTTCTTTTCTTTTCTTTTTATTTTTTAAATGATACAGAATTTTTTTTTTTTTTTTTTTTTTTTTTTTTTTT
>NW_004955429.1:14045184-14047971 GCF_000276665.1 Chinchilla lanigera | reverse complement strand
TGCCGCTGAGCTAAATCCCCTGCCCCTAATGTCCTCGTGAGTTCCTGCAGACACTTCTTTTGGAGAGAAGCTGCCACACTACTTTCCTGCATGTTATACTCCCAGCCCCAACTGTTACTGACAATCCCACCCTCGTGGAATCCCAGAACAATCCGACAACTGTGGGGAGTGGCAGGTACTTGACAGACACCTCCCCAATGCCCCCTACTCCTTCAGGTCAAAGGAGAGTGGGAAGCAGGCGTGCGGCGCATCAAGGACAGCTCAAAGCCTTCTCAGGCAGCTCCGTAGCGACAGACCGAAGGCCTACGATTGGGACAGTGTTCTGTTCTTCCCAGTTTGAACCACAGATTTAAAGCAATCCGATCAGACCCCAGCAGGCTGTCAGAGGACGCATGTAAAGTGATTCTAGCGCCTACACTGAGGTGAAAGACCCAGAAGAGCTGATGCGTTTCCAGATGCATCTTGAAGCAAGACTGGTATTTGGTAACAGAACAAACAGATCAATGAAGCAGAGCCTGAAACTTGAGGCTGATCCACATAAATACGCTCACGGGATCAGCAGCAAAGCAGCAAAGTCAGCCCAACAGAGAAAAGATTCTCTTTAATAAATGGCGCAGAAACAAAATCCACACGCACAGAAGTGAGTAGGGCCACAGACCGCCTGCCCTTCCCGTGAATGAACTCACAATGGATCACAGACCTGTGTGTGAAACGCAGAGCTATGAAAGTCCTCAAAGAGCACAGGAGGAAGCCTCCATGACCCCGGGTTTCGTGATGACTGTTCAGATACAACACCAAAGGCTTGATCCAGGCACGGAAGAGCGGATCGGTTGGAGGCCCTTGAGGTTAAACATTTCTGAGCTGGAGTGGTGGCGCAGGCCTGTCTACAATGCAGGGGTTCTGGGAGGGCCAGGGCTGACTGCAGTCCTCCCTGTGGTCCTTGGGGGTGACCAAGTGGGGCTTCAGTGGCTGCCAGCGAACTCTGGAGCAGACAGCGCCAAGCTGGAAACTGAGCCCCACCCCTTCCTGGAATGCGCTTTTGTGTTGGTGACTTGCGGAAATGACCATGTTTGGAACATGCTGGACTCAACGGACGGCACAACTGCAGTTCATGACGTGAGATTCAGTTTCTCTGGACTCTGTGGCAACGCCATGGCCCGTTCGTGTGAAGGTAGAGGGGACATTCGAACCTCTTGAGGACCGGACCATGTCTCAAGGCCACAAGGCTGAGGCAGGGACCAGAGACACAAGTGCTGGCCGCTTGCCCAGACCCTGTCTGTCTGCTCCCGGCCCCCACTTCCTCCTTGCTTAATGAGCCCGCTTCTTGGAACTGCTGATGAGTGGCACTCTAGACCCGGAAGGACGGAAGTCGGGTGTAGACAGAGTCCAGGGCGTGTCTTTCTTTCTTTCTCCCGTGGTGCTGGGGATGGAGTGCACTGAGCTGCACCCCAGCCCAGGCAGGGACTGCTTCGCAGGGAGTGAGCTGAGTCCTTCCAAGGACCCTGAAGGCCTGGACAAACATGAAGCCCCAGACCTTCCAGGGCACAGAGGTCAAGATGCCACGATGCCGCTATGGCACCACTTTGCGTGGCCTGCAGGGCCCTTTCCACGTTCCCATGCCGCCCCCTGAGTTCTTCCTCTGTACAGCTGCTTCTTCCATGCCCAGTTTCCCTGGCAGGCCGTGGGCTTCCTGTGGGCAGGACCGGGATGTTCTGCCCAGCTCTGTAACTTCAGGGGCTGCTGCGATGCCTGACATAGAGAGGCAGCAATGCTTTTCTAGGTCGTCCACCAGAAAAGGGTCCCCCAAAGTCTTTCCTAGGATAGGATGCTCTACGGATTACTTTATTTTTTTTTTTGTCTTTTTGAGACAGGGTCTCGCTATGCAGTTCAGGCTGGCCTTGAGCTCACTTTGTAGCCCAGGCTGGTCTCAAACTCACAACAATCCTCCTGCCTCAGCCTCCCGAGTGCTGGGATTATAGGCGTGTGCCACCACACTCGGCCAGATTACTCTGTCTTGAACAAAAATTACTGCCAGGCACACAGAGCCTGAGGAACTCCAGGAACCTGTGCAAGAGAAGGTGGCATTAACCTGGGCTAATGGGACAAATGTGCTCAGGAAGAAGGCTGAGGATGTTGCTCAAAGTCGTATTCTGCAGTGGCCCCTTCCGTGGTGTCCCGGCAGATGTGGGACAGATGCAGGACAGATGGGGGAGGGAGTGGAGTCCTACAGGGCCAGCCATGCAGCAAGGCCTGAAGGCCGCTTCCCGGAATGCAGCCCCTGCATCCATGGGGATCCACCATGCGCACGTGGGGAGCAGCTCACCAGGCAATGAGCAGGAGAGACCCCAGCCCTGGCCCATGCCTCAACTCAGGCCGGGGCCAGATTCTGAGGTAGGGGACCCTGATAAGCCCTGCTCGGATTCCTGCCCTTGAAACTCAGCTCGAACACATGGGTGTAATTTTAAGTCACCAAAACCCAGAAGGAGAGGGATTGTTCGGGAAAGGTGGGGAAATCTGCTAACGGCCTTGGTGCTGACCTGGATGATGAGTTTGGTTACTCAACAGATTCAATCAAAAAAATAGGTAGCACAGTGCAAGCTGGGCATGGTGGTACACGCCTGTAATCCCAGCTGAAGCAGGAGGATTACTGTGAGTTCAAGGCCGGCCTGAGCTACATAGTGAGACTCTGGAAAGGAAGAAAGAAAGAAAGAAAGAAAGAAAGAAAGAAAGAAAGAAAGAAAGAAAGAAAGAAAGAAAGAAAGAAAGAAGGAAAGAAAGAAAGAAAGA
>NW_004955429.1:14022325-14045084 GCF_000276665.1 Chinchilla lanigera | reverse complement strand
AGAAAGAAAGAAAGAAAAAAGAGAGAAAGAAAGAAAGAAACAAACAAACAAAGAGAGAGAGGGCAAGTACGATTAGTGATCCCTTATATAGCCTTGAGACTGTCAAGGCTGGATGTCACTGCCCACACTTGCAGATGACAGCTAAAGGTCACCTCACGGCACATAGCCACACTGGGTCCCAAGACACAGGTGCAGAACGGATTTACAGAGTGGTGGGTGGCTCGGGGAGGTGTGCCGCTGTCTGCAGACGGGGCCTAATCCCAGGAGGCAGGAGGGCTGCACAGCCTTGGCTCTGCTGTAGGGAACCCTGCCCCACGCTGGGGGCGCTCTGAAGCGTACACGGGATGCTAGTAGTGGTAGAGTTGGAGATGCTGCAGCAGGGCCCCAGGGAGGCATCCTAACTTGTCACCAGCAGCTGCGTGCTGCGGCCCCTGGCCCTGGCGCTGAAACCTCCAGGTATCAGGGCCCATCTGTACCTTCCCTGGGCCTTTGGCACTCAACACCCCTTCACTCTGCAGCACTGGGGAAGTGAGGCCTCAGCCAGTGTCCTCAGAGCTCTACAGTTTTATTTAGGGAGTCTGAACCGGGCACCGGGAGCACAGAGGCTTCCTGTCAGGATGGCTGATCTGGGCCGAGGTGCAGCTCCGTGGTGAGCGCTGGCCAGCTACGCACGGGGCTCTGGGTCCTGTTCCTGGGCTGCATGACTGGCCGAGGAGGGAGAACCCACTCCCAAGGGCACCCCAACAGTGTGGGCCCAGGGCAGAAAGGAGCAACGCCTGTGTCGGGAGTCACAGGGGTGGGCCGTGGGAAGTGGGAGCTAAATCGGGATCTGCCAGGGCCATGAAGGAAGTGATCATGTAGGGTACTAGAAGCCAACGAGGAGCTCAGTGGCATTTGCCAGATTCAGGCAAATCCCTTCCATGGGTGCCAGGGACACCAGGTTCAGGGCACCGAGGGGCCAGAGGGGTAGAGCTCTTTGTCTTGTGGATGACAGCATCTTGGTCTCTGGGGACATAAAACAAAGTGTGGCACTGCTGAGGCAAGAGGGTTGCTACAAGTTCAAGGCCAACCTGAACTACATAGTGAAACTCTGTCTTAAAGGAAAAACAACAACATTTTTGACCATGTTATGCTACCGGGGCACTGGAAACGGGGACAGATGGTCCAGGGAGAGCGGACAAAGTTCAGACAGGAGGAAGTAACTGGAGATGGGTGCTGGCTCAGGGGTGAGCACCTGCGTAGGAGAAAAGAAAAAATAAAGGAAGTAACTGAGGAGAGGAGAAGGTCTCCTCAGGGGGCCTCTGTGCCCTCAGGGGAGACCCTGGCAGCGAGGCATCCATTCCTGGAGCACCCAGCAGCAGCAGGCTGAGGCTGCCAAGCACAAAGGCTCCAGGAAGGCCCTGCTGGGTACCTGACCAGAGCCCACAGGCCTCCCAGGGCCATCCAAGGCCACAGCCAAGCTACAGGGGTTTGTTGAGCCCCAGCAGGGCCACATGAGGCTGCTGCACCAACCCAAGGGTGGGAAGGCCAGCATGGAGGGTCACAAGGCAGGCAGAAGGACAGACAGACAGACATGCCTAAATATGGCCCTGCTGGACGCCACTGCAGCCTCAGAGGCACTGCCAGCACTGCCTGCCTGGCCCGTGTACAGCTGTCCCTGGGGACCTGCGTGGGGGGCCTGGGTTTGACTCGCAAGAAACGAGTGGAATCTGAGTCTTTTCCAAAGGACGGCAGCTACCAGCAGTCACGCCAGTTCCAAGGAACCACTTGTGATAGTGTTTTGCTCTTTTTTATTCCTGGCAAGAAAAGGCCTCAGGATCTGATCTCATCCTTTTTTTTTTTTTTAACTCCTATTGTATCTAAGGCCATTCCCCCTACACTTTTGTCAACTTCTATTGCTACAGACATTGCCATTCTGGTTGTGCACTTGATAGGCACCGAAGTACTACATCATGATTTCTTTTTATTAGTACACATGTGCAGTAGTGTTTCCATTCCTGTGTGGAGTTCGCACAAGTACACCACACATCCCAATTCCCTTCTGCATCCTCTGCCCTCTCCCCCTCCCTCCCTCTCTTGGTCCCCTTCCCCTTTGACTAAGAGCTACCTTGCTGGGCATGGTGGCACACACCTGTAATTGGGAGGCTGAAGCAGGAAGATCACCATAAGTTCCAGGCCCATAAGTGAGTGACATAAGTGAGTTCAAGGCCAGCCTGAACCTGTATAGTGAGAACCTATCTCAAAAGTACCAAAAAAAAGGAGAGCGGGAAAGAGCTATCTCTTACTTCCTATTATGTCTTTTATCTTGCTCTTTATTTACACTTTGGGTTTCTCGGGTAAGAGAAGCCCTGCGATGCGTAAGCTTGTGTCTGATTTATTTCATTGCACCTTACGGCCTCCAGGTGCCAGGCGAGGATGCCGTCCCGAGGATGTCAGACCAAAACGACCTCCCAGGGGCTCAGGCTGGAGGCGAGGTGTGGATGAGGACTCTGTCTCCACCTCGCTGTGCACACTTTGACGGCGTCCTGAGCACTATCAAACATGGATCCGGCCCTGGGTGTGCGTCCGGGACTCATTCTAAGCGTATTAGAAAAAAGTCTCATCAAGCCGGTAACCGCCGACAGTGCTCAGGGCGAGGCTTGAGTTAAACAGTGAACCGACTCGGGAGGAACAGCACGGTTGGTACTGGCTGGCTGGTGAGTGTCCCTAAAGGCCAAGTGCTAACCACTGTGTCTCTAGTTTAGTTCCATCGGGAGGTGGTGGGGCCCATCTGTCAGTCTTCCTGTCATGGGGTGTCCTTGGAGGTGACCCCAGTCTGTTCTTCTCTTTCTCATTTCCTGACTCTGAGGCAAACAGCTCTGCTCCTACCATCATGTGTCTGTCATCACAGGCCCCAAAACAACAGGGCCCCCAGACCATGGACTGAACCTCCCAGCTCCAAGCTGGAAGCCAAGCACAACTCTCAATGGCTGAATCTTGGAAGTAGCTTCTGTGTCTATCAGTAGATGAACGGATAAAGACAGTGTGGTACTGACACACCATGGAGTACTACTCAGCCATAAAGAAAGGCAAACTTGAGTCATTTGTAGGAAGATGGATCCACCTTGAGAGCATAATGTGAAGTAAAATAAATCAAAAGCCAGCTTTAATATCACATGTTTTCTCTTGCATGAAAAACCCAAAGTATAAATAAATTAGGGAGCAAAATCAAGGACAGTATGAAATTGAGATAGCTCTTTTGCATAAGGGAGGAGGACCAAGATACAGAGGGAGCCAGGAGGGAGGGAAGGGGACGCAGAAGGGAGGTGAGGTGTGTTACACACAGGGCCCAACTCCACACGAGAAATGTGATCATTACCTACTGCAAACACACGCTAATAACAATCTTAAAAAATAAAAACGATGACACTTTGAAAAGAAAAAACATCTTGAGCCATGATAAATCTTTTCTCGATATAAGGTGGGTATTGCAGGTTTGAGTACAGCAAGGACAGCTGGCTGCCCAGAGGCCACACTCAAGGACACTGCCTCATCCCTCCTGCCACTTGAGGACCCCAGGAGAAGGGGCCATCTACAAAGAATGTGCTCCTGACACATCCACCAGCCCTTGGACCTCACACATCTCAGCCTTCAACAGTGCCAGTGTAAATCTGTCCTGAGGATGCCATGCAGTTTACGGCATTTAGTTACAGAAGCCTGAGGCGACTAAGATACCCACTTTATAAAAGACAGAACCTCAACATAGAATGCAGGATAATTACTAGCCTCATATTAAAAGTTTCCTACATTTTATTAGCTTCATTTTGCCAAGTGAATCAGAGAATTTGTTTGTGTTTTTGCTTTGTTTTGTTTTTTGAGACAGGGTCTCACTACGTAGTTCAGGCTGGTCTTGAACTCACTGCATAGCCCCGGCTGGCCTTGAGCTGGTGGTGATCCTCCCACCTCAGCTTCCCAAGAGCTAGGATTACAGGAGTGCGCCACCATGCCTGGGTGCAAAGGGTCATTTTTCATTTGTGATTGGTCAGTGCAGGGGACGAAGGACTTGCTGGGAGAGGCCACCCAGGTGCCAGAGGAAAGCACCAGGTTCCGTGCCACAGGGCAGAACAGGCAGCACAGCCCACATACCCTCTGGCTGCTCTGGAGCTGTGTTCTGAGCCTGTGTCTCTGCTTCATTAGCTGCCAGGCCAGGGCATGGAGGGGCACTGTGCAGCAACTCTGCACGAGGGCCAACCCTTCTTGACCTCGGGTTCTGCACCACGCCCGGTGTCCTAGAGCCGCTTAGTGACAGGCCAGGTGCCAGAGGGATGAAGACACAAAGGTCCTGGGGCAGCCCCCTGACGTCACAACTTTACAGCCAGAAGGGTTTTCTTCCTCTCTCATTTCTTAAATCTTTAAGCAGCTGTCTGTCATCCTGCAGTGCATCCCCAAAATAACTACTGCAGAAGCTTTGCGGATGACATTTGTGTGGAGGAAGGCGGCACAGGGCCCTGAGTCGCGGGAAACCCCAGGGCGCCTCCAGGCCGTGAGATAACACTTGGAAGAGGATGACAGAGGGGACAGCGAGGACAAGATGCTGGAATCCTGAGGACGCTGGCGGCCCTTCTGCAGCCTCCCCATCCTGAGTCACAGGGGGTAGGCCGGGCTCGTGGCCATGGAGACCAAGGCAGAGCCACCAGCCAAGGGCAGATGTGTTCTCCTGCACTCCTGTCACAGAGCTGTGAGTCACCATGGCCCACGCATCTGCCCGGACAACTCCTGAGAGCCAATGATCCGGATCCCGGAGAGGGTGTAGGGAGGGTCAGGAGGGAGGCTGCGGTAGCAGGAGTACCTGCGCCACCTTCTCCAGGTTCCCAGCTGAGCTCCCGTCGAGGGTGGCAAGGGCACTCACGTGCCTCACCCAGGGCCTCACTCACTGCCAGTCACTCAACAAGCACCGAAGGCGGCCCCAGCAACCAGGAAAGGGCACAGGCACAAGCTGCAGTCTCACTTGGGGTCAAGAAGAGGCTGAGCCGACTCAGAGGGACAGCTTGGGTGTCCCTTCTCCAAACATGCAGGAGCAGGGGTGATTCAGATTTCAGGCCATGGTGGATGCTGGACTATCTGCAGATACTACTGAGCTAGCTTGGGGCTGGATGGTAGAAATGGAGCCAGCTGAGCATCCCTCTGGCCTCTCATTTGATCCACAGCTCAAAGCGACAGTCATTTATGTTGCTTATACGCCTGAGCACATACCCGAAAGCTGATTTTTGTTCAGTTTTTCTGCAATGCTGGGGTTGGGACCCAAGGCCTCACATAGACAAGCACATGCTACTGAGCTGCAGCCCAGCCCCTGAGTGTGCAAGTTGTGAGGTGTGTGTGTGTGTGTGTGCAAGCACATGTGCTCAGTACTGGCAATTAGACTCAAGGCCTTCACACTGAGCTGCATCCCTGGCTCTTTTTTATTTTTTATATTCTGAGATAGTCACTAAGCCATTAAATCACTAAGCTCCCCAGGCTGGGCTGGAACTTTTGATCCTCCTGCATCAGCCTCCCAGAGTGCTGGCATTACAGGTGTGGGCCACCATCCCCAGCTCTGAACGCTGTTCCATACAGTATGTTCAGGGTGCCAGTGTCTTGACTGCAATCCACTACCGGGGGTCTGGTACTTGTGGCCTCATGTTGGGGCTCAAGAAGTTTTAGATTTGGAGCAGTTCAGAGTTTCAGCAGAGGGATGCTCAGCTGGCTCCATTTCTACCATCAACATGCAGGATGGTGGGCGCCCCAAGGCGGGGACACAGGGACAGGTCGGCGTGATTGTGGCTTAGTTCCTGCCCAGTGTGCTGGAGGGATGTGGGCCCAGTGTGGAAACCTCTTGGTTTCCCTCAAGAGAAGTAGGAAATACAGTATTTCCTGTGAAACCTGAGCAGAGCCAAAAACCAAATTCATCTGTCAAGTCACTTTTAGCCCAAAGCCTACCCATTTGCAACTGCTAATGAGAGGCCAAAGTGAGACTTTCTCAGATTAGAAGACTGTTTAGTCCTATGTGATCCGCTAGTCTGGTTATTGATTTCCTGTATGATCAGGTTTTTGAAAAACATTGTTTTATCTAATAAAAAAGTATTACCAGCCAAGCATGATGGTGCAGGCTGTTACCCCAGCACTGAGGAGGCTGAGGCAGGAGGATCACTGTGAATTCAAGGCCAGCCTGGGCTACATAGCAAGACCCATCTCAAACAGGGAAAAAAAAGCATAACTAGGCAAATTAGAAAAAGGTATAAGCAAAAACATAAAAGTATTCTTTATTATTCTTAATCATGTGGCCCAAAGTTAACATGGTTATGCCTTCCTTCTAGTCTTTACACATACACTAGAGAAATAACACGTGTATGTGTAACCTATGTAAATAACGGCCCTTCACAGCAATCTAAAATGAGGGAGGCCCCATTTGGCTGGTTTGGTGCTCCAGCCTCTGCGTGCTATGTAACACGTGGCCCAAGCCTTTGCATACATCATTACATATTCTGCAAAAATCATGACTGTTAGTAGCTAAAGCAAATCTCCATTGTACACATTTACAAGGCCCATGTAAGCACTGACTTACTGCTGAGTATTCAGGGGTGTTTCTAAGTGTTTAATGTAGCAGAATTGCAGTGTGCACCCTTACCCATAAATCTTTGTGTATCTAATCCCCCTCCATCATCGCTGGGGACGGAACTTGGGCCTTGTGTAAACTAGGCAAGCACTCACCACTGAGCTACAGCCCAGCTCTCTAGTTACTTCCTTAGGGATAACTTCCTACAAGTGGAATTCCAAGGGTGAAAGGCATGAACATTTTTCTTTGTTTGTGTATGCGTGTGTTTGAGACAGGATCTCTCTGTGTAGTTCAGGCTGAACTACTGGGTGAACTATGTCACCCAGGCTGGCCTTGAGTTTGAGGCAATCTTCCTGCCTCAGCCTCACCAGTGCTGGGATTACAGCTGTGCACCACCATGCCCATCTTGTTCTTTCAACTGTTGCGCGAGACCCCCAGAGCAGCTGTACATGGATGCAGAACTGAGTTCTGCTCCTGGCTTGGGGGAGGGGAGCAAGGTCCGGCAAAGGGACCCATCAGTGAAGCCCCTCCTATGTGTGTGACGTTTTCTCTCCTCCCTCCCTCCGTTCCTTCTCCTTTTCTGGCTCTTTCCCTCCCGGCTTCCTTTTTCCCAAAGGTCACAGGAAGGGGGGGTAGGTGGGGAGGGAATGTCTGTATGATGGGTGCCCCACAGGACACACGTGGCTGTCCCCGGCAGACTCCTCATGCAGCCACCACTTCCCCACACACCCGTGCACCTGTGCGATGGACTCACATGGGTCAGAGGTTCGTGCATGTAAATTCGGAAGGTCCCTTTATCAGGAGAGGCTGTGGCATTTTACAGCATCGACATTTACGTCAGTGTCTATTTTTGCACAACCTCCACATCAGAATGTGTTGTCTAACTTCAGGTCTTTGTCAAACTCTGCTAAGCTAACATCCGATCTCAACCAAGTTTAACTCACACTTCTTACAGTGAGGGAGGCTGAGCCATACTTCACGAATTTTTTTGTTTGTTTTTTTGAGACAAGATCTCACTAGGTAGTTCAAGCTGGCCTTGAATTCACTATGTAGCACAGGCTGGCCTCAAACACGGCCATCCTTCTCCTGCCTCAGCCTCCCAAGTGCTAGGATTACACCATACTCAGCAACTTTAAAAACTTTAAATGTCATATTTATTTCCTTTTCAGTTCAAGTTCTCTGACCACTTTTTCTATGAAGATGCTTTTTCTTACTGATTTGTATGGACTTGTTCTATATTCAGAAAGTTAACTGGGTGTGAGGGTACATACCTACAGTCCCAGCTTTTCAGGAGGCTGCACCAGGGGACTGAAAGTTTGATGCTAGCCTGGGAAATGTAACAAGACTCTGTCTCTAAATTTAAAAAATAAAAAGTTCAAAGGGTTGGGGTATAGCTCAGCAGCAGAATACTTGCCTAACATAAGTAAGGCCGGCCCTAGGTTCAAAAACAAAAAACAAACCAACAACAAAAACCTTACAGCTCATTTCTGTGGTAGAGGTTTGTGACTATTTTTTCCAGGTGATTCATTTGTCTGTTGAATTTGCTTATAGTATGTATTGAGACATTTCAATTTTTGATATTAGAATTTATCAAACATTTTTCATGTTGAGTATTAGAAAGGCCTTTTCCTCTTTGAGATTATTTTGAGAATCTCATATCTCCTAAAAATTGTGGGATTTTCTTTTCAATTAAATTTTGTTTTGTTATTTTTGTTTTGTCTTGTTTTGTTTTTTGAGACAGGGTCTTGCTATGTATAAGTTCAGGCTGGCCTTGAACTTGTAGAGATCCTCCTGCCTCAGCCTCCTGAGTACTGAGATTATAGGAGTGTGTGCCATCACACCTGGCTTTATTTAAAGTTTTGACTCATCTGGAATTGCTTGTGGTGAAGAGTGAGTTGTAAACCCATTTATTCATCTCTGCGGGGCTCTCCAATTGTTGCAGGTCTCCTTTTCTGCGACATGACCTTTACCCTGACAGCTCCTGTCTTCCTGCCTGGCCTTGGCTCTGTTCCTGGCCTCTCCTCTACCTGCCCTGCCTACTGTGTGCCTGGCACCTTCATCTGAATAGGCCCAGCCCACAACAAGGTGCAGCAGATGGCACTACCCAGGTCCTGACTTTGCTATTCCACGTGCACACCTGCCTGCGGTGGTCTCCTGACCCTGGGGCATCCAACAGGCTCCATCCCAACGCACCAGGCACAAGACACAACCAGTCCCTTCTCTCCATCACCTAGTGGCAGGGAGTGGTGCGGGCTCTGAACTGGACTCCCGCTTCCTGCACAGGAAGTGGTGGCCCCTCAGCTCATCTCCTGGTCCTCAGGTTTCCCGGCTACAGTTGGCGATGACAGCAAGACCTACGCTGTGTCCAGAGCACTCGATTCCATGACCAAAGCACCGTCATGGTGGGCCAGCTGCCCTCACTAGTCTCAAGGGGAATGATGTCCCTCCCTTTGGCTACAGTTCGGCAGGAAGCAGCCACACCCCATGCACACAGCACTTCACAGCAAGTCCCCAGGAAGAGGCCCGGGAACAGAGGACGCGGACCGGTCACCTGCACCATCCAGCACCCTGAGGAGCCCAAAGTCACATCAACACTCTCTCCTTCGGGGTGCCACAGTTCCCAGGCAGGAACGGTGAGTGACCCTTGGCCTCAGGGGCTGTTAAATAAAATGCCGAGCTGCCCCGGGCTTCGGACTGGAGGGACCAGCTAGGGGTAGGGTGAATCAGAACTTTCTCATGACCTAAGCAACGGTGCCCAAGAGCAGGTGAGAAGAGCACGGGAGACGGTAGGTAGGAGGGCACATGCCATCTTCCACACCTGTCCCCTTCTACACATCCCTCCCCGGCTGTGATGGGGCAGGTGAGCACACCCAGCCTCAGGGCGAGAAGGGCTCCTGGCACAGGCGTGAAAGACCTTCAGCTACTGCCTGCTGCACGCCAGGTGCCCCAGCAGGTCTGCAGAGGGAAGGGGCCACACAGCTGGCTGCTCAAAGGGTCCCCACCATTTCTCAAGGCCAGGGCAGGAAGTGGCTCCCCCGAGACCAGTGGCGTCTTGACATGAGCAGGCCAGGAATGTCAGACGGGATGATCTCAGGGCTTCTCCGAGAGTTAAAGGAATGTTCTCTAAGGATGGCTGCCACCTGGCACCACCAGGCCCCTCACAGACTCGTCTCCAGTCACAGGTGAGCATGCCAGGCTTCGAGGCACCCAGACAGCATGAAGACCACTTCCACATCAGTAACCGTTCCAGAAGGGGCAGCGGGGCTGACGGCCGCCTCCCAGGGCCAGTGCACGGTGGCCCACAGCCCACGGGGAGGCGGAGCAAACCACAACCACAAGCCAGCCCCGCACCCCCAGGAGGGTGGCTGACAAGCACAAGTGCTGGCGAAGAGGAGGGGAAACGGGGTCACGCATTGTCCCCCAGCACGAAGCGTGGGTCTGGCCTGTGGTAGGTGCACATTGACATTCACAAGCGGATCGCAGCTGGCAACAGAAGAGCCGTTTGCAGGACTTCTTTCCTTCGCCTCACAGGGAAACGGTTCCACTCCACACACACAGCGTGGCGTGGAGTTTTTCCCTGTTTCCCTCCTGTTCCTGAGTTTTGGAGCAGGTGCAAATGGGCAGTGATGATAATACGGCTTGCAACTGCTTTTTGGGTGAACTCAGCCCTGGGGGCGGAGGTCACCCACAGGCAGGGACATTGAGACCAGAGGGGTACTGTGTGCCCCACAGCCCCTCAGCTGGGTTCAGCCCCAAGCCAGGGGTCCTTCTGCTGAGTTCCGGGGGCTGCAGAGCATGCGCCGGGCACTGTAAGTGAGGCAGGGGCTGCTGCTGCTGGTCACACGTGGTGTGGGGTGTGGTAGGAGTTGTGAGGTGGGGTCCTGGAGCCCTGGGGTGTGGAGGAATGGACAAGACCCTTCTCTAGGGAGGAGCTATCAGAGGATCTCAGATGAGGGGAACCAGGCAACCCCAAACGGAGAGCAAGACGCGCCCTGTGCCGGGCCCCGGGCACAGGGAGGCAGCCACAAGGGTCACAACTGTGACCTGGAGCCACGGGCACTGCCCCGCCTCTGTCTCCCCAAGCCACTTCCCTCACTTTATTCCTCTGAGCCGTGGAGGTGGCTAGAGGGGGAGCGGGAACTACATCCCCTCCCCACCCCCAGGCCTCCTCTGGGCCTCTCCTGCTTCCCCCAGCTCTGGTTTCCATGACAGCACCTGGCAGCGAGGCCTCCTCTCTGGAGAGCTGGCAGGGACGCCACGCAGGAGACAGATGCAGAACCAGCGCAAGGCAGAGCACGCTCACCCGCGGGTGCCACCGTGACTTCCCTTCCGACACCAAGTCAGGCAGGATCCTGCCGTCCTCCCACTTGACACGTACGGAGACTGAGGCGCAGAGAGGGGAAGGGACATGTGTGGTCACACAGCCAGGTGGTGCGGGGCAGGGTTCAAACTCTCCTTCCTGTAGGTCCCAGGCCTAGGTACTGGGGATGGACCCCAGGGCCTTGAGCATGCTCTCCCACCCGGCCACCTCCACAGCATTTCTTCTTTTCTTAGTCTTAAGACAAGTAAGTTGCCCAAGGGTGGCCTCCAAGTTGAGACCCTTCTGCCTCAGCCAGTTAAGCAGCTGGGCCACTACACCAGGCAAGCCCAGGCCTTTGTCCCTGTGCCACATGTACTCAGCAAGGGCTCAGCTGTTGGAGCTGAGCTCCCGCCCTCACGGTGGGCCCACGGGTGAGTCCCTCCACTGTTCCAAGATTCTGCTAACTCCTCCATTTCCACCCAGAAGGACCCAGTCCAGGGCTCCTGCATGCAGCAGAGCCAGGGGTTCCCCAAGCTCACTGGCTGTATCCCACCTGGAGCTGCCCCTGTGTCCTGGGCACCCACTGCTCCTATCAACAGCTCCCACCTGCCCTGCAGCCTCCAGGTACCCAGAGGGAGGTCAATGACAGTTCTCTTGTCATAGGTCAGCACCCATGGCCCCTGTGGGCCTCTGAGGACCAGAGACCCCCAGGATGCTCAGTCCCACCTGTGACAGCCACCTGGGCACTGCTCCCCCACTTCCCTTCCACATTGACACCAGTCTCTACGGAGTCACATGGTCACCACACTTCCCTCCCACCCTGTGGACAAAGGGTGATCAAAATATACTGTGAGTGTTTATTACAGTAAAGGACACAATGCCACGAATCCCTCTCAAAATACTCCCCTCATGTTGGACACACGGATCCCACCGTTCTCACCATTTCCTGAGCAGTTCTGGAAGTCCTCTTTCATGAGAGTCTTCACCAAGTATGATTAAAAAAAACATGGCGAATGCTACGCCACATGCCATCTAACAGAAAGGATTTCTGGTGAAGCGGATGCTGGCTGAACCACATGGGCTCCAACCTGAAAGCCAACTGTGACCGGCAGAACAGAGGGTACAGAGGCCAGGCAGGAAGGGAAGGGGCATCTCCCCATCTCCTCTTTGGTTTTCAACAACTTTATGAAGGTGTAAAGCATATGCCACAACTCTCACCCACTTCAGTGTATGATTTTATCACCACTAACACTCCTTGTTTTCAGAATGCCTTGCAGGGACACGCGAAGTCTGTGGCAGAAAGAGTGGGTGGTGGGCACAGAGCAGGTGCCCTGGGGGAGCAGGGGCTCCACGTGTGGATGGGGCCAGTGTCCAGGCAGCAGGACTCAGCTGGGAGTCCACTCTGCACCTGCCAACCTCAGAAGACGTTCACAGAGGCCAGGAGAATCGGGTTTGGAGCCAGCACTGGCACTCACAGCAAGCGTGGCCCCTGGCAGGCAAGAACCTGTCTGCTCCCGCTTCCGTGACAATGACGAGCTTACAGGAGCCTGTTTGGCTGCCAGTTTCAGAGGTTTTGATCCACAGTAGCTTGTTCTGGTGCTTTGGGTGGGTGGTGACACAGCACAGCACAGCATATCATGGTGGGGACAGATGGCTCAGGTGGCCAAGAAGCCCCCGGTGACCTCCCTTCCTGCCACCAGGCCCCACCTCTCCAAGGCTCCACCAGCTCCCAGCAGCACCCAGGCTGGGCACCAAGGCCTTGCTGGGAGACTTGTCCAAGCCAAGGAGCTCCTGTAAGACCACACCTACTCCTCTGCCTCTTGCGGCCCAGCTACCCCAAAACAATATGGGTGGAGCACACGGCTGGGAAGTCTGGCTCACTTTGAACCTGGTTCCTCCGTTCGCAGCTGTGTGAGATACTGAACTCTCTGAGCTTCCCACTTCTCCTCGAAAAGCCACAGATGCTCACAGTCCCAGCCTCACAAGTGACACAGGGAACACAACGTGCTCCACACCAAGGCCCAGGTGTGGTGGAAGCTGGCATCTGCGTCAGCACCAGGCCCGGGGGTTGACCAGGCCTGCAAGACACAAACCCACAGCCACACAAGCTCAGGTCCACTTTAAACTGCAGTGGCTCCAAAATCATGTTTAGAGCACAGCTCTGTGCTCTGTATCAGGAGCACCCACTGTTAGAATTCCAAGCACCTGCCATCTCTGGTACCCAGCTGGGGATGCAGAAGGGCGGGTCCACACTCAGCTTACCGTGGAGGGAGGGGACAGATAAAAGTGACCTGAGATGCATGTGAAGATCCTCGGGACAGGCTGAGCCTGAGCACTGCCAAACAGGCCTCAGGCAATCAGCATCCCACCCCAGAGGCCCTTGTGGCACAGTGGGAAGGGGCCAGAGCAGCTTGGTCCAAACCCCAGCACGGTCACACTGGCTGTGTAACTTCGGGTGATCACCGAGTCTCTCTGAGCCTCCTGAAGCCCTGCGCTTCTCCTTCCAAGATCGTCAAAGCTGGATATGCTGTTGCTCCCCTGCAGGGCAGCAGCCCTGACTGCCCACTGCAGCGTCCCCCGCACACAGCAAGTTCACGACACCCACAGGCAGCCTCCAACGCCTTTCACCTTGCTGCTGTCCCATTCAGGTTTGCATTGCAGGACGTGGCTCAGCCCCTGAACTTAGCGCTGCAGGACTAAGTGTGCATGGCGGGAGCTCATGTCTGTGCCTGACCCCAGGGTGAGCTCCGGAGTGGTGCGTGTCTTATCCCATCGCTGGCTGTGGCAAAGGAAGCAGGGCCTGAGGCCTTAGCAAGAAAGCCTCGTACCTTCTCCAACCGGACCTGGCGCGACACTAAGGAGATGGGACATTGGGAAGTCCATGCCGTTTGCCTGCAGCTCCCTGGCCACCCCCTTCTGTCCACTCCAGCGTGCCTGCCAGCACTGCTAGCCTCAGTTTCCCTAGCTGTAATGTGGCCATTCTCACCTATCTCACAGGGTCTCATGAACACATGAGGGACAGCTCCTTTCCTCGACAGCTGGATGAGGGGTGGGAAAGGCCAGGGACCCTGTCTCTTCCACTCCCGGCTGGCTCTGGAAAGCAGCAGGCCCCAGACCCCTGGACTGCCCACCTCTTTGTCCCTGCTCCCCCAGGAAGGAGAGGAAGCTGCTTCGGACCCCCAGTACACACGGGACAGGAGCTTTGCTGCCTTAGGACCCTTGGCCACTGTCCACTTTCTAGTGTACTCCTCTTCAGGGCCCTGGAGGTGCCACAGGCTCTGGGTGCATCTGAGAGATGAAGTGGGAAGTGGAACTGAGCCCTGCCCTGCTTGCGTAGGGGCAGGGAGCCGGCCAGTTCCGCCTCCGCGTCAGCAAGCCTGCAGGTCCCCTCCACTCTAGGCGGCAGTGGTGACATCTGGCTCTCCAGCAGCCTCGCCGTTTGTCTTAATTCCGTGCTGAACAGACAGTGGCTGGCAGGGCCGGGCCCTCCAAGCCCCGGTGGAAGCGAGCAGGGGAGGGAACCCCGGCTGTCTTGTGTTCCTGACTCAATAATGGAGCTTCTCAGGCTCCGGCCAAGCTCACCATAAGGTGCTGTGAGAGGCAATCGATAAACAGCTGACAAATACTTATTGAGCTCCTGAAACCACAGGGAAGAGAACTCACCTTGCCTGGGGTTTCTGCTACTTCCAAATGTCACAGACACCACTGAGTTGCAAAAGCCGAGCAGGGCAGACAGACACTGGTCTGGTGGCTGCGTGGTGCCAACACAGTGAGACACCCTTATCACCTCTATCCTCCAATACACATTTATTCTGCACCTACTGTGTGCAGGTGTGCACTGCTGGGGCTCAAAGCTGGTGGGGTCGTGCAGCTGGTGGGGCCATGCAGACAATCACACGGAGGTGGCCAGATTGGGGGGGGGTCAGCCTAAAACAAGTGGCTGGGGAAGGTCTCTGACAAGGGACATTTGGATCCCCAGTGATAAAAATGCATCAGCTTTCATGAGGTCCAGAGAGACCCCCAGAGGGGTGCTTTCCAGAGAAGGAAACTGAGGCCAAAGACGTGTGTCCACTGGGGGTGTCAGGATTCGAGCTCAGGTCAATTTTCTGACACTTACTAGATGGCCACCAAAGCCACCGCCCCGGGTTCCGGCCACTCACAAGAACCCTGTTTCAGGAGTCTCTGACAGCTGGCAGGTCACAAATGCAAAGGTCACTGGACATGAGTGACCAAGCCCAACACGGCTCAAGCTTAAAAGACCCACAGGAAGAGGCATGGATCCTGACAAGAGGAAACACAGCTCCTCAGGGGAAAAGAAACCCCAGGTTCCTTTCTTAGCCGGTTTCTGTCATCGATGCTCGAGCCTTACTGGACTTGCTTGTAAGTGATTTCAAGTACAGATTCTGTTCCAAGCTCCATGACTCACTTGAAACTCATCACAGTTCTGGATGTGAATACTGTCACGCACCACGGAGGGCTGGGGCACAGCCTGAGAAAGGTGACTGGTGGTGTCGCCAACATGTGGACATTGTACTGAGGACTGACGTATCCTCGGGGTCCACCCACTACACACAGGGCGGTGTGTGTGCTGGGGCTGAGTTGTGCTGACAACCAGAGCCCGGGGTGAGCACATGGGTATCTAAGCACAGCTGGGCACCGGGCAAGGCAGATGCTCCTGGGGGCACCTGCTGTCAAGCTGGGGTGCTGCGGGGTGAGGTCCCATACCCTTCTGTGCCCTGCTGGAGACATTATAAGTGCTGTGCTCTGGTATACTGCACACTCAAAGATGGTTTCCTCCTTTAAATAATAAATGAAACAGCCCACTCTAACTTTCTCATGTACATTTTGAGACAGGGTTAGTGTTTTGGCTTGGATTTTTTTTGTTGTTTTTTGTGGGTTTTTTTTGCACAAGGAATTGAACTCATGACCTCACATTTGCCAGGCAGTTCGGCTTTGTTTTTTTTTTTTAAATGGTTTTGCTATGTAGCCCAGGCTGGCTTGAAATCATTATGTAGCCCAGGCTGTCTTCAAACTCACAGTGATCATCCTGCCTCAGCCTCCTGAGTGTTGGGATTATATGTGTGTACCACCATGCTCAGCTTTTCATTTTTTTAAAAAACCTTTTGACTTCTTTTGTAATAACACTTTGCTTAAGACACAAACACAGTACAGCTGAATAAAAATATCTTTTCTCATATCCTTATTCTAGAATAAAGTTTTTTCCTATTTAATTTCTTTAAACTTTCTTGTTAAAATCTAAGACACACAGCCGCTGAGGTTGCACAGATCGGGATCATCCATATGCCTGTCCTCCAGCTGCATGTCTTGTCCCCTGAAAGGTCCTCAAGGGCAGCAACATGTGTGGGGTGTGCTCTCCTGTGATGACACTGCCCCCTTAGCTCCAGTGTCATTCTGCAGTCCCATCATGTACCTGCAGCCCCAGGGGCCACAGCGTCCCTGTGTGGCATATAAGGGTACTGTCATGAGCCCCAACAGGACAGAGGCATTGAGGCCAAGGGGGCTCGGTGGCTTTCTCAGAACACAGGCTGGAGGGCAGTGGTAAATCCAAACCTGGGTCCCCAGGTCCTGGACCCTGAGCTCTGCATTGCAGGCTGAATTCAGGTATCTGAGGTTTCCTATGTGACTGCGCTTATCCTTGTCCTGAGAGAGATGATGACAGTCTGACCTCAGCACGAGTCCTGCCACTGCCCCAGAGTACTCTGCAGGCCTCCTGGGAGGCCAGAGCTGAGCGCTGTCCCCAGTTCCCCATGTGCCACCAGGGAGGGCGGCCTCTGTGCAAGAGAACAAGGTCAGGCTTCCCCTTCAGGCCCTGGACCAGGTCCCCTGGGGGTGGGTCCTGGCACTGCACCACCCATAGTGCCAAGCGGGGGTCAGCAGCATGGTCTCTAGTGTTGATCAGTGAGTTCCCAGGAACAGACGAAGGCCAGTGAGCAGAGAGAAGCAGCCCTGCTGAAGCGACGAGGGAGTGGACAGTGCCTGGGGAGGACGATGCCTCTGCAGGGAGTGGAGCCACACAGCACACAAATGCTCCCGGGACCACCTGCCAGGTCCCCTCTCCCACCACCTGCTGTGCCTGCAGGGACCACAGGGCAGGCTCCTGGCTGCCTGTCCACCTGCTTGCTGCTTCTGGCTAGATGTAGCCCCAGGCAGGCAGAGGACAGCGTCTTCCCCAGGTCTCTGAGGGCTCGCTGCACACTGGCCCCGTCCCAGTCTTTCTCCAGTTCCCCAGAATCCTCCTTCCCACACCCTTCTAACCTTTGAGCTAGAATGAGTCACTCCTTCTCACAGACAACCTTGGGAGTGACCCGTCCCAGGTCAGTTCCCCAAAGCAAGAAGTGCACCCAAGGTAACATCCCTAATCCAACTCTTCTTAGCCAGCTCTGGGGTGGGTCCTGTTGCCACCTTGTGCACCTGTTGGCTTCTGGATCAGCCCAGGACCAACAGACACCAAAGCTCCTACAGGGTCCCCAAGACACACAATGATCAGGGTGGTAGAGGAAGAGGGGGATTGAGGAAGGAGGGAAGACTGCATAACAGAATGGGAATGGGATGGAGACCATAGTTCAGTATGTACAAAGAAAACCAAATCAGCCTTTATCTTACATCCAAACCCAAAGCAGGTTAAAGAGCGATTGCCTAGAGTAAATAGGAAGATAACTGGAAACCCTGACTTTCCTAATCTGAGTAATGGGGCCATTGGTGACCAGCTGATAGTGTTATTGCAGGGTATAGAGAGACAGTCCAAAGTAGGACAGTGCCTGGTTCTTTTAATAAAAGAGGATTGAGGGAAGATTCTAGGGAGAAATTTGCCCAGATCTAGCTTCTCCTGGGAAGAAGCAAACTGGCAGGAGGGGGACTGGCCCATGGATCATAATGTGGGATCACAGGGAGACTGCGAATGTGACAGGAGGAGGAACTGGGACAGAAATGAATGCTTGAGGAAGTCACATTCCCCAATCTAGGGCCACCAGGAAATAGCCACTCACAGACAGCTGCCTGCAGCAGCAGCAGCAGCAGCAATTTTAGAAGCAGGAGGAGACTCAAGCATGGGTCACAGGCATCCAGACAGTGGCTCCTTCATCGAGGACCCCTGGTGGGCAGAACCCCTACCTGGCATCCACTGCCAGGCCCTCCCGATGGCACTCAGGGTGTCTGGACTTCTCACTGTCACAGCTTCTCCTTGGCCTTGCTGAGACTGGCTTCCTGCCTACTCTCCGCCTCCACGCCCACCCACAGGGCCCCTAGCTGAGCTCTGCCAGACACTCAAAGGAGAACAATTTCCAGCTTATGCAACTGCTTCCAAAGAACAAGGACTGGAGGGCCCTACCCACCACTTTTCACGGGGCCAGCATAACCTTGACACCAAAGCTTGACAAGGACACATGAAAAGGAAATCACCAGGGAAGTTCACCCATGTACTGCTATTAAAATCCTAAACAAAGAGCCTAGCAGATACAGTCTGGCAATACAGATGCCACAGGATGATGCAAGCTGGGTTCATTCCAGAGATGTAAGAACCAGGGTCATGCATGAGGTTACCAGATTGAAAAAGTCACATGACCATCTGGGAAGATGCAGAAACATCATCTGTTAAAACTCTACTACCATTTATCACTAAAAACAGAAAAACACTCAGCCAATTGGGAACAGAAAGAACTTCTGTATCGGACAGTTATCTACCAAAAATCTAGAGTAAAATTATACTTAATAATCAAATATGAGCAGCTCCTCCACAGGAATTGTGAAAGGTAAGACATTCACCATCACCTCTTCAGTCCACCACTGCTCTAAAGTCTTGGCAGGGTAATAATGCAAGGATAAATGAAGGAGCAAAAGAATTAGGAAACACAACTGTTATTTGTACCTCTTACAACTGTGTATGTAGTCTTGTCATAAGAATCAACAAATACATTTTTAGACGAGATTTTTGGCAAAATTTCTGAAAACAAAATCAATACGCAAAATGCAAACATTTTCCCAAGTAACCACCAGAATATCAATTTAAAGCTAGGCATGGTGGCACATGCCTTTAATCCCAGCACTTGGGAGGCTGAGGCAGGAGGACCAAGGCTAGCCTGGGCTACCTAGTGAGTTTTAAGCCAGAGTGAACTACATAGCAATCCCCTGTCTCAAATAAAAATAATTTAAATATGTGTGTATAAATATACATATACACAAATACAATAGCATATAAAATATCTAGTAACTAGAAATATATCTAATAAAAGATGTTATTACAATCATTAAAAACACCTTAAATCATGAAGAGGGATACTATGTTCATGGAAGTCTAAATACTATACCTCCCATCCTGTAGAGGGCAACTGAGAGCTCACGGTAATAACCAGGACTTGGAAATCACAGCAGCCTGGCTTCACAAACCACCTTTTGCTGCTGTTGAATTCTGTGGTCCTGGGTATCCTATCAATCTGTCTGAGCCTCAGTTTCCTCACCTGTAAAACAAAAATAGTGATTTCTGCCTAGTCTCGAGGAGTGAATGGTTATGGAAACACTGTGTAGAGTGCTGAATAAATACTGGGCATTCTTATGACTGATGCTACTATCTTCCTTGGGTCTGGAAGTAGGAAAAAAGTTGTGCCTCCCAAATTAGGCCAGCTGTGTCCTTGTGGCCATCCATGTATTTGTCGTTGAGGACAGTGCATATCCTGGGTAGAACTGGCCATCACTCAGTTCTCATAGCAACCCATAAGGTGAATACCATGTTGGTCCCACTTAAGAGATAGGAAAGCTGGCAGTTCAGCTGAGCAACTTAGCTTTCAGGCAGTCCCTCCTGCACAGATCCCTGTGGGCTGTGCACCCTAGGTGGTGGGGCCTTTGAATATGACAGATGTGGTCTGTGCTTTCATAGAGCTGATATTCTAGTTGGAAAGACAACCAAAACTCATCTCTCCACTAACAAGCTAGAAGAACTGAGATTCAAACTAAGGTGTACTGGAAGTCAGAGTCTACACTTTCAACTCAGCCTGGGAGGAGCCTTCCAACCCCTTCTGCGCCAGGAGCTGCTGGAAAGCAGAGGTTTCTAACACACTTCTGCGGGCAGAACAAGTTTGGAGGGACCACACAGGGCACGTTGCAGCACATAGCAGGCACTGCCAGCTTCTGTCCTGGTCCTGTGATACCCACAGGACCGAGGGAGGACTATGGGGTAGGTGGTATGTGTGTGTGTGTGTGTGTGTGTGTGTGTGTGTAGCATCCTGCCCCTCCCCCCTGCATCAGTGGTATTGTTCAAGAAGAGTGTGCACCCGAGTCCCCCGCCACCATTAATGGCAAAAGTGAGTCACTTATAAATAAGATACGGAGCTTTATTCTAATTACATCCTGAGATTCAGAAATGCTCCTGGGCTTTGTGAGAGGAAGGGCAGCAGGTGACCAGGGCTTGAATGATCTTCTGCCAGGTACGGCTTTCAGATAAAACATCTTGGATCAGGAGCAATTACAGCTCATGCCTGGCCTGAATGCTAATGAGAATCACTTACAATCACATGCAATTCTTTGCCATTTATGTGATCTTCCCCCTCCTTCTTTTCCCTGCCTGTCCATCTCGCCTCAATCCTGAGAAGCAGACACAGCTATGATTAATAGCCATTTTGCAGATGAGCAAATGGAAGCCCACAGTCACTCCACTCTTCCTTTCAAGTGGGGAAAAAAAAGGAAGATTCAGAACTCAGGATGAGTCTTCCTCAGCTGAAGGAACAAGTCCTTCCGGTCAGTGGCAAATCCAAGCAGCCAGGCTGGTGAGTCCTGTTGGGACAGCTGTGGGGTCATCTTGCAAAACGCATTTCAGACCTGTCACCTTCAAGTCCACAGCCATCAAGACACCCAGGCTGGTCCCTGGGGGACCCGAGAAAGGGCCACACAGCTCAAATCTGGGCTGGGAGCCAGGAAGCCTTTTTTCCACTGCACAAACCAGAGTTTCACAGAAGCCCGCTCTGGCCTCCCTGACTGCTCTTCTGACATTCAGAAAACATCTCTTTGAAAACTGCCCCAAATCTGGGCCCCTCTGAACCAAGCCAGAGCTGGAAGTCTTCTAAATAGCACGAAGGAGGCCAGTGAAGAGTATGGCACTGCCCAGCCTTCCCGGGAGGCTGGCAAAGGCCAGAAACCTGAACTGAGACTTCTGCTCTTGGGCTGTTTAAAGTCTGCGACCTCAGGAGGCTGCTGGGACACATGACAGCTAACTAGACCTTCTCTACTTTGCAGGTTGTTATTGGTAGGGGTGCTGGACCTCAGCAGCACCAAAAACAACCACCACACTGCAGTACACTTTTGTGCGTCACATGTGCCGTGTCAGCACCTTACACACACGAGCACACTCACATCCCTCACCAGCCCAGTGAGGGAGGCACTCTGAATGCCCCCATCCCACATGGGGGAACAGAAACGGGGGTACAGCAATTCGTCCAAGGCCACAGAGCTCAGGTGACGGCACTGGGATTTGAACCCAGGCCATTCAGCTCCAGAACCCATCCACCCGGCACTCATGGAAAGAGTGCAGTAAGAACCCCAAGTGCCTGCTCCTTTGGGGACCACTTCCAGGTCAGGGTCACCCAGCCTTCTCTGGTCAGGAGCACCAGCCTGCACCAGCAATAAAATAGTGGACTGGGAGCACGCTGCCTTCAGGATTCTGCCACACCTGAAATGGTACCAGGTGTCCCCTGCTGTTCCCCCACTCCTTGCCCAGAAGCCTGGTGTATGAGGGTCCCTCAGAGCAGGGCACCTGTGTGGGTTGTCAGGGGGACCAGGGACTCCCTGGGACCAATCTCCTGGAGACTTGCTATCTGCCAATCCTCCCTTTGTGGCCAGCCACAAGCACAAAGGGATCTAAATTAAGGTCTCCTCTGCTGGCCCAGCGTCACTGCTAATCCAAGACTCAAGGAAGAGTGGTTTTCAAACCCCAGCCCTGCCACAGCTGGACTGGCCGGTCGATCCAGGGAGTTCCTGGCCTCCAGAGCCTCAGTTACCACCTGCTCTCCGGTAAGAGTAAAGGTGCTCACCTTCCTGGGCTACTGCTGTGGGACACGGGACTGTGCACAGGGCTCTCTGCTTCCTCCCTCCCTGCGTTGGCCTCCAGGAGCACAGCCAGGACGGGGGTCCTCCTCTGACCTCTGACCTCCTCTCCCTGACGCCTTACCCCACTTCTGCCCCACAATCAACCCCCCTCGCATGGTACTGGCTCCCCAAGCCTCTCTCTAGGCGGCAGTGGCAACGCGGGACCGCGAGGCACCGGACTCAGGCGGCTCCTCTGCCGCTGGGTGGGCGGTGGGAGCCCGCTGCCTGGGGACAGCAACCCTGCCTGCGCGCTCACAGCAAGCTGCAGACTGCCGGACCTGGACAGGCGAGGCGGTCGGGGACTCAGCTGCGGGGCCGGGAACCGGGTCAGCCTAGGGGGAAGGCGGCGTCCAGGCCACGTCCCCACCGGGGCCGAACTGCTCCTCGGGTCCTCTCGGGTTGGAGTGGGTAGTTCGGCGCTTTCACCCCGGGTCCCGGGCCAGGCGGCTCCCAGCATGCGGACGCCCAGCGCGGTCCAAACCCGGCTCCTGCCCCGCCCGCGCTCCCGGCGGTCGAGTCTTCCCTCCGGTGGACGCGGGTAAGCGGAGCCCGGAGGGAGACAGTGGGCGCGAGACCCCGACCCCAGCCACAGGTGTCTGTGCCCCGACCCCGCCCGCCGCTGCGTCGCTGGGCTCTGGCGCGCGCCCCTCGTGTCACCGACGCGGGCTCCTCTGCTCCCTGAGGAGATCCGCGAGCCCACGGTCCCACCCGCCCGATACATGGGTCCATGCCCGACTCACCCGCGTCGGCTCTGGGGAAAGTTTGGTGCGTGGAGCTCTGTGCTCTGCGCGCCGTGC
>NW_004955429.1:13990208-14022225 GCF_000276665.1 Chinchilla lanigera | reverse complement strand
GGGCGGGGCGGCCTGAGCCCTGCGCCCCGCACCCCTGGCTCCCCGCCGGCGGCCTCAGCCCAGTCCGCACCAGAGGGGGTGGTGCGCGGTGAGGCGGGGATGAAAAGGGCGAGATGCTGGCAGAGGCAACGTAGACTGACAGGGTTGGTGCTAGCCAGACGGGGTGGGGGGGGGGAGGGCCCTGCACTGACCCCCAGGCCTAGAACCCTACACCCTCTCCTGTTTCTTCCTGGCTCCCCCTGATGAATGGGGATGGCTGGCTGCACCCCAGACCGAGTTTGAGTTTCCAAAACGCGATGTCCGATGTGTCCCTGTGCCACCTCGGGGTGGGAGTGAGGCGTGTGCAGTAGGACCCTGGGAGGGAACCTCTGTCCCCCAACCCCCCACCCCGAAGATGGAGGATTTGCCTTGCCTGCTTCTAGAGCTGGGACAGAGGGTGTTTCGCTATTCCTCACAGCCAGGAAACCCTTCTGTGAACCTCTAAACAGTGAGGCTCCAGATGGTCCTCCGGCTCTTTAGGAGGGGTGCCCAAGCTCAGAGGGAGGAGGGCCTGCTGGTGTGGGGTGGACATCTTGGGGTACTTAGCTCCCCCCACTAGCCGTGTGCAGTGGTTGTGGGGGGTCACACTTTGGCCACATGGCTGGTGGGAAATGAGCCCTTTCCAGGGCTCAGAATCCATGCCTGTACGATGTGAATTTATACAAACATCACCTAAGTTTCCGGAGCTTCCTTGCCTAGTCCTCAAATCACCCTAGGTGCAGGGAGGATCATTAGCCCTACTCTGCAGATGAGACAAGCAGGCACAGCGAGGTTATACTCAGGATACCCAAGAGCACACGCCAAGGAGCCTTCCTGAGGCCCAAGGTCACGTCATAACTGCCTTCTCTGGGCATGCTGCCGGGAAGCTCCATGATGTCATCCACACAAAGGGCTCAGTACCTGCTGCAATGGTCCCTGCTAGACAGCCTGTCTGCTGGGCAGATCAGAGGGCCATTAACAATGCCCAAATCCTGATAGCAGCCAACAGGGCTGGGCACCAACTCCACCCGCTAGAGTCAGAGCAGCCAGGATCCCCCCTTTGTCTCTGACTGCACAATTCAGGATCCAGGGCTCCTCCCAAACCCCAGAACACTTCCACTCACTCCCTGGCCACTCTCCAGGGCTTCACCTTTTACCCTTTCAAAGGAGTTAGCGCCCAGGTCACACCTGTTAGAAACTACAGGAAAGACGCTTTCTGCCATGATTGTGGGGTTTATAGTGGGGTGAAGGGATCTTCCAGACAGCTGGCTCTACTTCCACCCCACCTCACTTTCCTTCCTGCAGCACAGCAAAGGATGGCTCGCTTGGGATCCCTCCTCAAAGTTTCATTTCCAGGGCCAGATTTAGGCCTGCTAAACCCAGCATTTTTAGAAAAATTAGCATTTTAGAATTAGCACACCAGACATTATTTGAATCCCCCAGTGACCAGGATATGTGTTATTGGATTGTGGCATTTGGAATGGACATATCGTGCAGTAACCCCAGCTATAGGGGCAGTGGTGGTAGGGTACAACCAACTAGCAATACATGGTCAGCAGAGAAAAACAGCAGCTCTGTCCTGAAGGCGCTTCATGGTGTGCTACACCGGGCCCACTTCCTAAATTTTTCAGCTCAAGGTCCCTTTTGGCCAAAGCGGGTTTGTGCTCTGTTCATGCTATCTACAACTAGAGAATCCCCACCAACATCCTTGACATAACCGCCACTGCGGTTTTCATCTTACAAGGGGAAACCTACTGCCCAAGGTCAGACAGGAAGCCAGGCTTTGGCACTGAGCAACATCCTCAGCTTTTTCTAAAAATCTGTTTGAGACAGAGTCCTACCAAGTCTCAAAGTTTTCCAGGCTGGGCTTGAACTTGAGATTCTCCTGCCATAGTCTTTCAGAGTGCTGGGGTGACAGGTGTGCCCCACCATGCCTGGTTTAGTGGCGATTCCTTTGGTTGCAGGTAACATGAACCTAAAGATAACTAGCTTCATCCAAAAAAGGGTTCCTGAGCTGAAATGTTTGGAAGGCAGGTCTGGATTCAGCACAACCCATTCCAGACGCTCAGAGGAAGTTGCCATGAATCTGTTACCCTCTGTCTCTTGATTGTTTTCTCTTCTGTTCATTTTGTCAGAAAGCCGAGTTGCTCCACAGCAAGGCCGGAATGGCTGAGGGGTAAAGAGTCGACCTCCTTCCCAATACTTCCAGCAGAAATCTCAGGCTGACGGCCATTGGCCAGGCCTGGGTCACATGCCAGTCTTGAAACAATTATGGCCCTCTGATTGGCCATACCTGAGTCACATGACTATGCCTGGACTAGGGGTTGGGGCCAGGCGCTGAAACTGGTGCCTTTGGTGAGGTCAGTGGCACTGGTGCTGGACAGGCAGGAACAGGGCCGTCCTTTCCCGGAGGGGCTTTTATTTGGGTTAGACAAATTCCCTACGCAAAGTGCTTGGCCCAGTGCTTGGCTCTGGTAAGTGCTTGCTAATTGAGTCCCCTTCCTTCCTCCTCTGGAAATAGGAATCAGTGTTCACCAAAGCCAGGACAATTGCTTCCTTATTCACATGGGGAAACTGAGGAAGGCATGGACAGGAGAAGGGACTTCCCAAGGGGTGCTGGATAATGAGCCACAGAGCCCACATCCCTGACTGTGAAACAACCCCTCTGAAAGGGTGTGCTGGTTACTTTCAGTCCCCCACTGACCAAGAGCCCTGTCTTTGCTCAGGGAACAGGGCCATCACAAAGCCCTGGAGACTGGGAGGAAATAACTCCCACTTATGCTGGGTTCCAGGGCTGTGCTACAGCGGGGAGCGGGCAGGTCTGGGCAGAGTGCCTGGTCAGTGCTCCACCCAGCCCAGCACCAAGGCAGCCATCTCCTCTGGGACTGAATGGCCCCAGTCGTCCAGATGGCCACTGCTTAGGTAGCTGCCCAAAGTGGCAAGGTGGCTCTTCTCCTGTTCTGTTTCCTGCTCAGTTTGTGAGAGAAGTGTGAACCTCACGACCAAAGTGGGCCAGCAGGCCATGCAGAGCCCTCAAAACTGGCCATTTCAAGTTGGCCCTCAGTTCAAAGGTCTGGCCTTGGGTTGTTGCTGTGATCTCTCCACTAGAAATCTAGCTAGCTACATACTGTAAGGCTGTCCGTCCATCTGTCCACCCGTCTATGGCGTGGGGGATGGACCCAGGGCCTTGAACACGCTAGGCAAGTGCTCTGCCTCTGAGCTGCACACCAGGCCCTTGCTGTTTGAAGAAAGGTGAGCAGGAATGTCAGGAATCAAGGTAGAATGACAAGACCAGGCTGCTCAGTCCCCTCTTAAGTAAAGCACAGTTTTTGGGGTGCACATTGAGAAAATCTACCTTGAGGATAGTTTGGGAACCAGATATTGAGAACTTTAAAATGTTGAGCTCCATCCTTTTAAGAGTGTTTCCTGAAGAAAATGACCAGAGACACCACCAAGTTATGCATAAAGGTGCTCACAGCAGATTTGTGTACAACAGTAAAAGCCTTTCAAAAATTCTGAATGCTTAACTGGAGGGCACCAGCTTGAGAGATTATAGTATAGTATATTACTGGAATTGCCCATGAAGCAGTGTTTAAGGTCAGGTAAGAGAATAGAGGATTCCGTGAGAACTGATCACAGTGTGACAGGTCACTCACATGAGCAAGTTAGAAGAGACCCAGTACGTCTAGACCCCTGCAGTGAGAACTGTACCTTTCTGTGTATAAAAATGCAAAGTAGTTACAGCAAGGCTTGATGGGAAAGAGAATATTTTGTGGGCATTTTTGGCTCTAGCTCATTTTTACTCATTTGTATTTTCTAACATTTTTTTTTTCAGTAAATACATTTCACTTTGGTAATTAGAACAAATGACCAATAATTTTTATAAAAATGTTTGTACTTGGTTTCATTTTAGAAAAGCACTCTCATTTATTAAAAGATCACAACCAGAAATGGATTAAATTGACCTCTCTGTCTTCATCTCTTTCCTGTCTTTCTCTTTCTCTCTCCGGTCTCTGTCCCTGTCCCCCACCCATGTCCCTCTCTCCCTCCCCATCCACTGGAGAGGTTGAGGATATTAGAGCTGGGAGCAGCACCAGGAAAAGATGCTGCAGGAGGAGCAGGACCTATTTGCTGTGTGACCCTGCGCATGCCACTCGCTGTCTCTGGGTTTCCACTCACTGCCATATTGATAACATCAACTATTTGGCTCCATTGTCTCTGGAATTCTTCCCAAGACCAAACTTCTATGTGCACATAAGATCTTTGAGCTTTAGTGAACACCTGGGGAAGTTGAAGTGTGCCCAGCATGAATTCTCATCTCCGTGGCCCTGTGGGATGTTGAGAGCTTTGCTCAAGTCCCAGACTCTGAGCTCCCCTTTCTCCAGAGCGGCTGGCCTCCCTATCCGGCTGCCTGGGAACTGGTGGCTCCTGGAAAAAGCCCACCCATCTCAGGTACCCTCTGGGGTCCCTCATCCTTAGGGATCTTGACCTCTCGACCTTGACCAGAGCGTGCTGTGAGGACATCTGACAGGGTTTCAGAGCTTTTAAAACAGTTTTATCCAGGGTTTCCTGCAGTTTGAGAGGACCGGTCTCACTTGTCAGAGGCAGAAACCCAAGCCCCTCACACAACACTCTGCGAATGGAGCGAGGCAGGGGCAGATGGTCTGTATAATGGGCTCTGTTGATATGCAAGATGCGTCTGCGTTTATGCAGAAAAGATGGAGAACAGCTTTCTCTCGCTAGACTTTCTTTTCTTTTTAAACAAAATTTATTTTTAAAATTTCACAGCGTACACACTGAGAATATCCAAACTGGAATTGATCTTTGAGGGCATTTATACCCATTTCATAAATGAGGAAGGTGAAGCCAAGAACATTTGACTTCATTTCAGTGGAACAACTATTGGAGGTTTGCTGTGGACAGAGACCCGAGCTAAGGATCACAAAGGGCACCCAAAGGGATGTAACTGTAATCACTTATGCCTGTCACCCCACTAGACACAGGGACTCGAAGAAGGAGAGGGTAAGGGTCTGTCTGAAAGGTACTCTAGCTGCTGAGAGGCCATCCAGCAAAACGGCTACAACCAAAAGGGTTCATTCTAAGTGTTTGGTGAGGAGGCAGAGCAATTAGAATTCCTGTATGTGGTTGATGAGCTCGGAGATGACACATCCGCTTCCGAAAGATATCAGTGTACATCTTCCACAGCTCGGCAAATCCAATCCCCAGAGACCTGACACTCAGCAACAAGCTGCATATATTTCACAAAACACATACACAGCGGCAAAAAATATTCTTGCCGAGGAGAAAGACACTTGCCTACGGCATCCCATGTATGATGGAAGAAGCGCTAAAGTGCCAGGCACAGCGGCACAGGACTGTAATCTGAGGCCCTAGGAGTTCAGAGGCAGGAGGATCACTGTGAGTTCGAGGCTAGCCTCAACTATATGATGAGTCCAAGGCCAGCCTGGACTATTTAGTGGGACCATCTCAAATAAATAAGTAAACAGATAAATCAATAAATAAAATGTCTAAAATAAATGTTAAATGACAATAGGACAGAGATTATTGTTTGCTTTTTAATAACAACTCTTCCAATAGCCAGTAAATAAAAGATTATATTTCCCAGGCTCCTTTAGAGCAAAGTATAGCCATGTGACTAAATTCTAACCAATGAGCTATGAGGGAATGTGTTATAGAGATTTCTAGGAAATCTCTCTGACCAACACAAGCAAACTCTCTTTTTTTCTGCTGCTTGGAACACAGACATAGTGGCTGGAGCTTTAGTAGCTATTCTGAGCTATCATGTCACCTTGAGCAGAAGCCACAACCTCAAATGGAACAAAGGAATGAAGAGAGAGGGAGATGAACACCCCTGACTCTTGGGCATCAGAGAAGCCTGAGAAGTTATGGTGGATGTGAAAAGCTCCCCATGAGTTGGGCAGGGAAGGAGAAGGAAGGAGGTTTCAGGCGTCAGGTCATTCCCGTGCTGGAAAAGGGATGTGGGCAGTGTCTTCAAATCCCAGAGCCACCCTAAGCAAATCCTTTCTAATGATACGTTCTTCCTCTGCCTATAAAATGGGGGTAACACTGTCCTCTGGCTTGCTGGATGGTGAGGGTGAGGAGAGTTAATACCTGTGATGTGCTCAAAACACAGCCCAGTGACTGGTGGCTGTGTGTGCACCTATAAAGTGGACGCACACTGTCCTGCTTCCCAGGGTGGCCCGATGTGTGACACAGCTGTGGTAGTTTGACAACTGGTGGTCAGCTTGTAACACCCAGCTGAACTGAACAGCACAGTGCCGGGTGTGGACGGCCCACCTGAGGATTGCTGCAAGCAGCATAGAAAGGAGAACTGGAGGGGAAGAGGGGCTGTTGCTGGTTCTCCTGGGGGAGTCCGTCACACTGGCTTTCCTGATGTGAACTCAGCTGTTCTCATTATCCGAGGAGCTTGGGACCTTGTCACCGAGGATGGCTGTGGTACCTTTCAGGGGAGCTCTGGTTTTTACTTTGAATGTCCCTTCCTGGCTCCAGTGCAGATCCCCCAGCTTGCTGGCATAGATCCTTCATCCTGCTAAGGCAGACTTTCTAGATTCCACCCCTGACCTTGGGGCCTTCCCAGCACAGATTCTTGAAACAGGCTTGCATGAGACATTGTTGTGGGCTCTTGGCCTCCAGTTGGACTTGTGAGGGGCATTGTTATGGGCTTTAGGTCTTTAACTGGATTCATATAGGACATTGCCGTGGAATCCAGGCCCTCAGCTGGATTCTTTGGGTCTTTAATGTGTGGACAGATTTCCTGCAGTCCTTTGTACTTGACTCTTTGGGTGACTATGATAAAATAATTCTATAAATTATATCTCCTGTATGAAATTGTTTCCCTTCTATTTTTTTTTTTGGTTTTTCTCCGGTACCGGGAACCGAACTCATGACCTTGCGCTTGCCAGGCAAGCTCTTTGCCGCTGAGCTAAATCCCCAGCCCCTTGTTTCCCTTCTAAACCCTGACTACAACAACAGCTATGGAGTCCACAATCAATATTCAACACACTTCCCCAACCCCCTATCCTGTGTCATTCCCTAGGCCAAGAGGTCACTGACTCGCTGACTCATCTGTTGTCTTAGTCTCTATCCTGTCCCTTGGACAGAACACCTGACACCCAACATTTAAGAGCAGAGGCTTATTCGGCTCAGTTTCCAGTGGGCTCAGTGCATGCTCCGCTAGCTCCAAGGCAGAAACAGCATGGCAGAAGGGCATGGTGGAGGACAGGTGCTCAGCTCACGGCATCCAGGCAGAAGAGACCAGGAGGGGCCAGGACAAGAAGATTCCTTTCAGGCTAGGCATGATGATGCATGCCTGTAGTCCCAGCATTCCAAAGGCTGTGAGTTCAGGGCCAGCCTGAGCTACATAGGGAGACCCTGTCTCAAAACAGTAACAATAACAATGGAACACACCCTTTCAGGCCATGCCCTTAGTGACCACCTCCACACGGCACATTCAGCCATGAAATCCTCAGTGGACAAATCCACCAAAGAATACAGCACCCCATGATCCAGCCACCTTCCCAAAGCGCCCCCTCTGAACACTTGAGGCTTTGAGGGGACATGTTAGGTCTAAACTATAGCATCTCTGCCCTCAAGTTGCTCATGGTCTAAAGGAAAGTAAAGGAACAAGCATAATACAGCGTGACATACTGGACTATCTGATTTCGGCCCATGAGCCCAAGTGAGGGAGAAAAGTAATGACCTTCTCGGTGTGTGAACTTGGCCTCAGCTGTGAACACCCATCACAGCAAGGGGGCCACAGTCTCCCTCGAGTTGAGCTCTTCCTACTTCTCGAGGTAGCAGCTCTGGGCTGGGGATCTTGTGGGAGCCTCTGTGGCACTTCAGCCCTCATCTACAAATGTCTATCATGACATTTGTTCCTCTCCACACAGATCACTGCCAAGTTGTCCCTTCCTCCTGTGACCTGATCCACCAGCTCAGCCCCTGTGGTGCTGGGCACTTGGGCCTGTTGGAAACACACATGGCCAGTTTTCCTGCATCTGCCTTGGAAAAGGTCATGTTTCAGCTAACCTGTCTGGGACCCGGGGTCTCTCCAAGCTCCGGGTTTCGCCAAGGGGGTCTAGGTTCCTCTCCACCTTCCCTTGCAGCTTCTCTGGCTTCTCCTCACCCTGGTCTCCACTGCCTGGCAGGGGGTATGGGTGGGGCCTTGCTCCTCCCTTCCTGCACAGTACCTACGGACCACATCAGCAGAACATGGAACCTCTTCCTGCTCCCAGGACACCTCAAAATGCCAAGCCAGGAAGAGGCCGGTTTCTCTATCTCTGTGGTGCTACAGAAGGACTGCAGCTTCCAGACACAGCCTAAAATAGGAGTGCAAGATTCGCAAAGATGGAAATGATCAGGAATGAAGCCAGGTGTGGTGACACACACCTGTCACCCCAGAAGGTGGGAGGCTGAGCAGCCGGAGGATCACTGCAAGCTGGAGACCAGCCTAGGCTACATAGTGAGTTCAAGGTCAGCCTAAAGTACATAGCGAGACCTTGTCTCAAAAAACCAAGAAGAAAGAAAAAAGGTACTATCAAGAATGAGAAGTAACTTCTGGGTTACAGAGGCCTTGGAACCCCCAGAACCCCCTGAATGGCTGGAGGGGATGGAAATGGCACAGACACGAGGAAAAGCACTCCTCCACCTTAAGAAACACAGATCCACCCTTAGAGACAGAGCAGAAAGTGTAACAGCTCGACTCCTAACAACGGTCAGTATAGCCACTATAGGAAAATGAATGAACAAACTGGTGAGTTCCTACCAGCAAGGACTGTGCAACGGTAAAGGCAGAAAATTGCACTGCAGCAGGATAGAGAAAGGAGAAACAACCTCAGGCACATTCAGGTATTTGATCTTTGACAAAGGGGCCAAAAACATAGGCTGGAGGAAAGACAGCCTCTTTAATAGTGTTGGGAAAACAACTATATGGAATAAGAGTGGTGATAGTGGACACCTTGTCTTGTTCTTGATTTTAGAGTAAAAGCTTTCAGTTTTGTCCATTTAGTATGATGTTGGCTATTGGTTTGTCATAGCTGGCTTTTATCAGATTGTGATAAAGACCATCTATTCCAATTTTCTGTAAGGTTTTTGAATGGTGTGTTGAACTTTGTCAGATGCTTTTTCTGAGCCTATTGAGATGATCATGTGGTTTTTGCACTTGATTTTGGTAATATGGTGTGTTACATCTATTGATTTGCATATATTGAACCATCCCTGCATCCCTGGAATGAATCATACTTGATCATGGTGTATAATCTTCTTGATGATTTGCTGCATTCTGTTTGGCAGTATCTTATGGAGGATTTCTGCATTTGTGTTCATTAGGGAGATTAGCCTATAGTTCTCTTTTTTTTGGTTGGATCCTTCCCTGGTTTTTGGCTTCAGGGTAAGGCTTGCTTCCAGAAATGAGTTTGGGAGTATTGCTTCTTTTTCAATTTCATTAAAGAGTTTGAGAAGTACCATCATTAGGTCTTCTCTAAATTTCTAATAGATTTCAGCAGTGAATCCATCAGGACCTGGGCTTTTCTTTGGCAGTAGGATTTTAATTACAGTTTTAATTTCATTGACTGATGTTGATTTACTTAAAATATTTATATCTTCCTGACTCAGCTTGGTAATTCATATGTATCTAGGAATCTGTCCATTTCTTCTATGTTTTCCATTTTAATAGAATACAGGTTCTCAAAGTAGGTATCAATGATCTTCTGAATTTCTGCAGTATCCATTGTGATTTCACCCTTTTTGTTCCTAATTGCATGGCTTTGAGTCTTTTCTTTCCTTTTTTTTGATAAGGTTGGGTAAGGGTTTGTCAATGTTATTTAATCTTTCAAAGAGCCAACTCATCAATATTGATAATTTGTACTGTTTTCTTAGGCTCAACTGCATTAATTTTGATCTGATCTTTATGGTTTTCTCTGTTGTATGCACTTTGGGCTTGACTTGTTCTTTATTTCTAGAAGCTTGAGGTTCAACACTAGTTGTTTATTTGAGTTGGCTGGTTTATTTTCTTTTTCTCCCCTGCCTTTTATTTTGAGACATGGTCTTACGGTATAGTTCAGGTTGGCCTTGAACTCACTAAGGAGCCCAAGGTTGCCTCAAATTTGCAGTGATCCTCTTGCCTTAACCTCTCAAGGGCTAGGATTATGGGTGTGTGCCACCATGATCCACCTGTTTTTATGATATGGGAATTCACTGCTATAAATTTCTCTCATAAGACTGCTTTCATTGGGTCCTGTAAGTTCCAGTATGTTGTATTGGCATTATTGTTTAATTGTAGAAACTATCTAACTTCTTCTTTAACTTCATCTGTGATCCATTGGTTGTTCAGGAGGGTGTTATTTAATTTCCATGTGTTTATCTTCTTGTGGTTTCTTTTGCCACTGATTTCCATTTTAATTTCACTATGTCTGATAGTGTGCATGGGATAATTTCAATTCTTTTGCATTTACTTAAGCATGTTCTATAAGCTAGTATGTGTTCTGTTTTGTGCAGCTGAGAAGAATGTGTATTTTGATGTTGCAGAATGGAACACTCTGTAGATATGTACTAAGTCCATTTGTTCAAAGGTTTGTTTAAGTTCTGATATTTCTTTGTTGATTTTTTTGTTTCTTTGATCCATCTATTTGTGATAGTGGGGTATTGAGGTCCCCCATTATATCTGCTAGTGCTTATTTGATTTTTCATGTCTGTTAATATTTGTTTAATATAGTTGAGTGTGCTGGTATTAAGTGCATATATATTTATGATTGTTATCTCTTTCTCTTGGATTGTTCCCTTTACAAAGATGTAGTGACCTTCCTTGTCTCTCTGACTAAGTCTTGGCTTGAAATTCTCCTTGTCTACAAGTAGGATAGCTACCTCTGCTTTCTTCCAAGTTTCTGACACATGGAATATTGTCTTCCATCCTTTGTTTTTTAGTGTATGAATTTATTTTTTAATTAAATGTGGTTCTTCTATGAAGCATATTGTTGGATCTTGTCTCTTGGTCTATTCTGCCAGTCTTTTTCTTTGGACTGGTGAATTAAGACCTTTATCATTGATGATTATAACTGATATGTATTGACTTAGCCTCATCATGTTATTTTCCTGCTGGGTTCCCTTTGTTCTCCCCCTGCTTAATTACTTGCCTTGTTTGGTGGATTCATTCTGTTTGGGATCATAGAGGTGTAGCCCTCATTATCTCTTTCTAGAATGTTCTTCAGAACATTTTTAGTGCTGGTTTGGTGGCCAGGAATTTCTTCAGGTGTTCTTTGTCATAGAAGTGTCTTAATTCTTCATCAGTTTGAAACTTAGTGTTGAGGGGGTAGAGGCTGTTTTCTTTTAGGGCTTGAAATAGTTCCCTCCAAGCTCTCCTTGACTTGAGGGTTTGTGTTGAGAAGTCTGCTGTGATTTGGATAGGCTTTCCTTTATAGGTAATTTGTTTCTTTTCTCTAATAGCTTTTAACATTCCTTTCTTCTGTTGAATTTCTGCAATCTTGACTATTATATGCCTTGCCGTAGATTTTAGTTTTGAGCATGGCTAATTAGAATTCTATATGCCTCATTTAACTGTATGTCAAATTCTTTTTCCCTGCTTGGGAAGTTTTCTGCTATTATGTTTGTGAACAAGTTTTTTTGTGTCATTTGCATTATCTCCTGGTTTTTCATTGACTACAGTCAATTTTAGCTCCACTGAAGTTCAGGCTGGCTTCTGGCTGTGAGGCTAGAGCCTGGTTTGTCCAGCCTACAACACCCCATGTGCCTCCTGCCAGCTTGAACTCTGCTCCTTGCCTGCTTAAACTTGGCTCCTTGACCTCCTGCTGACTTCAACTCAGTTCTGCCTCAGTCTGACACTGGGAGCTGCTACTTACAGCCATCTGCAGCTTCTCTGAGTTCTGAGCTCAGTGCCCCTCTCCAAGATGGATACCAGGCAATCAGCCTTTCCTGGGGGATGTCTGAGCCCAAGTAGCTTACAGTCTGCTGTGGCAACTGCTCCATTCCACTGGTGCATTTCTTTGTGGAGCCCTATTGGGTTGCCAGTAGTCACTGTGTGTCTGAAGGTTCAAGGTGCCCCTCCCATGCAGGGTTCAGGGAGAAAGCACCACTTACCTCCTCCTTCTTCTTCACTGAGGTCTCTCTCTTTACTCTCCTTGTTAGCTTCAATTCTCACTTAAGATCCTTGCTAGGTCCCAAGGACCCACTTCCTTCCTTTTTCTCTTTCTCATTTTGCTATATTCCAATGTCTGGACACCAAATCCTGGGAAGGCTGTTTTTGCACTGTTCACCACTCTACTATCTTCCTGGAAGTCTCAGTGTTTGGGAAAATGAGTATCTGCATGCAGAAATTTGAGTCTAGAACCATATCTCTCACCATGTACTAAACTAAAACAAAACAAAGATCTAAATGTTAAAATGGAAACAACCTGCTGGAAGACAAAATAGGTAAAAATCTTGAAGTCAGAGGTATAGGCAAGGACTTTCTGTACAGAATCCCACTGGGCAGGAAATAGTTCTGAGAATCAACAAATGGGAACACATCAAATTAAAAAGCTTCTATACAGCAAAAGAAAACAGCCCCCAGGGTAAAGAGACAACCTACAGAATGGGAAAAATACTTTTGCCAGTGATCCCCAGAGGGCTAATATCTAGAATATATAAAGAACTAAAAAAAAATTAGATCCCCAAAATAAAAGATCCAACACAAAAAGAGCATGTAAAATGAACAGACATTTCACAGAAGTACAAGTGACCAATAAATAAATGGAAAAAAGTTTGACATGGCTGGTCATTAGATAAATGCAAGTTGAAACAACCAGGAAATTCTATCTTATCCTACAAAGAATGGCCATCATTAAGAAATCAAACAATAAATACTGCTGAGTCTGTGGGGAAAAGGAACGCTTCTACACTGTTGGTGGGAGTGTAAACTAGTACAACCACTGTGGAAATCAGTATGGAGAGTCCCCAAAAACCTGAAACTAGAAATTTCATTTGACGCATCTATTCCCCTTGTAGGTTTCTTCCTGAAAGAGTTACAGACATCATATTACAGTGATCCATGCACACCCATGTTTATAGCAGCACAACTCATAATAGCTAAATCTTGGAAGCAGCCTGTATTTCCATCAACAGATAAATGGATAAAGAAAAAGTGGTGTTTACGTACAAAAGAGTACCATGCTACTTCTCTGTATATAGATAAGGAAAGATAAAATTGAGTCATTTAATAGATGCACTTTGAGACCATAATATTAAGTGAAATAAATGAGACACACAAGCTTAAATATCAGATGGTTTCTCTTATATGAGAACCTCAAATTATAAATAAAGAGCAAAATAAAAGATAGATAAGAGGAAGTAGGGAGATGGATCTTTCTCAAAGGGGAAGGGGATCAAGAGCTGGAGGGAGGAGGAGAGAGAGAAGGGCATAAAGAAGGAATAAAGATGTGTTCAGTACATGTACCAACTCTATGCAAGGAATGAACACATTACGTACTGCAAACATGGAGTGATACAAATTTTTAAAATCCATTAGAAATAAAGTAAGGGAACACTGCTGTCTACAACAGGGAGAAAAGTCAAAACCATTATTCTAATCTTTACAAACACAAAAAAGTAAATTTTATACAATTCTATTTACAGTAAGTTTGAGAACTGGCAAAAGTAATCTGTAGTTCTAGAAGTGTTACCACTTATGGAGAAGAAGAGGAATAATCAGTGACCACAGGAGGATTCTGGAAAAGCCCTACACTTTGATCTTTGGGATGGTGACCTGGGCAAATACATAGATAAAACTCCATTGAGCTCTGTGCTGAAGATCTGTGCCTTCTACAAATACTTATACCTCAGCTTTAAAAACCTCACTTTCCTTAAAGACCCACAGAGGCTAACGTTTCAAAGGTAACATCCTCCCTAGGCACCACGCAGAGGAAGCAGGCAGGACCACTGGATGCGAATTAGAGCTGGCAGGACACAGGTGGGAAGAGGGGTTATAAGGGCACCAGAGACCCAGGAGATAGGGGTGTGGCCTGGCCTCAGCTCATAGGGAAAGGAGCTTCAGGAATACTCAGGAGGAAGGTGCAGGGCAGGACAGGAGAGAGGATGGTTAAGGAGATTTCCAGGTCCAGGCCTTCCGTGTCAAGTTGGAGCCATTTACTAAGAACAGCACAGGAGGAAGTATTTTTAAGGACCATGGTGGTGGACCAGATGTTGTTTGCGCCTGTCCAGTTCTTGCTTCCCTTTTTTCTTGGGACAGAACTTTGCTGTTCTTATGGAGAACTGGTTCCCTATCCTCAGGCCATACAATCAAGGTAGGTGTGGCCTCGTTGATTGGGTATAGTGCCCGTGACTCAGGTCTGGCCAGTCAGCATGTTTTAGGTCTCTCACCACAGTCATTGGTTCGGGGATTGGCCCATGACCAACACCGAACCAATGACAGTCAGCCCTGAGAGTTCTTCTGGAATCACTGGAAAAAAAGTGAAGTCTTTCCTGAAGGAGTTGCTAAGCTGGTGGAATGTAAGCTGACTTCACCACTCAGATGAGGAGAGCTTGCTTGACAATGAAGCCAGCCCTTGAGGAGACAGAGCTAAAAGAATGACAGAGCCATATGCCGTTGTTGGGGCTTCTAGATCCAGCCATGTCTGAAGGTGAACCTGAACTTTTCATCTTCATGAGCCAATGGATTATCTCCTTGGAGTCTTGGAATTCTTGTCTCTTTTAACTGGAAGTGTTCTGATCAAAGTAGACTCCATTAAAAGCTTTTATATGGGCACAGAGCTTCCGCTCAGGATGATGAAAAAGTTCTGGAAATGGAGGGTGGATGCTTGTCCCACAACACTGTGACTGCACCTAATGCTTAATTGTACACTTTTAGTGGTTAAAATGGCAAATCTTTATTTCCTCACAATTTAAAAAATATTTGGAAAAGCTTTTATGATCCTAGTAAGAGAGACAAGCTTTAGGTCAAGGAAACATAAAATGGCTCCATGAAGAACACTGATGCTGAGAAAGAGTTTGGAAGACAGCTGGAGAAGAACTGGTGTGGAGTGGGCCATGCTCCAGGTGGAGGGAACAGACATGCACAGCCCTGGCGGAAGGAAGGAGGGGCTCCCAGAATGCTGCACCATCAGGTTGGCCTCAAGCGCTGGGTACGGGGAAAGAGTCTGGAAGACTGGTAGCCAGACCAGCACGGCCTTGAACGCTGAGGTGAGTTTAGATCAACCCAGCCAACAAGCCTGTTGAGAAGGCGCCTGGAAGTTCCCACAAGAGCTGGCTGGATGTTGCGCCCAGGGCCTAGTTCCAGCAATATAAGGTAGTGGCGTCCCTCTCTCCTCCTGTCCTAAAGCACACTGCTTCCCAGGCGGCATGCCTGGGGCGCCTGGCCAAAAATGAGTGAACAGAACCAAGAACCCTGCTCCGTGCAGCCCATTCCTCCTAAGACAGGCTGGAGGCTCTGTGGACCCACATCCAGTTGCTGTTACTTAAAACACTCCAAGGCTTCTCATCCCCACCGGAAGTAAGAACACACGCCTCCTATGGCCCTCAAGACTCCAGGTTAGCTGGCCCTGTGTCCCTTCGGTCCTCATCTTCTGTCACTCCTCCCTGGGCTCTCCGCCCTCTGGCCACACTGCAAACACACCGAACTTCTGTTCTGTCCTGGGACCTCTGCACTTGCTGGTCTCTGCCCAGGACACGAGTTCCCCAGAGCTCCCCAGGGGCACCGCCTCATTGCATCTGTCCTCCTGATTGCTCCTGGAGAAGCCTTTGCTGGAAAGGCAGCGCCCCCACCTCTCCCTCCGCCTCCTTAGTGCTCCATGCTGTCCGAGGTGGTCTTTTCCTCCACCTGAATGTGAGGGACTCTGTCTTGTTCCCTACCCTGACCCCAGCACTGAGGACAGCCACCGGCCCAGAGCACTGCTGAGGTCTCTGGAGGCTGATCTGCAACAGGGTCAGGTGGGCCAGGGGCACAGAGGGGCTCTCCAGGGCACCTGCGCATCAGTGACAGGCTAGACCAAGACCAGGCTACCAGCTCCCAGGCCAGCGCCTTCTCTGCAGTTCCCCTCCAGCCTTTGCTACTCAGAGCACTGGCAGGCCTTGGGACTTCTCTGCTCTGATGGGACTATGGCAGGGCGGGAAGAGCAGTGAAGAAGACGTGGGAGAGGTGGGTGCATGGGCCAGAGATGAGCGAGCACACTGTTGCTTGCGCGAAGAGGCAGGCACTGACACGGGGCAGCAGTGAGAAGCCCAGAGCTGGGTGTGCCCACCTGGCTTCCATCCTGGCTGCAATACTGCCTGGCTGTTCACACTGTCACCCGAGAGGGCCTTGTTGAGCACCATCATCCAAGGCAGCTGTTTCTGAGATGGAGCTGTGTCCTGGGCCTCTGGGTGCTTTGCTCTCGCATAGCTCGCTATAAACAAGGGCTGACCTGGGTGGCCACTGGAATACTGCAGGTGAGCAGGTGACTGTGATGACCTCTGAGTATAGATACTGAAACAGCCTGCCTCTCCTGCCTGGTCTTGCACATCACATCCCCCCCACCATGAGGCAGCTGCCATGGGGCAAGGACACTCATACAGCTCCAGGGAGCTTCTGCTTGGAGAGGAACTCAGGGCTCCAGCCAACAGCAGCGCCAGTTGCGGGTGGCAAGCAGGCTCTTGCACTTGGCCTCATCAGATGTGCGAGACCCCAGCCAGAACTGAAATCCTGACTCAGCAGGGCTGGGGAACAATGCTGTATTGCTTTTAAGCTCCTAAGTGTTGGGATGATTTGTTATGCAGCTATAGATAACTGATACATTGTCCTCTTCTTCACCGCTGACATTCACTGAGAGCTTCCTCTGTGGATTTCCATTCTCAAGAATGCTCTGAAGTATGTGCTCATGTGAATGCCATTTTATGGGCAAAAAAACTGAGGTTCAGGGGGCTGGGGATTTAGCTCAGCGGCAAAGCGCCTGCCTGGCAAGTGCAAGGTCGTGAGTTCGGTTCCCGGTACCGGACAAAAACCAAAAAAAAAAAAAACCAAAAACTGAGGTTCAGAGCTGTGAAGTTTCTCCCCACTGTATCCTTGACCTTATGAACTTTAGAGTAAGGCCTGATAGTCAGAAGCTACCTATGACCCAGGCAGAGTACAAGTTGGGATTCCAGGAGGGAGGGAGAGAAAGATTTTGGAACTGGCGTCTGGTAGTTGGGCTCCCGAGGTTGGGAGGGTAGTGAGAACCCTCTGAAGGTAGCCTCTCTGCCTCTGAGCCCCGATTACCACAGGAAGCCCTGCTGCTGATGTGCCCCAGTGAGTCCTGGCCCTGGAGGCACACATGCCAGCATCAGGAGTGAACCTGGCAGGCCAGCGTGGCACAGTCCACGTTACAGTTGGGGCCACCGAGGTGAGAGAACTTGTGCAATGTGGGCGGCTCCAAGGGCAGAGGCTGGACAACAGCCAGCAACTGAGTGTTCTCGCAAGTGCTCGGGGGTCCTCTGAGGGAAAGTCCTGGGGAGGTAGGAGGAGAGTAGGTTTTGAAACGGAAAGGTGGCTTGGAGGCCAGAGGCTCCCCAGGGGTGTGCCAGGGTAGGAAGGAGGATGAGGCTTGGCCAAGGAGCTTGCATCCGGGGTGGAAGTGCAGCTGCAGGGTGTGTGCAGAAGGAGTGATTTGGTGCAGTGCCAAGGGTGGGAGGAAGGGGCTTATTTTGCTTGCTTGGATGGAAATCATCCCTGTGATTCTGCTCTCCCTGGTAGATGTGTTGGCGTTGCATCCGCCTTGGCAAATGCTCTCAATCTATTATCCCTTTCTGCCACAAAGGGCAGTGAGAAGTCCAGATGTGAGTAGAAGCCTTTCTGTCCCGTTGCCGGGCTGCCAAGTACAGCTGTGCAGGTTGTTCACTGCATGCAGGCACCAGGTCAAAGGGCCTGAAATCCAGCGTGTCCTTTGTCTCCTCAGCCCCACGCCTGCAAGGCTGCATCTGCCCAAAGAGTTCTATCGTTTTTCTTTTTCTTTTTTTTTTTTTTTAATGATCTGAAATTCACACAATTTAAAATTCATCATTTTAAAGCATAAAAGTTGGCAGTTCACTATTCACAACATTGCATAACCATTGCCATGGTCAGTTTCTAGGGCATTTTCTTCTTATTTCTTTTGGTTCTTTTTTTTGAGACAGGGTCTTGCTCTGTAGCCCAGGCTGGCCTCGAACTTGCAGCTCAGCCTCCAGAGTGCTGGGATTACAGGCTTTCCCCACCACGCCCAACTCTAGGGCATTTTTGTCACGCCCCCCAAGACAACTTTGTAACTTAACTCTCCCCTTCTTCCATTCCTTGACGACTACTAATCTGGCCTCCGTAGACATCTTTATTTTGGAGTCCTGTGATTTGTAGTCCTTTGTGATTGGCTTCTTTCATGTAACAAGATGTTTTCAAATTCTACCCACGTGTGCCATTCCTTTTTACGGATAAGAAATATCCTACTGCATACACACTCTGCCTTTTGTGCAGGCATTTATTTGTGGACATTGGGCTTGTACCCACTGCTCGTTGTGAATAATGATGTGAAGATTCTTGTGTGTTTGTGAACACACTATGTTCTCGGCTTAGATGTATGTCGGGGATGGAACTGGAGGGTCATACGGCAATTCTATATTTACCTTTTCACTCGCTGAAGTGTTTTCCAAAGTAACCATGCCACTTCACGCCCCCACAGCTATGGCTGAGGCTTCCCAAGACCCATGTGCTTGTCAGTACTCGCTGTTGCCCATGGCTTTCATTATTGTGGCCTTCCCAGTGGGTGGGCTGTGCTCTCTCATTGTGGTTTTGACTAGCATTTCGCTAATAGCTAATGATGCTGGGCATCTTTTCATGTGCTTATTGGCCATTTGTGTATTTTCTTTGGAGATGCATCTATTTAAATCCTTTGCCCATTTTCCGTTGTTTGTCTTTTTAATGTTGAATTGTACAAGCCTGTTTTGCATTCTGGGTATCAGCTCTGCAGAAGATGTGTGATTTGTGAGCATTCCCTTCCATTCTCTGGGGACTGCCTTCTTCTGACTCATGCTGGACTTTCTGTGGGCCAGTAGAGACCTTAGCCCCTTAGCCAGCATGTCCCCCACTCTTCCACCATGAAACCAGAAGCAGTCCCTGAGAGATCTCACCCCAGAGGGTGGCTTCATCCCTCAGGACCTTTACAGATGGCCCTCCCTGTGCCAGCACCAGGAGTCAGACCCTGCAGACAGAAGGGGAGCTATGTATGAAGCCCCAAGCTGTGGCTGTGCCCAGGATGTGTGGAAAGGTCCTTCCCTATCCTCCCTAGTGATACCAGGAGCCACTTAGACACTCAAACAAGAAAAGAGGCACTGTCTGGACTCTGCCCATCACACATCCTCCAATCAGGTTTGGATGCCTGGACTTCACTTCTGCACTCTCCAATCAGCTGCCACGCTCCACTTGTAGGGACTCCACTCCATCACACTATCTTCCAATCTGCTGTGGATGCTGTCCTCTGTCCTTGTCACACCATCCTCCAATCAGCTCTGGCTGGCCAGATTCTACCCTTACCACTCTCCAATCAGCAGAAGCTGACTGGACTCCACCTCCTGCCAGTTTCCAATCAGCTGTGCTTGCCTGGACCCCACCCCACCTGGCCCCGCCTTCTGTGCTCTTCTGCCCCCCAGCACCTAGACTGTTTCACGTGGATGGCTCCAGGGCTCTGTAACTTCGCCCCACCATGGATGCCGACAAGTTCTCAGTGGCTCCAGTCTGCTCCCTCCACTCCCCTCCTGGAGATGGCACACCCAGAACTTGCCTCGGATTCCTCACTATGCATCTCAGGGGCCTAAACAGCCCCAGCACGGTCCCATCTTGGTAGGGTCAGCCCCAAGGGTCTGCACCCTCATAGTGTCCTCAAACCCAAGGGGCAGCAAGGACTTCAGTGAGCATGTGGCCACCCCTTCCCCTTGGCCTCTAGAAAGCTCCATTCTTCCCACCTGGGAAATGGGAATAACACCACCTTCCAGGCTGTCTTGAGCCTCAGAGGAGACCTGTGTTTGAGAAACACACCTGGATTCCTAGGTTAACTTCGGAGCTGGGTGGTGAAACTGAGACCCAAGAGACCCCAATAATTTCTATGTTCAAGTTACCAGGACATGGGGCTGGGGATTTAGCTCAGCGGCAAAGCGCCTGCCTGGCAAGCGCAAGGTCGTGAGTTCGGTTCCCGGTACCAGAGAAAAACCAAAAAAAAAAAAAGAGAGATGACTTTAAGTTACCAGGACAGGCTGACGGAACAAGGACCCAGGCTATCACACTGGTTAGGGCAGCCTCCCTTCCGGGATGGCTTCAGGGTCTGGACATGTCCACTGCACTGGACTTGGCCAGGAAAGCCACTCTGGAGAGAGGAGTTCTGTGGTGCATAGCTCTCACTTCTGGGGGCCTGTGGACCCCTGGGGAGAGGGACAGGGACAGGGAAGGGGCAGCTGCTCCTCCACAGGTAGGCAGGACTAGAACCAAGTCACACCTGGGTCAGGCTTGTGCCTGGAGGGGCGGCGCATCAGCTGTCATTACTGCTGCCCTTCCCTTCCCTTCCCTCCCTGTCCAGACATGTTTGTCCCTTGTAAGGATGGGAGGCTTATCCATCCCTGCTCCAGGGAGACTGCCTAACAACATCAGTTCCAGACATGACTGTATTTCCTCATTCTTTGCCCTTCTTTCCTCTCTTGGATGGTTTGCTTTGTCATTTAGCCCTGGGAATTGAAGTGGCATTTTCTCAGGTTTTTGTTTCTTCTCTGATTACGCATGGGGTCCTGAGATGCATAGTGGAGAATCTACACTTCCCGGACACAGCCACAGTCTGGGGCTTCAGACATAGCTCACCCTCTGTCCCCTTGCCCTGTCCCCACACACACAGGTAACTGGAGAGCAGCCATGTGTTCTCTCTGGGCTTTTCAGAGCGTCTGGCTGTGCTTGCTAAAGATTCATGGCCTTCGATGTGGACAGCCCTCGAAACCGCCTCCCTGGTCACTGCCTCTCCAGCTCTGCTGGATGACTGCCCACCTCACCTGCCTCCTCCCGTGCTCCTCTGCCTTCCTCACTCAACTCCCAACCCAAGAAACAAAAGTCAAATGTCCCCGGGCCCGCAGCACACCAACGTCTGTGGTGGGAATGTGTCTCCCAAATGCCATGTGTTCTAAAGTGGATCTGCAGTCAAATGTCTATGGGGCTTGGAGCGGGGTCTTTGGGAGGAAATTAGGGCTGGATGAGGTCATGAGGGTGGAGCTCCCATGATGGCATTAATGGTTTTGTAAGAAGAGGGAGAGACCTCAGCTGGCACATGCCCATGCGCCTTCTCATGAGGCTCTGGCATCTTATAGATGGTGCCTGTAATGCAAAAGCGCAGTGCTTAGACCTGAAACCTGCAGCCTGTTGGTTAAAGGAAATCTCAGGGAGGGTCTGGACTCAAGGGGGAGAGGGTGACGTGGGACCCGAATGCCGTGAGCTGAGATTCTTCAGGGCCACCGGCCACAGACACGCACCACCCTGCAGCAGAGCTTCTCCGGAGAACTGTGTGCTCTCAGCCTCTCCACGTCCTCCCATTTTCCCTCACCTCCTTCTGGTCAGGCTTTTACTGCTCCTCTGATGCTCTCTGGCAAGGTCACGCATGGTCTCTGAGGGGCAGAGCTCAGTGAGTTCTTGGTCCTTATACTGCTGGCTCACTGTGCCTGCTTCACTAGTTGCAGGCCCTGGGTCTCCCCTTCTAGCTTCCTTATGGGTCCCTTCGCTCCCCAACCCTTGAGTGTCAGGGTGACCACAATCTCACCCAAACTCATCGCTTTAAATACCACTTACAGTCATAACAATGTTCCCATGGGTGGCACACTGCTAGTACAATGGTGGCCCATGAGGTTGAAATGGGGTGGACATATCCTGCCACCTGGGGACCACGTAGCCACAGTGACGTCATAACCAAGTGCCTTCCTCAGTGTATGGGTGGAGACACTGCCCGTGGTTAACAGTAGAGCGTATATAACCACATATGGCGCAGAATACTCTGTCAAGATGATAGGTGCCCAAGCCAAGCCTGGTGATACCTGCCTGTAATTCCAGCACTCAGGAGGCTGAGGCAGGAGGATTGCTGTGATTTAAGGCCAACATGGGCTCCATAGTGAGTCCAAGGCCAGCCGGAGCTACATAATGAGACCCTGCCTCAAAAAAGGGAACAAGTAAAATTAATTTTAATAATATACCATATTTAACCCAACAGACCCAAAATATTACCATTCCAAAATGCCACTGATACTAAAAAAAGAGAACTGAAATACATTTCATCCTTTTTTTTTTTATACTGTTTTTGAAACCTGGTGCGTCCTTCTCACACAAAGCACATCTTAGTTTGGATCCGCCACACTCCCAGCATTCAGCAGACCCCGATGGTTAGTGGTCACCACCCAGACCCTGCAACTCTAATCAGCCAGGGTCTCCATGGAGTTCAGAGGACAGAAGAACACACCCAAGAGCACCACAAGTGCAGCCTGCAAAATCAAGACTGTGGAAGACAGAGGAAAACCCACACAGGATTTCGTTTCTTCAGGAAACACATTGTAAGGAGGGAAAAGCAGTGGAAAGGAAATCTAAAACTAATCCAGTTGCCAGAGACATATCAAGTAGGTAGAGCAGGTAGGTCTTGTTTGTTTCCCGGAAGAAAGACGCCATCCGTGTGTCGTTTTATGATGTTTATGATAGAATTGGAAATCCCAAAGCTGACCGAATGTTTGACGGCATCGAGGGTTATGTTAGATGTGATAATGGCAGTGTGGACATGCAGTTTTAAAAGTCCTCATCTTTTAGACAGACACACTGAAATATTTATGAAGGCAGACGAACAAAACATGAAGCTTGGAATTTGTTTCTGAATAGGGTGGGTGGGAACAAAATGGAACAAGAAGGAAAATGACAATGGAGTGATGTGTGTATGTTACACTATTCCATCTATTTTTGTATTTATTTGAAGGTTTTCATAGTAAAAAACAATGTAAAGGCGTTGGAATGCTGTGGAAAAGGACAAGCACGGCGCAGGCCACAGAATAAGCAGTCCTGGGAAGGTCAGGGCTCCCATCAGCCAGCTCCTCACTGTGTCCCAGGCTGTCCTTGCTTAGCCGGGAAGTGGACAGTACCCCTCAAGGTCCACATGGAAAGGCCGGGCCCTGGTGGCACTATTCAGAGGTACTGTGGGGGTCAGTCCAGGCGTGGAGCAGGAGGGAGTGGAGGGGGCTGGGGAGAACCTGAGGCTTTTGCTATTCACAGCTAATGATTGTTGCCATGGAGCATAGAAGTTTGTGCTTCTGGGTCTTTGGGTTTTTTTTATGAGAATCTAAAAATTTGGAAATTTGTGTAAATTTTTTCTTTGTAAAACACTACTCTGAAGGCCAAATGAAATTTACTTAAGAGGCGGATTCACCCCATAGTCATCAGCTTGAAACCCTGACCTACCATCTACTGTGAGCTTCCTTCTCTGTATGGCCACTGCCACATCTCTGTCTACTTCCCCATAAGACTATGTTTTGATAAGGCTGAGGTCATGGTTCTCTTGATTACAGTTTAATCATACATGCCGAGTTCACTTCCTGACATACTACAGAGCTCAAAATATAGATGGATGGATAGATGGATGGATGGGTGGATGGATGGATGGATAAATGGACAGATGGGTGGATATATGAGTGGATGGATGGATGGATGGATGGATGGATGGATGGATGGATGAATGGATAGGTGGGTGGGTTGATGGGTGGAAGGATAAATTGACAGATGGATGGATGGATGGATGGATAGATGGATGGATAAATGGACAGATGGGTGGATATTTGAGTGGATGGATAGATGGATGGATGGATGGATGGATGGATAAATGGACAGATGGGTGGATATATGAGTGGGTGGATGGATGGATGGATGGATGGATGGATGGATGGATAGATAGATGGATAAATGGACAGATGCGTGGATATTTGAGTGGATGGATAGATGGATGGATGGATGGATGGATGGATGGATGGATAAATGGACAGATGGGTGGATATATGAGTGGATGGATGGATGGATGGATGGATGGATAGGTGGGTGGGTTGATGGGTGGAAGGATATATTGACAGATAGATGGATGGATGGATAGATGGATGGATAAATGGACAGATGGGTGGATATTTGAGTGGATGGATAGATGGGTGGATGGATGGATGGATGGATAGGTGGGTGGGTTGATGGATGGATAAATGGACAGATGGATAGATGGATGAATAAATGGACAGGTGGGTGGATATTTGAGTGGATGGATGGATGGATGGCTGATGGATGGATAGGTGGGTGAGCTGATGGATGGATGGATGGACAAATGGGTGAGTGGGTGAATGGATGAGTGAAGAGCTCATAGTTCTGGAGGAAGACAGCGCATAGCTGTGAGTCAGTCTGAGTCCAGGGAGAGAAGGAAGAGAGGTGACTTGTTTTCTTATTGTGGATGCTTATGCCATAACCATTAGCAGACTCTTCTGTTGGATTTCATGAGGACCAGACTGTCCCTTTGTGGGGCTGCCAGCCTCTGCGCCCAGGATGGGGTGTCTGGAGCACTAATCTACCCAGGGTGAGAGCCATGCCTTTTTGGCCCACTGAGCCCTGTGATCATTCAGAGCTGAGGGCCTGAGGGCTGTGCTTTGTCACACTCTCCTCCCTGCCTGGTGTGCCACCACCTCTTGACCCCAACCTGCACAGGAAGCACCCTGCCAGGTCCCCTTCATGGCTTGAGGCTGGGACGGGGCGGGGCCATGGGCTTCTCTGGCTGGGAATGGATTCCTATGGGCCTCAGTCCTTGTCGCCTGCTGCTGGCTTCCGTGAGGGCTGGACAGAGCCTCCTTCCCCCTTGGCTGTGAGCACATAGAAGGCTCAGCAGCTGCTGTGACACTGCCCACCATGGCTCTGGACTTAGTGGGGCTGTTCATTCCCTGCTAGGTAATGGCTCTAAGTGACCAGTACCCCTTGACTGGCAATGCCAGAGGCCCAGGCTCCAACCTCAGCTGGGCCAGGGACATCACCATCAGTAGCACGGTGGAGGTACTGTTCTAAGCTCCTTGCCCTATCCAAAGCAATACTTTGAAAGCAGCACCTCATTTAACCCTCACAATGAGTGGTTACAGAGGGAATTATGCTCTCAGAACAGCTGAGGAAAACCCTGTTGTGGTTTTATTTCTGAGCAGGAGGGAGGGAGCAATGAAGAACCTTTGAAGAACCTTTGCTTCACCTCATGGGCACCTGGAGGTGAAGCCTGGTAGCAACCAGGGCGGACATGCACCACTGAGTCACCCCTCAGCATCACCCCACTTGAAGGAGTGGTGGGCTGGGCTGGATGGGCACCACAGTGTGGGGAGGGTGTGATGCGGCACCAGCAGCATCTGCTAAAACCTAATGTTGGACGGATGAGCAAGGAAAGGTCACAGAGGTGGGCTGCTGATACCTAACCCCAGAGCATGTGCTTGTGTTCCATCACTTGCCAAAGGGACTTTGCAGGTCTGACTACACTTAGGGATCTTAAAATAAGGAGGTTACCTGGGATGATGCTGGTGGGCCCAGTCTAGTTACAGGAGACATGAAAGGCAGAGAATTTGTTCTGACTGGAGACAGAAAGATAGAGCAGAAGAAGAAGCCAGGTCTGAAGCAGGAGAGGCTTCAGCCACCTTGGGACTTCCCATGGGGCCAGATGGGAAGCAGGAGAAGGGGCATCAAGCTGACCACCGGCAGGGAAGTGGACCTCAGCCTACAGCCTGAATGTACTCGGCAGCAGGTTCTTCCCCACAGCCTGCAGGTGAAAGCCCAGATTGCCAACACCTTGACTTCAGCTGGGGAAACTCTAAGCAGAGAGCCCACTGGGCTGCTACACATCTACCCTCCAGGACTGCGATGGTACATGGTTTTAAGCCACTAAGTTCAGGCTGGTTCATGACAGCAGCAATAGGAAATGAGTACAGAAACACGGGCAAGTGACTCAGTCAGTGTCACACAGCCAGGCATGGGGAGAGCTGGTAGAGCTCCATTCTGGCCAGGGTGGAAAGACCTCACTGGATACCTGCAATGCCACATGGAGACCTCAGAAAGGCAATACTTTAAGTACAAGGAGAAAATGTCAGGACCACATCCTACTACTATAGACAAAATGAAGACAACAAGGTATAGGAAGGAACAAGCCAAACCCACAGGATCAGGGAATAATTTAACTGTCTGTAAGAACAAAACTCAGTGCTCTCTATGGGAAGAAATGCTTAATCTAAAATTCCTATAACATCACCAACAATGCACAGAATATAATAAAAAAATCACTAGACAATGGGGAAACAGGAAAGTATGAGAATAATCAAAGTAAAAAGCAGTAAGACACCCAGCATCCCCAAATGATCCAGATGTTGGAAAGAGTAGGCAAGAACCCTTTAAAAAAGCCAACATAATGGGGCATTTTGGGGCATGCCTGTAATCCCAGCACTCAGGAGGCTGAGGCAGGAGGACTGCCATGAGTTTAAGGCGACTCTGGGCTAAGCACTGAGTTTAAGCCTGGACTGAATTAGAGAGCAAGACCCTGTCTCAAAAACACAACAATAACTACACAAAAAGAACCATAACAACAAAAACAATAACAACAAAACAATACCTATATTCAGCAACTTAAAAGATGGACATTAGAACAGATGAAAATCACTTCTCAGCCTTTGACCAAAATCAAGTGTAGAATGAACAGAAATCTATTAGTAAAGTGGAAAATAGGCACAAGGACTAAATACAAATTCCAGAACTAAAAAATAAAATATGATAAACAAGAAATTCACTGCATGGATCTAATAGGATATTGGAGACTATAAGAAAAAAATGATCAATGACCTCAAAGACAAATCAATGGATATTTTCCAAACAGAAAGAAGAAGGAGGAGGAAGAGGAGGAGGGGGAGGGGGAAGGGAAAGGGGAGGGGAGGAGGAGGAAGGGGAGGAGGAGGAGAAGAAGGAGGAGGAAGAGGAGGAAGAAGAGGAGGAAGAAGAGAAGGAAGAAGAAGAAGAAGAAGAAGAAGAAGAAGAAGAAGAAGAAGAAGAAGAAGAAGAAGAAGAAGAAGAAGAAGAAGAAGAAGGAAGAAGAAGAAGAAGAAGGAAGAAGAAGAAGAAGGAAAAAGAAGAAGAAGAAGAAGAAGAAGAAGAAGAAGAAGAAGAAGAAGAAGAAGAAGAAGAAGAAGAAGAAAGAAGAAGAAGAAAAGAGAACAAAGCCTTAATGCCTAGAATCAAAACTTCAGCAGGAAAAGACAGGATATAGCACAAAATTATTTCAAGAGGTAAGAGATGTAATTAACCTAATTTGGTAAAGTAAAATTCAGCTTGTAAATCAGAGAAGCTTGGGGAATCTTAGGCAGAGTAACACACAGAACCTCAGCCCCTCATTAGGCTGCTGGTGAAAGTCCAAAAAAAAAGTGTCAACCTATTACATATACAGTGCAAATATCCCTCAAAACTGAGAGATTTAAATGGACATTTTCAGATAAACAAAAGCTGAGGGAATTTCTTGGAAGCAGAACTCATTATAATTACAAGAATTGCTAAAGAAGGCCAGGTGTAGTGGAGTACATCTATAATACAAGCCACTTGGGAGGCTGAGGTAGGAGGGTTCCTTGAGCCCAGTTCAAGGCTACAGTGTGCCACATGGACTGGGTGTTCACATTCAGTGTAGCATCAATATAGGGACCACAAAGCTGTGTGGACTGATCAGTCATGGGATTGTGCCTGTGAGTAGCCAGTGTACTGTGGCCCGGGCCACATACACTCTCTCTTACGAGAAAAATAAAAGCCAGGTGTCTTAGTTACTTTCCTCATTGCTGCGGTAAAATATCTAATACCCGTTAAAGGAGGAAAAGTTTATTTAGCTCAGTTTGTAGAGGTTTCAGTCCATAATCAGCTGCCTCCAAGGCAGGGTGACGTAGCAGACAGGTATCACAGAAGAGAAATAGTTTGTGGCAGATAGAAGGTAGTACAGCAACAAGGGATGACCACAGCTCTTTCTGTCCCTTAGATTTTATCCAGGCTACTCGGGGCGGGTAGCACTCACACCCTTAATCCTAATGCCTTTGACCCTAACATTGCACCATGAATCATGCCAGTGTCACACATTCTAGATCCAGTCACCTCTGAAAAAATTCCATCCATGACTGCATGAGGCTTTGGGGGAACATGTAGACACAAGCTATAACACTAGACACAGTAGCACACCCTTGTAATGCCAACACCCTGTGAAGCTGAGGCAGGAGGACACCAAATTTGAGCTCAGCGTGGGCAACTTCATGGCATAGCCAGCCCCTGTATCAAAATAAAAATTTAAAAGAGCGGGGGATGTAGCTCTGTGCAAGAGCCCTGGGTTCAGTCCTCAGAATTATTAATTAATTGTTGAAAGAGGTTCTTTAGGCAGACAGGAAATGGTCCTCAGTGGGAAATTGGATCTTCAGGAAGAAATGAAGCGCTGTGGAAATGGTACATATATAGCTCCTCTCCCTGTGGACAAAGATGTTTTCACCGTTCTAGTGTCTTCCACCCCCAAGACCTTCAGAGCAGATCTGCCTGCCCTCTCCATCTTCGTCCTCTAAGTGTGACAGCTATGATGGTGCCCCAGAGGGTACACACCCTCTTGTTCCAGGCTTCCTTCATACGAAGTGGTTTCCAGTCATGGCCAGCCTGGCTCTATCTCCTGTGTGCTCAGTTTACCTGAGGTGTGGGGAAATTTGCGCCTACAAAGTTAGGCCACAAGTGTGATGTGGATGCAGAGGGTGGAGCCCAACCATAAGGAATGGTGGGAACTGTGGCAAAGAGGGGTTCTAGCCTACTGTGCTTCATGGGCGTGAGAGCCCAGCCTTGCCAGGTCTCCTCATCTCTCACTAGAAACGGGACAGTCTGATTTGCACATGAAACGTCCTAATACGTGAAGTTGATACTTAAAACAAAAGCCTGTAGGAGTCAACACTATGTGGGCAAACAAAAGCTTCCAGAAGTGAGTATGCAGTCTCTTAATGTGATACCTAACCCTGGATGTGACTCTCAGAGGGCGTGGCCAACCTTCCCATCACTCCTTCTGGTGCCATGGAGATAGGATCCTCACGGTTCTTGTGCCCCGTGAACAAATAATTGGATGCGGCACACGCCGGTAAGGAAAAAGCAGCAAAGCTTAACGACGTTTGATTAGGCAATGAGTGAGTGGGCTTGTGCAAGTGGAAAATAAAATGGCATGCACACCTGAGTGCATTGGGTTTAAGAATTTAAAATGTTGCACCAGGTCTAGGGCACCTCCCATCTTCCAGAGCATGACTGACAGGAGTGCTAAGTCAGGTCAGCTGTATCTGTCGTGTATAGATAACGTGTTTCCCATAATTCATTCTGTTGTAATTGGATGTATGAGATGCAGTCCATATGTACAAACTTTCAATAAACTCCAGGTGAAGAAAGGTTATTACAGGTCATGCTGGAGGACCTGGTACCCAGGAGTCTTGGTTTGGGATTTTGGAATTGCCCAAGGTGGGTCAATGGTCTTTGTCTTATCTCCACTTCCAGGTAGTAGACCCAAGTAGAAAGGTGGAGCTTGGCCCTGGGGCATTGCTCAGGTTCAGGTGAGTGGAGGGGAGTGGTCTCATAGCCCCCTCTGTACTATCTATATTACTTCCTTGGGAAAGTCTGTCTCTCCCTCCTCATATGCACATTTCATGTCTAAGTGCAGGGAAGCTTCGTTGTGTTAGCTTGACTGTCTGGGGAGTCACTCAGGGAATCCTGGGGTTCAGGCTGGGCCACGGAGGTGTGGCCTTGGCATCTATATCTAGTCCCTCGCCCACTCTTCTCTGGCACTGTTTCCCTGCTCTGCTTCTCAGATACAAAGCAGGAACGAAGTATCTTTGCTCCACCACACCCTTCCCCCAGGACATTTCTGCCAGTACTTCCCTGGGACAGGTCATTTCCATGGCAATGGATAAACTAGAGCAGAATGCTTGATTAACCCCCCCCAAACAAAAAGAGGAACAGAAGGAAAAAAACAATAGAGGAAAATGTTAGCAACCTGGTAGACTGAAACCCAACTGTATCAATCATGCCTTTATATATGAATGAACTAAACAGCTCATATAAAGGCAAGATTGTCAGACTACATTTTTTAAAAGCAAGACTCAATTACATGCTGCTACAAATGGTATGATTCAAAGGCAAATGAGCAGATAGGTTGGAAGTCAGAACAGAAAGAGATACAGAACACAAAGAGTAACCAAAGAGAGCTGGTGTGCGGGTGCATAAATAACCAGACAAAGCCAACTTCAAGACAAAGAGAACTATTGGAGACAGAGAGTTTTGTCAAGGATAAAAGAGTCAATTCAGTCTTACATGTGTTGTACACCGGTAACAGAATTCCATGATCCATAAAGCAGAGCTCCATGCTTAAGGGAAGAATACACAAATCTACCATGATGCTTAGCATATGAACAACCCTGAGTTTGTTAAGTACTCAAAGTAAAACGCAGACAGAAATCAATAAAGATATATGCAGAAACTTTGGACACTATCAGTGTCCTTGATCTAACTGACCTTCATAGAACATTGCACAATACACTTGTTTTTGTGTTTTTTGTTTTTTAGTTTTTTTTGTTTGTTTGTTTGTTTGTTTTTGCACGCTGGGAATCAAACCCAGGAACTCACACAAGCCAGGCAAGTGCTCCACCGCTGAGCTCCATCCCTGTCCCCAAAACACTTCTCCATGAGCCATGGTCAAAGAAGAAATCAGAGAGACAAAGGAATTGTTCTGGACTAAAGGAAAATGAAAACAATCATACGAACCTTTATAAGATGCTACTAATAGGAGACTTACGGCTTTAAATATTTATATTAGGTAATATAATTTCAAACAGCAAAAATGGAGAGATACATTGTGTTCATGATTTATGAAGTGATAAGATCTCAGTGTCTCCATTCTTCTGTCATGATTGCATATGATCCCAATCAAAATGCCATCAGGATTTTTGTGTATGTGTGTGGTTGATGTTGACCAGTTTACTCTAAAATGTATGTGAAAAAGCAACAGAATCAGAATAGCCAATTTTAAAAAAGAACTTTGAAAAGCTCAGATTCCCTGATTTCAAGATCTATCATATGGCTACAGTAGTGACAACCGTGTGGTATTTCCTAGTGGGTAGAGATACAGATAAATGGGAGAGGAAAAAGTCCAGAAAAGAATAACATCAATTGATTTTTGGCCAATGTACAAATGAAATTCAGTATCTAAATGCAAAAAAGTAAAACTCAATCTATCTATCACACCTGACACAGAAATTAACTCAAAATGACAGTGAGACCCAAGGAAAAAACAGAAGGCTCTAACATTTGTAGAAAACCCCCACAAATTTGAAGAAGAAAATGCAGGATAAAAATTGCTGTAGCTTTGGTGTAGGTGAAGAGTTCTTAGATACAACACCCAAAATATGATTGCTGAAAGGAAAAATGGCCTAGACTACATCAAAATCAAAAGCTTCAGTTCCATGAAAGGCACAGTTAAGACACGGAAAATACAGCACAGGCACTGGAAGAAAACATCTGCCAATCACAAATTGGACAAGAGACTCATGAACAAAATATACAAAGAATTCTCAAACATGAACAATACAAAAATAATTCAGTTTTGAAGTGGGAAGGGATTTGAATAAGCACCAAAAAAGATATCTAAATAGTAAATAAGTACATAGAAAGATGCTCAGAAGCACCAGTTACTTGGGAAATGTAAGTTAAAACCATACTGTGGGGACTGGGGATTTAGCTCAGCAGCAAAGCACCTGCCTGGCAAGTGCAAGGTCGTGAGTTTGGTTCCCGGTACCGGAGAAAAACCAAAAAAAAAAAAAAAAAACAAAACCATACTGTGATGCCACTACACAGCTATCAGAATGGCTGAAATAAAAATGATTGATGATACGGAGC
>NW_004955429.1:13914016-13990108 GCF_000276665.1 Chinchilla lanigera | reverse complement strand
GTGAGTTCGGTTCCCGGTACCAGAGAAAAACAAAACAAAAAAAAAAAAACAAAACCATACTGTGATGCCACTACACAGCTATCAGAATGGCTGAAATAAAAATGATTGATGATACGGAGCACTGGCCAGCGCGCAAAGCAACGGGGATTGCTGGAGGGGGTGGGAGACGGTACAGCCACTTCAGGAAAGTTCAGCAATGTTCTACACAATGAAACCTGCGCTCACCTGGCAACCCAGCATCCTACTCCTAGGTCTTACTTAAGAGGAGTGAAGACCTACGTATGTTCACACAAAAATCTATATGTGAATATTCACAGCAGCTTTTTTCCTAATTGGCAAAACTTAGAAGCAACAAAATGTCCTTCCAATGGGAAAGAGATAAACCATGGTCATAGGTAAAATGGACTCAACAACAACAAAAAAAAACCAAAGTTAATACGTTCAACAACATGAATGAATTTCAAAGGTGTTATGATTAATGGAAGCAGTTACTAAGCAAAAGCTAAACTGTACGATTTGAACTACATGACTTCCTGAAAAGGCAAAATGGAAGCGAAGGAGAATAGGCCGTGGAGAGCATGAATTAGAGGAAGGGAGAAGCACTGCCTAGAAAGAGACAGGACGAGGGGCGTTGTTCTACATCGATGTTTAGTGCTGGGAAGGGAACCCGGTGCCTTGTGCACATTAAGCACATGCTAAATATATGATCTGCACATGTTAAGCACATGGTCTACCACTGAGCCACACTCCAGCCCATGTCCTGTATCATAAGTAATTGTGGTTGTTGTCTCACGCATCATGCATTTGCAAAGATCCATAGAATTGTACATTAAATGAACAAATCTTATCATACGAGCAAAACAAGTTTCTCCTTTAAGAAACTATCGAAAGAAGAGAAAACATATGTGCATATTTGGAAGTTAAAATTGAATTTAAAGAAGTAGAGAAAAGCTGGGTGTGGTGGCACACGCCTGCACTCCCAGCACTCAGGAGGCTGAGGCAGGAGGATCGCCATGAGTTCGAGGCCAGCCTGCCCTACACAGTGAGACCCTGTCTAGAGAAGAAAACAGTGGTCACCAGAGGCTGGGAAGGTCCGTGACAGGAACAGGGCACAGGATGACAGAAGGAAGGAATTCCCCTGTTCTCAGCACAGTGGGATAAGTGTGGTGGGTAACACTAATGCCATGTTTCCAAACAGCTACTAAGAGAGGATTCTGGATATTCTGAGTACAAAGAGATGATAAAGGTCTAAGGTGAAGATACAGCAGTTACTTCAACGTGATCACTACATTATCTACATGTATTAAAATGTCATGCTGTGCCCCAGAAAGTAGAAGACTGTGTGCCAATTTAAAATATATTAATGAAAAATTTAAGAGAAAAATTAAGCCCCAAAAAGGTAGAAGAAAAAGAAAATAAACAGAAGCAAACAGAAAAGGGAACATGGTAAAGATAAGAGAGGAATAAGATAGGAGCCTCTTAGTAAATCTGAGAGACTTATTAGTCCCAGAAATTTAAGATCTACTCATTGCCAGGCGTGGTTGTGCATGCCTGTAATCCCAGCACTCAGGAGGCTGAGGCAGGAAGATTGTTGTGAGTTCGAGACCAGCCTGGGCTACAAAGTGAGCTCAAAGCCAGCCTGAACTGCACAGCTAGATCTTGTCTCAAAAAAGACAAAAAAAAAAAAAAAAAAAGATCTACTGATTATCTGACTACTCAACTCACTAAGCAGATACCTCAGTGACCATACAAAAGGAGAATATAGGTTCTGGAGAATTCATTCAGAAAAAAGTCACTGATCAAACGGTAACAAAAACAAACAGCAACAATAAACCCTAGTGATGAGCAACAGTCTGTTTTCCAGAGCTGCCACGTAATATTATTTAAAATGCCAATTTTCAGCCAAAAATGATAAAACATGCAGAGAAACGGGAAGGTGTGGCATGCAGTCAACAGAGAGTGCACCCAAGGGAGACTGGACGCCAGACTCATCAGGCAACGATGTTTGATCAGATACTTTAATGTGTTCCAAGGACCAAAGAAATTCTTGCCTAAAGAACTGAAGCACAGTGTGGAAACAATGTCTGACCAAACAAAGATTACTGGGCAGCACAAGGAAGTCCTTACAAAGAGCCAAGTAGACCTCCTGGAGCTGCAAAACACATAATTGACACGAGGGGCTGGGGATTTAGCTCAGCGGCAAAAGCGCCTGCCTGGCAAGCGCAAGGTTGTGAGTTCGGTTCCCGGTACCAGAGAAAAACAAAACAAAACAAAACACACATAATTGACACGAACAAGTCACTAGAGGGACTCGTGAGCAGACCTGACGGGGGCAAAGAGAAGCTGGCACGCTTGGAAGTTGAGACGATACAGTGGAGAAACAGAGAGAATGGAGAAAAACGAACCAAGCCTCTGAGGCCTCTGGGCGCCACCAAGCACGTGAATGCACAGAGTGAAGTCCTGGAGGGAGAGGAGCGAGAAGGGGAGAGGAATAATGGCCAAGATCTCACCCAAAGGTGAGGAAGAACTTCGATCTTCACACCTGTAACATTCAATAATGTCCACGGAGGTTAACCTCAGAGGTCCACACCTACACCCACCGGAATCAAAGTGAGAGAGAATTTTGAAGCAGCAAGAGAGAAATTTAAAATGTATGACAGTAAACAACATATTGCCACTAACCCTCTCAAAAATCTTCCCCTCACTTTGGATGTTTTTATCCCACCATTCTTGTCACTCTCTGAAGCAGTTCTGGAAGTGCTCTTTCATGAGTGTCTTTCCATGGCTGCCTTGATGTCCTGAATCGATTTAAAATATTTATAGCAATTTCTGTCAAATAAAAACATGAAGCTGTGTTCTCATCCACCTTATTCACTGGATCTGGCACGATGAGACTCCTGGTTCTTCCCCATAGTCAGAATGAACCATGAAAGGAAAATGTTTTGAATGGATTCAGGACATGGAGGAGCCAGAACAACACAGCAAAAGAAACACAGGAAAGAGGACTTCCAGAGCTGCTCCAGAAAGTGGCAAGAACCTCAGGGTAAATGTGTTGGAGGCAAGGCGGATTATCTTAAGGGAAATTAGTGGGACTGTGTCTTTTACTGCAACAATGTTAAAAATGTAAACAGTCACTGTGGGTTTTGAGCAAACCCTGTACAGAAGTGGGGTTTCTCATCAGAAGCCATGGAAGGCAGAGGCAGGAGGATGATACATTGAAAACGCTGAAAGAAAGACTCTCAACTCAGAATTCTTTATCTGACAAAACTGTCCTTTGAAAATAAAGGTGAAATTAAGATGATCCCAGGTAGGTTAAAAAAAAAAATGTAAGAGAATTCACTGGTAGCAAACTTGTTCATACAAGAAATACTAAAGGAAGTCCTTTGGGTTGAAATAAAAGGACACCCAAATCCACATGGAGAAATCAAATAGGACTAGCCGAGGTGACTGCCCAGGTAAATACAGATAGCAAAAATGTAGTTTCTGTTTGTAACTCATATTATCTCCATTTGATCCAAAAGAACGGCATTAAGCAATAACGGGAGTCCGCGCTGATGGGCAAACAATGCACAAAGATATCGCTCTATGACAAGACAAGCAGGAGGCAGGGAGAAAGCGAACCGCTGGGGGCTGAACCGAGCTCTCCAAGGACACGCAGAAGTGAATTTGCCTGCGTTTAGTAATCGGGTCTTTGTGGATGCAGTCAAGTCACAGTGAGGTCACCCTGGAGTCAGGTGGGCCCCGGGTCAGTGCCTGCTGTCCTTATAGGTGTGTGAAGACAGAGCCAGAGACTGCAGTGCAGCTAACCAGAACCTAGAGATGCCAGGTGCTGCTGGCAGCCACTAGAATCTAGAAAAATTATGAGACTGGCCTTTCCTGTGGGCTTCAAAGGGAGCATTTCCCATCAACTCCTGGGTTCCAGACTTCCAGTCTCCACAATGGTGTGAGAATAAAATCTGTGCTGTTGAAGCTACCTAGTTTATGGCCCTGGAAAACAAACATAGTCACCGGGCAATTTTGCTTTTGCAGACTATTGAAGTGAAGTTACTATCAGTCCAATCTACATTGTTACAAGTCAAACCCCTCACTGTAATCCCAGGGTAAACATTAAGAAAACACTTTTTAAAAATAGTAAAAGAAACAACAGGGTAATTAAGATGGTAAGAAATTGTCTATTAACCCAAGAGAAGGAAGTAACGGGGAAAGAAAGAGGAACGGAAAGGATTGGAGACAGAGGGAAAACAAATAATCAAAACAGCAGCTGTAAATCTTATCTTCCTAACAACGACATTAAATGTACATAGGTTAAACGCTCCAATTGGAAAGGAAAGCTTGACATTATGGATAACAAACGTGATCCAACTATATTCTATTTTTTGAGAGTAAAGGAAAAAGTAGATTGCAAATAAAAGTCCAGAAAAAATGGAGCATGCAAACAGTAACCAGAACAGTGCTTGGGTGTCAGCCCGCATCCGGAAAAAGACTTTTTTTTTTTTTTTTTTGGTTTTTCTCCGGTACCAGGAACCGAACTCACGACCTTGCGCTTGCCAGGCAGGCGCTTTGCCGCTGAGCTAAATCCCCAGCCCCAAGTCGGAAAAAGACTTTTAAGAGGAAAATTGTTACTAGAGACAAAGGACATTCACGACGGTGTGACCTCATTACGACTTGACTGTGTTCACAAAGACCCCGATTTCCAAACGGGTAAATTCATTTCTGCATGTCTTTGGGGAACACGGTTCAACCCACGGCAGCCCATTGTCAAGAAGACACAACAGTTACAAACATGTATCTATCCACCCAGCAACAGGGCCCTAGAACAGATGAAACAAAAAGAGTCAGAATTGAAAGAGGAAACAGACAATTCAACAATAAGGTTAGCTAGCGCCTGTAATCCTAGCACTCGGGAGGCTGAGGCGGGAGGATCATCATGAGTTGGAGACCAGCCCGGGCTACAAAGTGAGCTCAAGGCCAGCTTGAATTGCATAGTGAGACTTTGTCTCAAAAAGACAAAAAAAAAAAAAAAAAGGTTAGAGACTTTAATACTACATTTTCAATAATGGACATGACAACTAGATAAGAAGTTGAATATTTCAAACAATACTATAAACCAGCGAGGCCCACCACCTGTAGAATATGTAGCAACAGCAGACACACCCATTCCAGTGTACATAGAACACTGTTTAAAGCAGGATAGCTGGGTATGGTGCTGTATCCTGTCATCTCAGCACTTGGGAGGCTGAGGTAGGAGGATAGCTGAGAGTCTGAGGCCAGCTTGGGCTTACATAGTGACTTTGAGGCCAGCCTGAATTACATAGAGAGCCCCTGTCTTAAAAACAAACAAACAAACAAAAAGTAAAATGGAACATAAAACTTTCCTTAATATCATCTTTCCTACTTTTTTCTTTTCTCTCTCTCTCTGTCTCTCTTTCTTTTTCTCCTTTTTTCCAGGGTTAGGGATGGAACCCAGGGCCTCATACCTGCTAGGCAAGGGCTCTACCACTGAACACATCCCCAGCCTTAAAACAAATCTTGATGCATTTTAAAAGATTGAAATCACATAGAGGATGTTCTCTGACTAAATGTAACAAAATGCGATAATATAACAGAAGAATGATTAGGGAATTTTAAAATATACAAAATTTCAAAACATACTCCTAAAAACTCAGTGGTCAAAGCAGAAATCACAAAAGAAATGACAAAATATTCAGAAATAAATTAGAATTCCAACACAAGACACCAAAACGTACAGCACCCTCCTGCTCCTCCTTCCACAGCCGCCTGGTTGCCTTGCTCCCGGCACTGGTGGCTGATGTGTGGAGTTCTTTTTCTTGTACCAGCAACTGAACTCAGGACCTTGTGCTTGCCAGGCAGGCAGTTGTGCCGCTGAACTATCTCCCCGGCTCTGCAGTTCTTAAAACATAGCAGACATTGACAACTGGCAGAGGGCAGTTAAGAATGAATGTTCTCAAAAACGTGCAAGTTACAAGTGCACAGACAGAGGCCCAAATTCTATGCAGAAGTTCACAGTCTTGAAAGGAAGTACACTGTTCTCTAGCAGCCTCTATTTGATCAGCGATTTGATATCATTAACGCAATTTATGAACCCACGAAGGAGAGCGTGAATGGAAACCAGATGAGGAAGGTGAAATTTCCGAGGAGCTGAAGGAACAGGCCAAGAATGAAGATGAAAAAGAAGATCCCTGTGGAATTCCTGAATTTCAGTGGACTGTTTTTAAGACTGTTGACTTCCCTGAGACATGGCTCAGGCACAGGATGACCTTTCTGAAACATTTGAAGGACATTAAAGTGAAGTCCTCAGATGCTGGCCACCCTATGAGTTTCATCCTAGAATTTTACTTCCAACCCAATGAATATTTCGCAAAGGAAGTATAGGATGAAATCTGAGCCAGATGATTCTGATCCCTTTTCAGTTGACGGACCAGAAATTATGGGCCGTACAGAGCACCAAACAGATTGGGAAGAAGGAAAAATGTCACTTTGAAAACCATAAAAAGAAGCAGACACATAAGGAATGTGGAACCATCCTGTGACTAACGCCGTTTCCAATGATTCCTTCTTCAATGGTTTCGCTCCTCACAAAGTTCCTGAGAATTCCCAAGATCAGCCTTGCACCGTACCGGGGAAGCCGGGGAGATGATGGCGCTGATTTTGATGAAGAAGGCGGAGAAGTGGATGCAGTAAGGTTTACCAAAAAAGCAAACGATTCTCTGCGTTTAACACATCCGGAAGCAAATGGAGTGACTTCTGTATTCCTCTGCTATAATCATTCTGTGATGTGAGATAAATTTTGGAAAGTATGATGTTAGAATTCTAACAGTCAAACAAGGTATGTTTAAGGTTTCCATAAATACATTACAAAAAGAAAAGAAAAAAGAAGAAAAGAAAAATTTGAGCCCCATCCAGAAGACTTCATGATTTAGGGAGATCTTGCTGCAAAATAAAAAATGAAAAAGGACCAGGAGTGTAACTCAGTGTAAAGGCCCTGGGTTCAATCCCCAGCATCACAAAAAGAAAGGAAAGAGGAAGAGAGGAAAGAGAGGGAGAAGAGGCGGGAGGAAGGGAGGGGAGAAGAGGGAGGAAAGGAAGGGCGAGCGGGGAGGGGAGAGGAGACCATAGTCCTGGACAGTTAGTAACACAGTCCCACCAGATCAGAAGCTTTTCACATTATTATGAAGTTTTTGGCAATATTTTCATGCTAACTCCACCTCCTGTGCCTACCACACACCGCTGATATTGAAACCCCCATGAATCAGCTGTTACCTGTGCTTATGCAGCTTGTGAAATAAACTGCAGCAATTAATTGTTGTTAATTAACAACAATATTTCAACCTACCTGCACGTGTGTCCCTGTGAGGACAAGAGTACATTGTAAGCAGACACGTACATTCTCTTCTGTAACTCTTGAACTGCAGTTGCACTATTTCACTAAATAATTTAATAAGTTAGAATAAGGTTTTTAGTAGCTATGGTACAGGAAGCACAGAAATGAACTGCATACTTCTTTGCTCATGATATTGTTATAGTTTCACATACAATATCACTAATATGAGAATAGTTATGAGGAAAATGTAAAAACAAAAGAAGTTCTGTTACTTACACACATTAACTAGATCACAGATTTTATGTGCAGCCCTGGACAATCCCTCTTTATTCAGCAAAGCCCAGGCAAGCCAAAATATTGCAGCCCCCTGATCTCCAGGATAAGTGCAATCCCTAGCAGTATTTCAATCACAGAAATAGGAAAAAAACAATCCCAAAATTCACATGGAAGCATAACAGACCCTGAGTAGCCAAAGCAATCATGAGCAAAAAAAGTAGAGCAGGAAGTGCTGCACTGACTGACTTCAGGATACACCTCAAAGCTGTAGTAATGAAAACAGCATGGTATGGGCACAGAAACAGACACGTGGCTCATCAGAACACAACAGAGAGCTCAGACATCAATCTACACACTGACATGTAATTGATTTCTGACTAAAGTGCCCAGAATGTGTGATGGAAGAACAATCTTATCAATACATGGGACCAATAAACTGCATGGATATCAACATATGAAGAATAAAATTATATTCATCTCACCCCACACACAGAAAATAAAATGAATTGAAGACTAAAGTGGGAAATGGGCATTGTGGTATATACCTGTCATCCCAAATACTCAAGAGGCTGAGACAGGAATATTGCAGGTTTGAGGCCAGCCCGGGCAATTCAGTGAGACTGGGTCTCAAGCTAAAAAGCTTCTGGACAGCCAAGGAAAAACTCAGCAGAAGGAAGAGACAACCTATGGAATTGGAGGAAATAGTTGCCACCCATACAACTTTCTCCAGGGAAGACATACAGGTGGCCAGCAGATATGTGGCTGATCATTAAAGAAGTGCAAACTAAGACCACATTGCAATATCACCTCACACCTGCTGAATGACTGTCGTCCAAAAAGGAAAAGCAGCAAGCTTCAGTGAGAGTGTGGGGAAAGGAAGGCCTTGCACACTGCCAATGGGGATGGAAATCAAAACAGCACCACGGACAACAGCATGGTGATCCCTCAACAAATGGAAAATAGCCAGATAGGATACAGGATTCCAGGGCTGATGAGTATGCAAAGGAAAAATACCAGGATGTGAGTGAGATGTCTGCTCACCTCCATGTTCACAGCAGCCAAGGAATGGAATCCCCCCAAGTGTCCACCAAATGGATGGATAAAATATACAGTATATAAATATATATATATATAAAATATACAGATAAAATATTACTCAGCTTATTAATTAATTAATTAGGCTTTTTGAGACCGAGTCTCTGTAGGTCAGGCTAGCCCTGAACTCATTATGTAGCCCAGGCTGGCCTCAAATTCATGGTGATCCTCCTACCTCACCCTCCAGAGTTCTGGGATTACAGGCAAATGCCACTACACCTGGCTTAGCCTTTAAGAAGGAAGAAATCTTTTCACTTGTGACAATATGCATAAATCTAGAGGACATTACATTATGTGAAATAAGTCAGGTACAAAAAGGGCAAATATAGTCAGTCATGGAGATATACATGTGTAATCCCACCCCTATAGGAGGCTGAGCCAGGAGGATCATAAGTTTAAGCCAGGCTGAGCAACTTAGTGACTTAGAGAGACCCTGTCTCAAAATAAAGAATAAAAAGGACTGGGTTCCATCCCCAGTACTGAAAAGGGAAAAAAGAAAGACAAATGTGAGACTCAGTCTCATATGCATGGTCTCCACTACATGTGGAATCTAAAATAATTGAACATTTTAGGGTAGAGGATATAATGGTGATTATCAGAGGCTAGGAGGTGGGGCTGAAGGTTGGGAAGATGTTAAAGGGTAAAAGAAGAAAAGAAAATTATAGACCAATGTCTCTGGTGAATATTAATGCCACATCTTCCACAGGACACTAGTAAACAGGACCTAGTAACACAGGAAAAGGGTTAGACACTGTGACCAAGTGAGATTTATCCCAGGAATGCAAGGTTAGTTCAACCCCCCAAAATCAATTAGCATAATATATGAACAGACTAAAACACGAAACGACAGTCATCTCAACAAATGCAGAAAAGGCAGTTGACAAAATAAAAAATCCTTGCATGATTAAAAAGAAAACACTCATTGCATTAGGAATAGAAATGAACATTTTCAGCCTGGTCAGGGGTAAGTTCAAAACACACACACACACACACACACACACACACAGAGCTAGCAGCACACTTGGTGGCCACAAAACTTTCCCCTCAAGTTCATGAACAGGATCAGGGGTGGCTCTCACCACTTCTATTCAACACTGTACTTCAGGTTCTAGCCAGGAAAACTGGGTGAGAAAAAGAAATAAATTCATCCAGAGAAAGAAACAAACCTCTGCCTCTGCAGAAGACATGATCTTGTACGTGGATGATCCCAAATAATCCACAAAAGAAAAGGAAGGGAGAAGGGAAGGAAGTCTGGAAGGAAGTCTGGAAGGAACGAAGGGAAAAAAGTACTAGAGGTATAAATATAAGTTTAAGAAGGCTGTAGATACAACACTAATACACAGAAACAAACTATTTCTATTCATTAGCAATGAGGATCTAGAAATGAAATTAAGACAATAATTCAATTTATATTGAAAAGATTAACATATTTAAGAAGATATATAACAAAATAGGTGAATTATTACTTGCACCCTGAAAGCTACAAAGCATCTTCAAAAGCAATAAAAAAGACCTAAATAAATAGAAAGACATCTGTGTTCATGCACTGGAAGACTGAATTTTGTTGAGAGAAATGCTACCCACATTTATTCACAGACTGAATGCATTTCCTGTCAAAATTATAGCTGCCTCTGTTTCTTTTTTATAAAAATTGACAAGCTGATTCTAAAATTCATATGGAAATGAAAGAGACTCAGAATAGCCAAAAGCAATCTTGTAAATGAAGAGCAAAGTTGGAGAACTCACACTTCCCAATCTGAAAACTACATCAAAGCTACCATAGTCAAGACTGTGAGGTGCTGACAAAGCACAGACTGTGTAAGTCTATCAAATGGGATGGAGAATCCAAAAAGAAGCCCCTACAGCCCTGAGCATTTCATCTCAACAAAGTACCCATACATTCATCTGGAAAAGAGGTCTTTTCAACCAAAGGTACTGGGAAGACTGGATACCCAGGTCCAAAAGGATGAGCTTACCTCACACCATATATCAAAATTAAGTCACAAAGGATCACAGATCTGAACAAAAGACTCCAAACTCTAAAACTCAGAAAACATAAGTATTAATCTTCATGACCTTGGATTAGACATCAAAGGTTTGTTAGGTGTAATACAGAAAGCACAAGCAACAAAAGAAAAAAATAAATAAATTGGACTTTATTAAGATTAAAAACTTTTGTGTTTCAAAGGAAACCACCAAGGAAGTGGAAAGATGAATCACAAAATAAAAACGGGACAAAACAGTACAAAATATTTGCAAATTGTATATCTTATAGGGGTGTAGGATCCAGAACACAAACAACAAAAAAACTTACCCAATTTAAAAATGGGCAAGGAATTTGAATAGGCATTTTTCCATAAAAGACATATAAATGACCAGTAGGCCCATGAAAAAATGCTTACCATCACCAGTTTAAAAATACCCTATGTCAAAAGAAAAAAATAAAAATTGGAAAAGGGACTGGGCATTTAGCTCAGAGGTAGAGCACTCACCTCATATGTGTGAGGCCCTGGATTCAATCTTCAATACCACGAAAAACTTGTACATAATGGTTCACAACATTTTTTTTTTTTAATTTTAAAGAGTAAAAGAAGGACAACATAGCAATAGGGGGATTCGCCGAACACAGCAACATTATTCATAAAAGCCAAAGCCAGAATGTTCGCCAACCAATGAATGGATGAATAAGATGGAATCTCTCTATAACAGTGACTCTTCAGCCTCAGAAAGGAACAAAGTGCTGACGCATGCTACAACACAAGGGAAACTTGAAAACAAGACACTAAGAAAAGAAGCCAGAGGCTGAGCCCGCAACTCGGTGATTCATGGATACGAGATGTTCAGAAGAGATAAATCAGCGGGTTCATAAAACAGACTAAGCTGTGGGGAGGAGAGCGGGGACGCTGGTGGAGCAGTGGAAATGTTCCAGAATAGGACAGCGTTGCAGGTCACACAGCCTCGGAAATATACTGGAAAAACACTGAACTGCGTGCTTTGAGAGGGTGAGTTTGAAATGGTACCTATTGCAATAAAAATACGACATAGCTCTATAAAATAATGAGAAGAATAACACATACCCAGCATTTCTATCAGGAGGCTTCCAGCTGCCGGGGAGAGAAAGCTGGTCTCGTTGGTCAGGAAGCGTGTCGGCTGGCGGCAGCTGGTGGAGGTGGAGGAGCCGTAGGATGAATGGACCTGGGCCTGTCCAGCCTTTCTGTACCACTGTCCTCAGGTCAGTAGTGAGACATCTCAGGTGATCCTGCACCACATCTGGGCATAACAGTGTCTGGGAAGAGCAGAGAGCTCATCTTCCTAACTTCTTCTCTGAAGAAAGAGGAAAATGTTCCCAGAGCCGCCAGACAGCCTTCATCCCAAGACCAGAGCTGACTCCTATGCCCACCCTCAGCCAAGCACTACAGCAGGAACCAGACTTCACATGGCTGCCGAGGCCCAGCCTCGATCTTGGGGTGCTGTTGACTTTCCTCGAAGCTGTGAACTGGATGCGGAAGGGCTGGATGCTATGGAAGGAAAGAGCTAGCAAGGAAGTGTGAAGGGAGCTGGACCAGAGGCCAGTGGGTCAGCGAAGCTCTGCACAGACAATCAGGCCAACTGTGGTATGTTTCATCACTAAATATTAACAAAGCCCATCAAGGAACAGAAGAAACACACGGTCAGTGTGGAATCCAGTCACCATCTATGCTGAAGTAGAGCCAACCAAGAAAGCTCCTAATTTTCACCTTGACAGCCAGGGATTCCCAGGAAGGTTCCATCTCCCCGGAACTGGGCATCTCCAGCCAGGTATCAGCTAAGGGGCCAGAGAATCCCACCTGGAGACAGCAGGCCTTTGTCTTGAGCGTGTGAGTCAATGTCCCATTGAGTCTTCAGAGTGGCCCACTCCTGGTCACAAATGGAAGGATAATTTACAAAAACAGTAAACTCTAAAGCCATTTCTAAATGAGCAGGAGACAGGAACAGCTGCTTCATAGAATAAATAAACCCATGGCCAGAAGCACCTGAAAAAGTGCTCAACCTCACACGCCATCAGTCCTAAAATGCAAAGCTCTAGACGGAAAGTATCTGTGTGGACACAAAGCAGTGGCCAGTCGGGTCTGGGGGCATGCAAGAGGGTAGACTCACTTTCAGAGCAGGGCTTTTTCAGACAGAGCTCTTGCCGTTTTGTTATTTTGCTTTGTGGCAGCAAGGGATTGGACCCAGAGCCTTCACACTGAACGACATCCACAGCTCTTTCCCGTCTTTTGAGGCAGGGGCTCCTTAAGTCACTAAATTACCCCTCCCCGGGGGGGGGGGGTGTTTTAATTTGTATTCCTCCTGCCTCAGCCTCCCATGGTGCTGGGATTACAGGCTGGGGTCACCAGGCTTAGCCCAAAGACTGTCCGTTTCTTAGGGTGAACCCACAGCCACCCAGTGACCCACTGCTCCACTCATCCCTGAGAAATGAAGAGACCTGGCCAAACCTCATGCAGCCTTGCTCACAGCCAGAGTGGGGGAGAGCCGGCAGCCGCTCACAGGCATGGGAAGTGGGTGGGGTGCCCGGCACAGTGGGTGCGCCTAGGGTGAAAAGCTGGGGCTGCCCCAAACCATGTGTGTGCCAGGAGCCAGGTGCAGGCTGAGGCTGTGGACTCCGTGTGCCTGAGGGCCTCCGGAAGGCGTAACTATTGTCAGCGATAGGATCCAGACAGTGACCTCCCGAGGGCTGGGCTGGGAAGGCACTGGAAACACCCCCAGACGTTGGGGAGCCAGGAGCCGGGGCAGGGCCTGGGTCTGGGCTTTCTCCTCCGGCCCCTCCTTCCGGGAACATCTGGTGCCCCCGGATGGGGGATGGGGAAGAGCCCAGGAGAGCCCGCTGCGACTTCCAAGAAATTGCGTCTCCAGCTCCCGCTGCGTGTGGTAGAGACGCTGACTCACCGTAGGGGCAGAGGCTGAGGCAGGAGGAGGCGACAGCCCAGCCCCCACCCTATCCGCGGTGCCCTAGGCTCAGGCTGGATGAGGGGAGGAGCGCCTTGCACCCGCAGACAGAGCCGGGGCGTCTTGTCCTTGGGCACCAGGTGCTGGGCTTCCTAAAGGATGCAGAGACTAGCGGGGCGCGGGGGCGGGGCCAGGAGTCCCGCGGAGGATCGCCAGGCGCTGTCGGCACTGTTGCTCTGGTCTCTGACTGGGGCAGGGCGGGGTTGGGGCTCTAACCCCCGGGAGAGCTGCAAGGGGAAGTGACTGAATTTCCAGCTGCAGGAGGAGGTGCACCTGGAGCCCTGCAGGCCACCAGACAGGGGTTCCTGGAAAGCCAAGGGTTCCTAGGAACCCTGGGGGTCAGAATCCAAAATTGGCCTCCATCAGGAACATGGCAGTGACTCAAGCCTCTAATCCCAGAACTGAGGGAGGCTGAGGCAGGAGGATCACAAGTTCAAGTCCCAACTGGGCAATTTAGGGACTTAGCAAGATCCTGTCTCAAAGTAAAAACTAAAAAGGGCGGAAGACACAGCTCAGGGGTAGAGCACCACTGGGTTTGAGCCCCAGTATGGGCAAAAAAAAGAAAAAGTACTCCACAGCCAGGACCTGGTGGAACAGCAGGATTCAGCCCCTGTAGGGCCCAGTGTCCGAGAAGGTTGCTGGGTGGTGGTGGGGCCCTTTGGGGTCTCGCTGTCCTCGCCTTCCTCCCGTGCAGGGCCCCTGAGTCCCTGCTCCTCCCCACGCTCTGTGTGACATCCTGACCACACACTGTTAGTGCGTGCTGGCCCCTTCTGTCTTTGGAAGGGATTGAACCTGCAGCTCCTGTGCCCCTGAGGAACCACATTCACGGGTCTTCCCTGGGGCTGATGCCACCTCGTCCTTGTGGTCAAGGGCTCCGGTCCTGCTGGTCTTGGTCCCCCAGCCATGGAGGGCCAGCGCCTCCCTTGTAGCTGGTCTCCCGTGCCAGGCCACATGTCTGTCCCGATCACCTCCACGCCCATCCGGGCTGTCCTTGGATGGGCAGAGCACAGCCTCTGCCAGGAAACCCTGCCCTTTGTTGGGAAGCCCTGGAAGTCAGTGGCTGGGAATCTGGTGTGGCCCGTCAGAACTTTGAAGAGTGGACACAGGGTGGGGCTCAGCTGAGGACCGATGGGCAGCTGGTGCCACTGGCTCTCAGGCCAGAGGTTGGGCAGACACATAGGCCGTCACCCCCGACCGCCTAGCTGCACCCACAGGGCTGCTCAGGGTGCAGCTGTCCTCAAGGGGGCCCCAGCCCGGCCCGCCTGCCCCCCAGCCCTAAGCACACTTCCTCCTAGCCTGTCTCCCGGACACAGTGGCTGCATTTTCCAAAGCTTGGCCACAGCAGCTCTTATCAGAGGGATCAGGGCATTTTTCTTCCTTTCAGTTCTTGATTGCTCCCAGGGGACAGACTTGGTGAATTGTTTTGTGAAAACTTGGCTTTTGGAGACTTCCTAATGGTTTTTTATTGTTCACAGTTCTGGAAACAACACACACATACCCGTATGTACATGTTTACATAACAGGATTAACTCTTCTTTCTTTTCGTTTTTGAGACAGGGTCTCACTATGTAGCCCAGGCTGGCCTTGAACACACAGGGGTCCTCCTGCCTCAGCCTCTCAAGTGCTAGGATTACAGGTCCATGCCGCCACACTGGTTTAGGATTTACCTTTTTCTATGTTCATAGTATTTGATTTACCTTTTTCCGTTAATAGTTTTTGAGTTATAATGACAGTCTGCAAAATATATAAATTGAAGACATTCACCCTGATTAATTTTTACCTTTTCTATTGTTGTCACCCCAAACAAACCCAGGAGTAGGGCTTTTTCACCTCCCAGTGCCAGCAAGTCAATAACTAAAGCCCTGTCCCCACCTCCAGCTGCCGCCATCCGACCTCGACCCCCACAGGGACCTGTCAGTTGCTTGGAACTTGGTGCAGTGTCCTCCTGTGGTTGTCGTCTGTTGTGTTGTCTCTTGCGCTCGGCAGTGACTTTGACGCTGAACTTTGTGGGTTCCAGCACCCGATCACCTTGTCTATGTGGTCTCTGGCTGGTGGACAAGGGCCACTTAATCCAGCACAAAGACACAGCTCTGGGTGAATCTCAGGGAACAGAACAGGAGGGTAAATGCAGGGACGATTCGAAATCATCCCTCTCGACTTGTGTGAGGCCCACAGGGGGAGAGTGACAGTCCAAGGTCACAGGGTTGTCACTGGTCTGTTGAGACTTCTTTTGTGGACTCTCCAATCCCACTGGATCTCTTTAACAGTTGAAAAAATGACTCCCTCCCTTCCTGAAAGAATTGCCACTGCTTTTGTATACACACAGTCCCCTGGGAACACGCAATACAGTTCATTTCCAACATGCCAGAAACTTGTCTGTGATGAGCTGAGACAGATCTACAGATGTTCATAGCACAGAAAAACAGCTATAGTCCCCAGCATGTGGGAGGCTGAGGCAGGAAGATCACCTCGAGTTCAAGGCCAGCCTGGGCTGCATATTCAGATGTGGTCTCAAAAAACTAAGGGAGAAAAACAAGAAAAAATAATTATTCTTTCTCTGGAGCAGATGTTGGAGCGTGAAGGAACATGGCCTTGGACTGCAGGCCAAGCTCTGACTCAGCCATCCAACCACATTGCCAGGGCAAGTCACTCCTCGCTGGGGCCCGCTCCTTCCTCATCAGTAAAGCGGAGCTCTCCTTCCTGGCCTTCCTGGCCTCCCGAGGGGCGAGGAGACCCACCCTCTGGCATGGCCCAGCTCCTCAAAGACACTGCTTCCTGCTGGCCTCCCTCTCACCATGGCCGTGCAGTGTTGGCCCCAGTGCTTCCAACAACTCCCTCCCAGGACCAGAGGGACGAGGGAACACTGGGGTTTGCTCGTTGTTTGTGGACTTGGATTCTGCACGTGGGTTCCGAGTTGCAGGAAACAGTCATGTTCCCGGCTCCCAGGCCTCCTCAGGCCACCTGGAAACCTCAGGAAAGTCCAGACATCTGGCCTCTGCTATCACAGCAGCGTCTCAGTCCTGCTGATTCTGGAACACATTCTCTGGGTGAGTGCCTTTACCTCTAGGACCCTCAGTTTGTCCATCTGTGAAATGGGATAATGATGGCCCTTACCCAGAAGGGCTCCAGGGTCACTGTGCTTGTGCAGAGTCAATGACACCGCTGTTAAGGGCCTGGAACAGTTTGTTGACTGAGTAATCAATGCTCAGCAGAGTGGGCAGGACCAGGCCAACCCCCTTCTTGGCTCTGCACACGAGGCAGGACCAGGTTAACCTGGGTGTTCAAGGGCTGGGGATGTAGCTCAGTGGCACAACGCCTGCCTGGCAAGCACAAGCTCCTGAGTTCGATTCCCAGTACAAAAAAAAAAAACAATCTGGGTGTTCTGATGTCTACCAGCTGAATGCTCGGCCCATAGTAGTTGCTAAGTAAATGCAAATTTACCCCCCCCAAGCATGCCAGAGAAGACCCCCAAACTTCCTCAGGCCTGACAGTCACCACTTCCTCCTGCTCAGCCCTTCAGCCTGGTCTCATCCAGCCCCACACAGCCCCACAGGCCCTCGCTTCCAACAGGCAGGGGTGGGAACTCACAGGGCAACTTCCATGGGCTTGGCCAAAGAGGCAGAGGTGGTATGTGTGAGACAACAGCCAAGTCCACCCCACCCGCCCCCATTCATCGGCCAGCCAGCCACCAAGTCTCCACTGAGCAACTGCTGAGAGCCGAGCGCATGCGGTTAACAGACAGATTCCTGATTCTCCGCAGCACGGCACGTTCTCAGGAAAGCTGCGGGCCTCAGGTCTGTCGCACTGGGCTCTTCTTGTCTGGTTCTGTTGGTATTTTTGTCTTGAGACAGGGTCTCACTATGTAGCACAGGCTGCCCTTGATCTCCCTGTGCAGCCTAGACTGTCCTCAAACTCTCTGTGACCCTCCTGCCTCAGCCTCCTTAATGCTGGGATTACAGGCGTGTGCCTCTGTGCCCAGCTGTCTGGTCTGGGCTCTTTGCAGTGGCTGGCAATTAGGAATGAGGGAGCAGGTTCCCAGCGGTCTGTGCAACATGTTATCAAATTCAATCAAATGGAAGGCAAACTGCATATTCCAGAGGCGCATTCTGTGACTCAGGGGGCACAGCAGGCAAGCCGTCATCCTGGGCCGGCAGCAGGAGCAGGATCTATCAGGGTCCCCGAGGAGCCGTCTGAATCAAAGGATTCACACATGTTCGTGCCAGTGTGGGGAGCATCTCCTGATGCTGAGCTTAGCCCAGCGGCAGCAGCTGAACCCCACTCTCCCGGCAAGAGCCCATTTCCCCACCCAGTAAGCTGCCAGGGAAGCTCCATGTCACCCTTGGCAACACGCTCTTGTCTCTGCTAATCAGAAGGCCACTGGTATGGATCTGCACTAGAGACAAAGACAGCCCTCGTCCTGTGGGCTCAAGGGCCAGCACAGGGTCTCCGGAGAGGATGCTGGTGGTCACCCCTGGACCTCGAGTCCAGGCACCTGCCCGCCTTGGTGCTGTGCCAAAACCAAGAGCACACATTCATGTTACCGGATCAGCTTGGAAGTGTCGGGTGCTTTGGACATCAAGGAGCTGCCTGGCGCCTCCTTTGTCACAGGTACTGGTGGTCTCATGCTCAGGGCTGGTCCCTGCCTTTCCTCCCGAAAGCTGTGTCTGATGGCTGCTGGCAGAGCTGACCCTGCTCCCTGCCGTTCTTGGTTTAGCAACTCATCCATTTGCTCATTCCTGTTTTCCGGGTGCTGATGGCCGTGCCCGTGCTAACTTCCTGTCTCCCCGCGGGACTGCAAGCTGCAGCCCCTGTGCCTAGTACAGTGTCGGCGCTCAGCAAACACAGTCACCCCAGCACCCCATCCCCACACCCCCCGGCTCGAGTCCCTTATGCAGCATGACACAGCGTCCACAGAGATCCCACAGGACCCATGCCACCCTCCGGACCTAAATCCCTCCTGGTGACCCGTAGTACCTACGGCGACACCAGTGCCGCTGCGCATCATTCAGGGAAAGGGCTGTACGGACACAGTGCTCTGACACAGCTGCGATCCAAAGCGGTTGGATGAATCTGCGAGGGACACAGAGGGCTGACCGTCCCGTGCCAAAGTCCATCGCTTGATACAGCTGCTGTGTGGGGAGGAGATAACCACAAGGGGACTCTCTGAGGATACCGTTACCACTGATGTGTGAGGCGAGGGAGGAGCGGGGCTGGCTGGGTCGAGTGACAGTCTGGCAGAGATGCTGCCCGGCCTGGCGGGTCCTGAGTCCCCTCCATGGCAGGGTCACCCCGCTCCGGCGTCAGGCCTCTCGCAGCCGGAGAGTTAGGTCGCACTCCTTCCAGGACCTCAGCAGCAGGCGGCCAGGTCTGTCACAAAGGGAGCAAGTGACTAGAAAAGCTTGGCTTCCTGAGATTTGCTGGGGAGGGGCCCCACCAACAGGCCACGTCACAGTCGCAGAGTGCCAGAGATGAGCGTCCGAAAACCCCATTCGCACCCACAGGACATGGCCACGCCCGTCTGTTTGTGAGACTTCACTCCGTGGAAGACAACAAGCACTCCGTGTCCCATGAAACCGGAAGTACTGACCACTGGCCGCGACCGTGGTTGCTGTTGTAGAGGCTGAACAGGTGCAGAGAGAGGAGCAAGGGAGGGAGGGAGAAAAGAGGGCAGAGGAGGAGCCCTCACCTCCTGGCTGCACCCAGCCCCGTGTTCTGTCCCCACCATGAGGTATTGAGGGCAGAATTTTCACCAAGCCTTAGCATTGGAGGGGCCGCCTTTGGGAGGCCCGGAAGGCCGAACGACCTCTGGGCGGCCCCATCCCCACGCAGAGCCCACCTGCCAGGAGGGCCCTGCCCTGTGACATGGCCCTCATCCCGCGCCTCCCAGCCTGCACCCTCTCTTCTGTGCACACTGCCCGCCTGGCTTGTGATGTGCAGCTCTGGCAGCAGAGGCCCGCTCAGACGCTGTGGTCCTGAGGGTGTGGGGTTCGGCAAAGATGAGCTGGGATTTCTGAAGAGGGGATCAGATTTGTGCCTGCAGGGGTCACTCGTCTCCCAGGAGCACAGCTGTGACTCCACGTGCCTGCCTGACAGTGGGGTGCGCCAGCTCTGCTGGGCTGCGTGCACACACACGTGTGTGTGTGTGTGTGTATGTGCATGTATGTGTGTGTGAACCTGTCCTGGTCACTTTTCCCTTGTTGCTGAGACAAAATACCCGATACCCAAAATTAAGGAAGGAAAAGTTTATTTCACTCACAGTGTGTGGAGGTTTCAGTCTGTAATCAGCTGGCTCCAAGGCTGGGTGGCACATGGCAGGGGCAACAGTCCAAGGTGGCAGAAGATGGCAAAAGCAGCAGAGCACGAGGGTGCAGGGCACAAGCCTCTTTCCCTCCCTTATACTGTAAGCAGGCTACCCCTACCCTGTGTGGCACTCACACAGTCTCCATGCCCTCCTCTTGCACAGGCTCAGTCAGGATGAATACGAGTAAGGACCCTGTCCCCTGCTCACTCACTTAGTTACCCTCCTAAACTTCTCAAGTGGACACAATGAACAACATCCCAGAGCAGTAAGGGTGTGTCCTTTTCATACCAGGTTATAGAACTGCTGTGTTACTTAGTTAAGCTTCTAGACTCCTCAAGTTGACACAATGTATCAACCATAGCAAAACCTTAGGGGACTGTGTTTATGGGAAACATTTCAGTACCTCTTAGCACACCTATGCATATTTAGAATTTTTAAAAACCTGGAACGTATCAGAAATATCACAGAACCTAGACAAATGATGTATTACGTTCCCTCCTTTTTTTTTTTCTTTTTGAAAGAGGGTCTTGCTATGTGGTTCAGGCTGACCTTGAACTCACCGTGGACCCCAGGCTGGCTTCCAACTCCTAGTGATCCTCCTGCCTCGGCCTCCCAAGTGCAGGGATTATAGGCATCATGCTCGGCTCTGGCTCCAGGACTACATTTTAAACTCTGTCCATTTCAGATCTTGAGAGCTTGTCTGGAGGTGCTAGCAGGGAAGCGCAGCTACTTGTATACCCTTGACGGAGGAATCAGTCCCCCTCTATTGGGGGTGGTCATCTTTTCAGAGCGGGCAGCTTTGGGAGGGTTGCACATGAGAGGGGAAGGGGACACCCACCTTGCCAGCCAGATCAGCTGAGTCAGCCCTGGCAATCAATGGGGTGACAGATGCTGCAGCCAGGTCGCCCTCACACCCAAGTCCACTTTCAATCTTGTCTCTCTTTTGCGGCCCACACATTTCTGTTACTGGGCCTAAGCACTCACTGAGATGTTTCAACAGGACTTCCGGCTGGACTTAGGGACTTCGGGTCCTCACCTGCCACATCCCTAAGACAGGCAATTCAGGGAAGTCAGGAAGGTGAATTCAGGAGTCAGCTCTGCCATTAGCTGCTGTGGCCATGGAATGGACTTTCCAGCGCCTGAGAGTACTTGGGCAGGGTTTTGAGTGGGCACCGCCAGTAGCTCCGAAGGAGATGCGGGTGGTGGGGAGTGATTGCACTGCCCACTCCTACCCAGAAGTCTCCGCCCCTCGGAGGTGGCTTCACAGCTGAGTGTGTTGCCGTGGCAACCACTGTCTTCCACTCTGCTCTGCTGCTGTGTGCAGAACGGGTCCCTGTCACCCCCTCACTGCTGGGCTGGGGTGCCATGGGGGAGGGGCAGGCTCAGCGGAAGTCTATCTTTCCAGGGCAGCTGAAAGGATGCTGGAGGCAGTCATCTTGGCTGTGGCTGGCCTGGTCTCTGCTATCCTGGCAGGGCCACTCCAGCTGTCCTGGGTGGTTTGTTCAGCAGGCAGCACCTCTCAGAAACCTTGAGGCAGCTTCAGCCAAGCTTCCTCCATGCTCCCTTCCAAAGGTCTGACTCACGGGTCTGAAGAGGTCCCAGCGCCTATGTGTCTAACACTGTCTCTAGGAGACTGAGGGAGAGGGGGTCTGGGAACGGCACTTGGAGAATCCAGATGCTGCCGCCGTGGATGCTGCCGGTCCGCACCACACAGCAGACCCCTTCTCTGACTCACTGCCTGGGTCACTCGTGGACAGGCTTGCTCACTCACACCCGACTGCTGCTCCCTCTCCCGTCTAGATTGTCACCCTTGTGCACTTACTTATTAATGCGGGCAAACATTTATGGCTCTCTGGCTCGGAGAGTGGAGAGATTATGGACAGCATTCCTGCTGCCCCCTAGCTACTGGGTTTTCTCGCCAGAGGGAAACAGTGAATGGATGGACTGGCACACTTCTCAGAAAGGAAACACACAGGACCAGAACAGAGAACACGGGTTCCTGGACCCCCACCAATGCCAAAATCCACAGCTGCACCCGGGCCTTACAGAAAAGGTAGCGTGTGCACAAAACCCATGTGTAGCCCGCAGATACGGAGGGCAGCGGCTCCGCCCTCAAGTGCTCACAAGGGCAGGGTAGCTGGGTTGCAAGGAGCGGAAGCTTTCCCACCAGTGACAGGAAGGGATCTTGGGCAGAGGGAACAACACTGGGAAAGCTCTGAGCAGCGAGCCCAGCGGGGCGGCGGCCTCAAATGGAGGAAGGAAGGAGGCCGAGGGGCGAGCGAGGCTGGAGCCCACGCTGTGCCACCCCATTACTCGCCACAATCTCAAGATGGGGGTGACAAAGAAGAGGCCCCTTCTCTGTCCCGAGGTTCCAGGTCGAGGCCGCGAGTGTGGCGACAGAGTGCGGGTGGCTCAGAGCTAAGCCACGGGGATTCAGTAGGGGCTCCCGGGAGCCTTCTCTAACCCTCGTCACCTCCAAGGGGCCCCGCCTCCAACATCGTCCGGCTGGCTGTGTTTCCCCTCTACACCTCGAGGTGGGGCAGAGTTCCCGCACGGGATTCTGGGAAGCCTCGGGAGATGCACAGGCCGCACCCCAGCCGTCGCGGCCTGGAACCAGAAAGCGCCAGGCTGCGGCACAGCACTAAGCAGCCCCCGAGAGAAAGCAAGCACAGGACGTGGTCAGAGCGGCCGCGCGGAGACCCACAGCAGGGCTGGTGCGGAAGGCGGCTTTGGGGTGGGGGATGAGTGGCTCTGGGGGGCTGGGCCACTTGAGAAGTGGCCTGAGCGGTAAATTAGGCGGGCAGTGATGGCTGGGCGTGGGGAGGAGGGACCGGATGCCCAGTCCCTCCAGCGGCAGCTGCCAGGGCCCCAGTGGAGAGGAGGCTGTCAGCGGAAACCAGGGCTCCTGACCCTGATCGGCCCCATGCTCCCCGGGCTTCCGTGCAGCCTGTTTCCCAGCCCGTCAATGGGAGAGCAGGTTTTATAACACCAGCATGCGTGTCTTTACGACAGCCGGTCGTTCCGGAGGCCCCACAGCAGATGGGTCCCCGCGGCTGCTCTGCACGACTGAGCACCTGCTAGGCGTCATATGCGTCAACGACAGTGACAGTGACATCTGCCAGTCCCATTGGAGCACCCCTGTGCCCCCCAGGTTGTCACCACCCCCTCCTGGCCCCAGGCCTCACGGGGACAGCATGGATATTGCAGCTGGACCCTGCATGAAGGCTGCTGTCCCTGGGCCAGTCCTCCGTGGGACACTCCACGTGAGCAGCGGTGGACTATGTGCCACCATGGCTTGGCCACACTGTCCCCACCCACTGCCCCTGGCACTACTGTGCTGGGCTCATCGCGCTCGCAGGGACAGTTCGACAGGCCCTGCTTAGATGCAGGAGTCGCGTCACACCAGCCCGCCTGGCCCGGCTTCTGCCATCCAGCCCCGGCGCCTCTGCTGCGCCCTCCAAGGCCAGAGTCCCCCTGCGCTCCTCCTAGCTCACCCCACCTGGCCCCCGCTGTTCCTTCCGCTTGTACCCCGCCCCCTGTGAACCCTCCTGGCTGAAGGATGACTTCCAGAGAGGAGTCCCTTGGGACTAGTGCCATCTAAGTCTTCACCTCCTGACAGCAAGGGCCTTGTGTTCTCTGCATCACCTTTTCTCCTTGTCACCTCCCCAGCAGGACAGCCCTGAAATTTCTCCTGTTCCCTGTGTGGCTTAGGCCAGGCAAAGAGAGGTTCCCAGGAAGCACCACAGAGGAGTGAACGCGTGGATGCAGCAGGAAGCCAGGTGGCCTGGAAGTGACCCATAGGAGAAGCCTCTGACTAGGTCCCCTCCCCTGCTTGCTGAGCTTAGCTGGGCAGCAGCGTCCCCTGCTGGACACAAGGCAGATTGCCATCCACACGCTGCGGCTCAGCCCTTAGAGGCCAGAGAGCCCAGTGCTATCCGGCAGGGTGTGGGCTCTGAGATGCCAGGGTGTCTCACTACGTACAGTGAGGGTGAGGGCACAGCAACTTAGCTTTCGCTGTCCTGGCTCACTTCCTGCCTGGATCACTTCCTAGCTGTGTGACGCTGACCAAGCCCCTGGTCTATAAGCTGGGCCTGGTCAAGGTGCCCACCTCTGAGGCTGTCTGGAAGATGAAACAGACAGTGCTCACATGCTACCTCCTCGGACAGGCCCTCCTGGCTTGCTCCCCTCTGAAAGAGCTCCCCCATCACCCAGCCATTCGCTATCCTTTCCCTCTGCCTTTTCTTTTTGTAGCACAAATCACTGCTGGACGTTTCTTGGAGGGGCTTTGCTCATACAGCAGGACTTACGAACCACAGCGCACACAGCAGACGCTGGGTGGGCTCGCAGGCTGTGTGCACCGACTCCCCACCTCTGTCCCGGGCCCTGGCACCCACCGCTCCTCTTGATCACCATACTTTTTTTTCCAGTGTCAGGGATTGAACCAGGGCCTTCCCACTGAGCTACTTTTAAAATTTTTCCATTTTGTGACAGGATCTCTCTAAGTTGCTCAGTTGCCCAGACTGGGCTCAAATTGTGATCCTCCTGTCTCAGCCTCCCCGGTGCTGGGACAACAGCTGTGCACAACCACGCCCAGCTAGGTCTGTGAACCTGACTGTCCTGGGGACCAAGTGTCCGTGGAATCACCCCAAATTCTCCTTCGATCTCCTGTTTCTGGAGACCCTGTGACACCGTGAGGCCTGTGAGGTCAGCGGGGAAAACCCCAGCACAGCACCAGTGCAGAGGGGGAGCCTGGGGGAAAGTCCCCATCCTGCACCGCTTTTTCTTTTTTTTTTTTTATTAAAGAGAAAAAGATAAACAAACAGTGAAACCGAGTTTCGAAACAGGTTAGTAGGACAGTTACAATAGTTGACACATTGCATATCATGGTCTTCCTGAGCTGCTCCTGAAGCTGCTCTACCCTGATGGGCTGGGATTTCTGGCTCTGGTCCCCTTCCCCCTCCGTGGCTGCCATACTGCAGGTGGACACCAGGCGGCAGCCGTGTGCCGTGGAGCCCGGGCTGCCTGAAGTACAGGGGGCGGGCGGTGTTCGCGGCACTTCACCTTTCTACACCTCCTGTGCCGGGGACCATCTCCACAGCGAGGAGGCACCGGCCCCGATGCTTCTCTGCGGCACATAAGGTCGACCTGGCACAGCGCCCACCTTCCCGTTTCTGATTCCTCCCTGGTCTCAAAAAATAGCTTTCATCGCTTGCAAGAGGCCAGACGCGAAAGGTCACGGGGTGTAGGAGTCCGTGCATATGAAACGTCCACAAAAGGCAAATCCACAGTGACAGAAAGTGGAGCTGTGGCCGCCGGGCTGTGTGGAGGTGACGGGGCACTGCTCATGGGGGTTTCCCAGCCGGTGACCTTGGAACCAGAGGTAGTGACAGCATGGTGTGTGCCGATGCAGAATGCCATTGCACCGCTGTACTTTCAAACAGCTGATTCTCAGCCGGGCGTAGTGGCGCACGCCTGTAATCCTGGCACTTGGGAGGCTGAGGCAGGAGGATCGCTGTGAGTTGGAGACCAGCCTGGGCTACAAAGTGAGTGCAAGGTCAGCCTGAACTGCGTAGGGAGACCCTGTCTCAAAAAGACAAAACAATAAAATAATAAACAAACCGCTGATTCTGTTGTGTGAACTTCACCTTTCAAAAAAAGCCTGATTTAATACCTCACGGCCACTGTCACCACTAGAGATGGCCATGGGGACAGTGCCTGCCCCCTCAGTCCTGAGATCCACAGCCAGAGCTTCTCTCCTGGTGGCGAGAGGGGGCGCCAGCACCCGTCCATCTGTGTCCATGCAGCTACTCTGCCACCCAGCCTGCCGCTGTCTGCCTATTCCACCATGACTCAGCCACCAACCCGTCACCCCTCTGTCCACTCGGCAGCTGCCCATCCACGCCTCTCCCGCTGACCCACACATCCACGCATCCGCCTGTCCATCCGCTCACCCGTCCACCCATCCAGCCACCTCCACCCATCCCACGCACTCACGGCTCCCTCTGGGAACCCACCCACCCAACCCTTCGCCACTGCTCTGGCCTACACCACCATTTCAATAATGAGCAACTCCAGCTCTGACGCTGTCCTGGGAGGCCCCGTGTCCCCCGGAAGTGGCAACCCCTGGGTAGCCGCCCCCTGGGGGCAGCACGCATGCTCAGTGCTCAGTGAGGGAAGGGTGGGCTGGCAGGGCCTCAGCTGGGAGCGGGGGGTGCACTTTCTGCAGGAAGGGATGTGTGAGGGCGCCAAGGCCTGAGCAGGGGAACCGAGGACAGCAGACTGGGAGGTGGTGGGTGGAGGGGGAAGGTGTCCCCCAAACAGGGTCCACAGGGTTCCAGGCCCAGGTGAGAGGGTGCAGCGGGGGTGGTCGGCTGAGCATTTGGGGACAGGGAGGGAGCCATGGCTCAAAAGGAGGAAAGGGGTGTAGACACACAACCCAGACCCCGGGGGCGGGTCCTCCGAGGTCACCATGGAGCTCAGACTAGGCTGGGTGACGGGAGCCCCTGGAGAGACCGGGTCAGACGTGGCAGAGCCCTCCATGGCGGTGCTGAGGCTGGACTGGAGGAGGGCGGGCCGTGGGTCCTGGAGGGAGAGGGCATTCACCCCTCCCCCACCGCTCCTGCACCTCCGCAGACCCACTGCCTCCCTCGGGAGAGCCCTGGGGTACCAGCGTCATTTCCTGATGAAGAAGTAGGGACCAAAAGAAGCAAGGTGACTTCCCAGGGACAGCCTAGAGAGCAGAGGGACCGAGGCTGGAGCTCAAACTTGCATGGCGCCAGAGCCCCTGCCCTCCCAGCCCGGGTAGCTGCTCCCTGATGTCACCACCCGTACTGCTGGCGCTGCAGACTACACACTCACCTGTCTCCTATCTCACCTCCGTGTGGGAAGCAGAAAAAAACTAGGGGCACAAGGTGGGCCGTGGAGCCCCTCTCCTTGCTGAAGGCGCTGTGACCTTGGGCAGGTTACCGAGCCTCTCTGTGCCTGTCTTTGCACCTATCAAAAGGGGCACGGAAGTGACTAGTGTAGAGTCTGCTGCCAGCTAGAGCGGTAGCCAGGCCTCCTTCTCTATGGCTGTAGGGGTCCGGTGCTATGAACCTGTTCCCGAGGAAAAACTTCCCTAGGCCCCTGCCATTCCGGAACATGGTGCTCTGCGACTCTCTCCACAAAGCAAACTCTTTCACCTTTGCAACTCCAAGGCTGCAAAGGCTGGAGCCTGCTGGTTCTTATGATGTGCTCAGGCCAGCTTTTGTTGTTCTCTTCCTTATCAGCAGCCAAGCTCTCCCCCGCTCTATCTGTGCCGGCCACAGCTCTACTGGAGCTTCCTTTCTGGCCAAACTCACATTTAAAATCACTCTTCTGGGCCCTTTGCTCTTGATCACTCTGATACAGGTGACCTGGGTAGAGAGGTTTGTTTCAGCTCACAGGTTTGGCATTCAGCAGTAAGACTGGTAGCCCGAAGGGTGGCCTATCATGGCGGGAGCTGTGCCCACATCTCAAACCAGGAATAGAGGACGCTACAGCGCCTCATCCCCTCTCAGGGCTGGCCCAGTGATCCAAGGATGTCCACCAGACTCCACAGCAATGGGGATTGGGGCTCTACATTTAGGCCACAGTAAGTACATCTACAGTGCCCATTTTACAGATGAGGAAACTGAGGCCAGAGAGGAGCATTAGGTCATCCTAAGTGGTTCAACTAGGGAGGAGCAGAGGCAGGATTCAGGCCTACAAAGGCTGAGCTCCAAAACCCAGATCCTTATGGATGCCCCAGGGAAGATGCCAGCCCCAGTGAAGGCAGCCCCTACACACCACTCCAGGAGAGCTGCCCACTCTGCAGCCTGTGAGAGACACAGCCTGGACACAAAGGCGAACCCCTGTCCCTTCTGGGTGCTGGCTCACCAGATGTGGGCAGGTCCTTCCTCCCTGCCCACTGAAGGGAATCCAGAAGCCAGGCCATCCCAGAGCCCAGTTTCCAATGAAGGGCACAGGGCTCCCCTCTTGAGCCTCCTGGTAGCAGGACCCCAACCCTAACCCTTGGGGCCTGGATTGCAATCACCAGGGCCAGGACACTGCCACTTTCCTTCCTGCGGCTGTCCATGGTCCCCGCCCTGCTCCTGCAGGGGCTTGGTGAGACCCAAGGGCTTGTGGCCAGCTCCTGCCCCGCCACCCTTCCCTCTTGGGGACATCTTCCTGGATGCCTTCTGGTCTCATCAGAACGGGGTTCAGAGCCCCGATTCTCACTTTAATTGAAAGCAAACGTCCTCCCTGAGCCATCGGGTCGGGTTCCTTTCCCTCCTCTGAGCATTTGCTCGGCCTGCGCATGGAGCCTGGCACCTGGCAAATTGAAAGTTACAGATGGGCGAGGACACGGTGCCCTTGGGAAGGACGAGGACAGACACGGCGGAGTGGGTCCAAGCCACGGTGGCAGCTAGGATGCGATAACAGGGCTGGCGGGACCAGGGGGAGGCCCCTCAGACCCAACCCACATCCTACATCCAGGTGACTCTGTGCTCACTTTCTGTGGAAGTCACCAGAGAGGAAAAAGAGGATGGAGTGCAGCTCCTCTGCCAGCTGGAGAGAGTCACCACTAACACCCGCGGGTGGGCAGCCTTCCAGAACTTCCAGGACAGTGGGCACAAATGAATGATTTTTATTGTCTCCCCGACTTCATTCCAAAGTGCTTGGAAAAAGTGTTTTTAAAAGTGTGCGGTGGTGCAGGTTCTGTAATGCTAGCATTCTGGAGGCTGAGGCAGGAGGATTACCATGAGTTCAAGGCTACCCTGAACTACACAGTGAAACCCCGTCTCAAAAAAAAAAAACCAAAATAAAAACAAAACCGGGCTGGGAATTTAGCTCAGCGGCAAAAAGCACCTGCCTGGTATGTGCAAGGTCGTGAGTTCGGTTCCCGGTACCGGAGAAAAACCAAAAAAAAAAAAAAAAAAAAAAAAAAAAAAAAAAAAAAAAAAAAAAAAAAAAAAACAAAACCGATTAAGGTGCTCTTGGGAGTGTGGTGGTATTCGCGTGTATCCTACCTAACTGCTCAACTCCTCCAGCCAGGGGTGCAGCATGCTGATGAGCAGAGAGGGCTCCTTCCGGGCACGTGACATGACAGTACAGCACAGACGACGCTGTGGCAGATGCTCCTCCACCTACAGCGAGTTTCCGCCCACACAAACCCACCCTGAGCTGGAATCAAACCAAGTCAAAGGCGCACTGCGTACACCTGGCCTGGCTAGACCTGGCCCGGCAGCACAGGGCCCTGCAGAGAACCAGTGGTTTCCTGTCACAACCAAGGGCTCGCTGCCCTGCCCCACAGGCCTCACAGAAAGGCTCGGACCTCAAGCCACCTGCCCGAGCAAAGACACAAACTCAGATAAATCTGAAGTATGGTTTCTACTGAATGCTTAGGACTTCGGCATCATCACAAAGTTGAAAAATTCTGTCTAACCATCGCAAATCAGGGACTGTTTCTGTAACTTTGTATCCTATTTTGTACCCTAGGCTGGGAGGAAATCCCTTATCCCTTCTGTCTATTTCTGGATGATTTTTTTTTCTTTTTTTTTTTTTTGTACTGGGGATTGAGTTCAGAGCCTTCATGCCCAGCCATATCCCCAATCTTTTAAAATTTTTTGAGACAGGGTCTTGCTAAGTCACTAAGTTACCCAAGCTGGGCTTAAACTTGCAGTCTTCCTGCCTCAGCCTCCCAGAGTACTCAGATTACAGGTGTGCACCAACATGCTCAGCATCTCTTAGCCTTGCCTAAGAAAGATTCCTAGGAGTGGAACTACTGAATGTGAACGAGTGATTTCACATTCTTAAAACCAAAATGTGTCCAGATTTTTGGATCAATTTATTCCTCTGATCATCAATGGGTGTATTTCCCTGCCACTTTGCCAGTGCTGCCAGCTTTGATTTTTTAAATGTTTACAGATGTAATGGATGAGGACGAGCTCTCTGGTTGCTATAGTTACTAGGTTAAAAAAAAGCATTTGGGTGGTTGGTGTGATCAGTTGCGGGGAGTTAGCAGAGGAAATTTCTCATCTCTTTGCACATCTGGTTCCTTCCTGGGAACGGGACGGTAACAACATCGATTTCACAGGGTTCTGGTGAAAACTGGATGAACACACACACACTCAGGCTTTCCTAGGTCCTCCTGGTGAATGCTAGTTGCAGGGACCCTCATCTTTGTTGCCGGGTTGGTGAATCCCTCAGGCACTCACTCCACAGGGCCTGTCTTTGGGGAAGGACGTTAGTTCTGCACACGATCCTTGTCCCCTCTCATCCTCAGCTTCCTTTATTTAAAAAAAAAAATAAAAACATGTTTTTGAGACGGTTTTGCTGGGTAATTCCGGCTGGCCTTGAATTCACTATGTAGCCCAGGCTGGCCTCGGACTCGTGGTGATCCTCCTGCCTCAGCCTCCCAAGGGCTGCGATTGTACTAGTTATATACATGTCTAGAAGGAGAACAGTGGGACCCTGGAGTATGCATACATTCAACCTGATGAGACACTCATGCACCATTCTTTTTAGATGTCTTTCTGATGCAAGGTTCCAGACATACAGAAAAGGTGAAATAGTGGAGCGCACTAAGTATCTCCCACCCAGGTTCTACCGCTAGCCTTGCTGTACTTCTGTACCCTGTCTCCACCAAGCCATTCATCTTTTCCCAGCATCTGAGACCCGACCCTTCCCACTTCCACAGTAGAGTCTGCCGCACCTTGATTGTCCAGAGTCACCCCCACACCAGGGCTCCCCATCTGCCCAGGGGAACAGAGTCACACGGCTGGTTCAGGCCACTCCAGGTTCCCTGCCTGGGTTGGAGCAGGGCCTGGCCTCCCGGCACTGTGCAGGAGGGGGAGTGGCTGCTGGTCCCTAGCCAGTGTCTTCCCGCTGTCTCCAGAGACAGCAGGAGAGGCAGTGTGGAGCCCAGCACACCCAGGCAGGCAGCACCGAGGGTGAGAGAGGGCATGCCAGAGTGCTTCCTTTGCCTCGCTCATCCCTCACCACTTTTGCCCTGGCCCAGGGCAAGGGTGCCAGGGAAGACCCGCTTCCCCCGTGAGGGTGGGAAGCAGAGTGCCTGGCCAGCCTGTGCTGGCCCCAAGGCCAGGTAGGTTGTCGCTGAGTCCCACCTGTCTCCAGAGATCCCTACCTTGGGCTGCACGGGACCCATGTGGCCCAGCACTCCACGACGCTCAAACACCCAGTCCACACTGCTTTCCCAAGGTGGCTCCCAGGCTCTGAACAGAATGTGTGTGTCGTAGGCCCCGGCGACCTCATCTATAGACACAGAAGCAAGGGAAAGGAGGACCGCTGACAGAGCAGCAGAGGTGCCACCACCCATGGCTTCCCACCCCCAGCCCGGCAGGCTCTGGTCTCCTCTCTCCATAGAGGATCAGGAGGGAGAAGGCTCAGGCTCCGAGGACGATCCTGCCCATGGCAGCCGTAGCACCTGGGACCTGTCAGCCTCCTGCACCACCTGCTTACTGTGCAGCCTGAGAACCACAGTGTCCACAGGGGAAGCCAGTGCTGCCAGGAGGGGGCCACAGGTGAAGTGCTCAGCCCCAACCACCACGGCACACAGAATCTGCGTCTCAGGCCCAGGTCTAAGGCTCTGAGTCGGGGGTGAGGTGGAAGCCCAGGCCTCCTGCCTGCAGACAGAGTTGGGGAATCAGCTCTAAACTGCAGGTCTGTCTCTTAGTGACCTACTTATGTTAGCTCTTTGTTCCCCTGTGTCTGTACCTGCTTGTTTCCTCGAGGAAGACTGTTGTATTACGTAGTACTTTTCACATTGCTGAGACATAACATGTGACACCCACAGTTTAAAAGAAGACAGGCCTAATTTGCCTCACTGCTTGGGGGAACTTAGTCAAGGGTGTCCTGATCCAAGGCAGAAACATCAGGGCAGAAGGGTGTGGTAGAGCAAAGCTGCTCGGTACAGGGAAGCCGAGAAGCAGAACAGGGAAAGTGCTAGAGGAGAAGCCAGAGACTGGACATGAACCCCAGGGTCACGCCTCCATGACCCACCCAGACACACCCAGAAGTGGGCTTCACCAGTCCCCAGGCCAACATAACTCCAGTCAAGCTGGCACTCTACCCTTAATCTGCCCTTTGAGATCCTCACTGTTCATCTGTCCCCACCCCGTTTCAACTTCTGTTGTGACAGTACCTCCTTTCCCACAGGGGACACACTCCAAGTCCCCTAGTGGGTGTCTCCAACCAGGGACAGCTCAGAACCCTGCATCTACATGCTTTTCCTATACATGCATACCTCTGGGAAAGTTTAACTTTTAAGTTAAAATTAAGAGATTAAAACCGCTAACAAGAAAGAATTAGGCTGCCATAAAAGTGAGATGAAGCTGGGCACAGTGGCGCACTCAAGAGGCTGAGGCAGGAGGATTGCCACAAGTTCAAGGCCAGCCTGGGCTCCACAGTGAGTTCAAGGCTAGCCTGAGCTACATAGTGAGACCCTGTCTCAAAAACACAAAAACAAACAAAAAAGTTAGATCAGCACGGTCTCTCTCAAGGTACCTTGCCATACTGTACTCCCCCGCTTGTGACGGGGTGAGTCCTTTGATGTCTGTGTGACCAGGTGAAGTAGGCAGTGGCAGGGGCACTGCGGCAAGGTGACAGGCTGCGGTGAGTCACTTCAACACCAGCAGGGTGACCCAAGCTGGCTCTGAAGTGCCCCACAGCTGGGTAGTGTACAAAGCTTGGAGGGGGGGTGTGGGATGGAGCTGGGTAGCAGGAGACATCGTGGTACCCAGGATGGCACTCTATTTAAATCGTATGGATTATTTCTGGGATTTCCCATGTAATATTCTCAGGGCATCAGCCATGGAAACTGCAAGTGAAAGCAGCTCAATGGGGACAGCTGTGCTGAGCCTTCGCCCGCTGATAGGCACACCATTGGTGCTGGGGGTACTGTGGTGAGCCAGCTGGTTCCATCTTCCTGGTGCTGGCAGTGCAGGTGGGGATGAACTGGAAAGTAGCGATGACAACATGGGCACTGTGCCCAGCTGGGTGACTCCAAGGGCTCCGGGTCAGGGGTGTGTGTGTGTGTGTGTGTGTGTGTGTAAGAAAGGGCCCCAGGGCAGGATGCGTCAGCATTCGAGCAGGTGTTTCCCAAGCAGATGAGCTCCCAGCTGGAGATGGCTGCAGGGCGCAGATCCCCACAGACAGGCAGGGCGGGGTCCCAGGTGAGGGTTCCACATCCCAGACTCATGGGGACCTGGGCAGGTTTGACTGAGGCTGAGCCATGGTGCTCCAGCCCCAGACGAGGGCCAGCTGCCGCCCCCTCCATGGGCGATCACCGTTAACGAGCCTGACCAAGGCTTAGTGCTCTGGCTTTAAAGCCAGTCTGATGAGGCCATTGTTGGGCTGCAAAGTTTAAAAATGCTTGTAACGGGCAGGTATTAAAAATGGATATTTAATGGCCAGGACTTGACAACAGTCCCTGTGGAAAATATTGCTTATGTGAGGGGGATTTCTGCCTTAAGGTTCCCTCTCCACTGGGCCAACATGGAAGCTGTTTTCTGCCACAGAATCAGCCCTCCTAGGTGTGCAGATGAGGCTGTGTGCTTACACAACTGTAAGGGAGGGGTGCTCCCTACTGAGGCAGCGTGTTCTGCTTTGAGGTAGTCCTGCCATGATAATGTCCCCCTCCCAACTCTAGTAACACACCTTTGCCTCCCTGGGTTCCCAGAACACTCTGCTCATTCACTTTCATTCATGCAATTTTTTTGGGCGGGGGAGATAGGATCTTGCTAGCTATAACCTAAGTTGGCCTTGAACTCACAGCAGTCCTTCTGCCTCAGCCTCCTGAATGCTGGGATTACAGGAGTGCATCACCACATTCTGCTTCATGTGATGTTTTCTAAAGCAAACCACTTCACTCTTCTGAGCATGATGTTTCCATCCCCAAAGGGGAAGGATCAGACCCACTCTCTGGACGGTCACAGGCATTCATGCTGGAAGTTAAGCACGGTGTAGCAGAGCAAAGTGCCGGCTCCTGGGAGCAGGAAACCAAAGTGGATGTCTTTTAAGCACCATTGTGTGGCACATATTAGACTGGGGCTGGGGAACAAATGAGATACAGGCCCCCTGCTGGCCCACTGGAGGGGCCCAAGGGAGATTTTCAAAGGTGAAGTTCCCAGGTTAAAGGATGCACATGTGCAAAGCATCAGCAGTGACAGCAGGCAGCATGGAGCAGAGCAGAGTGTGAGAGTAGCCTGTGTCTTCATTGTATCATTCTTATACAGGTTGTTATCACATATTTACATTCTTGTATAGCACCATAACCAGTGCATGCGTGTTCACCTGTGCTAAGTCAGGGTTATATAACAGTATCCCCTCTGGGCACCTGTGCTATGCAAATGGGCTCAAGTCCTCATGTGCCCTTAGATACCCCTGAGCTTTGAAGCAGTCTTTGAGTCATTCCCGACATCCCCCATGTGCCCCAGCTCCCCAGAGGCTCACAGGCTAGCAGGGCAAGAAGGCACGCAGCAGGGGCCATGTGGTGCCCAGAGGGGACCCCAGGGTGATCTCCTAGGCCGCCAGAAGGCGACTTTCCAGCTGAGAACTGAGCCAGAAAACGGGCAACCACTTTGGGGTGGGAGTGTGCCCAGAGGAGGGGCCGAGGGCTCACCCCTCCTTTGCCCTGTGGGACGCAGCCCACCCGGTGGGCTCCCATCCAACCAAGCTGGCGCCCAGGCTCCTCCTGGATGGTGCATGTCATCCAGACTTAGAAGATGAGAAAGCAGCATGAAGATGGTCCCATGCCCTCCACAGGGATCCCCCAAATGCTGTACCCTGCCCTCGCCCACTTTCCCGTTCTTGCGCTCCACGCCTACGCTACATGTGAAGGTCTGGCTGTGCTCATCCGAGTCATCTGAGAGAAGCTGCAGATACAGCCCTCATTCCCGGCACACCTGCGCATGCGCTTCCCCAGCACGAGGGTCTACACAGCCACAGCGAGACTACCAAACCAGGGAACAAACACTGCTGCTGGCAGTACTGGTGGCATTCCCCTCTTCAGAGGCTGGAGCTGTCAGGGTGCAACGCCTGGCTTCACTGCAGACTTCAGGGTGCAACGCCTGGCTTCACTACAGACTTCCTGTATGAGTGCCTGGGGTGGGCCAGAGATCAGCTCTGTGATCAGGGCCCCCTCTGCTTCTCCCGTGTACTGGGGGCTCAAAGCTCCCATCTTCTAAGATGCCATTCCAGATTTGTGCTCAGCTTCCAGGCCAGGTAGCTGCGGCCGGGTCCTGGCGACTGTGCAGCTCTCTGCCGCCCCCTGCAGGCTCACAAGGTCGGTGCAGGCCAGCTCGCCCCAGAGGCCCCAGTTTAAGAGAAGTGGAGGCCCTGAGGTCCATACCGTAGGCTTTGCCTTAACCTACCCGGTCTTAGCCTCTTGCCTTGTCCTTGCTGTGCTTCTATCCATACAGGCCCCTCGGTGTCATGCGGAGATCTGGGCTCAGGCATTCTGTGTCATGACTTGCAGCTGTGTATCCTCGTGGGACTTGCTTTCCCTCTCTGAGCCTGGGGATTCTCCATCAGTGGAAGTGATGGCCTGCACCTTTTTGCAGGGGTATGGCAGGGGTATCAACTTATGCCATGGAAGGTGCTGGGCACACAGAGGGCTCTCAAGAAATGTGGACATGTATCCTCACCCCTCCATTCCTGAGCTCTGGGGGCTCCCAGCCAAGGAGCGGCAGAGGACGAGGCCCTGGGCCCACAGGGTGGCATTCAAGCGATGGTCTCTTCACTGGGGCTCCCTGTCTGGCTGAGGTCGCCTCAGCGTGGCATGGTGGCCCATGTGGCCCATGTGGCCCAGGGTGTCACTGCCCGCTCCTGCCCTTCCTCTGTGTCACTTTCGGGAACCTCTGCACCAAAACTCCGGCTCTGCAGCTCTGTCTGTCCAGGTACCCATGGACCTGAACCAATGCTGCCCTACAGCAGAACACCCAGATGCTGTGAACAGGTGGAAAACTTGCAGCAGAAAAGTCACCAGAACCCTGGATTCCTCCCGAGACTGCGCTGGTATTATTAGAGCTGTCCGTCTGTCACCACCGGTCCCCGCTTAGGTCCCAGTAGCCTTTTTTAGCACAAGAAAACTTTCCTCCAAAAGCAAAATATGCACAGCCCTTAATTGCTTGCGCCTCAGAATGAGATGTGCTTGTCAGTCAGCCGTCCGCTGCCGCATGGCAAGCCCACGTGTCTTGGTGGGGTTTATTTATTGGAAAAAAAAATGCAGTTTACTGTGTGTTTCCTATAGTAATAGCCACATCTGGGATGCAGACAGAGGCGTGGGTAGATGTCACTGCAAAGGCCCCAAGGGAGCCAGGAGACACCATGGACATGGAGGAGGGGCATGAGGGGCCAAGGCCTGATGTCGATGCCCCTGCGCCGTCCTGAGGGCAAAGAAGGAAGAGATGGGAGGGGTAGGCCTCAGGCAGCAGTCGCATCACGGTCCCAGGTACGGCTCCTGCTTGTGCCCCAGCATTGCCTCTCTCTGTAGCCCCAACACTGACCTTGGGGGCTGAGATGCATCCGAGGTGGTTTTGAGGGTCCTGAAAGTGATGACTAGTGGGGACAAGGGGAGGGAACAGCTGTCATCATGATAGGTCCCCAGAAGGGCACATCTGCGTGTTTGCCGTGTTCTAAATTACTGATACTCGCTAAGCCACTCATCTATCGCTTGGATGGGAAGATGCAGACAGTAGGGGATGGGAAGCCACCCAAAGGGCAGCTGGACCAACCTGGGGTTGGAAAAGGAGATAATGAGAGATTTGGAACCTTTAACTCAACATCTTCCAGTTCTGGAGAAGCCCAGAACTGGAAAACAGGAAGAAGGCTCCTTTGGGAAAACACACAGCTACACGTGTTACATTGTGTACATGTGATATATGCATATGTCCTGTGTTTTTGTTCCCTAAGATTTAACATGTGTTTTCCTATTGTTTTGAGACCGGGTCTTGTTATGTAGTTCAGGCTGGCCTTGAACTCCCAGCAATCCTCCTGCCTCAGCTACCCCACACCAACCAGTGCTGGGATTACAGGCGTCCCCTGCCACACCTGGCTAACATGCATTTTAACATACACAAAGTAATGTTAGCATCCTTAATATCTGCCATACTTGGAGTCTGCAGTGTCACTGAAGGTTTCTGCAGCGCTATTGGAATTGGTGGAATCTACAGAAGGCGGGGCCTGGTGAGAGGAAGTGAAGTTCTGGGATACCCCGCCCCTTCCTGTTTCCCTTTGGCTCCTGTCTGCCATGAGGCAGGCTCCTGCCAGGACGCGCCATGCTGCCACAGACCAAGTGACCATGCACCAAAACCTCTGAAATGGCAAGTTTTCTCAGCTGCTGTGTCCCAGCAATGGAAAGGTGACTGACATAATGCATTTTTAAAAGATGTGTCTAAAAACCAACATGCCTACGAGCATAAATTCACCAAATAAATACAGAGGCCCAGAAAGCACATGATAAAAGTCCATTATCATTAAAATTCAAAGAAATATTAGCTCATATTTAAGATACCTTTAGTTGTGAAATTGAAAAATATGTTTTTTTTTTAATTACCAGATCTGGTTTTGGAAAGGGCATAGGGGAAATGGTCATTACCACACACTGTTGTGGAGAATGAAAATAGATATGACTTCCTTGTGGATAATTCATTACCAACTATGAGTGGCCTTCAAAATGCACAGATCTGCTGGGCATAGTGGCACACTTATTCCAGCACTGGGGATGCTGAAGCAGGAGGATTGCCATAATTTTGAGAGAAGCCTGGACTATACTGTGATTGTACCTTGCCACCAAACGGACAAATCTTTAGACTCAACTATTCTGTTGCTGTTTATCCAAAAAGGACAGAGATGGGCATACAATGTGGACTTTAAGACTGTGTGGCATTTTTGTGATGTTTTCTGTGAGCAGGAGCAAGGGTTTAATCACCTGGCCTGGAAACTGTCTTCATATGGCCTGAGCTTTAGAGCAGCATTAACTCTATAACCAAACATTTACAGACCCCACCTGTGGCCCAGGACCTGGCAAGGTGCCTGGGGGACACTGGTGGGCATCTGGAAGCTCCTTTCCATCCTAGAGAGCCAGGAAATCACACAATCGTCCAGCACTAGGGTAGGCGGGGGGTCCAAACACCACATTTTCTTGCTGTTGCTGGAACGCTATCAGTGCAGTGCTAGTGCCCTGGTTCCCATGCTAATCAGGGGCTCTAATTAGCACCACATCAGATTAATAAAGAGGGGGAAGGGAAGTAGCTTAATTAGTACAGTTTGACAGACAAATCCTTCAAACTCAGGGCTCTGGGTGGGGGTGGTAACATTCTAGAGCTGCCGCTGTAATAACACCTGCTGTCTGCGGAGAGCTCAGTGTGTGTGGGCATGGGGCTGTGTGCTTTCCCCTTTCATCTCAGTGCACTTCGACAATTTTGTGAGGAAACTGGGGCACAAAGGGATTGTTCAGAGCTGCATGGAGAGTGAGCAGCAGTCAGAACTCATGTGGAGGGCTGGCTGACCACAGAGCTGGTGCCTTTGACAGTTGTTACACTGCTATTCCCTGTCCATTCCCTCAGCGGCCCTCTGCCCACCCACCACCCATCCACCTACACACTCATCGTCCATCTACCCATCAGTCCACTCAACCACCGTATATCCATCTACCATCCGCCCGTTCATTCCCCATCCACCTGCCCATTCCCTCACCGTCTGTCCACTCACTTGTTCATCACCCATCCATCAATCCACCTATTCATCATCCATCCACCTACACATCCATCTGTCCACAATACGCAATCCATTCATCCAACTACCTACCCACATCTGCCTAGCATCCATCCATCCATCCATCACCATCCATCTATCCATCATCTACTAGTCCACCATCCATCCTTCCATTCCTCTACAGTTCTGCCATCTGTCAACCCACCACCCACTATCCATCTATCCGCCATCCCTTCATCCCTCCATCTGTCCCCCCACCCATTTGTTGAGCTCCTTCTGGGTATCAGGCAGTATACTGGGCATTTATGACACAGAGGTGAAATAGAAAAAGTCCCCCTCCCTCCAGAGCTTGCTTGATAGTAGGTAGGTAGCAGAAGGTGGAAGAGACAGACAATAACTTAAAAACATGAACGTTGAACAAATGATAAATAAAGTAGGTTTGGGGGCATAGAAAGAGGTGGGGAAGGGTATTATTTTAGCTAATGTGGTCATTAGCTCAGTGATGAGGTGCATTTGAGCACAGACCTGAATGAAGGGAAGGAGCCAGCCAGGAGGAGGTCAGGGAGTGAGCAGGCCAGGAGGATCAGCGGGTACAGAGGCCTGAGGCCTCACTGATGTGGAAGACTGGGTGTCTTTCCGCCCAGGCTCCAGTGTTCCAGGAGCTGCACCTTTGCTTATTCTAGTCCTCTGTTCTCCCTCACTCTTCCTCATCCTCCAGCTCTGGCAGACTTGGGGCCACTGTTTGAGCAAAGCTGAGTCATCCTCGGGCTCCCTACTTAGGTGGCTCCTCTTCCAGCACATCAGGCTGCCCTTCCAGGCTAATTTGATGCCTCCGTGGTGATCCCACAGACCCCAGGCAGAGGCAAGGTCCTGGAGCAGACAAGTCCAAAGGTCTGAGGGACAGAGAAATGGCCTCTACAGCCACATGTTCTGAATGAGGGCATGAATGGCATGTGTGGAGGTGAGAAAAGCATTGGTTACATCCTGGAGAGCAGTGCGGGCTGGAGGAGGGTGGTGGAACAATTCTCTGGACATGGTGGGAGGACCCGTGGAGGAGCCAGAGCAGAGACACAACCTGTGCTGGTGGATGCTTTAAGAACTCACTCTGCCTCCTGGTGGCGGGTGGGGCTGGAGAGATGGGACATGTCAGGAGTCTCACATGATCCAAGTGCAAAAGGATGGTGGTCTGGACCAGGTGTTCCTCATATCCACCTCCAGGTCTGCGGAAGAATCACCTGGATCATCTCAACCCACCTCAGAAACATCTAGTTCCTACTGTCTGTGTCCACATGGGCCCACCATGCAGAAGCTACAGCAAATGGCACAGCCACTGGGAGACCCGTGTCAAGGAAGGCCTCTCTCAAGTCCTTTGACGAGCTGGTCTCATGCTAAGTGGGCCTCTACTCCCTCCCACCGCATTTGGGACCCAACGCTCTCCTGGCTCAGAGTCCACGTGCTTGGTGTGATGGATTCAGCCTCCTGCTCAAGAGGTGACCAGATGACCAGGCCTGGCCATTCAGCATGTCCCATGCACTTGGTCACACTTACTGGCTATGAGGTGGATATGTGTCCTAGGTAGGTCCAGGGAGACCCAATCCCAGGACTGTGACAGTACCTTATTACGGGACAAGGTGCTTCCTTGATAGTGTGGCTGCCAATCTGGTAGGATGTCAGTTTATTCTTTTCCATCATTAAGAATATAGACAACTGGAGGGTAAACCAAGGCTGGCAAAAGGCAGAACTGAGAGGCGGGCAGGGACCAATTCCCAAAGCCATCCTTTGCGCACCTGGATCTAGCTATACTTGGAGCCAGATCTTCTGGCAATTGTTATGAATTGACAAATTCTCTTTTATGTTTTAGGCAATCTGACTTGAGTATTCTGTCAGTTTCTTAAACTTCCCATGAGTATCTCAGAAGGCGGGTGCTTCTCTTTGGATCCATGTTATGCAAAGTACAAGTAAAGGACCACAAGTACTGTTAGAAATGCAGAACTCTTGCCTGGCATGCGCAAGGCCATGAGTTCGGTTCCCGGTACCAGAGAAAAACCAAAAAAAAAAAAAAAAAAAAAAAAAAAAAAAAAAAAAAAAAGAAATGCAGAACTTCAGACTCCACTCTAGACCTGCTGGATCAAAATCTGCCTTGGGATCAGCTCTCCAGCGGGAGTCAGGGCGCACTGTCCTGGACAGAGCACTTCCCTGGAAACAACTCAAGCTTCAAACAGAACAAGATGTCTTTTAAGATTCTTCCCAACACTGAGCCCTGTGCCCTGTTTCCAACTCTCCTCAGAGAGGGAAGAAGCTAGGAGAAAGTGTAGGGCAGGAGGGGCAGAGTGGACCTGAGGGAAGTCCCCGTGGTCCTGTTGGTAGGGGGAGCCCCCCGCTCGAACTGCCTTTTAAGTTTAGGTAGAATATTTTGGTTCGGGGCTGGGGATTTAGCTCAGCGGCAAAGCGCCTGCCTAGCAAGCACAAGGTCCTGAGTTCGGTTCCCGGTACCGGAGAAAAACCAAAAAGAAAAAAAAAATAATATTTATGGCTCAAGGAAGGAGGGGGAAGAAGGAAAGGAGCAGCCACAGAAATGGTGGAGGGAACCGGAGCCCTCACCCAGGGAGTGGTGGCTTCTTTAATTTGACCCTTTGCTGTCCGGAGGGAGAAACAGGTTTTATCTCTTTTCCTCTTTCACTGACTGGCAGTACTGGGGACTGAATCCAGGGCCTTCAAGCTGAGCTACATCTGCAACCCTTTGTATTTTTTTATTTTGAGACAAGGTCTCATAAGTCATTAAATTCCTCAGGCTGGGCTCCAACTTGCAATCCTCCTGCCCTAGCCTCCCAGAGTGCTGAGATTACCGGTGTGTGCTGCCATGCGTGGCTGTGTGTTGCTTCTGAGATACCTATGTCTCTGCTGCTGCTTCAGAGAACAGAGACGTGGAAACAGAAATCTCGCTTCTCCTTCAGAGGGGAGCCACGTGTGGGGCCCTGGGGCTGCAGTCACCAGATCAGTCCCCTGTGAGTCCAGGAGAGGCAGGCTCACCTCTGCTTGGCAGGTGACAGGTGCTCAAAAACACCTGCTAAGGGACAGGACACCGAAGCGCACCGCGCAGGGACATCCTCAGGACAACGGGAGGAACGGCCCGTGGCTATAGAGGACAACAGCACCGCAGTGGCGTGAGGTCCCCCGGATTTGATAAGCGTTCTGTGGTTACGTCAAGACGGTCCTGGCTGCTGGGAGACTTCTGCTTACTGAGGAAGAGCAGGGCTCCGAACCAGCACGTTATTTTCGTATGGCTTAGCAAAACAGTAGTGATAACCTTGCAGCGTACATGCGAGAGGAGGCAGCAAGAGGAGACAAGCTCGGGCAGACTGGCAATCACCTGTCTCCTCCCGTCAGTCTCCGCGCCCAGCCCTGCCCTTCCTGTGCGCGCTGTGGGACAAAATACGTGTAAAGGCGAAGGGTGTGCTCTACTTCAGGATTTCGAAAGCTTCAGGCCAGGTCTTCTGCTCCTGTTTCAGGGCCGGTGCTGAGCAGCATGCAAAGGCAGCAGGAGCAAGCCATAAAGAAGAGTGGTACTGTACCGCCCCTGGAAGAGGCGGAGACGAAAGTGGTGTGGTCCCAGCATACCTTCCGGGACACACCCCTCACTACCTCACTTCCTCACATTAGGCCCCACCTTTTTTTTTTGCGGGGGGGCGGGGGGGGTTTTCCAGGACCTGAATCGAACTCACGACCTTGAGCTTGCCAGGTAGGTGCTGTGCCGCTGAGCTAAATCCCCAGCCCAGGCTCCACCTTTTAAAGGCCTAACACATGAGAGGTGTAAAGATTCTGGAGGAGGGACACTCTAAACTATAACTCTTCCTTGAATGCTTGACAGGGCCAGTGACCTAACCTGAAGAGCCCAGTGCCCAAGGAAAGTGCAAGGCTATTGGTTCCAAAATCAGGAGAAAAGTGAAGCTACAGTGTAAAATAGAAAACCTCCCTTTGCTTCTGTGGTCTTTCAACTCATCATGGTGTTTATTTATTTGCTATTTATATTCTAAATAAAAGAAATTTTGTTATTAGCATAAAGTTTTTGTTCATCTTTATAATATGCAAGCTCAAATATAAGTACATTTAACTTGTATGTGAAATTATACAGTACATACATTTTCCAATGCTGGTATCTGCACACACATTTCATTTTTGCCAGAACAGTGGGAAGCTGCACAAAATTAAGTTTATTTTGCTTCTTGAGATGCACACATTCTGCCAACACTCATTACTTTTGGCTAATTATGAAAGGGAAAGTAGGGGTTGCCTGCCCACCCTATCCTTAACCAGTCTTTTGTATGCCTGGCTGGCTGGTTGGCTGGCACATGTTTGTGGCTTGCTATGTTAATGTATTTTCGTGGTTATCACAAAATACCTGGGGCTGCATAATTTAGGAGGAAAAGGGCTTCATGTAGCTCCCAGTTCCGGAGGCTGGAAGTGAGGGCTTTGTGACTTTGTGGCAGTGCCCCCCAACTTGACACCACCATGCTGTGGACCGATCCTCCACTCCATGCCCTTTGAGGGACACACTCATTTCATATCCAAACCACAACGCCCTCGCAGGGAAGAGTATGTGGGTTCCCTGGTCACTAGGGCTTGAGCACTTTCTTGGTTATGATGGAGAGTCACCTCCCAGGCTCTCCCAGGCCCCAGCACTCAGAGGGGGCATAACGTGCTCACGTTGTGCTGGCTTGGAGTCTCGCCCAGCCCCTCCGCATGTGCCTGCTGGAATCCTGTGCTCAGGGGGCACCTCCAAGGCTGTGCAGGAGGTGGGAAGGTATGTGGAGATTTGTTCGTTCACCCTGGTCCCCTTTCAGACCCTTGTCCACCTGTCACACAGTGTCTCAGGTCTTGTTTCTGTGATGGATCCCTCGTCCCACCATACGTTCAGTGTCCCCTTTCAAGATAAGACACTGACAGACAGGGACAGAAGGGACAGAAGGAAAATAGACGAGCCAACAACTGGTGACTCTACGAGGGGCGTGTGTGTATCCATCAAACTGTCCTTATGCCTTCTCTGTGGAGTCACATTTTCCTACATAAAATTTTTTTAATAAAAAATTAGTGTTAAGGAATGAGTCAATAAGCAAATGAGTGTCAATGAAAGCTGCTTTAACTTTTATCCTTTGGCTTTAAACCTTTATTTTGCTGACCCTTTACACAGAGAAATCACCTTCTGATGTAGTGCCGTCATTTTCTCTGCACTTGTCCTATAACTTTGGGGAAGATCACTTTCATTCTGCCAGATTTTCAGCCCAAATCCCTCTCTGTTAGGGAAAAATAGTTGGCACCTATGACAAAAGAGGTTACTTGCCCCACCCATAAGAACTGAAGGTCAGTTATTGCATATCATAGAACCTTTATTATTTTTCCTCTAAATTCTTAGAAACTTACATAACGCCCGTGCTCTAGTTATGACACCATAGACATTTAAAATGCATCTTCGTTTATAAATATTTTACATTTGGTCCATAGAACAGATAATTTTACTAAATAATACTGTAACTTTTTTTAAAACAGGCTCTGTATATAGTTTGAATATGTATATATTACATATATTTTTTAATATAGAGATAAATTTACTTGATGTTCTGAGAATAAATCCTTATTGCAAAAAAAGCATATATGATAATACAATATCTCTCCCCCCACCCCGGGCAAATACTAAAAAAAAAAAAAGTTACACATATTCACGGATCTCACAGTAGATGTACGAGACTTAATATTGTGCTCTATAAGGTGAGTTTGGGTGGAAATCAGTTAGGGGATTTCTTGCCAAACATCTCAGTTGGAGGAGCTTACAAACATTAAATATACGGCATTTATCATAGAAAGACGGTCTCAGTTTCATGTTGAAGACAAAGAGAAGGGAGTCCCCAGCTGTCCCCTAAGGGAATGCACGCTTGGGCAGCAGATGGGACAGGGAGACACAGTGGCGGGTCCTTCCGTCCTAAACCCTAGAACCTCACAACTAGACGCAGCTGGATTGTGGCTTCCCCACACAGCCTGGGGTGCCTTGGCAATGTGACTATTTTACAGATGGCCTTGGGAAAGCTGCAGACCCATCAAGCCACACACGGGGACAGATGTGCATGGTGCGTGTATCTATGTGCATACAGACGTTTAAAATTCTCTACGATAATGTGCTGGGTGCTCTGAGGGTAATATCTTATTGCAAGAACTGGTGTGCTGGTCGCTTCTGGATGAGCATGAGAAGATACTGAAAAACTCACAGTCACAGTATTTACCATAGTTAATACGGATTAGTCAGGAAACACAGTTTGCGAGCTAACAAGCTAAGGACCTACAGGGGGAGACTTCTGCTTTGCTACAGGGACCCTTTCTCTTGGCCAATGAAAAGGCCACCTCACAGGAGCTCCTAGGACCCCATGACCTGGCTTTGCCACCAACACCATGAAGACGATTCCTGAAAGGGACACCTCCCACTTCCCAAGGAAGCACGGTTGGCTTCAGAAGCCCAAGGTGGGGTGGGACGGAGGCCGGGAGAACACTGGCACCTCAGTGAGTGGGCTTTGTGGGTCACAGTGCCTCCTGCTGAGGGATCCGGGGAAAGGAGGCAGCAGCTGAAAACGGGGTGGCAGTGCGAGTGACAGCATAGGGGGGCCTGCGGGACCGCTGGGTCTGCCTTGACCAGGACAGTCCCTTCCCCTTCTTCCCTCTGCAGGGGTTTTGTGCTCTGTAAAGGCGGGCAGTGAATGAGTGCTCCTGCTGGGACATCCCCCTTGGTGGCAACCAAGAGAAATCAGCTGTGCACGGAGCACTTTTCCAGCACGCAGAGCCCTTCTGGAAGGGGCAGGTGGGCCAGGTCCACTCGGAACCCGGCAGTCAAGTAGCTGCCCAGAGGCCCGTCCCCTTGTGGACGCGGGGAGAGGACACTGCCTGAGGTCTCCGGGGGTGTTTTGTCAGCTGCCTCAGGAAGGAGAAGCCCACAGCCGAGGAGTCAGAGCTCTGCTGGCTCCTGCCCCTTCGTGCGAAGCCCCTGTGGTCCCGTTGTACAAAATGCCCGTGTTGTGGGTCCCAAGCAGCATCTGGCAGAGCCGGCCTCCCGTGAAGTCCCACGTAACAGTCAGGGTCTGGCAGTAAGAGAACAGTCAGGAAAATGACTAAAAGCCAGGAGTGCGCATGGCCTCTCCCAGCCACACTCGCCGGCAGGCTAAAAATGGGCTACCGCGGCCGTGACAAATGCTAACTGGCCACTTGTTGCTTTGGGACCCCATGAAAAAGATCACCAGGCCCCCGGCGCTGGCAGCCACTGGGTGCTGCTGTCCATGGCAGGGCCCGCCCGGTCCAACTGTCCCCCATGCCCCTCCATGAGCCGATGGTGTCGGGATGCGCCACTTGAGGTAGGTGCAGATGGAAGGTGTCCAGTCATCAAGTGGCGGTCACTGGGGCTCAGCCAGGCAGGGGTGACAGCATCGGGTTGCGAGAGCCCAGCCCTAGATGTAGGCCTCCTTGCTGGCTGAGCTGCCGGCCTGGGGCTGCTCTGGGCCGTTCTCCGGGCGGACGATGTCCTCGCTGGGCTGGGTCATGACCTGGATGCGCTGTGGGCACCAGGGAAGGGAGGCGTGAGGTGCTCTGGGCAGTCGGCCTTGCAGACCTCATGTCTGCCCCTGTCCACCCTTGCTGATCCAGTCCAGCCACGCTGACCTCAAATACACCGGGTGAGTTCCTGCCCCGGGCCTTTGCATGTGCATGCTTTCAGATGGTTGTGCGGCTTGCTCTCTCACTCTTCCAGCCCCTACTTCATTTTTCTCCATGAGACATGACCCCATCTTGTGGGGTTTTTAGTTCGCTCATTGTATGCCTTCCTCTGCTAGAACGTACTCTCTTGCCTATCTGCCCATCTTGCCTAACACCCAAAGCTTTTGCTGTGGAAAGCTAAAGCTTTGGACCTGAAATTGGACAAAGGGGCTGTTTTGGCTCTGTGAACAACCCACTGCAAGGGCTGGGAAGCAGCTTCCCCCTGAGGGCCTCAGTTTCTCTACCTGCGAGAGAAGCAGACTGGCCAGGCAACTCCAGGGGCTGCACAGAGCCTGGTGCCTTAGATCTGAGAGCGCCCCCTTGAGGCAGCGACAGCGTCAGTAGAACCCAGAGTGGGTGGCTTCCTGGTGGCTTCCATGGTGAGCTTCTCCACCCTCCTGCAGGATACCTCTGCCTGAGCTGGCCCCCTGAGTCCCCACCTGGCACCCCGGACTGTCTTGCCTCGCTCCGGGAATTCTGTGCAAATTAACAAAGAGCTAGTATACACGAAGCATACGTTTAATGGCCCCCACCTGAGATTCTGAAACCCAGTACCCCCAAATCTGTAAGTTCTTTTTTTTTTTTCTTTTTTTTTCGGTTTTTGGGTTTTTTTTTTTCCAGTACCGGAAATCGAACTCACAACCTTGCGCTTGCCAGGCAGGCACTGGGCCACTGAGCTAAATCCCCAGCCCCCCAAATCTGTAAATTCTGAGTGCTGACTTGACATTCCCGACCTGGTGTGACATGGTGAGGCAGAACGTAAGTGTGCTAAAATATTGGCTAAAATTACCCAGTATGTCATTGTACTTATACAAGTATTTCCAAATCAAAAAAACTGAAATCCTGAACACTTTTGGTCCCAAGCATTTGGTTTGGTTAAGGGATCTGGAGCTGCCAGGTGTGGTGGTATGTGACTATAATCCCAGCACTCTGGAGGCTGGGACAGGAGGACTGCTGCAAGTTCAAGGCCAGCTTAGGCTACACAGTGAGTTCAAGGCCAGTCTGAACTACATAGCAAGACCCTGTCTCCAAAACAAAAAACAAAAACAAAAGCAAAACACAAAAAGAGAAGCCGGCCTGCATGGGACAGCAGGGTGGCGCTTCTCCTGCAGGTAAGAGCACACTTTCTTCTCAGTGAGCTGCAGAGGGAGATGAAGAGGAAGCCTCTACAAGTCTGACCCTGCCCTCCATCTGCCCCAAACCCTTGAGGGTTCCCCATAGCCCTTGGGACAGAGTCTAAAGTTCTTGTCTTGATTTCCAAAGCCCTTTGTGATCTTACCTGATCTTCCCTGATCTTCCTACACTGCCTTCTACCCTCTCCACTCTGCCCTGCATCCACATCCACCTCCATTCAGTTCACCAAATGCCATTTATACCCCTGGACCTTTGCACATGCAGTGTGTCTTCCCCTTTCCCTTCTAGGAATGTTCCTTTAGTGCCCACCACTACACCTAGTTGACCCTTAGGCGCTCCTTAGAGACCCCCACTTCTGAGAAGCCTTGTCGAATCCTCTTAGTCCCCAGGCAGGACTAAGGCAGAGCTCGTGGTGCCTTTCTCCTCCACTCACCCTAGCAGAGTCCCTCTAGCACCCCAGTGCCATGGCTCTCAGTTTGTCCCCTCCCCAGCTGGACCTGCAGCTCCTCAGGGATGGGGTTGCATCAGCATGTGGGGAGGGGACCAGCAGCCCCTCGGGTGGCAAGAAAGGGCTTACCTGCTTCAGAGAGCCCTTCAAGGTAAGGAACATGTAGGCCATGTACCCAGGGATGAGGACCATGGAGGACAGAGCCATGAGCCAGCCAACACCCTGGCCCCACTTGGGGAAGACGTAGCTGCCCATGGTGAGGGGTGTCATCTGTACGGCACTGAAAATGAACACACCCTGGGGAGGGTAGGGGGGGGGTGAGGGAGGGTCACCCAGACTGGACCAGCCGGGGCCCTCGCCTTCCACCCTGTCCCACGGCTGACCCCATCCTGATACCCAAAGCCCTGTTGGTACACAGGCACCTTTGTGCACAACAGGACAGGCGCCCTCTCTGGGCAGGACGTAGGAAAAGCTGGCCTCTCCCAGGTAAACAGAGCAAGGTTGAACATCGGCCTAGCTGCAAGTACCCCAGTTCCGAGTGGCCAAGTGGCACAGGCTGGCTGAGCCCCCACCCCTCAGTGGGTAAGCGGACCCGTAGCACCCGTGCCCCTAAGGACGTGAGCCTGCTGTCACGGGTTGACCGTTCCACTCAGCAGGCGCAAGGGAAAGACACTGGGGAGCCAGGGCTCTGGGGGCCACCCCTCCTGCCTTTGCCCTTGAAGTGTCTCCCCGGAACTGAGCTGCCTGACCTATGCCAGCCTCCTCTTAACAGGCGGTCCAGCCTCGTCCTTACCGCCACAATGATCGGGGTGAAGAAGGACCAGCAGAGCTTCCACCAGATGCAGGGCCTGGAGCCAACCATCTCTTGGATATTGTCATAGAATCGGTTGACACCTGTGACGTTTGGAGCAACAGAATGGGGGTGTGTGAGCGGTGGGTCCTGCCCCTTACTGTGGCGGGACCAGGAGCAGATCCCATGAGAGGTCACGTTACTCCTCCGAACCCGCTTCCTCTTTGTAACGCAGCAGCGATGCCGTGTGTTGGAAGCATTTCTAGGAGCCGCAGCAAGTAGGAAAGTGAGTCACCCTGACACAGAGACAGCCACCAGGGAAGGGGCCTTACAAAATGTGTCCTGCTCTCAATGACCCTCCTGCACCACATCTGTCCCAGATGTTCCTTCAGTGGCTTCACTGGACAGGGTTTTTCCCTTTTGGTCTGTTGCTGGCACTTGATTATAAAGAACTGCAAATTCCATTAAAAAAAAAAAAAAAAAAAAAAAAAAACAAACCTGCAGGATGCCTTGAAGTCACCAGAGCCCACCTGAACACCAGTCAGCTCACAGGCAAAGTCACTGGTTGGACCAGCCTGGCAGGGGGCAGGGGACATTGGCAGGAGGCGAGGTGCAGGTCTACCCGGAGGAGACACGGAGCACCGCGTCACCTCCAGAACACTCGATTTGCTCTGGTAACTGGATGTGCGGGGAAGCACGTCCCTGGGGCCAACGGGCAGGAGGCTTGGGACGCGGAAGACACAAAAGCAACACACAAGATCAGCATCCCTGCTTTCTGTCTCAGAGAGCACAGACTTTTACGTATAGCCTAGTTGTTCTCAAATGTGGAGCTTTAAAGCTTTAAAAAAATACAGCAGTTTGGGTTTCGCTTTTCTGCATAAAATCTCCAACTAACCTTTTTATCCCCAAATTTATGAAGCGCTGGCCCCATTTTAACTGAATGTATTTAACTGTTCCTCTTGTGTCTTCTAAACACAGCCTCACTGAATAGTTGTGAAGACCAAATTAGTCACTGTGGGGGGAGGGCCTGGGGCTCACACCGCGTTTGTTGAATGATGACTGATGAAAGGAATGAACGAATGAGTGAACGAGTAAGGGAGAAGGGTGCTGCTCACCGTAAAACCAGGAAATGGAGACACACTCGAAGAACACGAGGAACAGCAGGCTCATGCCGCTGGCAGAGTAGTAGTCAAATAGTTTGAAGACGTAAATGCCCCCCTGTAAGAGGAAAGGTGAGTGACCCCAGCACCCAGAGCGTTCAGCTTGGGCCTGAAGAGGGCAGACCTTATTAGGCTACACTGCAGCAAGAAAGCTAGAGGACGGACTACAGGGAGAAAACCAAGGGCTTTGTGAACATGACCGGATGTGGGCGTTCGCTTTCTGAGGACTGGTAAGAAAATGTCCAGGTAGCAGAGGGAGACACCCCGTTTCCAGCAGGGTTGGAGGGCAGAGCGAGGAAGTGGTCACCAAGCCATCTTTGCTCAAAGACGCCTTTGCCCTGCTAAAAGCTCCCTTGGCTTACACAGGACAATAACATAGCACATAAAGAGGCAGAGAGAGAGACCAAGTCAAGTCGGCTCTAATCCAGACGCCACAGGTTCTGCCCCCTTCCCATCCGTCTAGCTCCCTAAAGCCATTCCCACCACAGGGCCTTGGCACCTGCTGTGGTCTCTTTCCTGGAGCCTCCCTGCCCAGCTGTCCCTCATCAAAAGTCTCAGCTCAGCTGTCACATGCTTGGAGAGACCTCTGCGGCCATCCTGTCCCAGGCAGAGTCCCTCCCAACCTGTGGGCCACGCTCAGTTTCATTGTCCTGATCTTCTCCTGACACTGTCATCTAATGTCTAACTGGGCCCAGCAGCCCCGGGTGCACAGCTGTCTACTGAGCCCACCTGGGTGATGTTGGAGAGGCCGATCAGGTAGGACACGATGCAGACGGCGGCGATGAAGAGCTCCCTGCGGTTGCGGAGGAGCCGAGGGTACTCGTCCACGAGCGCAGTGATGAAGCCTTCCACAGTGCAGAACTGCGGGGGACAGAGACAGCCGCCTGCAGCAGCCCCAGCCCCACTGGGACCCGGCCAGCCTTGGGGCGCAGACTCGTTTGACCCCTCGCTCACTTTGGGACCTCAGGAGCACTCTTTCCCTCTGGCCCTCGGTTTTCCCTAGGAAGTGGGGATGGTGGTTGAGTTGCTTCCCGGGGTCTCACGGGGTAGAACATTCCAGGAATCTTGGATCTGGGGTCATTTTCCTGAGGATCTAGGAGTGCCCTCCGCTCTCTGCCGGCTCTGGACTGAGCAGCCCCGAGTGGGGGGCGCAAGGCGTCAGGTTCTCACCTGGCTGTCGATGCCCAGCATCAGGAGCATGGAGAAGAAGAGGATGGCCCAGAGCGGGGAGATGGGCAGCTGCGTCACGGCCTCTGGGTACGCCAGGAACGCCAGGCCGGGACCTGGGGGCAGGCGGGAAGGAGAAGGCGTGGGCGCTCAGAGCACCCCCACTGCCCCGCCCACTTCTCAGGCTTTGTTTCCTGGCATCTGTGGAGGAATCTTAGGAAAGAGCCGGGTGGGAGGCTGTGGGGCTGGTCCTCGGGTAAGAGGACCAGAGCAGGGCTGTGACCTCATCCAGACCAGGGCTGCAGAGGCCTGGCCAGTGGGAGGGACAGTACCTGCCAGGGCACGAGGGGCAGGTGGAGGGCAGGCCCTGGGGGCTGTGGGGAGGCAGGGAAGGGTGTGGGGTGAGGCTGAGGCTCCCGCCTGGCCGCTGGTCAGCGGGCTCCTCCTCTGATGGGAGCACCAGGTGGGGGCAGGCTGGGGGGCTGCATTGGCGCACTGGCTGGGGTGTTGGGGACGCCCTGGAATGAGGAGCAAGGAGATCGCCATCTCCTTGGTCTGGATCTGAAAGCAGGCAGGGGTGGCAGCTGGGGAGTCCCTGGGACGTGGCAGGGGGTGGAGGGTTATTGCGGTAGGGGAGATCAGAGCCTCAGCAGAGAATGTGATTAGCCAGGTCTCCGAGGGACAGGGACAGGGTGCGTCACCCGTGTGTCTCCAGAGCCTCAGTGGAGCACATGGACCGGCTGAACGGGGAGTGGAGAGGGGCTGGAGTGGGCACAGTTTTTGATGAGTGCATTTTTGGTGCTGGGACAAAAGCACCAAAATGTGGGGGCCTTGTGTCATGGAGGTGACATGGGCCCTGCAGTGTGCCCCCCTCCACCGCTGGGCGCAGGGCCCTCCAGGCGTCACTGACCTGAGGCGGCCACATCGGCAATGGACCTTTTGGTGACATGCGCCATGAAGCCCACGATGGAGAAGATGACGAAGCCCGCGAACATGCTGGTGCAAGAGTTGATGCAGCAGACAATGATGGAGTCCCTGGAGAGGGGGGCTTGGGTCAGGGAGGGGCAGGCCGGAGGAGATGCAGCCCTGAGGACAGGGAGCCCTGAGGACAGGTCCCGGAGCACCAGGGAGGGCAGGGCCAAAAGGATCTGGGACAGGAGGAAATGGGGCCAGCCGGGTGACCTTGAGTGGCTGGCTCAGGGCGGGGTGATCAAGAAGGCAAAAAAGGAGGCGCAAATGAGAATGTCTGGGGGCTGGGCGTGGCCGAGAGGGCTTGACTGGGAACCCAGAGGCAGGGCCTTGGAGAAGGGGCGGGGTCTGGAGAAAGGGGCGGGGCCAGGGCGGGGCAGGCCAGGGCAGGGCAGGCAGTGGAAGTTGGGAGGAAGGAGTAGGGCAGGAAGGACCAGGATCTTGCACCCTGGCACCTGTAGACGTTGTTGTGGAAAGAGTTGTAGCTCCCGAGAGCGATCAGGGACCCCAGGCCCAGCCCATAGGAGAAGAAGATCTGGGTAGCCGCATCCAGCCACACCTGTGGGCAGGAGGATGGAAAATGGTCCCACTAACAGCCGCAGCCGCAGCCCTTTTTCAGGCGCCCAGCAGCCCTGCCGGAGGGACAACAGCCCCATCTGAGGCTGGTGAGTGGGGCTCGGGCCCAGGGCTGTCCTCCGGCTGCGAGGAAGGGGGTGCTCACCTCTGAGTCGGACAGCTTGCGGAAGTTGGGCGTAATGTAGAAGAGGATGCCTTCCTTGGCCCCCGGCAGCGTCACTCCGCGGAAGAACAGGATGATAAGCATGATGTAGGGATAGGTGGCCGAGAAGTACACCACCTGAGGGGCGTGGGCGAGAGTCACCGGCCAGCTTGCCCCTGCCTCACCCGGGGCCAGGCCTTCTTCCTCCAGGAAGCCCTCCTGGATGCCTAGTCTGATGTCCACCCCCGGAAGCCCCTCCCTGATGTCTGAGCCAACCAGCTCAGCACCTGCTTTTCCTCCGCATCTCCTCCCGCCCGCCCCTCCCTGACCCATCCCCCTCTCTTCCTCTCAGTTTATGATTTCTAAATTACCCAAGTCATATGTGGGATGCCTGGGAAATTCAGAAATTACACATGAACACACAGGCCCCTTTGGCTGGCGCTAGAGTAGAAGCTACATGAGGGACAGAGTTTGTGTGATTCACAGCTTGGTCTCCCTAGTCCCTAGGACCGTCCCACAAGTGGCCCTTCCATAAGTACATGGACGCTGACATTTCAGGATAGCTCCTGTGAGGCTCTCCTGAGCACGTCTGGTCACATTTGCAGCTGCTTTCCCATTGAAAGTGCTTAAAGTTGAAAAACCCACAGCTATACAGTTTTGTCTCCTGAGCACTGTGTCATACACAGTGTCATTTTTAGTCATAGGGAATGGTCCCTCAGGGTCCCACTGTCCCCTTTCAAGTCCATCCTACTGCTGTCCATTGAGGTTAATTCTAATTTTATGTGAATGTAAATACTACAGTGAACATCTCTATATAAATCTTTATCTACAAAATTATTATGCCCCTCCCGGGACCTCTTTCCAGCAGTGAATTACTGACAGAATCGACTTCTCCAGGGCTCTGGCCCACGTTGCCTAATTGACTTGTAGAACTGGGCTGCACTCAGCAGCAGAGCAGCTTTCCCACAGTGCTGGCAGGGAGAACAGTAATAAGAGAACTATTTTGGTCAAATTGATAATCAAAAGACCAATATTGCATGGAATTTCGTTTCTCTGCTCACTGTGTGAGGGGCAATTTCCAAGTGCAGTGGACTTTGTGTCTCCGGCTCTGCTGCGACCCTCCATCCTGGGTTTCCCTCCGGGTTCGTGCCTGCCTTGGACTTGGCTCGAGGTTAATGTGGGACTGGGAAAGGCAGCTGCCATCCACCGGAGACACCACTGCCCTTAGAATTAGGGAGGGGGCTTCAACATCATGTGTATGACCTACAGACTGGACTGGGTGACTTCTGGTCAGCTTCGTGTCCTTTCTGGTCCCATTTCCTCATCCGGGCAGTGACAACCTTGCTACCCAGAAAGGCGTCCTTCAGGCTGTGGCCAGGGACAGACTCAGCCAGCCTCTGTCCCTCCGCTCCTGTGGTGGAGTTTGGAAGGGGCCCACCCATGTGACCGCCAGTGGGAGCAGCCGGCCTCTGTGTGCCCGGGCTGGGCAACCTGCACGGAACCTTTATGATCTCACTTCACAGAAAGGGAAACGGGGGAGTAGAGAACTGTAGGGACCTCTTTATCAGGGCTGGACAGTGCTCTTGGGAGAGGAGGCCCCGTGTCCCTCTGTGGACCTCTGTTGCCTTCCTCGACTCTGCACACATCCCTACCTTCCCGGTCCAGCCCACACCCTTCCAGATGCAGAAGTACACCAGGATCCATGCAATGGCCAGGGTGATGGCCAGCGGCCAGCGGATCTGACCCGGCTTGTCCAGCCCGTCCGTCATTTGATGCATGTTGCGCCTGGTGGGACAGAGCAGCCATGAGCGTCACAGGGGCTGGGGCAGACGGAGGATGCAGGGTGCCCAGGCGTACACATGAGCCACACCTCCTGGTCTGTGTGGGGATGGTGAGGCCCCACATAGTGTCACCAGGACGTGTCGGGAGGTCAGAGAGCGGGACTTGCTGCTCAGCCTTGTCACTGTTCACTGGGATGCCACAGAGGCTTCCAGGGGACCCGCTGCCAACGGTGCTCTGCAGTGAGCAGCTCCCTCTGTTCTCAGCATGAAGCACAGACTCCCAGCCTTGTGAGCCAGCCCCTGACTCCCTCCCCTTTCTCCTCCTCCTGCTGCTCCTCCTCCTCCTCCACTTCCTCTCTCTCTCTCAGAGGCTACCCTCCCACAAACAAGAAACCTGTGTGTGCTTCCCCCTAGTGGAGTCCTTTGTTCACACAGCCATGTCTTTCATCCCACTGGCACATAGTAGGTGCTCAGGAAATATAGTAGGCACATAGTAGGTGTTCCATGTGTGTGGAACACATGGCTGAGTGAGTTAGAGCTCGAACATGCCCAGGAGAGTTCCACATGGGAGGTGTCAGTGGGCATCCGGCATCTGCGTCTCCCTCATGGCCCCTCAGTGCACAGCTTGCCCTGGGCAGAAAGAGGCTCTACCTTGCTGCACCCCCCGCCCCTGGTCCCCACTGTCCTCCCGGGCCCCATGCTGCCCACACTTACTCCCAAAACTCCACCACAGCGCTGGTCATGTTGGTGGTGTTGACAATGCTATAGTTGGAGAAGCAGTGCTCTGTGTTCCAGGGGTTGTCACACTGTTTCCATGGCAGCGTCTGCAAGGACATGGTCACATGGACCCTTCTCAGGAGCCCTCAGGCCAGCAAACAGGGTCCGAGCTGGCTCCGTCCCTCCTCACCATCCCCTGGGCAATTTTGAAAACCCACTTCTTCTCCCCAGCAGCTCTTAGGATTAGAGAGGGACAGCAACCTGCTTGAGGTCACACAGCTATGAAGTGTCAGTGCTGAAATGTGAACCTTGACTGGCTCAAGGAGAATAGTTTCACAACTGCACTTAGGACTCTGGGTCCTGGGCTAAGTCCCTTCTCTGTGACTCTGCACAGGGATGATGACAGTGACACGGTGCTTCTCCTGAGCCAGCTGGGACCTGGACACTTCACATGCATTTGCTGCTGCACCTCTGAGCTTCATGGGGTAGGGTTCATTTATGTTTTGTTAGTCTCTGTCTCTCTCTCTCTCTCTCTCTCTCTCTCTCATCTCTCTTTCTCTCTCCCTCTCCATCTCTCTCTCTCTCTCTCTCTGGTACTGGGGATTGAATGCAGGGCCTCACACATGCTAAGAACATGCTGTACCACTGAGCTACATACACCCTTTACCCTTTAAATTTTTATATTTGAGACAAGGTTACACTAAGTTACCCAGGGTGGCCTCAAAACTGTAATCCTCCTGCCTCAGCTTCACGAGTAGCTGGGATTACAGGCATGAGCTTCCACAAATTCACATGTTGTTTTCCTTTTCTTTCCCTTTGGTGGTAAAGATGTGTCACATAAAATTTATCTTCCGGATCATTTTTAAGCACACGTATCACAGGGAGCCATCACCGTCATCTATCTACAGCTCTGCATTTCGCAAAACCAAAACCCCGTCCCCACCCAACACTAACTCCCAGCTCCCCCTCTCCCGAGCCCTGTGAACCACTTCCTGCTTTCTGTGTCACACGATGGAGTCCTATGGCACGCATTCTGGGACAGCCCCAATAGCAGAAGGGTCCCGGGGGCAGCAGGGGTGGCGAGGCTGGCAGGCTGTCTCACCGTGGTGAAGGAGTTGTACAGGTAGTAGATGGCCCAGGAGATGATGACGATGTAGTAGATATTCAGCCAGAAGGACAGCACGGCCGCAGCCAGGCCCACACCTGGGACAGAGCACAGTGTCCCTACCCTGCTTGGTGTGTGGTGACAGCCACTGCCTAGCTACTACCTCCTCAACCCTGGGGACACCGAGCCTACAAAGGTAGGGACCAGCCAGAGGCCATATGCACCTGGCCAGTGGGCTCAGAGTGTCAGCGAGCCGGTCCAGCCCGTGAGCAGTGATTGCGGCTCCCACAAGGCCTCCTGAGTGCCCACCGGCACCAACCACAGGGGCAGAGTCACTCCCTCGAGTGAAGTGAGCTCATGGATGGGCAGGATCCAGACCCACTTCCCTCTGCCCACAGCAGCCACCCTTCTGCTCAGATGTGAGCCTTCTGGAGGGGCCCTGGCTGCACACAGGCCTGGGGAAGGGCTCCCATGACTAGGGCCCAGCCCCCCGTGACCAGGGCATGTCCTACACACTTACCCTTGAACATGGGGGCCAGTTTCCACACACCCAGGCCCCCGATGGACGTGTACTGGCCCAGGGAGCACTCCAGCAGGAAGAGTGGGACCCCCGCAAAGATGAGTGTCAGGAAGTAGGGGATCAGGAAGGCCCCTGCAGGTGACAGGACACAGGCTGTGGCCCCACAGTTTGGGGGGCCCCCTCTCATTGGCGGGGCACTATGATTCCAGGTCCCCCTCTGGGACCTCCCGCTCTGTTTCCAAAGCATGCCCAAAGCCAAACTGCAGCCCAAGGGTGTCCCTCTGCTCCAAATACACGCACTGCACTTTGCAAAGTAAAGAGATGAACGTTTGCATCAGTTGGGGAGGACAACTGTGCTTTGGGATTTGTGAGGCTGAGGTCTTCTATGTCTTTAAAGCTCACTGTGTTGAAGGCTGGGCGACCAATTGGTGGGCTTTGGGGAGGTGATTAGATCACGGGGCTGCTGGCCTCATGCTGGTGGAAGGGCACGGTCAGAGAGTGCAGGCTTGGGGACTAAATCTTGCCCCCCCACTTCCTGCCTGCCATGAGGTGAGCAGATTCCCCCCACCCCCCGCCACCGCACCCTTCCACCATGATGTTCACCACCCACCAGAACGCAACGCCCGCTGACCAAGGGCTGCAACAGTGGGCCAAAATCTACAGTGCTTCCTTGGGTCATCATTCCAAGGTATTTTGTCACAGAGACAGGAGCTGACTAACACAGGACTCTTTTGATAAAGGGGCAAGAAACAAGAAATGAGACCCAGTACCAACAACGTCTGGAATCTTTACAGGGCTTTTTCCCCGGAGGTTGCCCCAGACAGTGCCTGAGCAGGACCCAGCTGGGAGGGCACGAGGCCACCACCTACCGCCGCCGTTCTTCCCGCAGAGGTAGGGGAACCTCCAGACATTGCCCAGGCCAATGGCGTAGCCCACGCAGGACATGAGGAAGTCAAAGCGACCCTTCCACGTGTCTCGATCAGGAAGGTCCCCCGCCTTCTTCTGCACCTTGACCACTAGGGTTTTGGGCTTGTCGTTGGCCAAGGGGGCCTCACTGACTTCGGTGGAGATCTGCCCGTCGGCCACCTTGCTGCTGTTGGTCGCCATGTCGCGTTTGGACGTGGGCGTCCTGGCGGATGGACGTAGGATCTCGGCCCCAGTCCACGTGGACAGCAGCTTTGCGGCTGAAGGTCACCCTAGAGGACAGAGGCGGGATACAGGCACAGTGAGCACCAGGATTCTGTAGTTACCTTTCTCCACAATAACAGTGACAAAGGGACCCCACACAGGCTGGGGGCTCCAGCAGGCATCCTCAGCCCTCTGTCCCCCCAGGCCCACTCCTGAGGAAAGGACAGGAAGATACAAAGACATAGGGAGCAGGAGGGTCTGCTGCACGCTCCCCAGCCAGCTCCAACTCTGGCCCTCTGTGCATCCTTCCTGAGGCCACCTCACTTCCTGAGAGAAATACAGTGTGTTTGTTGATAAAATCCCTATTGCTACCTCCTAGGAGACAATTAGATTTATCCTTCCTAAGGCCATAATAGTCGTGGTCAGTGCAAGCCCAATGGGGACTGTAGCTTTAGTCATAGTCCCCTTTATCAATTTCCAGCTGTGTGACTTTGAGTAGACTTGACCTCTCTGTGCCCCACTATCCCTGTCCTTTAAGCTGAGGGTAACAGCACATTCCCTACTGGGTTGTTGGAAAACCTTGAGTCTATACATTTAAAAAACTACAAAAGAAGGTTTTTACACTTGACACCCGGTCCTGGTCCTTCCTTGGGAAAGGACCACTGTCTTGAATGACCTCTTCGGGCTCCTAGTCACCCCAAGATGAACCAGTCCTCTGCACCCTTCTTACCTCTTTAGCTCCAGAGGCAGCATGAGTAGGGGACAGGGTGTGAAATTGGCCTCAGAGCAGTCGTGAGTTCAAATCTCCTGTCTGACTTTTGTCAGCAGACTACTAGTACTAATATTCTTCTGAAGTACTATTCTTGATGACTCTAAGCCTCAGTTTCCCCACCTATAAAAGGAGGCGATCCTCTCCAGCTTGTCCCATTGTAGCAAACTTTAGCTGTGCTGGTTATCTGGGAGCAGGAAGTCCATGAACCGGCCACTGTTACCTGATGGTCTGCCGCAGGTCAGCTCCAGCAAGGTCCCCGCAATCCCTGGGCCGAGCTGCCGAGCACATTAGGGAAGAAAGGGGGTGGGTGAGAGGACAGGTGGCGGTGGGCTGTGCAGCGTCCACAGAGCGTCCCCAGCCACGGAGACCACAGCCAGTCCACCCAGTGTGGTGCAGGACTCCTGGGAGGCCATTGTGCCGGGGACAATACGATGAGCATGGGGGTGTGAGGGTGACACTCTGTAATTCTACCCAAAGGAAAAGAAAAGCCAGTGGAGGCTGGGGATGCTGCATCTGAGCCCCACGAGGAGCCGCGGGACACGGCTGATGGTTTCCTTTATTTCTTCAAATATATGAACCTAAGGTTTAATGTAGCTGTTTCCTGCATCCTCAGTCCAGATGAGCGGAAGTGTGATAACAGACAGTGTAAGACCACTGGGAAGAGCCCGGTGTTTTGTGCAGTCAAAAAAGCAAGTTTTGGAGCAGCCCTCTCACCCCCATCTAGTCATAAAAACTCACAAAGAACCACCCTGGAAGGATACACCCGAAGATGCCTCCATGGATCTGTTTATGAGTGATTTTTGTTTTCTCCTGTACGCGTTTTCCTTTTTTGATTTCTGGGATGGTCTTTAAAAGTTAAGTTAATAAAATGGCACCAAGTAAATGTACGGAACCCTCCCTCGGGACCAGCCGGAAGCTGCGAAGCTGCAGCACTGTGCAGCTCCTGGATCTGGTCCCTCACGTACATCGACCAACGCCGCGGTCTTCTCTCAGGGCTCGAACACCACCCACACTTTCCCGCCACCCTGGCTTCTCCTCCTCACGGGTGCCCACACGCGTTGACCACCTGTCTAGAGGTGGTGGCTGGACCTGGCGGAGCCGCCACCACACTCAGGAACAGCAGGAAGCACGGGCAGCTGATCTGAGCTCCATCTGCGAGTCTCGGGGGCTGCAGGAGACAGCAGCCCCAGGAAATGGGGAGAGCCAAAGGGGACCCTGGCACAGTGTCTCCGTAGCTACCACACTAGTAGTGCTCTCGGCTGTCCCCAGAATCTAGTCTGGTGGGCTCCAGCTGCCATGTTTGCCCAGTACGATCCACTCACCTTCCACCAAGGCCGATCACCTGACCCAGGATAGCCAATTGCACGCCTTGCCTGGAAGTTTGGCCTGGGATTCCGGGGAGGCACAAGCTCGGGAATGCCTTGGGGACCCAGAAACAGCCCCCTCTCCCCACCTGGCACTCAGAGGACCGCGGAGGCAGGCAATGGAGAGTCCAGAAGGCACTTTCTCCCGCTGCAGCTCCAGGCTGTCTTGAGACTGGCTACATCCCTCCTGGCCTGGGATTTGACCAGACCCCATGCTGCGGCTGGACTGTCCCTAGATTTCCAGATGGGAAGGCTGCCGCCCAGGCAGCACCGCTGAGGCTAGGACTTCCAGTGACAACCAGGCCAGGAGGGTGGGCTTGTTATGGAGCTGGGTCTACCTCTCCTCGTCGCATTCTCTGCAGGATGCAGCAGTGCCCCCAGCCCCAGCCCAGACTTCCAGCCTCTGTGACCCCATAACCTCAGATGGTGATAAATGGCTCAGTCTGCAGTGCTCTGTGACAGCTGCACGAAACAATGACAGCCCCGAGTCATAAAATAAACTCCTCTGCTTTGTGAGCCCTGGCTTTCAGACCCGTGACAACCTTGAATCTTGGCACGTGTCTCGGTCCCCTAGAAAAGCCATGTCCTGGGTCCTCAGCCCACCTCACACTGAGCCTGAGGGAGCAGAGCTGGTGGCTGCTGGGAAGGACTCGCTGTGGGGACAGTGTGCATGTGTCCAGATTCAGCTGGACACCCACACCTGCCAGCAAGGGCGGGGAACTATGGCGGTGCTTTCCTCGCTCTGTGAAGACCGACCTGGGAGCCAGACCATGAACGTGGGCCACCCGTACGGCCCGGAGGACGTGGGGCCGAGGACAGTCTTGGATTTGCCCCTCGGCACCGCATAGAGGGCCAGGCCTCCCTGTGACACCTGCAGATGCTGGCAACTTACTCCAGCAGCCCAGAACAATAACAGACAGAATTTTCTAGGGCTCCTTCCTTACTCAGGCCCCTCCGTGTCTCTCGGGTTTCCAAGGCCAGTGGCAACTGCCCTTCAGTCCCCACTGGGAAGAAAAGCTTCAGTCCTGTAAATGCCGACTGTATGCACAGAGCCGCAGACACTGGCTCCAACTGGGTCACGGCTAGAAGGAGACTTTCTGCCCGAAGCTCACCAGACCGTCCCATGCTAACTGCTGCAAGATGTAGGCGAGCAAAACCCTGTAGGCCCAGAAGGAAGGAGCTAAATCAGCAAGAGAAGGTTTCCCAGAGGAGAGGCCACCTAGGCTGGGTTTTGAAAGCTGAATATGAGTTCACCAGGCTCAAAAAGAGGAAGCAGGTATGCCAAGTGAAGGGAAATTCATGAACATAGGCATAAAACATCCATGACAGCCTGCCCTTCCTCAGGGTGCACCCTGTGGCCACATTCATAAAGCCCCTGAGAAAGACGGGGACAAACCAAGTAGGGAAAATGCCTCTGCCAATTCTGAATGAGCAGATGCCTAGCAAGAGAAAGAAAACATGTGTGGCTTGGAAGCCCCAGATTAGAAGTGGCAAAATGGGTCAAAACTGGCCCCTGGACTTATTTTACCGGCCAGAGTATTAAAAAAAATCAGCCTGAATTAGGAGCCAGAAATGTGACAGGCTGGGATACAGTATTTCAAGCAGTGGGACAGCAAGTGCAAAGGGCCTGAGGCGGGAAAGAGCTTGGTATGTTTGAAAGTCACCAAGGAGGCCAAGGAGGTGGGAGTCGAGTGCAATCACGTGGGGATGGATCACATGGAGGCAGTGGACAGGGCCAGGTCCCACAGGGCTGCCGAGGCCAGGTCCCACAGGGCTGCCGAGGCCAGGTTGTGGAGTTCAGATTTTATTCTAAATGGGATGGGTGGCCTGCCTTGTCCTATCTCAGCTCCAAGAGGCTGCAGAGGGGCCCCTTCAGAGGCTGAGGGTCCAGGCGAGAGACGCTGGAGACCTGACCTGAGGCAGGCCTCGCAGTGGCAGCAGGCTGGCCTGGATGGCAAGCGGGGGTGTGGAAGCCAGCGGAGACAAGCTCTCTCTGTCCCATGCATCAGAGGGACGGGTGGCCGTGTGGGGCGGGGGGAGCCCGAGTCTCAGGGCTGCCATTGTCCCTGGTCAGGCTGGGCGTGTGGGTGTTGCGGGGGGGGAATGTCCCCTCCCCCAAGGCTGCACTCGCTCCCACTTTGTTTCACTCCCGTTTTGTAATTCCAAAAGTTGCAGCGCCTCGCTTTAGACCAAGATCGCTTGACTTGCTTTTATTTCTTTCTGAAACATGGAGGTTCAAAAAAAAATTTCATATTGAGTTTGGCTTCGCGCCCAGAGAGGCAGAAGCAGTCTATTCTCTGGTGCAGGGAAAACGCGGGGCTCCATTCACTGGGAGCGCTCAGCATCTGTGTGTGCCCGGGCTGTGCCAGCGCCCGCTCACCCAGCAGAAGAGCAACCTCTTACAGCGCACCTACTGTGTGCACGAGCTGGGCCTTGCTGCCTTCTTCACCAGACAGACAAGGAAACTGAGGCTGGCCAGCCCGGGGCTGCTATAATGGAGCCTCAATCAGCGCCCAGAGGCTCCAAGTGTGTCAGTGTCACCCATGGGCACAGCGTCACCCACAGGGAATGGCAAGCCTGCTCCAGACCAGCAGGGTGGATGCTGCTTTGGAGGTGGGCAGGGCAGACCGGAGCGTAGCTGGAGACCCTGCTCCTGGCCCTCACCTGCAGCCACCTTCACTGCCACACCGATGCTCTGTCTACACCGCAGGTCACAGTGGAAGGAAAGGCCCCAAGAGGGCCAGTGAGTGGCTCCCACCCCAGCCCCTCGCAACCCACTGCTGCGAACTCCTCAGTGGCCTCAGCCCACCCGAGGTCACCTGCATAGCCCACGACCACATCTCTCCCGTCCTGGACACCGGCCCCCAGCACCCCCAGGACCTGCACTCGAGTGGCTCCTTTGCTCAGTCTCCCCACTCATCCATGGGATCGGCGGGAGCTGCTTTCCACAGTGGTGTGTGAATGTTCCAGCACCCAGCCCGCCCAGCAAGTGCTGCTTACCCGGATGTGAGAATCATCGCTAGTCCTGCCTCACACGGAGGCGCAGAGAGCCGCACAACCTACAGGATGCCCAGGACTAGACGCAGGCGCGACACCAGCGCTCCCCTACCCGGCCTGTGTGAACCCTCTGCAGCTGCACACAGCTGGCCTGGCGGGGGCCGCGGCTGGAGGGCTGTGCCGCATGGAGACAGTCTGTCCGGCCTTGCTGCCCCCAACAGATGGTGCCCTGCCTGCTCCCAGCCCCTGGGCGCCCAGAAGTGTGGCTTCCTGGGACTCCTCCAAAACCACACTGGAGGAGAAGGCTGGTGGTCAAAATCAATTCTGCAGCCCCTGGGGGCTGTGCAGCTCCAGCCAACAGAGCAGAAGACTCCACAGAGCCCCAGCTTTTCACTCCCAGTGGGGAAGAAAAAGTAGAGCTCAGTGGGCAGGAGGAGACAAGCAGGATGCTTGACAGGCAGGCCAGGGCACGGGGTCCATTACCTTCCTCTTGTCAAGTCTCGCATTGAGGCACAGAGAGGGACAGGCACTTGCCCAAGGTCACCAGCAAGGAGCTGGGGGCACGAAGACTTGAAGCCAGGCAGCTGCGGTGCTGCGTCTCCACTCTCACCTGGTCCCCTCTGCTGTCTAACAGGGGCCTGCCATTCCTTCAGCCCACCCTTGGTGTGTGCTAGTGACCCGCCCCCATCAGGAACATCCTGAGACCCTTCCTGCGCTGAAGACACAGCCCACTGGCTCCTGAGGCACGTCTGGGAGAGGCCTTCCTAGGAGGAGAACAGACAGTCATCTTGAGACCCACAAAGGGGAGCTGGATCCTCACACATTCTTTCCTAGCTGTGTGACCTCAGGCTAGTGCCTTGCCTTCTCTGTGCCTGGGTTTCCTTGTGTGAGCAAGTAGGAGCCGAACTCTAATTCTGGCACCGCCTGTGATTTCCAGCCTCATTCTGACCTCTCCCTCCTCTTCCTGCCCACACAATCTGTGGTTTGCCAGAGTCTCCTCTGGCTTCCAATGCTCTGCAGCACCTGACTGAGCCCCTCACTTTGGTCAGGGCAGTTTTCAACCTAACCCATCCTGCCTGGCTGTGCATCCCCAGGAGCACAGGTCTCACTGCCACCGAGCTCTCAGCATGGCTGGGAGATTGGCCACCCAATTCAAGAACCTGGAAGCCAGGCAGCCTCTGGGTTCTTCCAGGGCATGCAGTGCAGGGTCTGGCGGGCAGGGGAGGCAGCCCCACCTGGCACTTGGCATCGTCCTCAGCCAGATCAGCAGGGAGACCTGGGGCCGGGGCTGGGGAGGGGCTGAGCTGTGGGGCGCGGTGCGTTTCACCCTGCGGTGAGAGGATGATTCTTCCCACCAGACCTCCCCAAGGGCTTAATACAGCTGACAGCCCTCGGTTCTCAGGGCCGCTGCACAGGGATGAGGTGAGGCCCAGATCCCAGACCCCAGACCCAGGATTCCCAAGCCACACCTGTAATCGGTCCTGCCTCTGCGCCTGGGCCAGGACCCACCGGGGCTGCCAGAAAAGTGGGGCAATTTGATCTGCTGCCTGCTGGACAGACCTCCCGGCCGCGGCGGGTGTGGAGGAGGTGGGACCATGGTGGATGAAGCAGAAGGCCCAGTCCTTCTGTGGGATTTGACAGACCCATAGCTGGTTCCATAGCGGCTTCCCCATCACCCCCACAGATGGGACTGGGCTCTCCCACGTACTTGGTGCTCCCCAGGTCACTGGGGTCCTCAACACATGTGTGGGCGAGGGCTTCATGCTGGGCCCTCAGGAGACAAAACCAAAGGCCCAGGGTCACCTGCTGACTGGGGCACGATGAATGCTCAGACCTAGGTGCCAAGACAGGTGCAGCACCCCGGGAGACAGATGCATGGCCTCTGCCGCTATGCATACCCAGGGGCCTCTGCCACAGCTCTCTGGGGGCCTGGGTGCTTAGGAAGACGCAGGCCTTGCTCCACTCATCCTCAGAGCATGGATTCCTGTAAGGGCAGCCCCGCAGGACATCGCCTGGCTGGCCCAAGTACGTGCTCCAGCCTCATCAGGGCCACTCGGGATGGAGTATTGGTATCTAAGGGTCCGATCCAGGGCCCTGGAGGCCCTAGACCAAGCCTGCACCTGCACAGGGGTGGACGAGGAGCAGGAAGGAGCAGCGCGGAGTAGGAGGGGAGGGATGGCGAAAGGCATGAGCACAGGGAGAAGCAGGATGCAAAGGAGGATGGAGGGAGGAGGGCCGGAGAGCCGCACACGCCATTGCCCAGGTGCTGGACAATCTTCCCAGGGAGGAGGCGGGTGGCGCAGCCTGCACTTAGCCAGCAGCAGCCTGGGGCTGCTGGAGGTCAGGTCCACACCCAGGCTGGGAGTCCCCGCCACTGACCCCTTCTGGAGGGACTTGAGGGCTGCCGGCTCCTTAGTCTCAACCTTCTGCACAGCGGCCGCCTCCCCACACCTGCATCTATGGGCCCCTCATAGGGCACAGGAGACCGGGAGAACAGGTTGAGGACCTCAGCCTCTGTGTCCACACATCTTGTCCTGTCCTTCCTCCCTGCTGCCTTTGACTGGTGTGGTGCTTTGGTTCCAGGGGACACTTCTATAAAGGCTCTGAGCTCAACCGGCCAGAAAGGATTAATCCTGATCAGGAATAAGAATGACCTGATGGCACTTGCATGCTCTTACGCAGCTCTCTGCTTTGTCAGACTCGCTCAGCAGCAAGCGGCGGGGTTGAGGAACCATTCGCTCCTGCTCAAGACGTGCTTGAAGGGCTCCGAAGGACAGTCGGAGAAAGGCTCTTTGAAAACTCAGACTTGGCCCTTTGAAAAAAAGCCGGGGCGGCTGAATGGAGCGCTCATCTTTAATAAGCCGTGTGCAGACGCGCAGCCCACGTGGAGGGCAATACTGAGGCATGGCAGGACCTGGCCCTGGACAGCTCTGGGTCCCCTACCACTGCCCGTGCTGGGGTGGCCACAGCTCCCAAGCTGTGTGGGCCCATTCCAGAGACAAGACAGCCAGTCCTCAAATATACAGCAGGATCCGTGAGGTCACAGCTAGAATTCCCAGGGACCTCCAGCTGATGGCCCCGGAGCCAAATGTGTTTGAGATGCGTGGTGTCTGCTTAGAATTTTAAAACTGGCATTTGCACACTTTGGAAAGGGGTGAGCATGAGCTTTCCACTTTACTACAAGTCTGGCAATGATATCACTGTATCCCTGACCTCTCTACCCATTCATGTGACCCACCTGGCCCTCAGTGGCTTTGAGCTTGCAACCCTAACACCCACAGCGCCACCTAGTCTTGCAATACAGCCCTTTCTAGGCCAAAGGAGGAGGGTACAGGAAGTGCAGTCCCTTCCCTGCGCTTGCAAAAGCTTGTTCGATGCTACACTTCCGTATCTGGAGAACAACAAACCCTACTGTTCTCTTCATAAGAGCTCAGTTGGATTCAAAAAGAAAGTCGAGATACTGCTTGAGAGTATTTTGTAAGAATGAGGGGGGCGTGTATTTTCACAGTCTGGGGAGGGTCAGATTCCAGGGTCCAAGATATTTTCCTGCAAGATAAAGCTGATTCTGTTCTTACAAGACTCAAATGCTGCTTACTTCCACCAGCGCGTCTGGTATGGATTCCTTCACGTAGCTTCTGAAGGGGTTTTAGAGTATGCGCCCCTCCTCGCTTCGTAAAGTGGAAAAGCCTCTGTAGCAAGAAGCAGCGACCCGTTAGGAAGATGAGATTCTGACGGAGCAAGTCTTCAGTCGGTGAGCAATCAGCAAACCTACGCATCACTTCCACTTGGGATGTCAAAGGGCGGTCAGAGGCCAGAGGATCACAAACTGCCCACAGAGGCAGGCAAAGCAAGGCCCGACCCCTCGGGGTAAGGCAACCTGGTTTCAGAGACAGCTCCAGTGCTGTGTGACTGTAGGTCAGCCACCTACCTTCCTGTCTAAAACAGGGGTGATAACAGCTACTTTGGGACTAGCATGAGGGTTCAGTGGCAGAGTAAGTCAAGAGGTTGGTATGGCGTCAGGGACACGGTGAATGCTGATGCCTGGTAGAGACGCTAACAAACCACCTGACCGGGCGGCCGTATTTATTCTTTCAGACAGCGGTGGGGAAAAAGCCTTAGGCAGAGCCAGCATGACCTTAAGCTATAGGCAGTCAGCACCAGAGAATGCTGGAGGTCATTGGGAGGAGCTGATCCCGTCAAATTCCCGGAGCACGCTATTCATTAAACAGGGTTCCCAAAGCGGACAAGTGACCGCATCCTGCAATTAACACATTGGTTAAAATCCCTGGTAAATGTCAACCAGCTCGATTTGTCCACCGGGTGAGTCTCCTTGAGCCCCTCCCGCCTGCGTGGGATGGAGGAGTCAGCGTCCCAGGCCTGTGGGCCCAGGCTTTTCACCCTCTCATCTGGCCCCAGAGACAGCAGGAAATGTCCCTCCCCGACAGGGGACCCAGAATCACGTTGCTGCTGCTTACGGGCTCGATTTGCTCAGGCAGGTTTGCGGAAGCAAAACAAAATGGTTGCTTGCATCTAAATCAGCAGCTCCCAGCTCCCCCCCAACCCCCCGCTGCCTTTGAATCTGCCAAACTCTGCATCCTGGGCCCTCGCTCCTCTTCCAAAAGGGAATGGGGTCGTCTGCCAGCTCCAGCTCCAGCGCCTCTGCCAGCATGCAAATGATGCGCTCGGTTTTCTTGGGGTGTTAACCCCCCGTAGTCCCTGATCCCTGACTAGGGAGGGAAATGTGTTCTGCCAGCTGTGCAGGAGAGAGAAATAAGGGAGTGTGTGAGGGGAAATGTTTTCCAAAAGGCTTTGCGGCATGGGGTCATGTAGATGACCCGCAAAAAGAAAACCCAGTTCCCCGCGTGGTGCGCATATGGGTTTTGGGGGTTGGGCATTTGTTTTCTACTGATGCTCACTGGCCCAGGACACAGAGCCCTGTCACCTACCCACACGTGTCCCAGCCACTTCCCACCTTCCAGCTCTACTGATGTCCAGCCAGTGCCTCTCTGAGCACCCTACCTGCAGTTAATAATAAACAAGCTGTCAAAGGGGTCGTGGAGTAGAATTGGGTGGGATGTGGTCTCATGGGCATCCTATGAGGCGCTCCATTTTTCAGATGAGGACACTGAGGCTCCGAGGGAGAGGGATCTGCCTGGGGTCACACAGCTGAGGAAGTGGCAGGGAGGGCTTTGATGCACTTCACTACCTGAGCACAGGGCTCCTCTTCTTCTTGGGATGGCCTTGTCACCCCAGGCTGTCAGACTCACCCACAGCCCTGTCCTAAGCCTTGAAGGTATCCAGTGCGCTGAGATCAGAGCCCTGCAGCGGCCCCTCTGGGACCCAACCACCAACTGCCTCCCCCTGCACAATCTGCTCTCCGGTCGTCCCTGGAGCGGTTGGAGACTTGGTGACAGCTCTATCTCTGGCTGTCCCTTGGCAGGAACTAAAGGCAAGTCCTTGCAGCTTTCTGCCCCCACAGTCCACCCCTCCTTCTGGGGAGCCTCACACCCTGGACCCGGTCCCCTCCGCACCCTTGCTCCCACTTTAGCGGCTCCCGAATCAGCATTCAGCACACATCACTCCCCTGTGCAGCGCCATTATCTCCCGAGGACACGGGCTCCGTTGTCACGGCAACCAGAGTCCTTCCACCAACTCTATTTAATAATTTCCCAACAGCGGAGCTGGGCCAGCTTGGGGCAGGGGAAAGAGCACCGGGGCAGGGGAGAAGCCCTGGGTCCTAGCACCTGCGGGGCCCGGGATGCCTCTCTGGCCCTCCATTTACCCATCTGTGATGCAGAGGAGTCTGCAATGCGTGGGCTTTATGACTTTCTCTCAACTAAAACAACTTGAAACACAGCTTCTACGTCCAGGGAATGGGGACGAGGGAAGATCTGAGTGAGGGTTCTACATCCACAGGATGAGCCGAAGCTCACGGTGCTGTCTCCTGTTCAACAGCCTCCACGTGTCACTATGGGTCACAGGTGTGATTTCTGTGATCCTCCAGGGTCTGGGCTGGGGTTGGGCTGGGGATGAATTTTTGCCAGCAGCCAGAATGGACCTACTTCTCCCCATTCTGTAGATATGTAAGCTGAGACTCAGAGAGGGCAAAGGGGCTGCTCATGCACACAGGAGGCCCAGTTCCCCCTAGAGCCTTGTGTTGGGGAAGGCCAAACGGCTGGTACCTGGAGAAGGGGTCAGTGCCCTGTCCCGAACCCTGCCCACTCAGCCTTTGTGATCTTTGGCTCTCACTTAAGGAACCACATAGATATTGCTGGTTTCTCCCCGAGACCACAGCAGAGCCACACCCAGCGGGGGATCCAAGCCTATCTGGCCCTGCTGACAGTCCACACCTGGACCCTGGGCCTGAGAGATGATGTCTACACCCCCAGAGGCCCCTGCAAAAACCTCCTCAAGCCACTGCTGATGTGCAAGGAGCCACAGAGGACCCTGGGCTGGGGAAATGTCCTTAGCTTTGTGATTCCTGGCCGGCTCCAAGGTTGGGGAAGGGGCTGTGCTGCTCTGGCCCAGGCCCAGGGCGCTGCTCTGAAGCAGGGTTGCTGGCAGCTGAGCAGCGCTGTTTAACTCCTCCCAGGCTGGCGTTTTCATTTAATGCCGCGGCATAATTAACAGTGCCACATCTGCTCTGTCATTAGTGCCATTCACTGCCATTTGGAGAAAGGCTCTTCTCGTCCCTAGTCATTAGTCCCGGGAGGCTGTGCTGGGGGACATGGAGGAGGAGAGGAAGAAGTGGGGCATGCAGCTTCCGCTGCAGTCCCTGGTCCTGTCCAAGCCCAAGTCCCTTGGCTCCAGGCACAGAAAGGGGCAGGGACCACTTAGAGTCCCCTGTAGGCTCCAAGCCAGGCAGTGCTTGGCTTTCTACTTCCTTCCTGCAATCCAGATCAGAACTCCAGCTCTGCCAAGTCAGCCGTCCAACCTCAGAGCGCCTTGAGCTCCCCGAGCCTCAGTTTCCTTACTGAGGATCCTGGGACCTTGCTTGTGATGCGCTCAGCTGGAGCCTGGTGGCAGAGCTCTGGGTAGGGGAGGACCCCATTTGAGCAGTCTGCTGGAAGTGCTGGTCACGAGGGCTGCAGGCCACACGCTGGCATTGAAATTCCGTCTTTACAGAACACACTCAAGAAGACTGCTTCTTCCCCTTCCCCGAGCCCATATTTTCTTTCCTTTTCTTTTTAAAAATCCTAGATGGGTCCTTGATCTGAAGCTATGGAAAGAACATCTGACTTAGGGGCTTCACGTGACAAATCCCCAGTGAATTCTTGCAGCAGCCCAGTCCCACCTGCAGGATCCGAGAGCTCAGGCCCAGCCTGGGGAGCTGGTAGCTTTGGGCTTTGATTGCATTTGCTTTATGTTGTTGTCACTTGGCCTCAGCCCTGGCAGGGAGTAGTCAGAAAGAGAAACAGCCAGTGCCAAAAAAAAAAAGTTCCCCACGCCTTGCACCATTACCTGCACCACAGGGAAAGTATATGGGGCCAGCAGCAGCAAGACTTAGGCTGTACTGAGGTGCCATCTGGGGTGAGCAATTTGGAGCCCTGAGCCTCACAGTCCCTAGCATCCTCTCAGGGTCAGTGAGGCGGGCCCACCGGGTTTGTGCCCGAGAGACACGCCATGCCCAGTGGTCCAGGGCTGGATAACCACCTTCTCTCCACTCTGCAGCCAGGGACTACTATAAGCCCTTGGGTCCCATGCCTACCCTGCAGGCCAAGTGAAGCTCCTAAGACTTGGCATGTGTTACAGTCTTCACTGTGGCAGAAAGGACTGGCTTGATGGCTGGTTCTGCGGTTTCCAGCTTATATCCTGCCATCCCACCCTCTCTGCTGAGCACAGTGTGGAAGCACCCAGCCCGCTTCTCTTTGGGGCCTAATGACCCCAGGCTCCAATGGATTACTTCTCCATCTCCCTGAAGGTCCTTCCACACAACCTCAGGGGCCTGGCATTCATTTTCACGCAAACACACAGACACACATGCTTGTGTGCATGCAGATCCCTCTGAGAACAACCAGCCCTCCTCTCCTCCCACACCTGCTACTGCTGCGGGCTCCCTAACCCATCACACTCCGAAACCCTGGTCTCAGATGAGGCTCAACCCAGAGGCACAGCCAGTGCTGCCCACAGCCTCGAAGCCCCAAGCCTCAATTTGCATGCTGCGCTCCACTTTCTTCACCGGGGCTCTTCCCTCTCCGGCTACCTGGTGAACCTGGTGATTTGGGATTTGTATAGGCAACTCCCCCAGCTAAGAATACAGCAGACAGAGCAGAAGGCTCAGGGCTCTCAGAGCTTCATAAAAATGGTAGTAGTAACAGTAATCCTACTCTCACCTGGAGCTCCCAGAGCTGTCTCAAACTTCCACTGAGAAAATGCTTCGAAAACTGTGAAATGCTACTGATGTGTTATGTGTATGTATACTCACACGTGTGCAAAGCGACCTTATTTGGATCAAGGTCATTTGGATGTGGGCTTCTGAGAAACTACCAGCATAAAGTTCTGTTCTGATAACCGAGAGCGGTGAGCTCCACACTACGCAGCAAAGTGCAATACCGACAGCAAATGTCTTCGCTCACCTCCGTGTGGCTGCTGCCCTCTCTCTGCACAGAGCCTCCTTACCAAACAATAAGGCCATGAAGCAACCTGCTGTCAATGTCTTTCAGGGCATCTTTGACCTTGAATGTCCCTCTGGCCAGAGCTCAGTTATTTCGAGAGCTGGCAGGAGACACTGATCTTGCAGACATAGGCAGCCGACAGGTGGGCAGAGCTGCAGCTTGCTGTGTGAGGCAGCCACTAACTCCTGCCTCCCTGAGTCTAGCTGGAGAGCCTGGATCCCACCAGGTCCCAGAAGCTGGGGGCCCCTTTCACAGCCAAGCGGCTCCCCCAACATAGTCCGTTCCCCCTAACTGTGCAGAGTGCCACAGCCAATCATGCTGTGAGACCTGGCCTCCCTGTAATTTCCAATTTGTGAGAAATGTAAAAATAGAAGCCTATTCGCCGCAGGAGGCTCGCATCGAATCGGATGCCACTTCTTGTGTCATGTCAGATCACAGTAAATGGAGCTGATGGCTTTGTCAGGCTGCTTTCTACGGCTTCCCAAGCAGTGAGATGCAGGAGACACGGGAGAGTTAGGGCAAGGTGGCTGGGTGCACAACGTCAACATCCGCTTTAAGTGATTTTAAGTCTGGGTCATAAATATGTGGCAACAGGTGGGACACCTCAGCTTGACCCCTGACTCTGTGACTTGGCAGCTGAGGGACTTGAGGTCAAGTCCCTCTCCTCAAGCCTCAGATTTCCCTCAACAGGGGCTCCCTCAATACCCGGGCTTCCAGAGCTGGGTGAGCTCCATGGATAGAACCTGGGGCCAAGTGCTCATGAACTGTGCGGCTCCTTAGCGTAGGCAGTTGCAGTCATCACCTGGTGAGCCAAGTCAGGGAGCAAGCACAGGGATCTGTGGCTGAGTTCAGGCCTGCAAGCCACGTACTATCTACCCCCTTGTGTGATCTGGCACCAAGTGCCCTAGTGCTCATCCTCTCAGATTCATCTGCACAGGGACAATTCACCTGCACACCTCCCAGCATCTTCTGAGACTAAATGCAGTACGATAAGCCTAGCACATAGCACATGCTTACAGAGTGTCAACTTGCTATAACTGACAGTTACTGCTTGCGCTGATAATATAATCATTAGAATAGTACTTAGTGGGCATTTTTTTTCCTGTTTACGGCTGAATTTTAGCCCTATGCTGAAATATCACAGCTTGCACTCACACCTACTGCCTGTGTCAGGAAACTCTTATCTCACCTACTTGTCGGCTCCCCTCTGACTCCCCATCCCTTCCCGTGGCTCCAGAGGGTTGGGGGGCGGCGGATAGAATAGACGCAGCTGTTGGTGTCCATCGAGCTCATAGACGGAGATGCATTTCCCGGGAAGTCCTATTTTGGGGTTCACATCTGGCCTCCTGGCCTCTTTCTCTCAATGCCATCTTCTTTTCCTCCACCTCTCAGTGACCTTCAGAAAATGGGGCAAAGCTGTGCAAAGGACCACCTATGCCATGCCCACGCTGCCCAGCAGTGGACACACATGATCTCATCAGGTCGGGGAGGAGCTGCTCTTTGCAACTGGAGTTGAATCAAGGTTGCTTCCTACCCCTCCTAGAAGGGGGCTGTGCCCTGCCACTGTTCTCCAGGCAGGGAAGCTCGGGCGACAAGGCACAGCTGAATTGAGGAGGCTGCTGTGAAGCATGCAGAGCCGGGCCTGCCGCCTTCCTGCACGGGCCCAAGGCAGTGCAGGGTCTCTTGCTGAGGCTGTGGCCAAGGGAGGGGGCACGGGGTGATGTGGCTTGGGATGGAGGAAGCTGGGCACACCCGCGGCCAGGTAACAAAGATCGGACGGAGTGTCCCACCTGCCCCGGAGAACAAAGGGGCTGCAGGTGGTGGGCAAGGCTGGTTTTCTGGGGTAACACTCCACGTGTGACCCATTCGCAAGCAGGAGAGGAAGAAGATGCCTCTGGATTCAGTGGTTCAGGAAGTCTGTCTCAGCCGCTGAGCTCACAGCCAAGCCTGGGAGCAGCGTCTGTCTGTGACGGCAAGAAGCCGCCTGACATTTGTGCTTTACTTAACATTACTCCTCACACATCACATGCCGGGGAGGAGGAAGAGCAGCCACTGCTCACATCGCAGGCCCAAGGGCACTCGCCGACAGCCACTAAACCCTAACTTCAGGAACCAGTCTCCACTGCCTCGTTTTGCAGGTGTGAAAACCAAGGCCCAGTGACGTGCAATAGGGCAAAGATGGCTTGGAAATACAAAGAACAGGGTTTAGCTGGGGGCCATGGAGCACAGCTAAAATCCCAGGAGGCTGAGGCAGCAGGATCACAAAGTCAAGGCCAGCCTGGGAAATTGGTGAGACCCTGCCCCCTCCCCCACCCTCTCTGCGTCTTCCTGCTGTGTGACCTTGGGCAAGTCACTTTCCCCTCGGTCCCGAGGTTTTTGCATCTCTGAAGTGGAAACTGGATGAATACCTATGCGTGAAGGTGATGTACGGAATTAAGTTGGTACTCTGGAAGATTTCAATTCTCCCCTCCTTCCTTCCAGCGAGGACTGGAACTTAGCCAAGGTCACCCGGGCCAGGAAATGGCAGTGTCCCAGCTCAAAGCAAACCCTCTCCCACGGCTCATTTGTTCCCGGCCACGGCTGGAAGGGCCACATTCTACAGCCTTCCTGGCTCAAGGCGACAGGTAAACACCACAGGTGTGTCTCCCTGCCATCTCATTCCACTCAGGTGGGCTGGATTCTTAGACATTTGTTCAGTTTCTGCTGTGTGCTCGGTCATGTGTAAACAAACCCAGTCTCTACCACTCGCTCCTGAGCTCCCAGACATGTACAATCGAGCAAGCAGAGGAGAAGGAGCTATTAACATCTCTTGGCTTTGAGGAAATTGGATTTCGCCTGGTCCGAACCCTAAGTGGCCCTCTGCTTGGCCTCCAAGTCTCTGGGGACCACTTCTCTCCATGCCTGGAGCCCTGGTAGCGAGGCGTCCACAGCGGGACCGTCCTGTCTCCTCTCACCCAGCAGCAGCTGCCTCTTAGGGAACCCCACTCTCCAAATGCCCCTCTACACAGGCCAGGCTGTGTGTCACTGCCCGCCCGGGACTCACAATTTGTCCTCTGAGGACTGGCCACCAAGCTAGCACTTGGCATGAGACAGAGCGCTTTCTTTGTCTGCCACCGGCCTGACGATTTATTTCTGAGGCTCAGGGGCTCAGCCATTTTGCCCCAGTAGCTTTGGGGAAAGGTTCCTCCCACTCCCCCAGGGCTGTACCCCTCTAAGGGGACCTGTCTCTCCTCCTCAGTCTCAGTCAGGTCTGAGGATGCTCTAGCTGGGACCTGGTGGGGCTGCCTCAACCCTGGTAGAAGGTAGACTAGAGGGCTCAAGGCACTTTCATTTCCTTCTGACCTCCTTTGTTTTGGAATGTGGAAGTTGGGGCTGACTTTTCAGGCTCCTTTAGGACTGCAATCCCCCAAAGTTCTCAAGGGCACAGAGCCCAGGTGGTACCCAGCACCCACATCTCTTGCTAAACACCCAGCCACCTTGCATGTCACAGAAAAACGAAGGTTGACCCTGAATTCTACTCAGCTAATCATAGACTGATTTTGGGGTGCCACCAAAGCTCAGGAGCCATTAACACCACCCCCCTCCAGTTTTGAGGTCAGGATTTAGATTTTTTTTTAATCCAAATTTCTCCTTGGGGTTCACAATTATTTCAGGGAAATATCAGCTCAGAGCCTAAGTGAGGAGCTGCCCAGTCTGCGTTCCTCCTCAGAAGACCAAGCCAAGCGTGGAACACGACATCTGCGGGTGCCCCTCGGAGGGACGCGGGTACAGAGCACCGCTGCGCAGGGAGACCCACGGGTCACTGTCATGAGTGACTGAGGCCGGCAGGCGGTGTTGCCCTTTTTCTCATCGCCGGGCAGTAGACTCTGGGACGGTAGAGGACAGGGGTCCCCAAAGCCACGAGGAGACACAGCCTCCGCCCTCGGGGAACCGCGTAAGGCAGGGAACCTGGGCGCGCGTCCCGGGACCTAGGATGTCCGAGATGGGAGGAGGTGACCATCTGCAGGAGGCCCTGCCCTGCCAGAGCCCTTAGGACTCGGGGGCGAGCAGACCCCCCAAACACAGCGCAGGGTGGCTCCTACGCCCTGACCCCCCACCCCCTGGGGACGCGGGCTCGGACAGCCTGGGTCCCGGCGCAGGGCAGGCAGGGCGCGGGCGGCATCGCCGAGCGCGAGTCCCAGGCGGGG